>NC_088884.1:34034487-34668838 GCF_037157495.1 Lathamus discolor | reverse complement strand
CTTATTTTATAGACTTAAGAAGTTCGATTGCTTGGATTGTTTGTTTGGATTTCATTAAGTTTTAAGAAAATTTTGAATTTAAAATGTGTTTGCAAACCATTTTCAAGTGCCATATCTAACGTCTCCTTAGACCTCTTATGTCATCCATATTAATTCTTTTCGCTTTTTGAATGCTTTGACTTTTATAGTTTTAGCAAACTATATTGAACACCAAGGCTGTAATCCAGACTTACGGCCATTCATATTGCATTATCTGAGGCTCCCAAATGAATAGCCTGGCATTTTATGGGAAGATCATGTTTTATTCTATATGTAATTCCTAAAAGCTTTTCAAAAAAACCCACCATGAATAATTGACTGTGAGGGTCTCTGGATTTTCTCTGTATGAGGTGAGACCCATTTTCTGCTAAGCAAACACTACAGTAAAAGTAGGATTAGGTTTACTTGTGTTAGGGTAGCTCTATAGGAACAGCATAAACATTTCTTTTTTGATAGTGGGATACTTTTAAGATAGTATGGTTTCTTTTTTATTATTTAATTAACTAAACTTAGTAATAAAGTGAAATAGTAGACACACTGAAGAGGCAAAGTATTTCTGGTGCTGTAACTAATGTGAGATCACAAGCACATAGATTTGATTTATTGTTAGTGTCTGCAATTTTTGCTTTCAGTCTCTATTCCATTACATCACATTTAAAACTATGAAAGAACTCTCACTTCATGGAGAGTCAA
Organism: Lathamus discolor; assembly: GCF_037157495.1. NCBI lineage: Eukaryota > Metazoa > Chordata > Aves > Psittaciformes > Psittacidae > Lathamus > Lathamus discolor. The sequence goes on along the minus strand of NC_088884.1, from coordinate 34,668,106 downwards.
CACTCTTATCGTCTTTATTCAAGATTCACAGCTTAGATTCACAATACAGACTATATTTCTATTTCTAGATATTCTTACTGTGATTCACATTATCCCTATTTTGCCCCTATTGCTTCATTTCTTTGTTGTTAAATTTTATGGAAGAAAAGGAAATAAAGAAACGAATGGGGAAAAGAGAAACTGGGTAAAGACACTGTATCATTCAGTCTGCAATTTGTCATTATTGAAGCATGAAATAACACAACGTGATTTTTATTCTGTGTCTTTAGATTGTTTGGCCTGTATCTCATTCCCGAAGGGATGAGTGCAAGTGGGCTGGAAAAGATATTCTCGTAAGTACAAATCTTTTTAGCATTTTATTTTTCTTTTCTAAAACATTGTAAATATTTTATTATGTTTTATTTTGTTAACTCTTAAAGTATTTTTTCCTCCAATGTAAGGTCACACACCTGATCAAAACTCCAGTCTCGAGCTACCTCATCCTTCTTATTCAAAACAATGAAATTTTGTCTTCAAGAGCAAGGGTTTAAATTTATTAATGTAAATAAATAGAATTAATCTAAGAAAAAAAAAGAAATCAACTAGAAAGAGGGAAGTAGAGATATCAGAAAGGGAGAGAAATAAAAGAATGAGAAATATCAGAATGAGAAATATCAGAATGAAAAATATCAGAATAAGAAATATTAACACTTGTGTACTTGTCTCCTGATTGTATTTTGACCTATTTTTGCCCTGCTAAAGATCCTAGTGCTATAGTAAGTTCCAAAAAATGCTTTCTCTTTGTGGCATCTCAGTAAGAGTCAGTGATTTTCACTGAGCTATTCCCTGCATGGAGTTTGTAGCAAGATTGAGGTCAAGGTGGTTTTAATGTTCTACATCATTTTTGGTGCCTCAGGAAAGACTCTGTTACACTACACATAATTTTCTGTATGTTTTCCCTCATTCCTTTGTACATCTTATTCCCTGTATTTATGAGGCAGGAAAGACATAGCCAGTAGCCCCCAAATAATAATACTTCCATACTGGTAATAACTGTCTTCTTTATAAGAATAATATGGAAAATGGGAAGACAGAGCTAAAGAAGGGAGAAAAAAATGATAAAAAATACATGCATATAATAAGCCAAACAAATACTTGCATAACACAGCCAAATGGGAAATCATTGTGGTTGCCAAGGTATAACTGAGAGTGGAACTTGGCCCCATGTGTATATGCTATTGGCCTGATTTTCAGAGATGAATCTGTAAAATATTCATAATGCCAACCATATGCCTCTAGAGAGCTCCATCTGAATAATTTCCTAGGTCATAATAAAAATAGTTTCATCAGTCTTTACTGGGGCCGTAGAGGACAGTTGTCTTCATAAAAAGCCATTTGGGAACAGTAGAGGTGGATTAGGTGAAAACTAAGAACTATGGGTTAAGCTATATATGTAAAGGGGCAGCTGAAGTGCCAGATACTTGGGCTAATTATTACACAGAAATAATACATTTAAATTAATCCACCTTCATCTTCACAAATAATTTTCAGGAGTACTTCACAAGGTGAAGACTAAAATATCTAATACTCAAGTTTAGAAGAAAAAAAGGTTAGTGTTAGATGTCTGAGCAAATTAACTAACCTTGCAGCTTGATCTTTTATTAAGTATTATGATATTCCGTTAAGCAGATTTTTTTATAGCTGGGGTTGCAACCTAGAAAATTAGTAAGAGATGCAGCACCTAAATTTAATGTATACTCTTGAATTTTTTAATAATTACTTTTATAAATTCACAATAGCAAGAAAGAGTATGTTCTATACATTGCATTAGGCCGATTCCAATCCATTCATTGTAGATAGAGATGCTATTATACTGGAGTAAGCTGGCAAGTTTGGGTCCCTATCCTCTGACTGTGGTAAGCTTGAGAGGACTGCTTATACTGTAACTATTTTATTCACCTTGATTCTCTTGCTTCCTCTCATATCAGGACAGCTACACCTGCTGATCGTGATTAAAAGGTGAAGCCCATACCACACTCCAGTGCAGTGAGTGATGCTCGCACTTTATGTGCCTGCTATGATCGTAGGCATTAGAGGCAGCACTCCCACAGGCTGGTGGAAAATAGATAGAACAGGAAGCTCGGGACACAGTGCAGCCCTGATTACCTGAGAGTAACAGTAGCACAGCAAAACGTTGCTAAAATCAGATAATTCGCTTTCATAAACATTTATATGGCTGTTGGGGATGGTTTTGCTTTCTTTTCTTTTAATTTTTAGAGTTCACCATAAGTGTAGGTGTGAAAAAAAAGAGAAAAGATAATGCATAGGTCATATGTAATATGGGTCCAGTTTTGGTAGGCAACTAGAAAGATGGAATATATATTTTGGTGTATTCAAGTCGTCACCTTTAAATATTTACAGCTACCTATTCTTGACATAAAACAATGCATTACAAACAAAGCATTTAACGTAACTGCCTTAACTGTAATTACAGAAAAAGATCACAAATCATTTAAGAAACATATTATTCTTCCCTCATTTATTCCTTAAAGCCATTGTCAGTACCTTGGGAGTGTGAAATATGAAGGCCATAAAAATAACTCAACAGACTGTCATTAGAGGGAACAAGAGGAAAAGAGGACAAATAAAGTGCCATATAAACCATGCTCGATTTAATACTGCTTTCAGCATGTAGCACTGCTAAGATGTAAGATACTCTTCACTTGTGATGGTTCAGGACAGTCTGTACTTCTGCATTCAGGTCTTTTTAAACAACTTCTTTTTTTTTAATTATTGATCTCCAGGGGAAATCAGTGTTGAAAAGGCAAGTCCCCACTAATAGGCCAGGTGCACTGCAGCAGCTGCAGCACAAGCATAACCCCAGCTCTGCCCCGCTGCTAACCTCAGCTATGACCTCCGAGATTTCCTCTCATAATTATAAGAGGTAATTTACTGTCACCCCTTCAGAGGGATTCCTTATACTGACGCTGTCAGTCAGGCCAGTGTAGGTGCAGCAACTTTGTAGCTCAGGACAGTTCATACAGGATTTGAGGAGAGCGGATGGCTTGGGCTGTTCCTGCCCTCCTGATACCCCTTTCTTTGTTCCTTAAGCGGTCATTTTCATATTTGTTTCTTAAAGGACTTAATATATGTTAATTAGTGAAGCTTTGCTCACTGTATAGGTAGATTGACCTTTTAAAGTATGTTTCAGATCTTTTCTTATATAGGTAAGCGAAGAAGAGAGGCTAAAAGACTCCCCTGGCTATGCAATACTTATAGCAGGATTTCTCTGATGGAAGTTTACTGCTACACTTTCCCACAAAATATAGATTTTTTTCCAATAAAATAATAATTACTGTCCCATGTAAGTACTTTAGTATTACAATATATTTCCATTTCCTCAGTGTAAAGTATTATGAGCACCAAAATAACATAGTTCATAAAAAATTAAAGACTATAAATAACAAGTAAGATATTTTTCTTACGTAATTTTACTAAATGACAATTTTGTGAGGATTTCTTGTTATTCTGGACTTTAGTCTCTCATTTGATCTACTTTGGTTGCTCTAAGTCCTGTGAATATTTCTCATGATTCCTGACCAGACCTTGGAAATGATCAAAGAAGACAAAGTCTCTATAGAATACTTTGCAGCTTTTGTACTGAACTTGCAGTACAGACATGATGCTAGTCATATCCCTCACTAGTGAGCCTCAGTATTTTGTTTTTAAGATCTCACAGGCACCTGGGACCCAGCAGAAACACATGGCAACCTCTGCATTACATATGGGTTAAATAATTCCACTTTGACATTCCTGGAGTGTTATAAACCAGCAAGGCAAAGCTTGGGTGACTTGTAGTAGTTACCAGAAACACTAGTTAGTTTTGCATGTAGGAATAGGGTAGGAATAGCTTCTTGACTGAAAAGCCCATCTAGTCCTTAAACTATTAATTTACTCTTGTTTTAAAAGCTTTGACTGCCATTTAGTTAATACATGTCTGCACTAGATTTGGCTGAGGCACCTTAGCAGTAGTTCATGTGGTGTACAATTAATCAAATAAATCCCTCTTAAAGGTTATGATAGATTTCTATGACTTGAAAGCTTTAAAGATGTGTTTCTGAAGGGCACCTTAGTATGTTATTTTCATGTGCGATTTGACTATCTAATTTATTTAGCCACTGTTAAAGATCCCAGCTCAAATTCAATTGTCAAAATGATCCTTTCTGGCCTTGACATGTATAAATCTTTAAAATTTCAGTGGGTACTTTAACAAAGTCACATAGGACAAGCTACATGGTAACAGAAACACACTTTGCATGCTGTATAAAATTAGCTCCTGTCTGGATGTTTCTGGTGAGAAATAAATGTTGATATATGGATACAGAAGGTACCAAGTGTTTTTACTTGGTACCAGCAAGCTTCTACATATGCTATGGCATATGAACAAGTGAGTCCATACAGAGAGTTACACTACACTTTTGTGTCATTTCCCTTAACAGCTGAAGTGTATCAGCACAATTGTGTGTGTGTATTATAATTTATAGAAAATAGATATCTACTTGGGCTATTTGACTGCTATTAAATTTTACCTAGTTATTAACTCTTGTAAACTCAACTATGATCGACTCTTTTTAAACTTGATAGTTCTCTTGGTGGTCATTTGGAATCACTTTGTATTAGAAATCTATACCCAGTTAAGAAGAAACAGGACTCTCTGCACTACACATGATGTAACTATATCATGCATGTGCTTCTTTGCATTTAATTATTGGCACTTAATTATTGAGTTTATGGTTCGTGCAGGTAGAATCACATGGCTGTAATTTAATACACCATCTCATTTGTCATGATAATAATTAAGACAAAATGTTTATATGCCATCTCAGTTTATGCTTCCTTTAAAGTTTTCCAGCCCCTCCCTACATCATAGAAAGATTAGCAATTGCACAGGCTTATAGAACCATCAGTGCACAATGATTTTATTTGGAAATAAAGAAGAAAAAATAAGAACTAGAAGTGATACGTAACTTAGCAAGTTTCCCTTAGCCATATCTGGTGATACTTTGGCAAAACAAAGTTGGCAATAAATGCACACTATTCCCTTTAACTCATTTTATTGCTGTTGTTGCCTTAGGGAATACAGAAGAACATGGAGGCAGGAAGTAAAAGTAATTCTTTTCATCTGTTTATGTAAACAAAGATCTGAAGAGGGAATCTGAAAATTAAATATACAGTGCTGGCTAGATCTAGAAAGCTTGCTTCTAAATTTGTCTGACAGGCACAATTTTTCCTGTCAAATTACTTCTGGCTCTTTTGGGTGTGCCAAAGAGAAGTTTGTCACTTTCCTACAGGGTTCCTCCTTTGGAGGACATCTACAGGCAGATTTCCAGCTTTTCTATCACCAAGCCTCACCATCATCTCCATTTCTTTTCTACCTCTCTGTCTCCAGCATAGCACTGAAATCCTTTAACAGAGCCTCAAGACCCAGGAACCCTTCCAGCCTGGGGAAAGGGAAAGGTGAATGTCCCCTGGGAGTAGGAAGGGCTAAAGTCAGAAAAAATCCAAAGCAATGGACCTCTAGTGAGTTTAGGGACAGAATTTACTCTCAATATTACTTACTACAAGAAGAAATGTGACTTTTGAGCCATTTTGTAATACAAATAGTGCCACTGCATATCCCTTTCAACTCTTATCAGCTCTTCCAGTTAGTATGTTTGTTTTATCAGCTTGAGGGCTGCTCACTCCTTAATCTTGTCCAAGATTTTTAATGTGGGCATGATTTCTTGATAAAGCATTCATTGCCATTTGGGAGATGAGAGAGTGAGACATTTTGTAAGTAAGTAGTGTGCTGTTTTAATATTGCTGCTGCATAGAACTGCTTTGCATAGACTACAAACAAAAGAGAAACACCGATGGGGGAAAAGATAAAACAAACTTACAATCCCTTCACTTAGAGGTGAACTGAGCCTGGTAAAAAGAATCGTACTACACGGGAGTCCTTCAAAGTCCTATGGAGCTCTCTAGCAGAATATCCCCCTCTGGGAAATTCTGATTGTGCCAGCTCCATTTCTTGGATGGACCCTCAAAACACATGCACCAGCATAAAGCCCCATTTATGGCTCTTAGTTCAGATGTTGATCCTACAGCTTGTGTTCATTTAGGCATTTGCATGTATTTCTTTTTGTGAACTGACCAAGGCAAATCAGTTACTCTAAGGTAATAACTTGTGTATTTATGCAGAGGAAGAATTAAGTTGGCTGTTGTTCAGATTTTCATATTTTACCCAGCTATGTATCATGGGAAGTCATTTAAGTCTTTCAGTATGGAGAAAAAATTGATACAGATCAAGGAGAAAGCTAATTTTCTAATTTTGGGCTTATTTTTCCGCTTATAGGTGTGACTATAGAAATTTGCTTCTGAAGGGAACTTAATATTCAGCAGATTTAATGCAATCTTGCAGAAAAGTTTTCTTTGAAATACAAAGTCACAGACTTAACAAAGGGGAAGTAAAGGAGAAATGAAGGAAAAATAGTTCCCAAAATTATGGGTTTAATTTTCTATCAATAGAAGTTCCTCATGAGCCCTACTTTGGCCTTGGCAAAGTCTGAGAATTACTTTTATTTACGGCTGAATTACCAGCTATTGCTATTTCAAAATGATGTTGGGTAATTCCCTGTTATGATTTATTGCATCCCAAGATGGACAGAGTAAATTTATTCTTTGTACATTCCTTTCCAGAGAAACACATTAACTGGATGACTAGTAAAAATGATCAATATGTTTAGTCCCAATTTTCTTTCAGGGCTTCAGTCCTGCTTCACATTCTTTCTGTTTGTAGTGGGTTTTTTGGGGATTTTTTTTGGGGGGGGGTTTTGTGTTGTGTTTTTTTTTTTTTTTGTGGTGTTTTTTTTGTTGTTGTTGTTGTTTTGTTTTGTTTTTTTGTTGTGGGTTTTGTTTGCTTGTTTTTTTGTTTGGTTTAATTTTTGGTATTTTCTGTTGTTTAATAAAAGGAAGGCTAGTTTAAAAATTAAGGCTAAGTCTGTTCTGAAAGATCACGTATCACCATTCCTCAATACTCAAGATGTGGTGACTATGTCACTATTAAATTAGTCAGCAACTAACTATTTTCGGTACTTCTGTTACTTACATTCACCAAAACCAAGTCTGCTAAATTCCTCCCTGCTGTACACAAGGCTAAAGTATTGTCTTTTTTCCTTTTGTAATAAGTAAGATAACTAAAGAGAAAGTTCTTAAAATAACCTAGGAAATAATATGCAATTATTTCCTATGTTGAAGCTAATCCTTTGTTCAGTCTTTTAGATCTTCCTGTCAACAGAAAATCTTTAAAAGAACCCTTTCAGTATAGAGAAAGTTTAGTATTCTGAAGATGGTGGAACAAGAAAAGTAAGAACAGTAAATAAAGGGAGAATCTGAATCTTTCTCTCTTGCCTTTTGTTTGTTTGCTTGTTCATTTTCTGAGTGATGTGATCTGTGTTGGATCAAATAATCTATAGATCTCTTTTTCCCTTGGGTAATTCTTTCCCAATTAACATCTCCCAGAACATGAGGTTGCTATATACATATATATCTGTGTATCATAAATGTAAAAACAAACAACCCCCTCCCCAACAAAACAAAACAAAACCCCAAATCAACCCCCCAATACCAACCTAATGAAACTGCTCAGCAAACTGTCATTTCAACAATCGCACTTTGGTGCCAAATTTTTACTGAGTGGAAATTTTAAGCTTCTGTCACTTAAGGTTTCGCTGTTCAGCATCTCTCTCTGGTGTCAAAATAGTTTAATATCCACACACAAATTTCTGAGTTTCCACAGTAAGGTATATGTAACTTCATAGTCTAGCTTACAGAGTGTGTTCATTTACAGGTACACATACTGCTAAGAAACTGTCCCTTCTAGATGCAACTATCTTTTGGTTCAACACTTCATGATTTTACATTCACTTTTGACAGAGAAGTTCTGAGTATGTTTATCCTAGGTGGCTGTGAGTGGAAGTCATTACAGGATATGCCTATAATATGCTGAATAAAGGCAAGCTAGCTGATACAAATTATAAGTGCTTTATGTGCCTATAACAGGCTTGACAACCTGTTTGTCTGAAATACTCCACCCAATTAGCAGGTGTTGATCCTATTCGGAAAGGCGGGGTGTAATCTGATTTCTCCAGGAGACAGGTGATTACCCCACCCAGATAGAAGAGATAAATGAGAGAAACTTTGTAGATCTAGACTGTGGTTGCAACTTTAATTGCTGCTGGGCTTAGTGAGACTGCTTGAGCTGAAACTGAATAGTATTGTTCATTCCTTTGCTAATAAAGCCATGCTCAAAATATGGAACAGGTTTACTCTACAGAGCAAATTCAACTTTATTTTAAAGTTATGGTCAGAAAAGAACTGGCTTCTGCTTGACCACAAGGCTTCCCAATGTTTTTAGTTATTTGTGAAATACTCTTCTGTTCCTTAAATAAATTCTGTGATGTAGGAAGTGCATACCACTGAAAACCATAACAATTCAAAATAGAGGATGCTTGCTAACACTTGTGGAAAGGTTTAATGTACAATGATCATGCTGTGGATGCAAAATCCTGAAAACCCACTTGTTTGCTGGACTGCATCCATAAAAGACTTTGTTTTGTCTTGTTAACTATGCATTAGCCAGATGTACAAAAATATGACATGGTCATTAAATCAGGTATTTAGTGCTGCAGCCTTTTCTTAGCATCCCGTTGGCTGTTCACAGCTCCAGAACAATTACCATCTGCATCTGCTGAATGAAGATTTAAGGACTGGAAATATGTCTTGTGATTTGAACATACTGGATGCAGAAAAGAACTAGAGAAATTCTACTTCCTAAGATGGCTAAGTCAGATGGTTAGTGCTAACGGCAAAGATTTGAACACCTGATGTGTTTAGTCTATGCAGTCAAGGGAAGCATCTTTAAAGCATGACTTTTAATGACTTCTAATGGCTTCTGACTTAAGACTGTTTTGAGGACAGACTCTAGGGAGTATCCCATCTGGCTTAGCTACCTCCATGCTTAGCCTTAGTGGTAAAGTCTGGCCCAAATGACCAAGTACCAGTAGTAACTACTGGATTTGCAAATAGGTAGGTAGACAGCCAGGGAGGCATTTTGTTTTTCACCCCCCGTAACACAAAGGAAGAACTGGAGGAGCTTTCCATCTGCTGTGCAAGTGTGCTAACAATACAACTGTTTGCTAATATGGCATGCAGTTTTGTGGCTTGAAGGAATCAGGATATATCTGCTTTTTTCCAGTGGCTTTTTTTTTTTTTTTTTTTAATGTGCTTTGTTAGTTGGCTTCTTTTTTCTTGCCTTGATGATTTATTGGCTTAAATTCATGCACGTATCCTGCAACTTAAGTAAATTATGTATTTTAAATACCCTCATGAGTTTTTGTCATATCAAAAAAACAGACAGATAACAGGCATAACTTAATTGGAAAGATAACTGGAATACAGTAAGCTGTACTAGGCAACAAAAATGTCTTATCAACCCTCATCAGCACCTTCAGTCTGAAATTTCTCAGGGCACAACATGACAGCAGAGGAAAATCTAGATATGGAATTAATCAATGGTTCCTTTGCAGTGTTGGCAGTGATTAACATGCCTAAGAGTAGTGTCATTCCTGTCATCTCCAGATGGGTCAAGTCCTTCAGATCATGATCCAATATAAAGTCTCCAGATCATGATACAGTATAAGGGCCACTGAATCTAGGGTTCTATCAGCTTTTTCAAAGCTATGAGTTGGGAACACAAGTATATTTAGAAGTCATTTTACAAAATAACATAGATTTATAAAAGAGACTAAGTATTTTGTTTACCTAGACATATTCAAGGTTTATACTTGATTTATGTGTCTGTGTGATGCAATACACATCTTACTTGGCTTTGACTAATGGGAGGGTAAGAGAACTAAGTTAATAGAAATTGCTTTCTGTAACACAGACCCCAATACTTCAGCTGCTCAACTTAACTCAGCACTGCAGACTGGCTCTTTTTCAGAGGGTAGGACTATAAAACATTGATCCTGGTAATTGCAAGGTACAATAATGACAAAACAGGTTTGGAAATGATGTTAGCGATCCAAACTACAAGGGGCACGCAGTAATAAATCATAGTCTGCAAATATTTTCATGCCAGCTGGCCTCCCCTGCTCTAAAATCATGCACCTGACTATACAGGTTCAGCTGGAAGGTTATCTCATCGGATACAGGTGCCAGGCATGATTTCCCCACCCATTAGTAGTAGAGGCTGTGCAAAGCTTCTGCTACTTGAGGACTTTCCTGTTACTGCAGTGCAGGACTTGGCACAACAGCTTTGCAGCAGTATTACCAACTAGCTTACTCCAATAAATTAGAATTATAATATAACATTGCATTGTAACAGGACTGGAATAATTTCCTTTGATCCCTGCCTGTCCTGGGTCTGTTTATGTAGACTGTGCTCTTTGAACGTATTTTTCTAACTGTTACTGTAATAGCAAAGAGGGAAATGGTAATAATCTTTAAATAATGTTACTGCATTTTACAAAAGCTTGTACACAGGCAGCAAGAGCTGTGAAACCATATGCCATGTAGAGCTCACCATCAAGAGGACTTCCTTGCACATGCTTACTGACATGCTAAAGTGTTTGCTGGATCTAGCTGAGAATCAATCATCTGTGTACATGGCAATCACACATATATTTATTGCACTAACACTCCAGAAATATTTTCCTTGAAACAATGCAGCTGCATGTTGAAAAGGTACCTTGTCACTACAGCCTGAACTGACTGCAACTGGCAGTAGCCCACTAGCAAAGGAGAGAAGTTTAAAAGCTCCCTGATAAGTCTGGAGCATCTTTCAGCAGTGTGATAAATGTGAATGACAGCAGTAATGTCGGGGATTACTTATTCTCCATGGATATACCTGACCTTGTCATTTGAGAACTCAGTTAATTGGACAGAAGGAGAAAAAAAACAAGGTAAATATATTAATTAAACTTATTCATGGGACTTTATATAGAAAATGTCCATTTTGATTTGAAAGACAAAACACGTATTTATTTTGTTTGTCCAGCTGTTAGACTATAGCTTTAAATCCCCTTGTCCATCCAGTTTAGACAAAACTTTGTGATATGTTAATCACTTGGCTATGTGGGAAGGATGAGATAAAGGAAGAATGTATTACAAGGTCTGATCCTTATCTGGATTAAATCAGCAGAAAACTGTTGAAGCTAATGATACTGTAATGGATTATTCAGCCTTCTGCTTATGGCCCTGCATAATCTGGCCATTTGCATTTACTGTGATAGCTGAGAAGCAGGATGGTCATAAGTGTTGGTTAAAAAAGAAAAGAAACTGATTTCTTAATTTCAGGAGAAAAATCTGGATATTAGTTGGTCATAGGGACTTACCCTCTTCCATTTAAAAATATATCATTAAAAACTCCTTGCTGCAACAGTAATCCAGATTGAAGATTGTAAATTCCAGGTTTCTGGAGGAGAGATAATTACTGGAAACTCATAAACTCCACCTAAATTCTCTTTTAATTTTCATACGCGGAGCAGATGTTTTGACAGATGGATGGACTTTATTTTTGTAACTGTCCGGGAAAAGTCTGCATAACACAGCCTAATCAGTGCCACATATCTGTAGTGTTTGTTTTTCAGTCTTTCAGCATTTGGCTCCTATGCTTTTAGTTGCAGACATTTTCTTTCCAATTTATTTTTTCAGGCTAATCTCTCTCTGCATAAGCCCTTCTATCAATTTGATATATAAATATTAGAAAACCCTTAAAAATAAGTGTGTATGTTTGGTTAGTAAATCAGACATATTGATCTTCATATAGTGGGTGACCTTCTGGAAAACTTCATCAACACTTTATCTTCTCTTCAAGACATGCCCTTTGCCCTCATACACAGCATATAATATTTGGAATTGAAATTTGGAGTTAAGATCTCTCTCCAGACACACTGAACCTCTTAACTCACACTCTGAATGTGTATGACAATCTAATTTCTCAACTTGTTCTACCAGCAGGAGTTTAGTGCAACAGAATTTGCAGTGGGGTTGGTGCTTTGGCTGCATTACTGCAGATGGAAGTGGGTTTAGCTGCTTTTATTTCAATAAACTGTCAGCTGAGAGACTGAACCTTGCAACCTCTTCAGTCAAGTTTAAAAGAAGCATAAACATCTATGAAGTACCTGAAGTTAAAACTTTATTCTCACTTAGGAATGCTCAGTAAACTTCTGGGGCACTGTTCCCTCCGTGTGGCTAAATGGCAGTTTAACTCCTGGACGCAAAGTAGAATGTCATAGAATCATAGAACCATAGAATAGTTAGGGCTGGAAAGGACCTCAAGATCATCTAGTTCCAACCCCCCTGCCATGGACAGGGACATCTCACACTAAACCATCCGACACAAGGCTTCATCCAACCTGGCCTTGAACACCGCCAGTGATGGAGCACTCACAACCTCCCTGGGCAACCCATTCCAGTGCCTCACCACCCTAACAGGAAAGAATTTCCTCCTTATATCCAATTTAAACTTCCCCTGCTTAAGTTTTAACCCATTACCCCTTGTCCTGTCACTACAGTCCCTGACGAAGAGTCCCTCCCCAGCATCCCTATAGGCCCCCTTCAGGTACTGGAAGGCTGCTATTAGGTCCCCACGCAGCCTTCTCTTCTCCAGGCTGAAAAGCCCCAACTTCCTCAGCCTATCTTCATACGGGAGGTGCTCCAGTCCCCTGATCATCCTCGTGGCCCTCCTCTGGACTTGTTCCAGCAGTTCCATGTCCTTTTTATGTTGAGGACACCAGAACTGCACACAATACTCCAGGTGAGGTCTCACAAGAGCAGAGTAGAGGGGCAGGATCACCTCCTTCGACCTGCTGGTCACACTCCTTTTGATGCAGCCCAGGATACGGTTGGCTTTCTGGGCTGCGAGCGCACACTGAAGTCGGCTCATGTTCATTTTCTCATCGACCAGCACCCCCAAGTCCTTCTCTGCAGGGCCGCTCTGAATCTCTTCTCTGCCCAGTCTGTAGCTGTGCCTGGGATTGCTCCGATGCAGGTGTAGGACCTTGCATTTGTCGTGGTTGAACTTGATAAGGTTGGCATCAGCCCACCTCACAAGCGTGTCAAGATCCCTCTGGATGGCATCCCTTCCCTCCAGCGTATCAACCGGACAAATCTGAATGGCTTCAGTTGAATGTCCTTGTGACCTCAATTGCCAGCGTAACCCCAGGAAAGCCAGCAGTGCCTGCTTGGACTTTGGTGAGGGATGCAGTTCATATTCCTTCAAACTGGATTGCACCCCACTCTTGCGGTTAGCGCTTCAGGACCGCACAGAGCACAGCCAGAACAGGGCATGAACCATTTATTTGGCCATGCTTTGGAGGATGTTGGCAATCATGCCATAACAGGACAGCTTGCAGAAGCAGATGCAGCAGTTACGCTGTATAAACATAAAAAGGTAGCTATCTAAAGGAGTTCCCTCTGTCAGGACGGAGAGAGAAAGACCTTGCAGGCTACGCTAAAAGGTCTCAAGCATGATGTAGGGTCTCAGCTGCTTGGATTTTAAGAGAGAGGTACTTCTGTACAAAGCCAAAGGCAGAACCTAAAGTTCTTGAGGAAACCCTATACCATTTACTGAAATATAAATGAAGATTAATCCTCTCCAGGGGCAGGCAAGATAAATGAATTGGGGTTTTGAGGACTGAGGACTGCAGTAACTCCCACATGATGTACCTAATTTTCTTTATGAATATCTACTTCAATCATTGTGTACCATGTGCAATCACTTACGCTTTCTGCTGTATGTATGTATATGTAAACTCAAAGTTTAGGCCATAAACCAGTGTTTATGTAGACAAGAAAAGTTTCTAATATTAAGTAAGCCATCCATTATAATAAACAGGATTATTAGGTGGAAGAATTTATAGTAATTCACTATGGTGATTTCAGTGCTCCTCTTCTTTAAGATTTATTTTCGTAACCCATCCAAGTAATAATTTCCTGCTGATGAAGAACTTTGCAAACCTTGCATTCATTTTCATTCACATTATTAGGCTAAGTGTATTTTAAACTCCCACACAACCCTGTTTTCACAGATGAAAAAAAAAGATTTCCACTTGGAAAGTAATTTTTAAAAGTCTAATTTTCTTCCTTCAGCTGTTTTATTTGACAAAGAACAATATTCAAAGGATATGGATATATCCAGAATATGTTCCTTTTAAACAACATCCCTTTCCTGGGGATAGTGTAAATGAGTACAAAGGCAGTGGGGGGGGGGGGGATGCACCCACATGCAGACACAGTGTTTAAATTCCCTGACAATTTGTTCCTTACAGTGTCTGGCTCTGGGTTATTTCCTCTTCCTCTGGTGGATATTTTCTCCCATCTGCTGTATTTTACCAAGATACTACATTTCTTTTGTTGTCTGTGTCTCCTTTCCAGTACCTCACATTCTGAGATCATGTAGTGAAATGCCTTGTCTGCTGGCACCGACTTTAGCACTAACAATATAGCGCCAGCCTGGGGGTCTGGCAAGGGGAGATGCTGCTGCCAAGTGGGACAAGCCCAGTTGGAGACACCCAAACCCTTCCAGGCCTCCAGCCAAAGGGGTCAGGGAGTTACTTTGTAGTCAAATTGAGGCAGCCACCAGTGTCGGGACCAGCAGAGCTGTCTGCCAGGTTTCACAACTGGTGGATCCTGAATGCCATTGTAGGAGCCTTCATGTGAGGGCAAGAATGGGGAAACTGAGACTGAACATGGGAGTCAGTCACCCAAGTCTCATGTAGTATCAGACACAAATTGCATTCATCGAACACACACTTTCCTTGATCAGGATATCTTCTTCCCCATACATGTGTGCTGAGATTTACTCTAAGCAAATTATTCAAAACTATTCAAATAATTCAAAATTGGGATATTAGAGATTTATGGGAAGCTTTTTTGCCCCAGGCCTGCATATGCCAGTAAAACCTAATATTCACCATCACTAAGCAACCCCTTGCTAAGTTCAGAATATCAGATGCACAGGTACAACGTTTCCACACACGACACTGTGCCTTGTGCAGCTATACTTGAGCATAATTAGACAAGGGAAGGAATCTGGTTACTCTGCCATTGAAATCAATGTGCCTGTTGCTATCGTTCCAGGGAGAATAGCACCGTCTCCCAGGCAAGGCAGAAACTTCACTTTGAACTTCCTGAGTTGACAAGGGCTTAAATCAGAACTGTAGCTTTACTTTGATGTCATTTATTGTGGTTTAATACCCCTCTTTATTTATTTTTTTACAACCATGTAAAATATATAAAGAAACCTAATCTGTTTGGGAGGTGTATGAGAATTTACTGAATAGGCCTTAATGGTTCCTTTATGCAGTTGTAAACCACAGAGAAGCTATAAGAGCAGTCTGAACTGGACTAGGAACTTTAAATGTTATATACATTTATTTGTCATAGTCAAGGGTTTATTGCTGTAGGTATTTACCTTCCCCATTGTTTAACTATGTTGTGTATTTCTCAGACATCTATGGTAAAAACCATGGTGTACCAGGAATTAAAGAGAGCTTAAAAGCCGAGATGAATAAGCCAAATCTGCTTTTGGAAATATATTATAAATCCAAAGTAACTTTACTGATATTGATGCATTCACACTACTATCAATACTGAACACTTGAAACACAAATATGGCAATGATAGTGTTCATCCCATCCAACCTCCCTCCCCCCACCCCACCCACGCCACCCCCCCCCCCCAGCTGATATGGAATAATTCAGTGAAGCTGATGATTTTCTTAATTTCCATCTATAGATATCGAATAAGATTCTGCCCCTTTACTAAGTCAGGTTTTCCATCTCACCTTTAAAATACTAGCTAATACCTTCTTGCTGTATATTATAGATAAGCAGCTGAACATTATTTAGTGAGTGCATGTAGAGTCACAGGTGGTGTGTTAGTGTAAATCAGAAGAGCTCCTCTGCAAGCACAGTCTGTTCTGATTCACATTGGCTGTGGGTCTAGCCCTTGTCCTCAAGCATTTTGCAAAGATAGGTGTCCACTGACTTCGAACATTCACATTCCTCAGGCAAGGCAATTTTTGGAAGCTTTACTAAAGTGAAGTAGTAGACCACAAAGACATTTTGAAATCATGATATATCATACCAGAAAAAACAAAGCACAGTCCTACCAAAACAGTGGTGTGATTAAATTTGGCTAGATACAACTCATAAGTGAGAAAATTCTGAATTATTTAAGAAAGCACAAATCCTTGATCGGTTTTAAATTATGTAGAGTCAAAATCAGATGCTCCATCTGAAACACATAATATCAGTATTTAAGGATCTGTTTCAATTGTATTAATTTTTAATGTTACGTGTATTTGTAGTACTTGCCCATTTTTACTCTTGCAGGCATTGAATTATTAACACACTTTCATGGTTTTTCCATATTTCTTTTATTAGAAGGAACAAGGGACAAGAGCATTAGGAAAAATATCAAAACATACATTGCAATTTTGATGATTTATCCCAGGTATTTGCTTAGTACTCTACCACTGTGACAGTGGAAAGTAGTCTGTGGATACGTATGATAAATGTATGTTCAGGTTTATACATGTGTGGGAGGAAGAATACAAATGCACCAGAAATTGTGTGTGTTTTTATTGAGAAAGGTCAGAATAGAAAGAATTAAGAGAGACCTCTAATAAGATCCATCTCTATTTCTTTCAGTTTCCTGTTGGATTACCTTAACTTATCCCTATGTTTTCTCTTCTGTCTCAGTTGGAAAGTTAACTTATCAGCAGTAAGCCAAGGGTGTAGTAAGATTCTATATTCTTATCTCTGGGTGCTGTTTTTAATACATTGCCATTATCTGTTATGCAAATAAACAGTAAAATTGGAAGAGCAATGCCATTTTAGTACAGTCCTTTGTGTAAGGCAGGGACTCAGTATTCTATCTGTGTAAGTTCGCTGCTTTTCCTTGTGATGGCTTAAGGTGCGCCTCAAACTGCATTTTCCTGGCAGAGCCATTATTTTCTGTTTGAGAGTATCTGGTTTAATTAGGAAGCAAATTACAGAGATGGATGATGCCAGTCAATGAGATTTCTGTGAAAGCTATGGCCCAGATGGTGTCTTCATAGGTCCTGGTCCACATGAAGAAGTACATGAGCAGTGTACCAAAAAAAGTCACCAAATATGCATAGAAAAGTTTCCTTAAAACACAAAATTAATTGGAAATCTTCATTTTATTTTGATGTTCTTATTTTTCTCCTATTTGAAATCCAGTATTTCTAATTGCGTCAGTAGACTGATTCACAGGCACTGACATATTTCTTTCATTGTTATACCTGGTTGAAATAATAATGTTAAATGAATGGAAAAGGTTGACATCTTGACTATCAGGTTAGACATTTCTATTTTAATAACATTAGACATTAATAATGACATTTTTTAACAGATAACATAATGTTTATACTAGGGACTGTTAGTGTTGCTGTTAAGTTTCTAATTTATGAGAACTAGAATTACTCATAATGGATAATTTAGGTAGAAAATGTTAAATCCAAGTCTTGCAAAGCTCACGTTCTAGGGGCTATCAATAATTGCATTAAAGTTTAGCATATGTATTCATCTTTGTAAAATTAGCCCCTAAACACAGACAATAGGGGTGAGGCAACATTCATATTAGAAATGCTGTATCAATGATTCGTTTTTCACAGCTCCTTCCATCTGGCACATCTTTCTTCTAATTGTTACTTAATTGAATACAAGCATACAGTTGGTCCATTTGTCTTCATTATTTTATTCTGACACGTTTCTATAAATGGGGTTTGTCTTACAAATATGGCAGTAGCATAAATTACAAAGATAAAGCATGCCTGAAACAAAAATTAGGAGATTTTTTGTGTAATCTTTTCTTCAGGGGTGGATGCCTTATTAAATGGCAACCAAAGACATTTAAATGAGAACCTAAATCATACTATTTATTAAATGCTTAGCAATAAACAAGTTTATAAACAGCATGAAATGATCACACTTTTAAAATCTGTTCATTCAGCCATATATCCCTAACACAGAAGAGCTCTCATTAGTCATAATCACTAACTCTGTGGATACATTTTTTTCCCCCTTTTCTTTACAGAGAGAATGTGCTAATTTCATCAAGGTGCTTAAGGCTTTCAACCAAACCCACTTGTATGCTTGCGGGACAGGGGCTTTTCATCCAGTCTGCACCTACATTGAAGTTGGAAGCCACCCTGAGGTAAACTATCTTAAACCAATATTTTTCTTTTTCCTGTTTTTAATCTTTATTGGTGTTTAGCCATGTTCTCTTCCTGCCAAAATGCACTCTTACTGGTTTCTGTGGCTCAGTGAGTAGATCTGATAAGACCTGCTCCTGAATCAGGTGCTGACGTGCTGATTGATAAATCACAGTGGAATCTGTACTTTTCTCCCCTACACAGCATCTTTTCCCCCAGGGGCTTAAATAAATATGAGTAAGCTCATTCTACCTGGTTCAAGAAATTAAAACCACTAGTTGATTTTCTTTTAGTCAAAACAGATATCAGCTATAAGAGGAGTGGTTCAGCCTGTGTATTTATTCTGGGCCCAGCTCTGCCCTTTAGTTTCCTACCAGCAGTACAGTCTGACACCGTGGAGGCTTTCTCTGAGCTGGGAATTAAAATAGTGTCACACATTCATAAATCCCACTTCTCAGATTTGTCCTAACACGCTGACAGTTTTTCATATGTGACCTAGGTTTTCTTTCCTTACTTTTTAGTGAAAAATATATCACTTTTCTTCTCTCTTTCCCCCATTTTTTTATATCAATCTGTAGCTTGCTGATTCTTGCTAGTGTTGCAGAAATCTTGCAGTAGCTCTTGACTTGACTTTTGCCAGTGATTGTCAGAACTAAATAGACGAGGGTAGTCTTCCCTGATTGTCCTGGGTTTACCAGGAGCCGTTTTGCTCCTTCAAAAAGTATCACTCACAGAAAGCAGTTTTCCTAGTTTTCCTGGCTGCAGATTTGACTAAAATGTCTCTGTGCTCCCTTTCAATACTTTTTCTTTCCAGAAAAGCCAATATTTTATTTCCCTGTTGAGTATGTAGTATAAATTAGACTACTTTACTTTGTTTTCAGTCTGGCTTACCTGAGTATTGCTTGATGAACTGTTTCAGTTTAGGAACTTAACTCTTGATGTGTTCTCAGCACATCGAATTTATGGATATGTTTTACTGGTGAATCCGTACTTGCGTTACTTGTAGCTTCTGTGATCTTTACAGAACAGCTCTTTCAAGCTACCTTATGGTTTTGCAATTCAGGTTTGCAGATTTCCCTGAAAATAAAGACATCATTGTTAAATGATTAAGTACTCAGTTGTTTAAAAATCAAGATTTCTTCTTGTAGGAAAATTAACAGACCTTTTGAGTGTTGACTTCATAGTCTGGGAAGCATTTTTGCCTATAAAAATGTCTTTTGATATTTGAAACATGAGTCTTTAAAATGTTCTAAGCATAAGGTTTTGAAGGCATAAAGGAGCTGTGAAGTAGAAAGGTTTTTTTTTTTAATATTCTTTAATGCTTTACTCCAGAATGCATTCTTGGCAATTAGCGATTGTCTCTTGACCACACACAGTATGTCATTGCTTACTGCATTAAACAGATTCTCTGCTTCCTGAGATCCATTTGGGAATTGGTAGACATATTAATTAACTCTAGTTCCGTAAGATGTGTGTCAATCAATTCTTGGCTATTTGCCAAGTGAATCTATCTGCAGAGATATAGCTGGTATGAGGTCATTTACTTCTACATTTGGCTGTTTTATGACTGCACCGTAAAACTAACACGCACTTTATCAAGGATTTATAGAAAGGATGATCAGAGATGAGAGGCCAGATCCAGCCTTGGTTTAACATTCTGGATTTTGAAAGTCTTGAGTCGATGTGTTTGGCCCTGAAGCTGAAAAAGGATGTTTGGTTTAGCTTCTTTTTAGCAGCCCCCAAGTGTAAACATAATCTACATTGTTGCTGTTTTTTTGGTCATCTATGCAGTAAGTTTGTAAAAGTCCCCATTTTCCTGAATCATTCTCATGACCCTTGGTTTCAAGGTTTTGCAAACCAGGGAAGTCAGGAGTATGTTTAACTGAACTGCCTCGGATACTGTTAGCTTTTGACTTCCTTTTCATACTTAAGCCACGAGTGAAATCATCCCCACCTGCCCTTCCAGTGGCACAAGTTTCTGTATCCTTTGGACATCCTTGCAGGGGGGGTCACTGCCTTCTCAGCCCAGGTCTGCCCATGCAGAGCGAAAGTGGGACAGGCTTTGACAAATCTGACAGTCAGCCTGGGTTCTGTCTCTAACAAAGGTGAAAAATCAGATGAATAAATGAATTTATTAGGTTTGCAATGAAAAATAATCTGGCCTGTCTCTGTGCCTCAGCTAGAGCCTGCTGCTTCCTTTCCCATACCACCTAGGCAAGAATTCCAAATGTGCATATCTTCCTGGAGCTGGGGAAGAGGAGGGTGCTTGATTGACAGTGGCTATTATAGACAACTCGAGTAAGGGGGGTACAATATTAACCCCTGAACCCCTACATGCTGCATCTGTGAGAGCCAGATGGCTTATGTTGTCATGTCAGACAGCAGCACTGGACGTGTCAAAGGGCCATTGCTTCTGTATCATGTATAGTTTATACCTCCCTAGCATATTAAAAAAGATATAAAACATAAGCAAGGGCAAGACGTTGATTTTGAGTTAAAAAATTGCCATCTAAAACATTTCCTGAAGATTCATTTTCTGCCACAACACTTGTGGAAAATTAACTGACTTCACCATCTGCTTATTTATTTTTCAAGCACTTAGAGAGGTAAATGTGAACTGATTAGGGGAATAGTCGGGGAATGTACCTACTGTCTAATAAGATTGCTTGTTTATCTGAGCTCTGAATATAATCCACCTGCCTGAGTCTGATGGAGAAGAGGAAATTAGTGTGTGCCAAACTGAAGAGGATGGAGAAGCAAAGTTTAAAGAGAAGAGTGGCAAGCGATAGAGGAGACATTAGAAGCAATTGAAGTAAGCTGCAGGAGACTGGAATATGGTACAATTTTATGATTGGGGAGAGGAAATAAATTACTTTGTGTGATAGTCATAAAGTAATGGGAATATGAATGGTTATATCTGTTGAATATTTCTTCGGTATGAAGCAGTGTATCTCAGCCCCATTCTGCGCTTGAAGAAAACCATTTCTAGTGATGAAACTAGGCAGGTCTAATTGAGTTTGATGAAGTACAGTATCAGAAATAATAATAAAAAGGTAAAAGGATATGAACAGCATGCTGTGCATCTGATTAAAAATGATCTGCGCAAATGTATACAACCTAATATGTTGTGAATTACACCGCAGTCTAAGGAGTAAAGCAGACTAATCTTTGCTTAAATCCATTCCAGATGTGCAAGTGAATAACCACAATATTTAGAGAGAAGAATAAAGTTAATGTTTGAATAGACTTTCAGCACGTAAGCCATGAGTAAGGAGAAATGAACATATTAAAGAAAGAACGTAGCATGTGTATAAACAGAAAATACCTAAGGAGAGCCTATTTTAAAGCTTAAGATCATCCATTGGTTATATTTGTAGTTTCACTGAATGGGGTAAACAGGCTCATATGCAAATGTCTATGTTGTATGTGCCTGTGTTTAGGTGAGATGACCTAACACAGACACCTACACCAACTTCAGGGATCCAGGGTTAGGCAACATGTGTCATTCTGTCCACATAACGCAATGTAATACAAGAAACCAATTACCAGACAAAACAAGAAAGTAATTAGTAAAGCTATGTTCTGCTCCCACTGACTTCTGAGGAAACAAGATTGGATGTGTAGGAATGTTGTACTTAACGGATGCAAAATTACACAAGTCAGATCTGTGATTGAAAGGAATTAATCCAACTGCAGGGAGACACAGAGGTGCATTAAAGCCACTAGAAAAATCACAACAGGATGCAGAATGCACCTGCCTGTGCATGCCTGAGCAGGGGGAAGGAGCCCTGCTCCCTTTCCCCAGGGCTCCCTTTGGGGTAGTTTGTGTGAACCAGCAGGGAACAGTCCTGTTTAGGAAAGAACAGGATTTTCCATTTACTTAACCCTTACACACAGGTGGAGGTAAGGAGAATGCCCTGTAGAACCTTTTTTTTTTAAATGCTCAGGCAGTCATAGCAAGAGCTGTACAAAATTGTTTGCCAGATCCTCAGCAGGAATACATTAGGGTTTCTTCAACAGAGGTAAATCAGTAGATGTTGTCTGAAGAACTAATCCAGCTTCTTTTATTGTCTCTTAATTCCAAATTTCTTGTCATCGTTCAACAGATTAAACCTCATTTTTAACTGCATGAACTTAAAAGATCTGGGATCACTTTACTTTCAGGTTATTTCTCATTCTTAATCAATAAAGAAGCTCTAAATTTGGTTCAGATTTATGATGTACATAAAACATTAAGTTATTGCATATGAAGTTATACAATGCTACCACCTGTAACATATTTGCTTTTTCCGGACTCTGTGTATTTTAAAAGTCTTTGGTTCAACTCATAAAATTTTGCTGAATTATACTTTCCACTTTTTTTTTTAATTATTGTTTCTTCTGTACTTCACATTAGAAGAGGTCTAAAGTGCATTTTCTAAGTAATAGACATCCTGTTCTGATACATGTATGCATTTGTCTTTTTTGTCTGTCTGCATATATTATGTGTAAGTATATAGTGGTGGAAGACGAGCGTTTTCCTAACAGAATGACTTTGAAGGTCCACACTACTTGAAAGACCAGTGCTACTGCTGGTAGAAAATATGTTGTATTTCATTCTCTAATATAAAATTCAGGGTGAAAGATTGACTTCAGTAGTAGCAGATGTGGCATAAATTGGCCTAACTTCATTGGATACAGCAGAGCTGTGTCAGTTTACATCAGTTAAGATTCTGACCTGTGGTTTTTAAGTGAAACATTTAAGCAAATGATTTTTTAAGAATCACCTCAGGATAATTTTCTATATTTTCATTATACCTTTATATGACATTTATATGCCTACCAAATATATACAGAAAACATGAAGGAAAAGGGTACCGTCAAAGGATTATTCTCATGTTTGTGATATAACAACTGTATGATAGTGTCCTGGGTTGAGCAGTAGCAGTCATTTTTCTCTTTCTTAGTAGCTGGTGCAGCGCTGTGTTTTGACTTTCAGCCTGGGAACAGAGCCGATAACACAAATGTTTAAGTCTGACCAAGGACTTTCTGAGCCTCATGCTCTGCCAGGGAGGAGGGAAAGCCAGGAGGAAGCAGAGGCAGGACACCTGACCCAAACTAGCCAAAGAGGTATTCCATAGCACAGCACGTCATGCCCAGGATGTAACTGAGAGTTACCCAGAAGGGCTAGGGGACTGCAGGGTTGGACTAGGTATCAGTCGGTGCTCAGTGGCATGGGGCTGGGTGAGTTATCGGTTGGCTGGTGTTGAGGTGTTGTATTCTCTTCCCTTGTTATTTCCTTTATCATTATTATTATTATTGGTGGTAGCAGTAGTGGTTTGTGTTATACCTTAGTTACTAAACTGTTCTTATCTCAACCCGTGGGAGTTGCATTCTTTTTGATTCTCCTCTCCATCCCTCCAGGAGTAGGGGGAGGGCAAGAAGGGGAGGAAAGTGAGAGAGCGATTGCATGATTTATGGCTGACTTCGTTGAAACCACGACAGATAGAATTATTATTTGTGACATACTATTTCTAAGCATCACTATAATCACAGAGAAATGCCAGTAAAAGAAGATGTAGTTTACAGAGTGTAACAGACTATGTTAGTTCAGAGATGCTTTAACCTTTCAAACCACTAGATATCCTGTTACCACAGTACATGAAAATAAAACTGAAGAGCCAGGTCTCTAGCTTATGTACAGTGTATGTGTGTTTTAGAGCACTTTCAATTTCCTGGGGAGTTTTGCATGAGAAAAAAGGAATCACCTCTCAGTTGCTTAAAGGCTGATATACTTCACCTTGTTTCATAGAAATCAGGATAATGATTTCTTCTACAATGGGAAATCCCAGGTATTGGAACTTTTTGCTGGACTGATGTTCCTGTCTGTGGAGGATGGCAGGCAACAGAGTAGTCAGTGTTAGGCACATATTTTTGCAGGTATCTCACAGGGTCAGTGGCCAAAATCACAAAATAAAGGAGTTTGGCATATCAAGACCTTCACCTCCCATGGCTTCTGGGTCTTCAGACCAAAGAATCACAGAATGGTTTGGCTTGGAAAGGACCTAAAGATCATCTAGTTCCAATCCCCTGCCATGGGCAGGGACTACTCACACTAGACCATGTCACCCAAGGCTCTGTCCAGCCTGGCCTCAAACACTGCCAGGGATGAAGAATTTGCCACCTCTTTGGGCAACCCGTTCCAGTGCCTCCCCACCCTCCCAGTAAAGAACTTCTGTATATCTAACCTGAACTTCCCTGTTTAAACCCATTACCCCTTGTCCTGAAACTACAGTCCCTAATGAAGAGTCCCTTCCCAGCATTCTTATAGGCTCCCTTCAGATACTGGAAGGCTGCTAAGAGTTCTTCATGCAGCTTCTCTTCTCCAGGCTGAACAGCCCCAACTTCCTCAGCCTGTCTTCATACGGGAGGTGCTCCAGTCCCCTGATCATCCTCGTGGCCTTCCTCTGGACTTGTTCCAACATTTCCATGTCCTTTTTATGTTGAGGACACCAGAACTGCACACAATACTCCAGGTGAGGTCTCACAAGAGCAGAGTAGAGGGGCAGGGTCACCTCCTTCGACCTGCTGGTCACGCTCCTTTTGATGCAGCCCAGGATACGGTTGGCTTTCTGGGCTGCGAGCGCACACTGAAGTCGGCTCATGTTCATTTTCTCATCTACCAACACCCTCAAGTCCTTCTCCGCAGGGCTGCTCTGAATCTCTTCTCTGCCCAACCTGTAGCTGTGCCTGGGATTGTTCCAACCCAGGTGCAGGATCTTGCATTTGTCGTGGTTGAACTTGATAAGGTTGACATCAGCCCACCTCACAAGCATGTCAAGGTCCCTCTGAATGGCATTCCTTCCCTCTAGCATATCAACTGAACCACACAGCTTGATGTCATCAGCAGACTTGTTTGAGGGTGCACTCGATCCCACTGTCCATGTCACTGACAAAGATGTTGAACAAGACTGGTGCCAACACTGATCCCTGAGGGACACCACTTGTTACCGGTCTCCAGCTGGACACTGACCCATTGACCACAACTATTTGCATGCAGCCATCCAGCCAGTTCTTTATCCACTGAGTGGACCCTCCAATTTAGAGACAAGGATGTCGTGTGGGACAGTGTCGAACACTTTGCACAAGTCCAGGTAGATGATGACAACTGCTTTGCCATTATCCATCAGTTCTGTAACCCCATCACAGAAGGCCACCAAATTGGTCAGGCAGGATTTCCCCTTAGTGAAGCCATGCTGGCTGTCACCAAGCACCTTGCTGGTTTTCATGTGCCTTAGCATGCCTTCCAGGAGAATCTGCTCCAAGATTTTACCAGGCACAGAGGTGAGACTGACTGGTCTGTAATTCCCTGGGTCATCCATTTTCCCCTTTTTGGAAATGGGGGTTATATTTCCCTTTTTCCAGTCATTGGGAACTTCACTTGACTGCCATGATTTTTCAAATATGATGGCCAGTGGCTTAGGAACTTTGTTCGCCAGATCCTTCAGGACCTGCGGATGGATTTCATCAGGTCCCATGGACTTGTGCACATTCAGGTTCCTAAAATAATCTCAAACCTGATCTTCCTCTACGCTTCACTTCTGCTGCTCCACATGACACTGATTTCCAGTCCCTTAGGCTACCTTATGTTAAAACTCTTTGCTTAAAATCAAGCTTTCCACACATGTATAATTTACTTCCACTTGTTAAATAGAATATATCATGGCATAGCTATAACCTTCCTAGCATTTTGGAAGTCTATAGTTTTATATACAGGTACGTGTCGCTATATATAGCATATAATTCTTTCTCCAAGCCATAATTCACTATGACAGTGGTTCAGAAGGGATATGCTACAGCAACTTTCCAATGACCTGAAGACAATATTTACAAAAGGAGTGCAAGGAAGGGACACAGAACATGGCAGTCTTTTGTCAGAAGACAAACTAAGCAAGTCAGTTGTTCTGGTAAGGTATGACAAATATTTCTGTAAAGAAACCAGGGTGTATCATTGGAAACTCTACACATTTTTAAACATGGTCATGGAGAAGCAAATATTTCTGACAGACCGAGTGCTATGTCCCAAATGTTACCTCTTGCTATGCAGCATTATCTTGTGATAAAATTACAGAAGTAGGTCACCATAAAGAGGTAACTTGATTCCCATTTAAAAGGCTTTTTGAAAAACTCCATAGCCCCCTTTGTAAATAAATATTAATCAGGTTCACAGTTAAATGCAGTCATTTATGAAGGCCTGTCTTTGAATACATTGCAGATCTCTTTTGACTTTAGCTGTATTTTGAACATTAGGTTTGCTAAAAGAGAAGTTAAACCAGGAAAACTCAGATTTTTCAAAACTTTGTCCTGTCATCCTGAAGAAAAATATAATTCCAATCAAAATTTATTTCTAGAGTAGATCTTTTAAAGTAAGACTGTTAAGCTTTATGTGATAATTTAGCTGTCGGAATAGTTGAATTTATGAGATGAATTCTCTCAACTGAATAACACACATGGTAGCAATGGCTGACATCTTTCCTACCCCTCACTGTTGGGAAAGTCTACACAGCTGCTATGAATATTTCATCCTCAGCAAAGAGAGGTACTGAAGAGAAAATGTTGAAAGAGATTTTTTTTCCAAGTATCTTAGTTTAACACTGTAAGAATAAATTTCCTAATGCAAAATATATGCATATGAAACTTTTGATGTAAACCACACAGTTAAAATTATGATAATTTAAATTTGCAGCTAGTGTTCATTATCCTGACATATTCTATTAAGGAGGACATGCCTTTATGACAGCTGAGTATTTGAGTAGCTGATCTATTTGATCTTCCATTTACCAACGCTAAAGGTATGTTTGTAAGAATAGGACGATTCCAAATCATATGCATGCAAAGTATCTGGCTCAATATCTTAAAATTCAGACACATTACAAATATAGTTTTAGGGGGTAAGTTATTTAGCAGAGGGGCCATGCTTTAATCATTGACAGGAAATGTGAACATCGTAGGTTTTCAGCTGTCATTTAATGCATTCAGTCCTGCCCTTGCATATTTCATAATTACACCTAAGCAATTTGGAATCTATTTATGTCTAAAGTGACAGAAAGTTAGTAATTATGTTTGAGGCTCACTCGGAGATTTGCAAGTTGAACATTTACATGAAGGAAATGAGATCAAGTTGTAGACTATCATGAGACAAAATTGTGTGGTTGGCTATTTTCTTTCCTCACCTTTTTTTCCTCAGTCTACAGACTTCAATGGTTTAGGCAAAATGGAAGCACAGTTCTTTGGTAAAGTCATACAGTGAAGAGGTATAAGATATGATGCGAAGCAGAGCAAAGACGTGGAATTTACAAGCACATGGGGCTTTTGTTGCACAGCAGAAACTACTAATGAAACCCATGTTGTTATTCAAGCCTGATCAGTTCAGCTAGTCAGCAACTAACTTTTGTTGTTTAGGACTTTATAAATATATCCAAACTGCTGTGGTAGATCCCCGGTTCATTCTTAGGTAATAAATACATAAGTAAATAAATAAAATACAGAACTATTTTACTTTAATATTACTTTATAGATATATTTTAAAGAAAATGTAAATGACAGTCACTCCACAGGTGATGTTCCAGTTGCTCTAGTTTGGTTTTATTGCGAAATTTCCCTGAGATGAGAGAGAACTCATGGGTATGGTCCTTAGAGAACATTGTTTCCATGGATATCTGTTCTGATCGCTAGAGACATGCATTGCCACAGCATGAAGCAAGATCTTGCATATTCTCTTCCACTGTTGAAAAAAACAACTCACAGGAATTAACTGTTAACACAGATACTTTTTTTTTCAGATTTTCTTAGTGCAAAGACTCCAGTATGAATGATAGTTTCCAGTTTGAACCCCCTGCCACCTAATGAGAGGAATCTGTGTGCTAGCACGCTTCCACTGAGATGAGTGAGAAGACCATTGTTCCCTCACTGTTACATGGCTTTCTCCTTCTGTGGCTGAGAAATGTTGGTTGATTACAGTGGAGAACTGTATACCGTATGCCACAGATGAATGACTTCCATGAATAAGAAACTAAAGCCGGTAGACATATTCATTAGGTTCAAAGAAATGAGGCTCAGAACTGTGGGAAAACTTTTGTTTATGGTGCTGGAGGGGAAGAAAAAAAAAGAAGAGTGAGATAGAAAGAGACCTCCATGGAAGTAAATTCGCGGAGTGGAGCGTGCACGTGTGCGCACGTGCACATGCATAACCATTGAGTGCATTTTCACTTACACCACATGCAGTGTCTTGGTTTCTGAGTCCAGGTCTTAAAACCATGGGTAGCTTTGAATATGCTCAGATAGCAAGTGATTCAAGTTAAAGACACTGAAGATCTGGGTTGATTTATTTTCTTTTAAGTGTGGGGTGTTTTTCCTAGTACTGCTTGTCTTTAAGTGGATTTCTGTGTGACGTATACTGATGTAACTAAGTCTGAGGCTCACTGTTCATTTGTATCATCACAGAAAATATTATTTTTTTATCATCTTAGAGCAATGAATCATAGTTTTATGACTGCTTTAAGAAAATTAATTTTAGTAATGAATACCAGAGGAGCTGAAAATATACCCACTGTTTGCATTTGGATGGTCACTATTTCTATCAGTTAAAGGATGATTGATGAATTATTTATTTCCACAATGTAATTATTCCTGCTGGCTCATTATTACTTTACTTTACCATGAGATGATACAGTTTTCCTAATTCATTGCAGACTTAGATTTACTTTTAAGAGGGATGGCAATCGTATTAGGATGTTGATCCAATTTTCTGGGTGGGAATAGTATGTTTGTTCACCACCAGAGCCCATAATGTTTCTAGTAGCACAGAAGTTCAGCATTTGCCTCTTATTAGAGTAACAATTGAAAACACTAACCTAACTTCACAGTCATGCAACATATGCAAAATTTCATCCACACACCTCCCAAAACAAAAGACAAGTATGGCTGAGTCCTTTGATCTCTCAACCAACATGGGGGAGAAAAAAATAAAATAACAAACCACCATCTGTTGGGAAACCAATGTAATAAAAACAGTGGAAAGCCATCTTATAGTATAGACTGACTTAATTGAGGAAATCGCTTATAAATAGAATTATTTCTCGATTTAAAGGCACAGGAGGAAGCAAAACTGAAGAGAGTTACCAAGCTCAGAAGTGGATAGATCAGCATCAAAACAACATTATTTACTGTGGGATCCACATCACAAGGCTCCAGTTGACAGGGACTGACCTCGTGAGGAAGAATCACATTTTAAGCATGATTTCTACCACTGAAGGAAGTCACTGTATTGTGTTTGTACTCAGTGCAAACATCTTGTCAAATAGTCTTTAAACAACCAAGGTCACGGCATAGCAGGTTTTAGCTGTGTGTGATGCTCCACATACAGGCCACAGGGCTGTGAAATGCATAACAGCAAACTAACCAGACATGAAGCCCTAACCAAGAGCCTGTTGACATCAACTGACTTCACTGGTCTTTGTCTTAAAATTTTATGAGAGCTGATGCATTGTGAAGTTCCTTTCACAAGAAAGGAACAGGCCTCATTTTTAAAGGCTGTAGGGCTTGGAAGTCATATGCATGTCTGAAAACACTGCCTATTGCCATGCTTTCAGACCAACCTAATATTTATAGCTTCTGTGTGTTCACATTGTGCAAGCTTAATTGTACACCAGCATGGTGACTGGCCTGGAGTTAGTCTGAGGAAGGGGCTCAGGGAGGCTGAGCACAGCCATGGTGCAGGCTGCTCAGCAAGGATGGAGAGGTTCATGACTGAGCTCCTTAAAATCTTCTCCTGATGTTGCTTCTGATGTTGCCATAATTCCCAGAAAAGGGGCATTTCCCCAAAGGAAAGATGAGAACACTTGTGGATTTAAAAGCAGTCTTTCAAACAGATTCAGGAAAAAGTCACTTTCCACAATGGGAGGCCTCCCTGCTGTGCTTCCAAGCTCCTCATGCATCTTTTTCTTTCATCAACAGCTGCATTTGGCATGACAAAACTGGTTTCTCCACAATGATTAAATCTTACTTCTCGTTTGATAAAAAGCAGAACAACTGCAGGTGAAGCTACTATTTCTGTGAGTAAAGAGCAGTACAAAGGTATTTCCAGCATTTGCCTGGTGGAACAGGAAATAATTGTTCTCCTGCTATCTTGACCATCCCCATTTTTATGTACAGACTCATATTTATGTGGAAAACCTTTCATAATAGTTTCCAGATGCCTGCTTGCCTTTACATGGTTTTGAAATTGAGTTTCTCCTCTGCCCTGTGTTATACGAAGAGTGTCTCAAATTTGTAACCAGTTAAGTATCTCTAGTAATTAGTATTTTGCTTCTTAAGGAGAGAATTTACTAAACTATGTAAGAAAGAGAGTAAGAATTAATCCCATATATGCCACACAGATGTAAAGGATAGCTGCAAGAGAAAGGATCTCTGCAAAATGAGCAGATACAGTTTAACCATTGTGTCACTTTTAAACTTTGCTACGTATCTTCACAAAGAATGAAGAAAATTATTTTCACCAGTATGCAACCTTTCATCTTTTACCATCACATGTTTTGATGGCATAAGGTGACACAGATACATTAACAATCAGGTATTTCAAGATTCTAGAACTCTTACAGGAAAGAAAATCCTGCATCCTTCTTTAAACAATACTTTTACATGAACAGACACCCAGTACAGCCGTGTATGCTTGACTGCTGCAATAGTACCTGACAGTGGGAAGAAAATCCAGCTTTAGGAATGGGCCATGGCTTAGACAGTGATTCTGTTTTGTGTGCAGAAGGAACATGGGACTATGCGTCAAATTGCCTAAAAATAACAGATATGAAAGCCAGCTCATAGGCATAAATTATTATCTTCCTTATATATTAGTCCATATATATTTTGCCATTAAGAGTTAATTAATCTACCGCTGAAAGACTGGGAGATTAAGAATAGTACTGAAACAGACAGTGTTTTAAATATTTGTGCTTGTCCCATATGCCTACTGCCTGTGAGATGCTGGAAATTGGACCAAGTGATCATGTCAACTCTTTCTGTCTTCAAAATCTAAGAATAAAGCTACTTTGAGTCAGTTAAGGGGAAAAAAAAAATATTCTTCTCTTCATTCTCAGTTCCAGTTTACAGTTTGTAACAACTTGCTTTCTATTACGGTACTCACGAAGTCTGTTTGGAAATGTGCTGAGTCCTCTTTGAGTTTCTGAGCATACACTGTACAGAATCTTTGCATCTTCCCTCAAACACCATTCCTGTGAGGGAAATGTGCTGTGCCCTCCTGTTCTTTCCTTCACCTCTACCTCGTTTATATAAGACAAATAATTTAGTGACTGTGATCTGACTCAGATGAAATACCTCTCTGACTCATTCATGCCTCTGTGGACTTTGAGTAAATTAGTGATTTCCTAAGTAACTCATTTCACTGAAAAAGGGTGACTAAGTTTCTACTTTTCTGGGGAACTCAAGGAAAGACAAGCTAAGACGTGTTTTTTTCTTTCTCTTCAGCTTCTGTATTATTTGCTGTAGACAATTCACATACGATTATTTATTCCCAGAAGGAAACTTTGTTTTTAAAAATGTGCTTTTTCTGTAGCTCAGTGAGTCAGAAAAGAATGTGAGAAACACATTGGATGAAAAACCAGTCACCACTGGAAAACTTTGATAAGAAGAGGTATTGTGCAGAATGAATAAATGTATCACGAAGAATTCATGCCTATTAGAATTGGTGATGACTTGCTATGTCATCTAATCTATTTTAATTTGTGTACATTTGCAGTCATCTGCAAGTCTGGACTGTCTTCTCACCTGTAGTGATATAAATCACAACTAGTGATTCTTGCAGTGCAGCATTAATTTGCATTTTAATTATTTCATTTTAAAGTATTGCATGGCTAATCATAGTTATATACATTGTCCTCCACTAAGCAACTCTTTTCTATTTAGTGTGTGTATCAAACAGTTCCAGAAAAGCTGTCATATAACTTTTCTCTTGTATGATTGCATATATTTTAATTAAGAAATGCTACCTGATTTATGAAAATCTATGGATACGTCTGAGTTGCAACATGGTCACACTCAAGGAGATACGTTAATAAGCGTTTGCGAGTACATAATCAGATGAGAACACAATACTCTCCATTAATGAAATATGATCCATAATGAATCTTGCATGGGAGTGCTAATAACTACCTTTGGGTTAAAGTGCTCAGATGTCACAGTATAACAATATCTATCTTAGATGTGTATCATTACAGCAAAGTAATTAAAGGTTACTTAGCTGTTAAATGGTTACCTTGGAGGAATCCTTCAGTAATGTCGCTTCAAACATGCCTTCACAATGAAATTAATTAAGCAAATTAAATATCAGCCTTGTAATAATCTATTTTATGTGCAGAATATCTAGCATATAAATGTATATGATTGGTGGCAGAAAGTTAAGGACCTGAAGATAGGCTCGTTTTTTGTAAACATAAAGCAGTCTTGGTGGTTCTTGTATGTAAAATAATGCTTATGCTATTGAGTTAAAAAGAACAGTGACAAAATTGCTGAAGAGGAATGGAATGTCAAATTATCATGATCGGGTTCCATGTGCTGTGTAAGTGCAAAGCTCAAGTAGCACCACTCAAGATGAGAGAAGTATTAAAATTCACTTGATCTTTTTCACACCTCTGTGCTACACGTAGTTAAAAGCCTGGTAGCCAGTGACTAGAGTTTTGTTATCAGCTCAGTCTGACTCATTAGAAGAGTACTTTCAGGGATTACTAGCTTGCTGCCTTCTTCTGTATATTTAATGGAACCACACCAGGAAAGTTGAGCAGGCAGCTTGATCTAGATACGAACATTTCTTACTGCCCATTCAAGTGGGAATATGACATGGGCAACAGCAATGACAGAGCAGAGCACTGCAGAAATGAGAGAAATTTACTTTTTCCCCATAATTTCCATGCTGGATTGAAATCTCATTTCATAGTTTTGATTTAAAAAGTAATTTCCTAACATTATGCAAACTGTCAGTGGCAAACATGCAGTGTATTCTGCTTTTTCCTTTGTTTAAACAGAAGTAATCCACTAGATAAATAGATCGTTCAGCTGAGACCTTTTCATATACAAGCAAGAAGGTGTAAAGTTCAAATCTCTGCTGTCCTCCTGGACCTTGACTTCTCTCCAGGCAATGAATTTATTCACATACTTTAAGTTTACCCTTATTTCAATGTTTTGCCTGATCATGCCTTTTGACAAAACAGAAAAAAAAGAAAAAAATCTGTCTCATGGTACAGAAATCTTTTCTCACAACACATCTAGGAAAGTATTGGCAGAAGTAAAGGGGAGATAAAGAATTCTTGATAGAAATCCCCCTTTTTTTCATGTTATGATACATGTTTTTATGCCAGTGAGATAACTAGCAGTGGTGGCACCATCTTATCTGTGATATGGAAAGATGCTGTACATTTTGGTTGAGGATGACACCAATGTTATGGGCTCTTCTCCAGTCCTCAGGCTTCTGCGAGGTCAGCTGGGTTGGCCTTAATTGGTTTTGCTGTCTGCAATTCCGATTTCTTGAAAGATGAAGCTTCAGTCATTGTCATGTGAAAATGATCCCATGTCTCCAGGCCAAAAAAAAAATCCCCAGACAAGCTAAATAGCAGTGATGGAGCTATCTGTGCACTGAATAATCTTTAGATGCCCTTCAAAGACCCTCGACACACAAAAGAACCAAACCTACATAGTTATAACATGTAAGTGTAAAATTCTCAAAGACTTGGTCAGTTTTTCTATGCTGCATGTTCTCAGATAATACAGATTTTTACTTCCTGGATGCAGTAAAACCATACATACTGATTCATTCAGTCTGATTCCAGACCTGGAAACTGCTTTTGAAGAGGTATCAGAAAAACAACCCCATCAATCTAAGAGAGGAAGACTGTCTTGCAATGAGTTATTTTGCTCTGAGGTATGATTTATTTTTTTTAATTAAGGACCAGTAAACATGTAATCAGAAAACAAATGGCATTGATTACTTTTTCAAAGTAGTAACTCTAATCATTTTGTCCCATACATCCAGGTTTTTTAAAGTAAGGAACCAACCCGAAACCTGAAAGTGTTTTGCCAGTTATAAATCAACCTTATTCTTTGTAGCTAACATTTATTTACAGTCTTAAAAAGAGTTTCATAAGGGATCTGAATATACCTACAATACAAACCATGTGTCAAACAGCAGAAAACTGCAGGGAAATAGTGCTGTTGTTTTTTCCCTTCCCTTGATCCAAGTTTCATTTTCTGTTTGGCTAAGCATCAGTGGTCATGAAGGTGGTATATCAACAATAGTCATGGTGGCATATTCTATTTAATTATAGCTAGTTGAGGCACTTAACTTCATTTACTTTTTCTCAATAACAATTTATTTTATGCTGTTTTAACAAACCTTTCTGTTTATGCATTTCATCATCTTTTGTTATAAAAAACAGGGATCTGGTTCCATTACTTAACTGGGGGAGTAATGAAAGAGTAAGTCCTCATCCACCTACTGTTGCTATACCTAGGTTCTTTTCCTGGAATACTTACTGAAGAACGAATTCCTTGAAGTTGGTAGAGTTTACTCTAGATGATCAAGTTCAATTCCTAAATAAAAAAAAGTGAAACATACCAATTTTTGGACATGGAAAGATTGGGCATCATTTCACACAGAACAAGGCCACAAAGATTCTTCCAACAAGTATAATATAATAAGTTATTCAGACCGAAGTACAAGATTTATATATTGTTTTTTAAGATTGGTGGGGATAAGTGGAACAGTAATGGGGAAAGTTGACCTTGTTTAACCTGAATCATGAAAGGAAGCCAAAACAGGAAAGTTGGACAAGGCAGTGGAGGTTTTGATTGTGAAAGAGCTCTCTGCATGACTTAAGCCTTGCCTATAGGCAAAATTGTGAATGTTATCACAAAAGTAGTGCAAATCCTTGCACAGGCATTCTCATTTCAGTTAGAGTAGGCCTGGTCTTAGCTCCTTGAAAGTAACTGACAATAAACTGCTTTTAAACTGAGCTCACTGTGTCGACATGGAGTGCATGTGTTTACCGGAATCTCATTACATTCAAACACAGTGATACAAGTCTGCAGATTAGTGCTTGCACTCAAAAGGCTGTTTAGTCTTTCAGAGGATTTGCAGGAAAGCAAGCTGGAATACAAGACCTTTCTGCTTGTCATTTGTAGGTTTGTGACTTTGGCTTTTATTTCTTTGTGCAAATGTGTTTTCATGTGGACATTGAAAAGCCATGACCCTCTGTAAAAAGGATTACCTTGAAGGCAGATAGTTAGACTACAGTGTAAAGGATGGTTAATACAGAAATGTTAAATCTCTCTGTAGAAAGATTATAGCACAATAATTTTTTTAACTCAGGGTACTTTCCTGACATTATAAAAACAGTCACTTATCAGAACCACAAAATAAAAGTCTTAAAGGGAGAGCAAAAAGAAAATAAAGGAAAATGTCTGTAATTTTTTGCAGAAGGATGATACAGAATCCCTTACAAAAATGTAATTTGTTTTAGCTGACATTGCAGCAAGTAGTTTAGATAACACTTAATGACTTAGATATTATTTTTACAATCAGTATATTTCATGGGGTATTAATAAATAAGGAAATGCTTAAAACAGGTAATAGAAGACTGTAAGAGAAGCTGGAGTTCAGTTCCTTACAAAAAGCCTGAGATCTTACTCATATGAAGCAATGACTTACCTTCATGAGCCACTTTAGCCATTTGAGTAAGAGGAATGAAATCCTGAACCAAAATTATTACTTTAGTGGAAAAAAAAAATAAATAACAGAACAGGGGTGTTTTTTCAAATTACAGCTACAACATCTTTCTTATTTGTTGTTCTGGGTAGTAAGCAGTATGGTCAGAAATAAATCCATACATAACCCTTCTTAAACTTCCCAAAGGGATAAAAGTAATATCCTTTGGGGTTAACTAGGATTTAAATTACGTCAAAAATTAAAACTGGAGCAAATATCTTTTTCTTTATTAGTGGCTTTCCAGTTTTCACTGGTCTTGACTCAGGAAAATGCCACATTTGCAATAGTTTATATGGATTTAAGAGCACATGATTACATATTGTGCCTTACCAGGGACCATACTTGAAAAAAAGCTTACATGCTTTATTTAGTTTTGGAATTAAGATGCCAGAAAAACAATTTTATCTAAGCCTGAAATTTAGCTATCCGAATTTGAATTTTCATATTGACATACCTAACTAGAGGAATCGTAGTATCATAGAATGTTTAGGGTTTGAACTGGCTTAGTAACTTCAGTCTCATTTTCAATGAGAATTGAAGGGGTGTTTAAGAATCTAAATGCCATTAAAAGCAACTGTCTCCAAGTTTCTTTGAGGAAAATAAAAATGGAAGGATGTATAAAAGCAATAAAAACAAACCTCAAAATTTCTTGAGGCCTGGAATCGAAAAATAAAAAAAAAATGAAATTAAATATTGTACCTCAGAATAAAAATTGAAAATTATAATAATAACAATAATAATAATAATATGTAATAATTTCTAATGAATCCAATGGATCCAAGTGCTGCTAAGAATTCCTGAGAATTCTTATTTCAAATAAGCATACCTTATTGTCGTGGTTTGAACCCAACCACAAACCTCGTTCACTCACTCCCCCCCCTTCTTGCCCTCCCCCTGCTCCTGGAGGGACGGAGAGGAGAATTGAAAAGAATGCAACTCCCACGGGTTGAGATAAGAACAGTTTAGTAACTAAGGTATAACACAAATCACTACTGCTACCACCAGTAATAATAATGCTAAAGGAAATAACAAGAGGAAAGAATACAACACCTTAACACCAGCCGACCAATAACTCGCCCCACTCCCCCTAGCCGAGCACCGACTGATACCTCCTCCAACCCTGCAGTCCCTCTACCCCTTCCGGGTCACTCTAAGTTACATCCTGGGCATGACGTGCTGTGGTATGGAATACCTCTTTGGCTAGTTTGGGTCA
Source organism: Lathamus discolor (assembly GCF_037157495.1). Taxonomy (NCBI): domain Eukaryota; kingdom Metazoa; phylum Chordata; class Aves; order Psittaciformes; family Psittacidae; genus Lathamus; species Lathamus discolor. The sequence continues at coordinate 34,630,819 of NC_088884.1, read as the reverse complement.
GGTGTCCTGTCTCTGCTTCCTCCCGGCCTCCCCTCCTCCCTGGCAGAGCATGAGGCTCAGAAAGTCCTTGGCCAGACCAAACATTCGAGCAGCAACTGAAAACATCGGCGTTATCACCACTGTTCCCAGGCCAAAAGATCAAAACACAGCACTGTACTAGCTCCTAAGAAGGAGAAAACTGACTGCTGCTGCTCAAACCAGGACACTTATTTCAAAATTTCTAATGTTGGTCCATTCCAAATTTTATGTACCACAGGCCAAATTCATTACTGACAAGATTGGTGCCTTTGGTGTCTATTAACTACACCATAGTATAAATGTGCATTTATTCTTCTAACTTATGTTCCAGAAAAACGACTGGTTTTATCTTAAACGGAGGTTTGTCTTTCAGTAGTTAAACAACCACAATGAGTAGTTCAAGCTTCCTGACCTGCTTTTCTGGGACTACTACTTCTGCATCACTTGGACTCCTCCACGCTGACAAGACTGAAATATATTTTTTTTATTTTTTAAATATGAAGAACTTTAACAAAATTCACCCAAAGACCTCCTAAAGAACAGAAACAACATTGTAGCAGAAGCCAGTGTCTAAAGCGGAGGAATAAAGGTTGTATATGAAGGTTAATGCCTGCTCTAAGGAGGATTTTAAATGTACTAGCCACCTGATAAGAGGTGAGATGGGGAAAACTATAAGCATGAATAACTACCACTATCATGATGTAGACTCATGCTGAATTTAGCTGCACTGGCTAGATTTTTAAAATTAATTTATTAAAAAAGAAAATCAGGGTTTTTTGTTTTTGTTTTTGTTTTTTGAGGTATTTCAGTGAATGATTGGACACAAAGGGAAAGAATGTGGAAGCTGTGTATGTGTTTTTAAAGCTGCTTTCAAAGCCAAATCTCCAATGCACTCCAGACTTAGATTACAGCTTAATTTCAGAGGTAACAAATTATTTTCCCTGATTTAAATCACCTGAAACATAGTCAGCTGTTACAGTTATCCAGCATTATCCTTGGTGTATGGAAAGAATTATGCATTTTCAGAAATAGTTCTTATCTTTCACACCTGTCATAGTATCTGGGATGTTCATGACCATGAAATAATAGAATAAACTGGGGCAGTCACTCAGAAGCAATGTATTTCAGAAAAGTTCTTGGATATCAATTTACATTTCTCGGAACTAGAAAGAATAAAATTATACAAATTGAATCCAACAAGAGAACTCAGGAAGCAGTATGAAATTTCAGATACAATTTAATTGTACAAGAGTTAAGGCAGATTATTATCCAGCTTAAAACAATCCACAGTGGCCTTCAGAAAAAAGCACCCAAAACCTTAGGTATGCTGTTAAACTTATGTGATGTCAAGGTAGAGGTGGTAGAAAGTCAGGAGTGCAGCAGAAAGAAAAATGCATCTGTCCATTGTAAGATTGAGCAAGTCTGGTCTATTTTACATCCTGTTATTGTGACTTAATTTTCTGTTGCAGTTTACATTTACAAATTTTCTACCAAGAATCTTCTACTGCCCTATAGCTCCTCTGAGTAGGCACATATCCTCATCAGGGTACAATTTATTATAAATGACTTATTAGTTGTTAGGATGATTAACAGTGCAGAATTTAAAACCTATGACCAAAATTCATTGAAACAACTTAAAATGAAGTGGCATTTAAGATAGAAAGAGGCTTCTGAATACCAAGAGACAGAATCCAGACAGCAGGAAAATAAGGTTAAACCATTCTATCTGAAGCCATTTCACAAAAACAAGAGGAAATGTATGACATATGGTATCAAGTGAGGCACTTGACGTTGAGTCTAAATATGTTGAAAAAGGCAGCTGTAAGTTTGCATGATTGAAAAAGGAAAGGAAGGTTATTATTATACATAAAGAAACAAGAAAGAGTTATGAAGCCAGAGGTGGACTTGCTGGATGTTTGTTTGCTTTTCTTATCCAGTGGTTTCTAATGTTTTTATTCAATTTATCTTCAAATTCAACCTCCACCACTGTCTTCCGTTCTGTTTCTCCCAGTGACATCAGTGCTGGCTACTAAAACAAAAACTGGGTGGATCTTTGAACCGTGAAACCAAATCAAAGAACAGTTTAGGGAAAGAGATAATTATGTATCAGCTCTTCTTCCCTCCAATATGTTTAAACAGATTAGATTATTTTAGTAAGTGTTGGATGTGATGGGAGCATTTTGGAATAATATTGCGACTTGAATCTCCACTGACTGTATATTAGTTATAAAAGTCAGTCAAAACGCTCAGACTTACCTGTCTATGAAATTTTGTGGTATGCATTATCTGATCTTTATTCTAAGTGACATATTTCTGTATAATTTTGGTTTATATGATTGTTTTGTTTAGCTAATTAATGTTAAATTGCTTTACAGCTGGAAATCTGTGAGAGGGATTGTTTGCGTCCACTTCTAGCTCTCGTAAAACTCAAGTGACGAAAAAGCAAGTGTCTATTTGCATAAAGCAATTTGTCCCTGCATTGGGAACCTGATGGATATTCCTTGTGAATCGCAGGGAGACTAAAGGCTAACTGGGCACAAAGGCTGATGCACTCTCCCCATCACAAGTGATCCTTACCAGTTTTACTTGGCCCATTGTGCATAGCCTTGCATATGCTGAGTAAGCTCAGTTGCCACTAGCTTTTCTAGGGTTGGAGGCAGGACTATATCCTTTTGTTTATGGCACTGGACAAGGCTCAGGAACTAGAACATTAGCTTTTTGCTTTGGCATAGATTTCCTGTCTAAATTACCTAATTTCTCTCTGCCTCATTTCATAAGAACAGTCAAATCTGTTCAGATCAAAAGCTCATTTAGCCCAGTATCTTGGTTCTCACAAGCATCCATAATGGATGCCAGTGGAAGAGAATAAGGAGAGCATGCAGCAGTGCTTACTGATAGAGTCTCCCAGGCTCCTATACACGTTGTTCAGGGATTTCCTGAACCAGTAGTGGAATCTCTGTGTTTAATGCTTTTCAATGACTTGGGTTTGATAAATTAGTACTGGCATTTCTTGAGCTCATATATCTTTTTAAGTATCCACAACAACCCATGCCCTACAAATTGTAACATGTGAGGAACATCCCTTTATTTTATTTCAAACTTTCAACCGGCCAGCTCCCTATTTTAGAACAAACTGAGAACAATCTTCTTTCTTTCATATCTCATCCAGTGTGCTGTGTGCTTTCTAAGCTAGAAGACTGTAACTTCATGCAGTACTGAAAATGCAGGAGCGCCGTGCTTTTATAGAGGCATAAAGATGCTGTTGGTTTTGTTCTTTATTTCTTTCCTTGAAACTGCTAACAATAAATCTGCTTTTCTGACAGTTATTGGGCACTGACCTTTTACATAAAAAATAAAATAGTTATTTTAAAAAAGCTATTGTGACTTTAGAATCTTAATCTATAAAATGAGGTCCTGTACTGGTGTTTGCAGAATTGCTTTCCGTGGAAGGATGCAGAAGAGAACAGTGAACACAGCTTTACACAAAGTTCCAGAGAATCCTTGAAATAAATATACAAGTTTTTCCAGTTTATTCTTGCTGCCTTCAGTCAGTAATATGAGATTTTGTCTCTAATATGGACAAATAAAGTATTTTCAGACAGAAATGTAGTTTTAAAATTCCTGATTCTTTAACCTATTCACAAAGTGATGCTTCTTTTGGTCTTTTGAGGCCTTAATTCAGAGGCCACTGAAAGATGAGAGTGCCATTGACTGCTTTGGAGCAGATGCTTAGTCATTGATACGAGAATAGAATGCCAATCCTGCAACTTGACTTCTCTGCTACCGCTAACACCTCCTGAAACAGGAAGACAGCTGGGCTATTATGTTTCAGTTTCCATTTGTAAGTGTTAATTTTAATTCCTGCATACAAAAGAAAAGGAAAGGGGAAAGATACATTTCATTCCCACAGTTTTTCTGTGCATATCTAAATGTGCACTATGGGACTAGCAGACCTTGCTAGCCCTTGTGAGACTTTTCTTACAAGGAAACTCCAGCATTACTGCAGATGTTTGGTCACTTTTCCTGCAAGGCCATGCCTCAAGTTCTTCCCTTTCTGAGGAACTTACTTACATTCTGGCAGGAACCAATTAGAGCTGACAGTGTTTCGAAAACTGTCTCCTGTTTCTCAGGGGCCTGTAATCAGTGTTCAAATCTAAGGCAAACAAAGTTTCATCTACAAAGAAACAATAAGCTCAGCAGAGTTCAGAAGGTGCTTCAAACAGCACAAACACCTTCTCCTGTTGAAATGTTTACATCCAAGGTAACAGAAAGCTGAGCAGAATTATCTTGCAGATGGTCTGAGAAGATTTTAATAAATAAATACAAAAGCATGCGTTTTTCTCCCTACCAATTAGGATCAAATTTCTGGATACAGGGCTAACTTACAGTAAGGAAATACTCCAGTTGTAGAACTGAGACAAGATGGTTTAGAAGCAACTCGGTGACTTAAAAATTGCATGTATATTGTGGATATGCAAAACCCACATGGATCCTTCTGATATTCATCCTGCTTGATAATCTCCAAACCCTGAGTTTTTTAATTGAGCTATGTTGGCTTTCACTGGGGGTGCGCAAGTGGTGCTGAGGAGAGAACTCAGCTCTTTGTCTAAGGGTGCTTTTGTTTATGAATAACAAATTAAAAGGGTGATTTGGCACAGCAGGTGATATGATTAATATTTCAGGTGTTATTATTTTGTTTTTTGCATGTATATGTGTGTGTAATTATACATTTCAAGGATTAACAGATGCAGTTAAACATTTAACATTTGCCTGCATAAATGCAAATGAAGCTTACATTTCAGTCAGATATTTTAAACCAAGTAAACTGTATGGATTAAGAACACACATGATTTTTCTTCTCAGTGTTTATTGCCATTACTTTAATGATGACAAAAAGCAGAGGGGTGATGGTACAGATGCAAGCTTAGAAGTCATATATTCATCAGTTCAGACCTTTTAAATTGATGGTGATAGAGAACAACTGTTTTAATTCTTAGTCACTTGGAAGGATTTGCTGTGACCTTGAGTTAACATGTAAACATGGCAAGGGATATAAGAATGATTCCTCTGGCGTTCAGTGAACTTGAAGGGAATCTTTCTTTAACTTCAGTGGGCTTCAGGTTAAAGCTCTAAGAGCAAGGCCCGAGAAGATACACACAAAGATCTCAGGGATCCCACCACATTTGGGATGGCATGCCCTCAGCTGCAGTCTGTAGGGTTTATTGTTACAGCCCTTAACCCTCCTCTGAACACAGACGGGTCCTGTCTAACCCGATTCACAACCATGACAGCTCCACACTGTGACTGTGATCTGGTGGTGGGCGATGAAATGTAAAGTAATCAGAATGTCATCTTTCTGTCTCAGAAAAAGCTGAATAACTTAATTATTTGGATTCAATTAAAGTTGGCTACAGAAAATTATCCCAGAAATCAGCAGAACTTTAAGGGCAACTACTTCTTTCCTGTGAGATGTTTGTGTGTTTGTCAGTTTGTTTTAGTCAACAAAGTTGATCTATATTATACTGTACAATACCATACTATACTGTACTGTACAATACTAAACTATACTATACCGTGCTACACAACACTGCACTATAATCTTACTGGGTGAAACAGCCAAAACTTTGAGCCAAAGTTCTGTTAAAAAAGCAACATTTCTTCTTCAAAAATATGAATATCTGTAATTGAGTTATCTGGTTGGATGCTGATTATCCCCTCTGACACTGTGCGATCCTATTTGTGTGTGTACATATATAGACATATGAGCTGAGTGTATTATGTATTCTTGCTAGTGTCTCTGACTCTCTCTGGGGATTCCTGGGTACTAGAAAAGCAGGCAAGATAGTGAATAAAGAATCAAATTTTACTGCATTTTTTCATCATCCTCAATCAAAACCACTTACATCCATCTGTTTCTGTGTCAGCAAAGTTTTTGTTCCACTGGGAAAAGAATATCAAACGTTCTTGACTTTTTTAATAAAAAAAAACCTAACCTGTATGAGAAATGCATTGCTCTTACACACGGTTCCGTGAGAAATAATTGCAACTTGTCACAGAGAGAGGTTATAATTATGTCTACTCTTAGTTATGTCTCTATGTGCACAATATAAGTTAGCTTTTCAAATGTGTTGTTCTCTAATGCAATACCAGTTATTAACATGTTGAGGATATTAGTTTTTGTTAATGAATAAAAATAAAATGAGGCTGCAGAAGGGCTGGGTGGTGTCAGACTGAAAGCAAGTGAAGGGAACAAAGAGGAAAGAGAAGTGCTTATTCCAGAGATTTCAGATCTAAGCTTTGCCTCAGGAAAAAACAAAATTGCCCAAAGGGTCAGGATTTCAGCTTCTGTATTCCAGACCTTGTTTATGGGGTTTTTTTAAACCTGAATATGTACCAAACACTGGGCTAGACCTGACACTTTACAGGCTTCCCTGAGTGAAATGTTGCAGATATATCGCAGTATCTTAGAGGAAAATGCAGAGCATAATAGTTTTTACAACAGTTGTTGTGGGTGTAACTCTCTGTCCCTTCTTTGTTACTTGTACATATTCTCTGAAAGCATGGTCACTAGGTCTTACTATAGGGAAAAAGTTCATACTATTTTTCTAGGCTTATTCCTTGTTGTGTAACTCATTTAGAGTCAGAATTTGAAAGGCTTTAGTTAGGACGTGTGCTCATATTAGAGATTTCTCCATGCTAGGAATTAAAAAGCAGATGGGTTAAAAAGCAGTGCAGACTTATACCTTAATCTTTAGAAGTGGCTGATGGTTTCAAGAATCAGAATTTTAAATTGCCCAAGAAAGTATTCGGTGAAAATCAGAGCCCTTGAATGAGTCTTAAATTGGGTGCCCGACTTGGGAGCATGCAAAATCACTTGGGAAATTAGAAAACCTTGGCCATATGCTTATATGTTAACTCCACTTGACTAAGTCCTTGCTATATGTTGCTTCCTCAATTTGCAGTCAGTTTTGTGTTGTAAATAAGATACTCTTGACTCAGACTTGAAAGTTCCCCAGGAAAACTGGAGAACCTTTCTCTTGTTAAACAGCACCCTAATTATAAAAGCAATTTTACAAACAATCCCCTGGAGGAAGCATTTTCGTTCTCATCAGGAAGGCTCTTGAATAAAGTAACACCTTTTCTAACTTCATTTATTTACAACAGGACACAAGACTGAGACTGGGTGAGATTTATTGCCATTACATCACTGATGCTCAGTAATTCATAAAACATTGGGTCTAGGAGTTAGCACTGCTGTTATTTCCTCTGATGCCTGACCTCACCACAGTCTAATAACATACAGGAAATCCAGAAGACAAAGGGGGAAAACACTGGTCTTGAATGCTAAAAATAACCATTGAAACTAGTACAATCATGTAATAGAGTATGGCCAAATAATTTATTTAACATAATAGTAGAATCTGCTAAAGCAATTAGAATCTGTTCCAAATGTTTTTAATGGAAAGTATGTTGGGGGTAAGAACTAAAACACTTAAAGAATTGAGACTTTTAGGTTATATAGTTCAGTTACGTGTACTGATTTTAGGTTTGTGTATGTTATTGCTTACATGTGCAGACCACTTAATGACTTGACTAGAACAGACAGTCATTGTATGGTTGTTATACTTCCAGAGGTCATCCTGTATAAGCTACACGGTGATCTTAAGTGATGTATTACACTTGACAACCCAAAAAGTTACAATACAAAAGCATTCCAATTCTCAGTGTCTTCTGAGACTTGTTCAATATCCTTGATGGTATCTAGTGTCTGGTGTGCCATTGGGATGACATTTTTTGGTGTCTTTACTAATCAGTCAAGGTTAACATGTAATTCATGTTAGCTGTGTGTTTGGCTTGTTTTGGGATGTAGGTTTTTGGGTCTGGATATTTGTTTAGTTGTTTGGCTTGTTTTGTTGGGGTTTTTTTCTAACCTATATTTGCAAGATTTCGTAAAGGGTTAAATAGTATGATGACACAATAATGAAAAAAATCATATTTTTCATAGCTACTTATTTATTTGTGTTAAAATTGGAACAGTATTTTATCCAAAAATATAAATTTAGGCAGTGCTTTAAAATTGGTGGAAAGAGGTACATGAAAAACAAAACCAAATCCCAAAACATACCATTGCATGAAAGTCAGGTATTTCTGATGTTTTTAGCTTGTGAAATACTGGAAAAGCAAGTTCACAAACATGTACTTCTTTTTTGAACAGCTGCTCAGTTTGACTGTGCCTGCCCTTCTTTTATTTACATATGTTGCAGAGTTATTTGAAAGAGATTATTCTTTGTATAAATCCCAATATTAGTATGCAAACTAGTATGTTCAGGTGTGAACAAGTCTTCGCTATTTGACACTGACACTTGATTTGCCTTCCAATCAGAAGCAGAAGTACTTACAGATCACGAACTGGGAATAACGAAGAAATTGAACCAGCTGTTCCTGAACAGTCCATTTGGCTATGGTTTCCATTTCATTAAACTCATTTAAGTATAATTATGTAGATAAATAGATCAGTAGATAGATAGATATGAAACATTTCCCTTTTTGTAAATGTATATGGTAACTTAAATATGAATTGATTTAATTTCAGAAGCAAGCAGAGAAATATGGGACTTTCGATATTTGACTGAAAGAGACCTACTGAGAAGCTGGATTGTCCAAATTCAGCTTAGCCTAAGGATGCAAATTCTCAAAACTTGTGCTTATCAGAACAGTCTACTGCATCTTAGGGCATCTTCTGAACATTGTAAACTAGGAAGAATTTTCAGTGGAAGTGACATATAAGGATAAAAGGAGAAACAGAAATTGAGAGCTCTATTCTGTTTTCATTAATCTACAGAACGAAACTGGATGTCATCTCAATGTCTCTTTTATCTCAATGTCAAAAATAAGATTTCCAGGTACCAAAAATGTCAGCGATTACCTACAAATAAGTGGCTCAGTGGAAATAGTATTTTTTCTGTCTGAAAAAGAGGACACAGATCAATGTAGAGACTTTCTGAGAGGTCTTGCAGTGACCAGGAAGCTGAGAAAACTGCCTGAAGGGCACTCACAGAGAGGTGGTCAGATCTTAGGAGCTCATGGTCAGCTTTGCAGGTGAATGTTCTTCAACAATGTTCCTTCTCCATCCCCTTTAGCACAGCACAGCAGCCTAAGAGACTTTCAGGTCCATGTCCTACAGAAGCTGGAGACCTTTCTTTAGGAACACCATTTTACTAAAGATCTGTCATTTACTGTGATTTCCCACAGGGTTTTAAAACTGCTTTCCAATAATTCAATTCTGCTAAGCCTCAAAGTGGAAAAACAAAACATAATAAAGTTGTTACAGAGCCCAGTATCCCCCAGATGCAAGCAGGGAAAAACCCCTATGGCAGATGGAGCCTGAAGACTAAAAGTCTGAAGCCCACTGTGTTCATTTCTTTTCTTCTTTTCTTTTTAATAATTAATGATTTAAAACAGTTGCATTATTGCTTCAATCACTTTTCACCTATTTCCCCAGTGGTTACCACTTGCCTTAACATTTACATTGGTTTAATAATTGTATTTTTTGCATAATTTCTCACATTATATTTATTTGCACTTGCATTTTTTTTTTAAATACATCATTCCATAGGGATGACTTTAATAAAAGTTTCTTATTAAAAGTTCCATAACAGCATGATTCCCAAACCTGAAACCAAAGTCCTCATATTTAACAGTTTTCATGACTCAATAGATTAAGTGTGAAATAGGAAATATAATAACAATAACAACATTGCCATATCCTGCACAGTTGTTCCACTTAAAATTATTCTTGAAAAGTAACACAATTCATAAATAAATAATTTCTCATAGAATGAAAGGTACTCAAAAGGTTCTGTGAAATATGCTTGATATCATCATAAAATATATCCACAGAAGGTTGTATTGGGCAAAATAAAAACCAGAAATTCATTGGAACTATTGAACGGGAGGGAAAAAAAAAAAAAAGAGAGAAAAAAAAAAGAGAAAAAAAAGACAAATAGCCAAACACCCAAACCGTCAGCATCTGTTTTCAAGGTCAGGTGTCTTTAATCACCTGCCTCAGCAGTGTTCATTTCAGAAAGACTCTTAGCTCAGACCTAAATTCATATGAAGGTGCCTCTGCAGCCTGAAGAGAGATCTTGCCCTTGGGAACTGCAGTTCTGAGCTAGTCTGACTTGTCATTCAGAGGAACTTGTTGGTTTCTGTTGCCTATGACTAGGGCAGCAAATTTAATCACCCCAATTAATCCCTTTATTTAGAAAGAATAAAGCTAAACCTTAGGAAGTCTGAAAGTTTTTCTCTGAGTGGGAAGTGTGGCTTTTCCTTTTGTTATGAACACTGAATAATACAGAGAACACAATATTTCAATGCCAGCAACTTCTAACTCAGTTAAGACACCAGTACTGGCTTTAAAGTCCTCCAAATGAATGCACCTTCCTAGTGTACTGTTATACTCCAGGCACTCCAGCAACATTTTGTGGTTATTTTTTCTGGGTTTTCAGGTGGTTGTTTTGGTTGGTTTTTTTTGTTTGTTCTGTTAGGGTTTTTTCTTTCCCTTTAGTCTATTTATCTTTTAAAATGCTTCATGTTAGCACAACAAAGTCTGTGAAAATAGCAAGGGTAATGTTAACTTCAAAGTGATGTTGATACTTCCTCAGAATCCTGGATGTGTCTGGACCATCCCACATTATTATTCAGCAGCTTGTTGCGGCAGTCATCTAGCCCCTGGAAGATACCCTTCCAGGAGATGTGCTTCTTTCTGTTTATGGTTTGGGGGTTACTAGAGTACGGATATAAGTTCCTTCAATTGCACTAGAGCACCTGAGGAACATCAATGCTGTCAAACCCCTCTACATCTTCTGCACCTTATAATTAAAACCAGTAATACCTTCTTAGTAGCTGTACACACTCCATCAACACAGCCTCTTCAGCTAATTTTCTTGCACTGCATTGATTCATTATTGACTAGCGGTGGTTTTACTGCTTTAGAGTCTACAGTTCTGAGATGGTTTCTGTGTAAATCGCTGGAAAGTTTCATGGAAAACAAAATCACCCTGAAATTCAGCAGCCACTGCTGTCAATTCTGGTAGGTTATCTCTCCCCACTACCGCAGGTTTGCTCACAAGTAGGGAAGGAAGATTGTTGGTTTGGTTTGGTTTGGTTTGGTTTGGTTTGGTTTGGTTTTTTTTACCCCAGAACAACTAGTGTATGTTTTCATCATTCTTGTTTTGTTGAGACAGTTATGGATGGGCTAGTTGCTGACAGAGGTAAAAAAACAATTTTAAATGTATTCATACTGAGTATATATACATACAGATGTGTACATGGGTATACAGTTGATATATATGCATTTATATTTATATATAACATTGTTTTGGTACACTGGCTGACTGAAGCTATTCAATAGCAAGATATTAAATAAGTTTTGTCAAATAGCAATGTCTTGTCACCTCTCAGTATCATGATATAGGGCATTTTTTCAGCTGTTTGAAAATGAATCTCTGAGGCCGTGAAATAGCAAATCATCAGCCTAAAGAATGGGAATCACAGTAACTTTCATGTTCGTTTCCAGGTCTGAACTGTAGTTCTTTCTGACAGAATCTTGCCATTTGTCATGCTACGTGCTACAAGAAAAACATGTGTTTTATGGAGCCAGAAGCATAATCTCCTACCACCCAAGGCATTTACTAGGTGCTGTACTGTGAGCTAGCAGTCAGTTGTTGTTAATATGAGTTTGTGGCATTTCAAGACCTAAACAATCTAATTTTATTATGGATTTAGAGAAGCATCCATGACATATAAGCCTGGAGTTTAATAATCCACACCAACTAAATAAAACAATCTACAGCATGGTTTTTGGCAACAAGGATCCTTAAAAAGGTTTGAAGTACATTCTAATGTTCTTTTGGGCCATCAGTGCAACTAAAGAAGGCGTTTGGATAATAAATTGGACTCATTGGTGAGATACAAAGACCTTTCTTGGAATATTTTTTTTCTTTCTTTTTGTATTTCCAGAGAATTTCCTCCCTCCTGGCAAGCTTGCTTTAATATGAATTGCTATTTACGGCTAAGGTATTTGCTGACTCACTGCAGTATCAGTCTTTGCATTCAATTAACTCCAAAACCCAAGAGGCAGCAACATTATAAATTGATCAGATTTTTTTTCTGAGAACAAATTATGTGAATTCTTTCTAGCTAAAAGCTCTTGTCTGTATTGTGCAAAAGAAGACTCACACAGCCCATAGTTTTCCCAAGTCTCCAACAGAGCCTTGGTCTTTGTTATCTCCAGGCAGACTGATTTTCGTGCTGAGTCATTACCCAGGAGCTGTTGTCACTTTCACTACTGCCTGCACACAGGTTTTCAGCTGAAGGTTAGGTAGACAGGACTTATGACACCTGGAACATAGACTGAGTTTCCAGTCTGATGTGGAGGCTAAGTCTCAGGAAAATGATCATAGAAAAAAAGAAAAGATGAAGTTTTACCCTCAAATACTGAATTTGACTTCTCATCTCATCTCTCGCTGTTATGGCATCTCAGGGCAGAATTTGGGTGCAAACACCACAGACCAGTTACAAGTATGATCAAGTACTTATCATTAGTCATATTGCTTCCTAGGCTTTTAAAATGGAGGTGGGGAAGTACATAGAGAAGAGTTTATTCCTTTATTGCCTGTACTTATTGTTTGTATGTAGACAGAAGCAGTTTGATTTTAGCATCCAAAAAGCTATTTGGGCAAGTTGCCGTATCTGTGACAGGTTAGACTTCCTGTATTATGTTTATCAGAACTCCTTGGAGCCTCAAACTAACCATGATATATTGATCTGGCACTCGGCAGTGATGTATTTATTGTCATTATTACTTGCCAATACATTCAGAAACTGATAGTACATGTCTCTACATTGCATTTTAACTGAAATACAAAAACACTGTGGGATTTCCCTGTCATGCCTCTTATTTTTAGTGTTTTATTCCACAAACACAAAGAGAAGGGTAGATCATCTCTGACTTACACTGATCCAGTACTCCACTCTTTCTTGCCTGCTACACACTGATATCAGTAGATCTACAGTGACATAAACCAGAAGAATACAGTCAAAAATCAGATCCTTCCTACACCAAATCACTTTCCACATCTGTTCCCTATTTGTCTTATAATGACACATGGGATTATCTTGAGAATATATTCTGCTTTAACTGTCATGCCACTGACTTTATAGCCTTATCAAATATCCATTGGTGTGCAGGTTGAGCAATTATCATCTACTAAGAAGGAATCCCAAGAAAATGTAGATTGATAATAACATTTTTCATAAATGGCTTGTAGCATTAATGCCATTTTCTATTACTGTAGTTAAGGTCTAACATTCTCCTCAATTTACTGCTTGTATTTATTGTGCAAGATCTAGGTATGGACACTGCAGCAGAATTTCAAAAAAACTGTTTTCTTTTTCATTATTTATTCATTTCTGGTTAGAAGGAGCAAAGTCAGAAAATTGGATAGAAGCAAGGAATGCATCTGGAATATTAAGAAATAGAAAGAAAGATAAGAGGAAAGAAAGGAAGAAATTTAATACTGTGTGAGATATTACAGATACAGAATGACTGTATAAACATAATCAGGCAGGCTACATCTACAAGAATATACCCTAGGAGACTGAGCTTGAATTCTGGGATCAGACTTCACAAAGCTGCATCCAAACTTTTTATCTTACAGTGCAGTAGCCCAGTAGCCCCTCCAGATAGACAATCCTGCTATCCATTTTCCCTTCACCTTTTTCTCCAGTAAATATAGTGAAATGTGAAGTTCTTCTGATGTTCCTTTTGAAATATGTAACATGCACACACAGTTATGTGCTTGCATAATGTAATTAAGCAAGCCTGTAAGGAAAACTATAGCCTGTGACTCGCAGAGACATAAACTGAATACGTTTAAAATAATACCATTTGGAAGTATGCTTGGTCACTGGCCTAGCCCATGCCCGGATTCAGTATGGATGAGCAAGATGGGGAAGGCAGGACACAGGGAGAGGACTGCTTCCAAATACTTACTTGAATTCACTGCTCCTGAGAAAGACATCAGTTATTTATCTGCACAATTTTCAAAGTGGTGATGGTTAATGGCAGCCTTGGCTGCAGTGACCATGAGATGGTGGAGTTTAGGATCCTGTGTGGGAGGAATAGAATACCTAGCAAAGCCACAGTTCTGGATTTCCGAAGGGCCAACTTTGGCCTCTTCAGTCAACTGCTAAGGGAAGTCTCATGGGAAAGGGTACTAGGCGGTAAAGGGGCTCAAGATAGTTGGTTAGCATTCAAGGACCGCTTCTTCCAAGCTCAGGATCAGAGCGTCCCAATGAGTAGGAAATCAAGTAAGGGATCTAGGAGACCAGCGTGGTTAAACAAGGAGCTTCTGGGCAAACTCAAGTGGAAAAGGAGAATCTATGGATTATGGAAGGAGGGGCTGGCCACTTGGGAGGAATATAGGACAGTTGTTAGAGGATGTAGGGAGGCAATTAGGACAGCTAAGGCCTCCTTGGAACTTAATCTTGCTAGTCGGGTTAAGGACAATAGAAAGGGCTTCTTCAAATACATAGCAAATAAAACTAACACAAGAGGCAATATAGGCCCACTGCTGAACGAGGTGGGTGTCCTGGAGACTGAGGATATAAAGAAGGCAGAGGTGCTGAATGCCTTCTTTGCCTCTGTCTTTACTCCTGCAGACTCTCCCCGAGGGCCCCGGATTTCTATAGCGCCAGAAGGAGTCAGGACAAAGGAGGAGTTTGCTTTGGTAGATGAGGATTGGGTTAGGGATCAGCTATGCAAACTAGACATCTGTAAATCGATGGGTCTGGATGGAATGCACCCACGGGTGCTGAGGGAGCTGGCGGAGGTCATTGCTAGGCCACTCTCCATCATCTTTGGTAAGTCATGGGAAACGGGAGAGGTGCCTGAGGATTGGCGGATGGCAAAGGTCACACCAGTCTATAAGAAGGGCAAGAAGGAGGACCCGGGTAATTATAGACCGGTCAGCCTTACCTCCATCCCTGGAAAGGTGATGGAACAACTTATTCTTGACTCCATCTCTAGGCATATTAAGGATGAGGGGGCCATTAAGAACAGCCAACATGGTTTTATGAAGGGGAAGTCATGTTTGACTAACCTTATAGCCTTCTATGAGGAAGTGACTAGGTGGAGGGATGATGGTAGAGCGGTAGATGGGTTTTTTCTTAATTTCAGTAAGGCATTTGATACTGTCTCCCACAGCATCCTCATAGATAAGCTAAGGAAGTGTGGGCTTGACGATCAAGTAGTGAGGTGGATCAAGAACTGGTTGAAAGGAAGAAGGCAGAGAGTTGTGGTCAGTGGCGCAGAATCTAGCTGGAGGTCTGTGACTAGTGGAGTCCCTCAGGGGTCGGTGCTGGGACCGGTGCTGTTTAATATTTTCATCAATGACCTGGATGAGGGAACTGAGTGCACCCTCAGCAAGTTTGCTGATGACACAAAACTGGGAGGAGTGGCTGACACACCAGAGGACTGTGCTGCCATTCAGCGAGACCTGGACAGGCTGGAGAGTTGGGCGGGGAGAAACTTGATGAAATTTAACAAGGGCAAGTGTAGAGTCTTGCATCTGGGGAAGAACAACCCCATGTACCAGTACAGGTTGGGGGTTGACCTGCTGGAAAGTAGCGAAGGGGAAAGGGACCTGGGGGTCCTGGTGGATAGGAGGATGACCATGAGCCAGCAATGTGCTCTTGCGGCCAAGAAGGCAAATGGCATCTTAGGGTGCATTAGAAAGGGTGTGGTTAGTAGGTCAAGAGAGGTTCTCCTCCCCCTCTACTCAGCCTTGGTGAGGCCGCATCTGGAATATTGCGTCCAGTTCTGGGCCCCTCTGTTCAAGAAGGACAGGGAATTGCTCGAAAGAGTTCAGCGCAGAGCCACAAAGATGATTAAGGGAGTGGAACATCTCCCTTATGAGGAGAGGCTGAGGGAGCTGGGTCTCTTTAGCTTGGAGAAGAGGAGACTGAGGGGTGACCTCATCAATGTTTACAAATATGTAAAGGGTGGGTGTCAGGATGATGGAGCTAGGCTTTTTTCAGTGATATCCAGTGATAGGACAAGGGGCAATGGGTGTAAACTGGAGCATAGGAAGTTCCACGTTAACATCAGGAAGAACTTCTTTACTGTAAGAGTGACAGAGCACTGGAACAGGTTGCCCAGGGGGGTTGTGGAGTCTCCTACATTGAAGATATTCAAGGCCCGCCTGGACAAGTTCCTGTGTGATGTACTGTAGGTTACCCTGCTCTTGCAGGGGGGTTGGACTAGATGATCTTTTGAGGTCCTTTCCAACCCTTGGGATTCTGTGATTCTGTGAATTAAATAAACATTGCTAAAGCAATTGCTGAATAAAATTTGAGTTGTTGATATTGTTTTGCATCCTCCACAGCATTCTGGAGTGCAAAGTCTCAAGCACTGAGCACTTGAGCATTTTGCTTGAGCCTGAAAGTATTGTGTGCAATTTTGAGACTTTTACTTGTGAGCACAAGAAAATGTAAGACTCTGGAGTTGACACTCTGGTTAAGCTTTCTTGAAGTTCTAGCCTAAGACTTAGTCTGGAGAAGTGAAGCTGAATGGGCAGCTTGTGAATAGACTAAAACTGCTTGAAGGGTAGTTAAGAAAAGACATACACTCTTTGTCATCATTGCAAATGTTATGATAGGGACAAAAAGTCACAAGTTGTTCCTTAGAAGTTTAGAAAAAGAAATGCTTCACTAAGAGGCAATGGAAGCTGCCTAGAAAGGTTATATAGCTTCCATTACTGAAGGTTCTCATGACTTGGCAAGACAAAACCAAAACTGACAATACTGTATGCTGACAATAGTTTTCAAGTCCTCCTGGAATTAACAATATCTAGAGAGCCCTTCCAGCCAACAGCTCTATGATTATGTCTTAGGAAAGGAATGATGAGAATAAGAAATGAGGGATTTCTCTGTCTGTGGGAAGAATTAAGAATTGTAGGAACTTGGGAATCAAGGTAAAGAGCTGATACGTTATGAAACTAACGGGGAAAAGTATTGCAGCATCTTCTTTGTTGGTTTCTACTATCAATACGTATAATTTAGATATATGTTCTGAAACTTATTTCTTGTTTATCTTCTTAAAACAGATGAGTGATTTCTGCTGTGTCTATAAGAAAAAAAGAAGCTGTATCAAACTACTTGCTGTTAAAGCTTAAGATATTTTGTCCTGCAAATATTGGTTAAAGGAAGAAACACAGCATCCACCTCATAGAGATATTCTGACTATAAGCATCTGAGAACTGGGTACAAAGGCTTAAGTAACCAGAGAAACTATTAGGGGGGTAGGAACTGTACCAGCTTTGGAGCTCCTTGACTTAATTAGGTGTTAATACAAATTAACCACAGTGCAGATGGGAATTGGAAATTTCTGGTTTCAGTGTGGCCTCCACAAGTTTTCTGTGAATGTAAGTCTACTGTGCAAAAAGCATCTATTCTTCTGGTTTTATCCTTAGTGCAAAATGTAAGATAAACACACAACTCAAATTGATTGGCAGATTTGGTTCCTCAGTTAAAATTAATTAAATGTACTGAAAAGCCAATTGCTTTGGATTTACTGACCTTGCTTTTACTTACTGTTGACTGAGTCCCTTTTTAATCTCAGTTTATATCCCTATATTTATACCCTGTATATTTTAAAAGTTTCGTTGCATATTACTGGGGTCCCAACAAACTTCTGATATAGTTAAAATTGAATTTGAGGATGTGTGAAACAGGCTTAGGTTACGAAAGCAGACTTTAGCATTGTGTTACATACTAATCTATGCTTACAAGATCTTTCAGAAAAGTACAGTCAATGAAAAATGGGTTTTATCTTTTTTCAGACAAAAGTTTCAAATTCCAGCTTCTTCAGTTACTATTACTCAGAAGTATTCTCAGTGAAAGCAAAAGCAATTCAATTATACCATGTAAATTATATGTGAAGTAGAATAGATGAGACGCAAGCTGTGCATGTGTATTTGTGCTTTTGACTAGCCTTCAGCACAGTACTGATTAGAAGGTGGGCACTTTTGCCGAATCCTCAAGTAGTGTAATTTTACTTCCCCAAAGCCACAACTTATTTTTAGTGTTCTACCATCAAATAATGTTGTTTTTTCTTTATTTCTAACCCACAGGACAACATTTTTAGAATGGAAGATTCCCATTTTGAAAACGGCCGAGGGAAAAGCCCTTATGATCCTAAATTGCTGACAGCTTCTCTCTTAGTAGGTAGGTACCACAATATAAGTTCAATGAGACATGCATTCACTGTAAATAATTGCTAGTTTTCTGCTTTTTTTTTTTTTTTTCTCCTTGTCCTCAATAGGACTTTGCTTTATGCACTTTTTTTCCAGGCTCAAGTAATTCTGGTTTCACTTTCAATATAGTTGACCTAGGTGTCTTGAGAAACAATGTGTGTGTAAACCAAGATTCAGGTATCACAAGAGCTGCCTTATATCCCTCTAAGACCTTGATTCTACTGTGTTTCTCCTCAGAAACTAGAGCTAGGTGACTCTGAAGGTATTTTATGGCCCAGTTTAGAGGCTGGCCACACTGACAGTCATATCAATGTAGCTGAGAGCAAAGTCAGAGCAGGAATATGTAATTTCTTACATCAGTTTTGCTGCCAAGGAAGGTCTGTCATCCAACTGTACCTGCATGTGAGCTGGAGATATACAAACAGCCACATGTCTAGGCCTTAAAATGATGTTTCAGCTGAAAAAGATCCATCTGACAATGAATACAATTAAACTCTTGGCCAGAACAAAGGGATTTCAATAAATTAGATATTTCTGAATTAGTAATACTTCATGGAATATGTAAGAATAGAGCACCTGGACTGTGTCAATCTAATTGACCTAATCCAGTTGATTGAATTTATCTAATTGATTTAACTTACTTAATTGAATTAATTTTGTTCATTGTTCTTCTTTTTCCTCAACAATAAAAGGCAAAAAGATGATTTATGAGAGGAAATTAAGTGAAACAAGTAGATTCTTCCTTCTGTAATGACTCTTCCCAGGTGTAGCCACTTTATCCTTCACATGTAACTTTCTGGCAATTTATTACAACTTCAAATCCAGCAGGACTTTTTCAGAAAATAGCAGATTCTCTTATCTCAGAAGTCTTTGGGAAATGAAACATAACCAGATACATTGGTTTCTTCAGGCCTTTATCAGATTTCTAGTCTAGGGTATTGCTTACTAGCTATACTTATTATATTTACATTAGATTTAAAAATTAAGCTATTTAAAATAGACAGAAACAAAGTTTCATCTTAAGAGTGCCTCATTTCCTGGTCTTCGAAGCCCCTAATGATCACAGGTGATGAGCTACCCTGGAGACATGTACTTTTTAACAGGAAAAACAGGAAAGACATCCACATCGTGCTCCAACTTGTACCCAGTACAAACAGAAAGGACAAAAATGTGTGTGAAAAAGGCCAGTGTATAAATTTGTGCCTGGAGCGACTTGAATTTGTGGCAGAGATACTCTCAAGGGAACAGCTTTGCTGTTTACTTTAATATACAATAAAGAAAGAGAATGATGACAAGCCAGTATTACATGGTGTACCCGGTATGCAACTGCACAAAGTCAACAATGTCTAGCTTTTCACATTCTTTTTTTTTTCCTTTTTTTTCACTCAGTCTGGCACAAATATGATTATCTTATTTCCTTTGGCTTAGATTGCATGTCTCTAAAACATCTTTGCTTTCTTGAGTCCACTTCATATCACTATGATTTTCACTCCATGTATCTTTCCTCCTAACAGCAGACTGAGTGTGATACTTTGTTTTTAATCAGGCTTCAATTAGAGCCATCAGTGTATTAGCAGTATAGAAAATGATGGAACATGCAAAGCCAGTGACTAATTTCTGCTTCAGTGACTTACACAAAAGTCAGGGTGAAGCTAAAATTAGCATTCTGCATCCTGAACACAAACATCCTTTCTTCTCTTCCTCCTCATAGCTGCTTCCCAGTCCTCTGTTGTTACTGATTATAATGTTGCATTTACTTCAATCCTGCAGAGGTTTTAATGTTTCAGAAAGTGTACACCAGATTCACCACTGCTTCACAAAGACTTACTCTTGTCTTTGCCAAAAAAGCATAAATTTTATGGTAAAATGAGGACCCAAGGCAAAATAATTGCTTCCTTAAAATAGGTGAGGCACAGAGAATGAACCAGCCAGTGACTGCATGGAGAAGTTTGGTCCAACTACTCTCTGAAGTAGGTAGCACTGGTCTGAAGAAGTCAATAGGGGAATGAAGGGCAGAGGAGCTTCTTGACCACAAGGGCCTCACAACAGGAAGAATGTGGATGGACTGCTTCTTCCCACCTCCCAAGTTGAATGATACCTCAGATACTCCTGACCCTTTGTGTGCCAGAAGTAGTCCTCACAAGCAACCATGTCTTATTTTAGGCTCAAGAGGGCAACGGTGTAAAACAATTACCCAGTACTAATTAAAATGAAATGTTATAATTAGTAGCACAATATTAATACGAGGAAGATAAAAGAAGGCTGAGAAGTAAGAGTAATTTGTGTGGTTAAATACAGGAGGGAAAAATAGCCTCTGTTCTTCATCAGAAACACTAAGCAGATTTTGCAAAATGTGGAAGAAGACTATGTTCTTGACTCCATAACTAGAAGGTAAATATTAGGTAAGTGAAATGTGATTACCCAAGCTGGAATTTGGGCAAAGCACCAAAGTTAATTTGCAAAAAGTAACTTAAGATCTTTAATAGCCATTAGTGCTCAGGATTCCTATTTTATATTTCAGCTGAAATAAACTCTTATAAAACGGATCGTCAGATTTCCCACTCTCCTAAAAAAAAAAAAAAAAATTGATAATATTTGGGAAAAAAAATGAAAACCAACAATTTATCATTCTTAGATTATTCCAGTATTTTCCGGTATACATTCCTTGTTCCATCCACCTGCAAGCATTTTTCATTATTTTTAAAGAGTTGTTCATTACAGCTACTCTACTCTAAAGTAAATGCTAGCTAAGGAACATGTTATAACTAGTTCCTAGTAATATAAGACATCATTCAGTTATTCCTGTCTATGTGCTGCTAACTAAACAATCTCATTTTGAGCGGGCTAATTCATGAAAATGTAGAGACTAAACAGTCCCTCAGCACTGCTAGCATGTGTTCCAGTGCAGGAGGAAAATGAGGGGCAGCATGATTCTCATATAATGTAATCACAGGAGAAAACATCACTGAAAATGTTACTCTAAAGCAATAATATTTGAATAACTGAAAAAAAATAATCAGAGAAGGAGACAACATTGTCCTGTTACCAGTCAGTTGCTCTTTAGAAAATGACCCCTTGGGATTTTCAAAAGCTCTGATGATCCAGAATCCTCAAAGCTCCTTATCACAGAATCACAGAATCCCAAGGGTTGGAAGGGACCTCAAAAGATCATCTAGTCCAACCCCCCCGCAAGAGCAGGGTAACCTACAGTACATCACACAGGAACTTGTCCAGGAGGGCCTTGAATATCTCCAGTGTAGGAGACTCCACAACCCCCCTGGGCAACCTGTTCCAGTACTCTGTCACTCTTACAGTAAAGAAGTTCTTCCTGATGTTAACGTGGAACCTCCTATGTTCCAGTTTACACCCATTGCCCCTTGTCCTATCACTGGATATCACTGAAAAAAGCCTAGCTCCACCATCCTGACACCTACCCTTTACATATTTGTAAACATTGATGAGGTCACCCCTCAGTCTCCTCTTCTGCAAGCTAAAGAGACCCAGCTCCCTCAGCCTCTCCTCATAAGGGAGATGTTCCACTCCCTTAATCATCTTTGTGGCTCTGCGCTGGACTCCTTCGAGCAATTCCCTGTCCTTCTTGAACAGAGGGGCCCAGAACTGGACGCAATATTCCAGATGCGGCCTCACCAAGGCTGAGTAGAGGGGGAGGAGAACCTCTCTTGACCTACTAACCACACCCTTTCTAATGCACCCTAAGATGCTATTTGCCTTCTTGGCCGCAAGAGCACATTGCTGGCTCATGGTCATCCTCCTATCCACCAGGACCCCCAGGTCCCTTTCCCCTTCGCTACTTTCCAGCAGGTCAACCCCCAACCTGTACTGGTACATGGGGTTGTTCTTCCCCAGATGCAAGACTCTACACTTGCCCTTGTTAAATTTCATCAAGTTTCTCCCCGCCCAACTCTCCAGCCTGTCCAGGTCTCGCTGAATGGCAGCACAGTCCTCTGGTGTGTCAGCCACTCCTCCCAGTTTTGTGTCATCAGCAAACTTGCTGAGGGTGCACTCAGTTCCCTCATCCAGGTCATTGATTATGTTCCTGTGTCTCACTAGTTTACTAATATTTTTAAGTTACTTTTTTTTTTTTTATCATTTTAAGAGCCTTAATACTCCTGAATACATATGAACATGATCTGAAACACAGTGGCTTCTTACCAAGGAAATAGAAATTAGCTACCAAGTATATATGAGGTTCAGGATGTTAGAGTTATTCCACTTTCTGGGAAGTTTTAGTTGCTGACTTTTAAAGGAGCGAAGTCAAACCAGACATACATGGTAGTTTTCAGACACAGTAGTTTTCAGTCATAGTAGTTTTCAGACTATGTATGTCTGAAATTTAGTGAATAAACCTACTAACCAAGGACAGCAGATTTCATTTGGGAACCCTTTTACCAGTAAGAGGAATTGGGTCATTCAGGGCTTGGTTTTGCCAATATTCCCCATCCATTCAACTTTCATCTTTCTTTCCAAAATGAAGCATACACTTCTCCACTCTCCCATTTTTTTATTTTGTTTAAGAATGCAATTGTCTTTAAAAGCTGAATAGAAACAATCATCAAATAAATATGTGCTTCTTTTAACACCTTTTTATCTAACGAACTTGGGGAGGTGCTCACAGTTCCATGCTGCTTATGTACAATGTAGGGAAAAATGGTTCCTCTCCCCTAAGAAGCATTACTATGGGCTTTAACTTTATTTAGTAAAGTCAATATATGTATTTCTGTTTGCATCCTATGTTCCATTCATATCAACATGCTCCTTTAGGAGCACGCACTGGTCTAGGTGTACTTGAACTTGGAGGGGTTGTAGTAGAAAGCAAAGAAAGGTCAGTTAATTTCCTGCAGATTCTTCCCCCTTTGGAACATGCTGAAGCCTGTTATTGGCAAAACATTTACTCTGTCGTTGCTGATGAGAAAGCATCATCCACAAAAGCCTAGTAGCATGAACAAGTTTTGGGTTGAACTGAAGTTTTGTTACTTTTGGTAGTGTTTATATATTGAGTTAGAAGCTGAGGCACCAAAACTCCCTAAATATTGCAAGTATGTAATTTTGAGCTATATTTTTTTAACTTTAATGCTATAGTGTTAAATATAGAATTTTTTACTTTCCTGATTGGCATTTGGATCTGATGATAACTAGGAAGCAAAATGGGGCTTATTGGTTTTTTTCTTTTCCCCTTTGATTTATATTGATTTATCAGAACTCACTAGGGACTGTAAGATGAGAAAATGAAGATAAGGTTAAAGAAAGGTTAAGCATAGCATCAAAGCCTTTTTCACATGTAAAAAGGTTTTATGTTCTTTAAAATCTCAGCTGCATACCCTGTACATAATAATCACTATAATTAAGTGATTGTTTCCCCTTCAAAAAAAGTTGAAAATGACATAGAGGAATGATAAATCGTTAATTAATGATATGCTGTTCTGTTTCACTTCTGATTACACCTCCTGCTGGGCGCAACTGGTCTATTTGCTTCTAATCTCTGCTGTGAGTTCATTCAATTCCATGCTTTTCCGCTGTCACATTTTCACTTTTCCTGACTTTCATGACTACCATATGGTACAGAGCCACTGTAGATTCAGTTGACAATTTCATGGTATCAGTATTCTGGAAAAAAGATGCCATTAATATCCAATAGGCATGCTTGGATCTAGTTGTTCCACCATGGAAATACCTAAAATTGCCATGAAAATAATAAACTTGTTCTTAAACTGTGTTTCAAAATGAAGCCATGGTAGACTTCATCATGACCATGAAAAATGTATTACCTTAGCTGAAAGAGTTATTTTATCCTCAGACATGTTTTGTGGTTTGTTTTTTTTTTTTTTCCACAGGAGACCCATTTAAGATGGGTAGCGTGAAAACAGTAGTTGGAAGGAATAATACTTTTTCCTTCCGTGTTGAAAGTATAGGGTAGGGTATCTTATTTCAAATGCAGGTGTAAAAGGGCACAGTCCTAAAAAATGCATTTTTCACATTTTGAATTCAGAGTAATTTTATGGACAAGCTCTACAACAATGCCAGAAAGATGTGTGTTGTGCTTTGATCCCTGGTTGTTTTCTGTGGGTTCAATTACTATGTACTTATTCTCCCTACCAGGTGGCAGGTACTTAACTTTGTTCAGTCCTTTGAATTTAGACTGTCTCCTCCATCATACTTCTAGCTGGCTGAGGAGAGGGACACTAGGACTCTAATATTATGAGTTTCATCTCCAGCTAGGCTATATATGTGTCATTTATGGGCAGAGTATCAGAGGTCAATTTTTAATTCACTTGTCCGCTGTGATACGCCTGGGGTCAAAGTAGCAGGGAATGATCTCATTTATTCTCTCCCTTAGCTGTTGCCATTTGGCAGTATCACAGTTAAAAAGGTGGCCAAAGGAGAAAGGCATGTTCTGTCTTTTCCTATAGAAGATACTGATCTGCTTGCTTAGGTTAAAAAAAAAAAAAAAAAAAGAAAAAGGAAATAAACAAAACCCCACCAAACGACAGTTTCTGTATGAAAAGTTGAAGGGACTTGAGGACTTTCTGAACCAAGAGTGAATGAGCTGGACTCTCCAGTTCCCAACACAGTCACAAAAACCCAGTAGGAACCTCTGGAGGTCTCCAGTCTAAACTGCTTTTCAAAACAGGACAACTTCACAGTTAGGTAGGTTTTTGGGGTGCTGCATGCTACTGTCTGCCAGGGACAGGTGTATAGGCAGTCGCTGTTCCAACCTAAGAATCCAAAGATATTTTTGAGAAGTTCCTGTACTAACAGCTCATTAGAGAGGTTACAGTTAAGCTCTGCAGTGAGAAAGTGGGTCTAATAATATATTTTCAATAACAATATATTGCATTATTGCTTTGTAATTTTCTCATTATCCCTATTAGTGTAGTAGAAACATAGGACTGACAGCTTTCTCTGACTTGTCATGACTGGAAAATTGAGAAATGTTACTTACAATTACATCCTCCCACAGATGGAGAGCTGTACTCTGGCACAGCAGCAGACTTCATGGGCAGAGATTTTGCCATTTTCCGTACTCTGGGGCATCATCATCCAATCAGAACAGAGCAGCATGACTCCCGGTGGCTAAATGGTATGTAAGATGTGCATTTATCTGGTTGCGTTCATCTAGCTTTTAAAGACTAGCACACATCTTCCTTCCAGCCACATCTGTGACATATGCACCCCTCTTTTATTAGGAGCAGAATTTTGTCTTAAACAGTTTAAACTAATTAAAAGTGATAAAAGTGATTTATAAAGAAGCCTTTTTTTTTTTTTAACTACATTGAGATTTGTGGAGTGTGATTAAATTTAAAGCATACACAGGCACCCTGGCTAACGCTGTCATGCTACGAGAGCAGATTGGTATAGGGTGCAAGTTAGACAGAAGCTTGAGGCTTGTTCAGGCATCAGTCACACATCAAAACAAAGTAGCTACAGAGCCTTGGGCAGGACAGTGCCTTGTACAGCCTTTAATTTTTTACTAGATAGAGTCAAAAACACTGGCCACCAAAGTCAAGAAGAAAGTGAATCAGCAGAGCTTCCTGAGCAAGCCAAAGTTGTCAATAGTTTGTAACAAGTGAAAGGGGTCCTGGGCATTCCAAACTGTTGGGTTTCAAAATATTCAGTAGTTTACAAGGCCAAATAGCTTATGTTTTCCTATTGATATTACTAAACAAGTCTGTAGTTCTTTGTTTGCGTGTATGAGAGTGAGGGATAATGTCAGAGAAAATATGGGTTTGGCTTCATGTACCAAAATTCTTTAAGATGCATCTGTGTATTCTGTCCAAGTTCTACTGAAGTTAAAGTTCCAATTGCTTAAATGGAATTACACTTGGCTTTAGCTATACAAGGATATGTGCACTTTGGAAATGAGATTTCATCATCTGAAATACTGACATTCAATTTAAGTAAGCCAGCTATACTAAATGTAGTTACTTTGCGTTAATTTGGATCTTACTTTTTGAAGAGTTATCTAGCCACTTTTACTGTACATGCAGCTTGCATCTGTACTCCTGTTTTTGGTCTCATATACTTTCCACTCCTAGCCACATTATTTATGTCTGTGCTGAGGTCCACATTTTCTTATGTGGTTTTGCAATTTAGTGCAAAGTGTTCCCACAATTTTTTAATGTAAAAGAGCAGAATATGTTTTAACAACACAGTTTCTTATTAGCTACAGTCAGGAATTTCTAGTGTCGTACTGGTTATAATATTAGCTGTATATACAACTCATAACAAAAACAATCTCTGACTCATTATTAAAACCACAAAGTTCTTTTGCAGGTTAGATTAACAACTGTCCATATGACATACGCATTGGTTATATATATCAAATAAATGTGTGTATGGCAAATTGTATGAATCTTTATTTTAATAAGACAAGCTGTATGAATCTTCTGCAAGAACAGATTCAGGTATATCACACTTCAGTTTCACAGTCTGTGCTTGCCCAGTAATCCAGAAATATTGTTAAAAGGCTTATTTTATTATAATAGAAAAGATTTCTGGACTTCTGGAGACAGGAAAGTTCAGGAGTCACAGACGTGTCAGTATATCTTGGTACCTGGTAGAGTAATAATATGTTGAAGATAACACAACACCCACTTTTGTTGTGATAGTCATGACGTAAAGTCCAATCATGCAAGCAAAATCTGCTTTTGTGCAGTAGATGTGCACAATGACAGCTGAGTCAGGAGGATTTATGCAGTGAGAAAGCACAGCCATTGTCCAGAGCCCCTATACTTCATCGCTGAAAATGTGTCATTCCTTTGCGGATTCGGTTATCAGTCTTTCAGCACTAAATGTGAGAACTGCTTTTCCCAAATTAGCAGTAAGGTTACATCTGACAGGGTGCAGAAACCACAACTGCTTTGTACTCAAGATGGAAAGAAGACAGTTTCACATAATGAGCTGACAAACCTCAAGCTTTCTAGAACTTACGTATTGTCCATAAAAGTAGAACGGCAGTATTTACCATAGCACAGGGTGAAAATGTTTTTCAATTCTTAGTGTAGTTCTTACACTATATGCCTGTATGGTAAGTTTCATGCTAACTTAAAAAAAAAAAAAAAAAAAGAAAAATAAGAATCAGACTGAGGCCTTTAGAATGATTCTTGTCTATAATTTAATAGAGAATGATCCTTAAGTCCATCTTTTAAATCTTTCTCTCTATTGCAACTTAATAAGTTTACCATTCCTAATATGGAAAGGTTGTCTTAAAGTCTGCACTGTAACGTTCCTATTAAAGGATCTAAGACATTACTGTAAATTTCCCAGTGATAAGATCCTGGCAGCCTTTCCCTTACACAGTACTTTTAATTTCAGCATCTAACAGGGAAATCCAAAAATGATAATTGTTTCAGTTTGAAACTCTGCAGACATGACAGTCCTTTGATTTTATTTTGTTTTCTTTTGTCATTTGTTTCTTTTAGATATAATTATAAAAAAAAGAAGCTTTGTGTTTGGATGTATTTAAAATGGATATACTTTTAATGAAACAAGCTGTCACTGAAGGATGAAGTGTACTCTGCTGTCTTAAAGAGCTGTATAAACTGGTTTTGAACCATAAGTTTGCAGACTTTTTTACAATTTTTATTAAAGAAAGACATAGATTGCTACGTAGTGGTGGGTTTGCTTTTCTTATTGCTTTCTAAAGTGTTCTTAGCCTCAGGTTAAAATCTGCTATTCTAATGGACATAAACTGAAAGCTGGATAGGAGCAGTAGTTCTGATCAAACTTACAAAGAGAAATCCTCATCCGTGTGGAGTTTAATAGCTAGGCGGTGAGATATCCAGTTGTAAGTCCTTGCTAATGTTTACTTCATACTAAGACTAAGGTCAGAGATGACAGAGTGCAGAAAACACAGCTGTTTGGTACCAAAAATGGAAAGGAGAAGACAGTTACGCATGAAGAGCTTACAGACTTTTCCCAGAATTTAAATATCATCCTGAACTGGCTTAAGAGAAGGACAACACTGCACAGAGAGATTAAGTCTTTTTGATTTAAGTATGAACACAGTTCCTACAGAAATCACACAGTCACTTTTTGGAGATGCTCCAACTTCTGTAAGGAGTAAATGTTGCTGGGAAGAGGACTTTGAAGTGTGCCCAACCCAAGGTAAGGTGCTGACCAGCAGCTCTTAAAGACTTCTTAAGTCTTTTAAAGATATTAAATACTCACAGGCTTCTAAAGACATTTCATTTTGTATAAATAATTAAACAGTCACCAAGCCAAATAAAGCAAGTGAGACTGATTCTATAGCCGTGTAGTTGGGGCATTCATCTAGAAGGTAGGGAGCCATACATCAGTCACTGTAGCAGTGTATATTTAATTATTGATACAGAGTTGGCCAGATGTGACATGGAGGCATTTGCAAAAAAATTGTAAAATGATTTGGCTCTATGGGGTCATTTTGGATACAAAAAGCTGCAGTTCAGTGCCCCAGACTGAATCGTGCGCTTTGTTATAATCCATGTACATGCTCATGTTGGACATTATTGGCTCCTCTGGTAAGTGCATGGAGTTTCTTTGCACAAAAAGCTTTGACAGTCTTAGCAGGTCCCACTGAGGGTCAAGAACAGTTTCAAACTCTCAGAAAAAAAAAATAATCCTGAAACAGAAAAAACGTCTCCTCCCCAACGAGCAACTGCTTTGATGTTACACGTACATCTTCCAGAATCTTGCCCATAGGCAAAAACAACCTTTCCCTTTAAATGTACCATTGCCTCTTATAGTTTAGAGCCATCAGAAGCTAGTGTTATTTGAAGAAAGCATAGATCAGGTCCTGCTTCTATGAACTGCTTCAGCAATGAAAAAGATGAGTAGGAGGCCTGAGCAGGTCGGAACTGCTTACCCTGGTACCAGGGAGTTCCCTGGTGAACTACACACAGCATTTGCTGTACACCATCCATGGCAGCATTTATGCAAGGGCTGAGGGCATGACTGGAGGCAAGAAGGCAGAAATGGCAGTGCAGTGTACCAGAGCAAATGCTAAGCAATGCAAAAGCAATGTACTGAAGGCAGCTTTCGAGCTGAAGGTTAGGGGAGTGGAAGGAAAGCTTGGAGCCACTCTCATGTTCCCTGACTTGAGCACAGGGGATCTGGCCTTAAATTGCTAGCATTTTGCAAAATGAATAACCGTAAACATTTATTTTAAAATCAAAACACAGTTGGGCTGCAGAAGATTTGAAAGGAAATGAAATCACAGAAGCTGCATTAAGATAGTATTATGAATGTGGTTTGCACCCCAGAAAAGTGAGGGCATACTGACCTCGCTCACCCTCTTTACTAGACCTGGGGTTAAAAGAGACTGTCAGTCTGGATTTCCACCCTTGGCTTGGAATTTCCTTGTTTTTTATGGGTTTGAACCAGCTCTATGATATTATTTTAGCATACTTTCCATGGTTTAATTTTTAAAGTGGGGTAGTAGCTGTGCTTAGTCCCCTGGGGTTATTGTCCTTGGTAATCTTTACTTTACGGTTACATAAACAGTTGAGAGTTATAGAAGCTGAGCGACTGTTCAATAAAAAAGAAAACGCCCTCTTAAATTTCACAGGCTCCAAGGCAGGAAACATGGACTTGATACTCTCCTGGCATTCATACAGAACTTTAGCCATCACTTTATGTTGTTTCTGCTGATGGCAATTTGTAGGATGTCCCAGCGCTAGCAACATACACACGTAATTTTGAATATCTATGTATTGCACAGTAGAAAAAAGTATGGCAAGAGAAAGACAAGACTGCAGCTACTTTATAGGTTTTTTACTTTTCTAATAAAATGTATTGAATGTGTTAAAAAGCTGGTTAGAAATGAATACTGCTCTCTTGCAGCTACTCTTGCTGAGACTTCGTGCACTCATTTGCTGCATCCTTGAATCTGTAGCTTGTCTTTGCTCACCTACATCAAACCCTTTCCCCACTGATACCCCCCTCTTCATTGTCCCTCTTCTTTGGCCATTTCCTTGTCCCTGAATGCCTTCCTAATTTCCCACTTTCCAGCTTGCCTCTTACTCATTCCCAGTCCAAATATACAGAAGGTACTGAAATACATGCCACTAAAAGTAAAGCAGATGAAAAACGGCTGAACTGCCAGTATTGACAGGGCCCAATCATCCATTCATAAAGTGCATCTATGATATTTTTTGAGAAAGTAAACAAATATAATAAATTTCCAGCAAGAAAAGAGCTATTTAAATAAAGAATATATGTATAAAAAAAGGGTATGAACTGCATATGAATATATGTAGGCTTCAAATTAAAAGTCTTAAACCATGGTGGGAATGAAATTAGAAAAAGCTGCCCAGTAGAAATAAACAGTGAGTCAGCCTAGCTGGTTTTTGAGAGGAACTTAGATAACATCTATGTGTTGTCAGATAGCACACTTGTCTGACATCGCAAGGGACTACAAAGAGTAAACTAAATAGTCTGTCTTCCAGATCTGCATTCCCATAAATATACGAGGGCATATTTAAATAACCTTACCAGTGCAAACAGTGAGAGGTGTTTTGTGTGTGTGTGTGTGTGTGTGTGTGTGTGTTTATGGTTTTTGTTGTTGTTCTTTTGGTGTTGTTTTTTTCCTGGCAAGAATCTCTTGCATTCAAAATATGCATTTCTACATTTGAACCAAATTAGTCAACTGATATCTCCTATCGTGCAGGCTGTAGTGTGGACCAAATTCCGTGCTTTCCCACCACTGCTCATACAGTCATGAACAATTCCGACCCTTACAGGAACAAAACACATCCATATATGCAAGTCTCATTTCTCACTCAGTTTACCCTCCCACCTCCATTCCCATTATCTCTATTGCTAAGAATAGTAATAAATAATTTCATAGTGATAAATTCCATGTGTGACAAATGCTAATGTCACCTAACACAGTGCTAGAAAGTACTCAGAAACTATGGTGACAGTGGCATAATAATGTGAACAGAATGGCATACAGACTCAATTTACAAGTTTTCTATTTTTTTCCTCCCTTAAGTCTGTAGATCCAAATTTGAGAGATTAAATATGAATTTTTAATTGCTCTTATTGCAATCTAACAAGTCTTTTCTCTACATGCTTTTGTGTTACTTGACATTTATGCTTTCATAATCCTGAAATGTTTACAACTCAGGAAGCCATAGATCCAGCTGAATACTTGATCAGAAAATGCTCATGTATTTGAACCATTCGCCTCATTTGCTCCTTGTATCTTTATACCAAATAAGAGGAGCACTTGATTCAGAAATCAAAGACCAAGCAGCAATTAGAGAATGTGTTTTACAGTTCCTCTAGAGGTGAGGAAGATCACGAAGATAGTGGGCAAAGGCAACCAGAAGAATTCTACTCTTCCATCCTTCTAGGAAATAGACCTCTCTCCTTCTCTCATGCTGTCTCCCTCACCTCGTCCCTCAGACTAGGATTAGGGGTTTGGTTTTTTTTCATTAAATTTTAGTGCTGTGGATAAGATTTTGTTGCTTTTTGGTATGATATATTAGTAAAAGTAGCCAAAAAATAATCTTTGAGGCTGGAGTGAAAAAAGTAGTAGGAAAGATTAAATGGAATAGGACATTCCCCTGCCTTGACTGCACATTTTGAAGACTTCCTGACACTCTAGAGAATATGACCTGGAACAAAAAGATTTGCATCAATAAACATATCTGTCTGAGCTATAGCCACAATATGCTTGGGAAAGTTAGGATACAAATTAGTCCAGGAGCACCTGACAAAGGATATGTGTATATTACATGGTTAACCGTGGGCTCATTTATGGGCTTTAGCTTGATCGGCCTTATTATGCACACCAAAAACTAATAGCTGGCAGTGTAGATTAGAAGCCATGCTTAGTTCCAGTTCATACCGTAACTTTCTTTATAGAGCATGTAAAATGAAAAATAATGGGGAAGCTCAGTGCTTTGTGCATTGTTTCCAATGGAAACCAGAGAAGTTTGTCTGCTGCACATAATACATTTTTTAGGAAAGAAGTTCACAGGTCTCAAAACAAGGACCGTGGAATGTGACCCCAGTCCCAAACAGAGCAATGCATAGTCTCTCTCTAGAGACTTGGAAGTGATTGCCAGCTTGAGTAACTGTGCTCACTCATGTACACTGAATTGATCTATTGGTGATGTGCCTTAGAACTGCTAAATTTTAGGGGTTTTTTTTCAGTGATGAACATGGTATCAGGTCAACAACCCAGTAAATCCTGGTGAGCCTCATGTTAGAGTGGGACCTGAGAGTATAGCTCTTCCTATCACCTATGCTCTAACTTTGCTGGGAAGGAAACTGGATGAAAGAGCCAGAACAAGTTCTGGCTAGAGATGCTAGATGTGGATAAATCAGTGCATCTGCCTGTGGGGGGCAAATCTTGGATCAAATTTGATAACCCAGGTGAGTTGCTTTTTAAAGATATAGGTTTAGATAAACCTATCTAAACCCTTCTTACACTGAATAATAAACACCAGCAATTGTCTGACTGTCAGTAGTACCAGTGATATTCTGTGTTCCCTAGAAAGCTTTTCTTTCTTTTTTATTAATTTTTCTTAAATGAGGATTGTTTGTTTGTATGTGCTTAATTCAATAGATAACTTGTAGAGCTGGCAATGGGCAGGTTTGTAAAGTAATTATCTGTTCACATCAAGAATGTGACAAGCTCAGTATATAACTCAAGCAGTGGTACCTGTGGTAATAATCTCTACTAGAAAGCTGTGTAACTTCCAGTTAATATATGATTAAAAAGACCCTATCTATCTATACATATATATATAAATATATGCATATTGCTTATTACTATTATGCATGCAACAGTTCATAGGATGCCTCTCCTCTTGCCCTGGAGATGAATTTCATTAGGGAAAAAAAGTAATTTGTGTGGTGAAAAAAAGTAATTTGTGTGGTGACAGGTGAAATATTCAGGTTCTAAGATTGCACTTTGCTTTGGTTTTGGTGTAGACCCCGCTTTAGATTACATGGGTTTCTTTCTTATTTTTACAAAGATCCAAATCAGCTTAAGGAAAAGAAAAGTTCAGATTAGGTGGCAAGATGCCAAAGACAAAGCCTATGTGTTATAGGACTTGCAAACTCAAGTAGGTTTCCCATGGTCTCCAACATCTCTATGAGGGCTCATCACAGCTATGATGCTTGGAAAACAGTGACTTTTAGCTCCAAAATTGTGCTTCCTTTCCTATTCACAAAAGTAACTAACCAGTTTTTCAAGAAAAGTTAAGCAGAAATCTGCTGGTAGGGAATTACACAGGGGAATACTAATTGATTTAAACAAAGTGGGAATGGGTCTGTTACAGCCTTCTTCTTTGGGGTATGACATACTCTTTTTTTTTTTTATGTTCTTGTGTTGTTGGTTTTTTTTTATGTTCTTGTGGTGTTGTTTTTTTTTTCTTCTCCTTCTGCTCTAGCCATCAATTTAATGAGTGTTGACCCTGTCAATACCAATTTCCTTTTCTCAGGCCACCATGTTCAGAGTTTGGTGGGCATTCAATAGAGATTTACTGTTGACTGGGTAATTTGAGTTCATGTGTGTGGTGAAAAATTAGTGAGGAGAATTACGCAGAAAAGTGGATGCCATGACAATGCATGTCACCATGGTGTGACCAGCTCTGCTGACATAGGTTTCAAAAGCTCTCCCCCTGTGAAAATGGGGCCTGTTTGCAAATTAATTAGTTTCTGGCAGCAGCTTGATTGTTGACCCAAAGTTTGTAGAGTGGAAAAACAATCAGATTAGTGTGTTCAATATAAAGGCCCAGCGCGGCACTCAAATGCAGTTTGCCAAACTGTTGAAGCCATGAATAGAGTGAAACAAATTCTTTTTTCGAGAAGCCAAGGCAAAGGTTAAGTGTGATGTGACTAGAGCACGCTGGACGCGGGGAGGTGGAGGGAGAATTAGAGGTTTCAGCCCCACAAAACCAGAGAGTGCTGAGACAGTTGCATTGAATTTAATGAAATTCACAGCTTCAGACGCAAAAGTGCTTGGCAATGTTTTAGTCTGTGTTAAAGGGGAAATAAGATGGCTTTGTTTTAAGAAGTTTTCTTTGTACAGCCATGTGGGACACCAGGGACTGAGTCTCTAAAGGGTATTGGAGACACTTCCTGAGCCTTCACACTGTTTCTAAGCACCTGCAGTCTTTGAGGTTTGTACCAGTTCCTCCTCCTCCCCACCACACACTAACTCTCTTTAGCCAAGCCTCTCATTTATCACCTCCACCATTTGGGCAGGTTTCTTCTTTTAAATAGTGCTGGTGCTGTGACTCATGAGCAAACATATTAGAAATCAACCCTTGGAAATAGACAGACTAGCTAAAACTTGTTATTCAGGTAGTGAGACAAAAGTTAGACACTAAAAAATACCACAGGTCAGATCTTTAGCTGGTAATAAATGAGAGTATCCCAAATACAGCCAAGAAAGATCTACTCACTGATTTTTACTCACTGCAGTACTTGTTTAATTAATGCACTTTATTTCTTCAGTGGCTGTTTTTAATATGTTCTCTATATATTTTTTTTTAATTATTATTTTCCTAGTATGACAAATAGAAAGAAGGAAAATGACAACAAATGTGGAGGAGACTATGTTTGTGGGCAGTTGAGGTAGTCTTCTTTTGAACCACTGTTCCACTTAGTCCTGTTGTCCTGGATCACAGTATCTGACAGAAACAGAGGAATGGGAAGACAAAGCTGCTGAGCTGAAAATGTGAAGGCCTCCATCACCACACAGCCACCACCACATCTAATAACTGACATGTTCAACACACCCAGCAGAGTTAATGATGTGAGGATACAGCCCTTTAGTCTGCTCCTGCCTCTTTCCCCTGGCTCCATAAAATTACAACTGTTAGTCGGCAACATATGCAAACTTTGTGATTTGTTCTTTGTAATGGGGCTGAACCTAACCCCCTTTACACTAACATTCCTGAACCGTGAATTGCTTGTCCCAAAAGGCATTCAGTGTTCCTTGCAATTAACACAACTGATTGCTCAAAGCCGGCACCTGATGTGGCACTTAGCCAGCTGGAAACATAATTGGCTCCTTAGATGGAGAAATATCCATTTCAGAGTGGAGTTTGTGATGATGGAATTATTAGTTCAAAATAAGCCAGGTATGTGAATACCTGGTCTATACATTAAAATCTTAGCTAGCACAAGACAGTTGAATTAATCTGCAGACTCAAAGGCTCCCTTTCTCTCTGTCCCGTAACTTCCCCTTTTCTTTGTTTGTGAGATTGTGTAAAATTCATTGAATGCTTATAGGGCTAAGTAATTGCTTTTGTTCTTTGGGTTATTTAATTACAAATCTCAGTAGATGACAGGTCCTCTGCGCTAAAGGAAGACATCACATTTGCACAGTTACAGAATCCCAACACAAATGTGTGTGGCAAATCAGTGACTGCAGATTTATTCATGCCTTCTGGGACCTGCGCTGCCTTTTCAGCTTAGCATGCAATATGATTTAAATTACAGCTTGTGCAGAGCTGTGCCTTGGGATTACTCTCCATGTTTCCAACTGTTTATAGTTCAGTGAGCTTTAACCTCTGTGATTCTGAAAATTAAATAATGTCACGGCTGATATCAAACTGATGGCTGGTACTAGGTTGCTAAATACTGTCTTGTATTAAAAGCCTGTTTTTACTACAAAGTGGAAACCTCAATGTATTTAAAACATTGATAACACATTCAGGTAGTTTGAGAGCACAATTCAAAAATCACATTATCAAAGAATGGCAAAGCTAATATTCTCCATTCTCATATAAGATTCTCAAATATAAGCTCTATTCTCAAGGATATATTCTACCTTCTATATTTAGTAGAGTTATGTCTGTTGACTTTACTGGAGCTGGACTGGGCCTAATATAGTACTTTGTGATTCAGTAGACACAAAGAGTGTGTGAAGAAATCTAGATAGAGCATCTATTCCATAAAAATTAAGA
Source organism: Lathamus discolor (assembly GCF_037157495.1). Taxonomy (NCBI): domain Eukaryota; kingdom Metazoa; phylum Chordata; class Aves; order Psittaciformes; family Psittacidae; genus Lathamus; species Lathamus discolor. The sequence continues at coordinate 34,594,554 of NC_088884.1, read as the reverse complement.
TTTATTAAATTCCTTGCAGATTTTATAATTTCATTATTTCTGAAATACTATGATACATCAAATCTTACATCTTGAAGACCCTTTTGTGCTGTGACTTTAGAACATCTTAATATTTCTGTAGCCTTTCAACAAAGGATAGATAAAACATCTCATTATAAATCAGTATATTTAATATGGCATGTAATTTCCCAGCAGATTAGTTTTTATCCTTTGAAGCATTTTAATTTATACAAAAGCTTCTAGTGATTTTTCTTCGTTTACTTTTTCAACCCCATGTTTCCAGGAGAGATACTGTTCTATACTCACTTGAGTCACTTCACAGGGTTCCTCCGGAGGCGCCACCAGGTAACACCTGCAAAACAAAAAGGTGGAACAATGTCACCATCAACATCGCTTAGCCCACAGAGCCTTATTCATGACTATGGTGTAAGGGAGAGAGAACAGGATGAGAAATGAGCAAATGGGAGAGACAAACGGATACTCTTTTTCACTTGTAAATGTAGCATGTTTAACTAAGTACTAGGGAAAATAAACAAAGAAAGTCCATATACCTTATTCACAGAGTTGCAGTTATCAGGTATGATACACAGACTCCTCCTTTCCCCACCCAAAAGGAAACCCTAACAAATGGTTTCTCATTTCATATCTTACAAAGGATCTTGAACTTGCTGCATTGCAAAGTGCTGCTTCTTCCCCTTGATCTCTGGAGCAGCCTGCATTACTTATCTCAGACTTCAGTGCCTTTTAGGTATCAAAGTGGTGTCAAAAGTATCCCATACCTCACTATTCCATTGGATTCCATGGACTTAGATACATCTATTCTTGTTGAATAGCTGGCTGTTAGATTTGATTTTCTGAGCATACAGATAGGTGCTTTTACATACCATTAAGTAAAAAAGTTAAAGGAAACCTTTTAGGTAGCATTTAAGATATGACAAAATATATGGGTTTTCACCAGCTAATAGTTGATAGAATCAGTGAATGCCTCAGACGAAGTGTACAGATAAATACCTCTATTGCTTTTAAGAATCTCAATTTCTGTCTCAAAAGCAGTAGCATTGTCTGAAAGTTTCTATAGCCAAAAGACCCAGCAAAATAGAGAGTAACCCACCAAAACTGAAGTGCCGGGTGATATGCCTTCATTTAGCTCTTTTTCCTTCTACTCTCGTGCCTGTATCACTGGTGGCTATAGGCTGAATGTTTCACGTGTTAGGAAAGTGAGTCATCGTGTAGTGTTATCAGGGAAAATTATCTCTTTCAAGGCAAGTGTTAAACTTTGGCTCTTTGAGACCACTCTCTCTTGTACAATATCCAGCAGAATTTGATGTTTTGAGCTCTTAGGGCTGCCACAATTATGCTAAGTAAATGAAGAGAAAATAGTTCCCTTTCTGATTGACCTTTTAAAGTGATAGGCTGGCCTGTTTTGTTTTATTTCATTTTGGTTTGTTTTGTTGGATTCCTGGATTATGGAAAAAAGTATTTTTAACATATGTGTATATATATAAATTTCGTTTCCTGCTGGTGGGTTTGTGAAGATATCTGTTCAGGTAAGTGAAGCAAGTTTTGTAGGAAGATTTTATTAGATGAGCTGGTATAAGAAGAAACCAGATAGCCTTTCAGGGTCAGAGCTTTTTTTACAGATGATTATTCAGAAAAACAGAAGAAAAGTTATTTTAAAGACTGGATTACATATTTTTCCCATTCATTCCACAGCTCTTATGAAAGAGTTGAAGTCATTCACTGATAATACATCATCTGTGAAAATGGCCATATATCTGAAGATTGGTGTTTATTGATTCTTTTACTGCCGTTTGAGCAAAATTCAATACCTTTGTAAATAGTAAAAAGTGTTCCACTGATGTCAGTGAGATTAATCATATTTCCTGAGCTCTATGAAAACATTTGACACACTGTAAAATCTGACAGTCATGGGGCACAGCTCTCTTCATTTACCTACCCCTGTGGTCTCTGTTTCCCATTCTCCTCTTTCTCTAAAGGAACTTCCACTAAAAGCAGAAAAAGGTCCATGAGAGGGAAATGTGCAAAACCTTCCTATGAGATACTTTACATGGATTAGTGAGTCATCAGCTTTTTTCACAAGATTGTCTGAATGGATTGTCATTACTAATACTCAGTTCTGCTCCATATTTGACATAATGTCAGCTTTAATGCTTTTTTTTTTGCCAGTCCTGTCACTAGAAGGCATTCTTTACAAAGAAGCTCCACAGTTTCCCATTTATTACAGGGCCTATATTCTTTACTGCATTTCATGCTTTTATGTCTTTTTAAATACTTTTGCCTAAACTTTCTGCCAATTCCTCTCCCTGCTGTTTATGTATCACAAACGAATTCCTCCCTCACTGCTTTTAAAAAATGCTAAAATAAGTCTGATTCATCGTTACTCCAAGAAGGTTTCATTCTTAAACGTCATGGTAATTATTCTAAAATGCTGTCATTTAATAAAAAAGGAGGGCTTGCTTGTGCTGAATTAAAGTACATAGCAATTAAATAGAGTTTGAGAAGAATAACCTTCTGACAGAACAGTGCAAAAGGTGATGTTGCAAGAGTTTTCTATCTGAAGCAACTGCATGGTTTTCATCACACCTGTACTGCGAAATATTTTCTCTCTTTTTTTGTTTCACATCATTAATAAGCTAGTACTTTCAGTTGGGTACAAACCCTGTTAATACCTTATGTTGAATGAAGCAAAATTAAGTCAGAGTCGCATATTACGCTCACATGAATACTGAAAGAGATTGCCATAACTGATGCTATCACACTGAAAAACTCAGGTTGTGCCCAGGGGTTTTGCTTCGTCTTACAGATGCCTTCCTGCATTTCATGTTGCTGTGCTGCACTGACAGACCAGTTAAAAGCAGTCATTCACCCAGCCCTTTCTTCAGTCTTTGCTGCCATCCCTAATTCATCTTACTTTAATGGATTTTGTGTCAAGCTGCTTTACACTAGCTGTAAAAGTTAATTATAACAACAAAACCTTTTTCATAGTTTGACAAAATTACCTCAGTTTCATGGCCAAATCTAAAGGATTTAACTAAGAAATTAAATTACAGGAGATTGGATAGGTTAGGAAATTGCTACAGAGCGTTTTCTGCTAGATCACTTCTTGGGAACAGGCTGGGGCTGATGATCATTTCCCGATGAATGAACATCTCTCACTGAGATTTGAGATGTTGGCAGAGCCCCGTCCAGTTTTTCGACATGACATTGGGAAGAGATTGTTTTTACAACTACACAACCCCTTTCACACACTTCAAATTGAACTCGACAGTGCAAAAATTAGTATTTTTCTTCCTGTTTTAAAAATAGATTATTTTTGACACAAAGGCCATATTTGTTCACATCGTAGGCAGAAAACAGTAATAGATGTGCGGACAAATGATTCTGATGGAGACAGTGTTGTGCACTGCATGAAGCTGAGAGAGAAATCTTAAGTGTTTAGGTCTCAGGAGACATATGGAGACTGAAGACATACTTGTCAAGCCACTGTCCTTCAGTCTGGTGTTTCGTGCTTTTGCCAATCGTACTGCTGAAGGCTGTCCCACTTTCTCTACAGAGGAGTGTGTCTGCCTTGTTAATCCCCAGCTATTCCTCACAATCTGCCAGGGATTTGTCTCCTGCAATGTGCTGTGTCAGGAGTTTGGCTGATGGTGTTTGCTGCTGCATTCACTCTCTGCCCTCAGGACACTTTCTTGTAACCTTGATTTCCAAGCTGCAGAGAGGGAGAATGTTCCACCAGGACACAATCACGCATCTCTCAGCATTCTAGAAGGCCCAAGAAAATCATATTACTGGAAAAGAACAGGTTTGGTCTCTGAGTTTTGGGTCATCTACCACAAACTGCTTGGGCATCTTCAGGGCTTGTGCTCCACCTGTGAATCTTCAGAGCTTACAAAAGGCAGGCTCTGATTGCCAGAAGTGTATAACACCCCAAATCAGAAACATCCTTTGCTTCAGTGCCTCCATGCTCTACTTCCTCCCCTAATGCATCGGTTCTTAACATAAAGACTCTGATACTTAGTTTTTGTCACTCACCCAGAGTTCTGAAGATGTAGGTTACAGTTAAGGCACAGGCTTTCCAGTGTTTTCATTTCCAAGCATCAATGTCAAAACTTCAGATAAATGACCCAGAGATGGAGGAATAGGCTCTTAGCTGAAGCTGTCCTTAGCTTTTGCTGCAGATAGGTTAAGAAATGCAGAAAACTGTGAGTAAAGCATTTCTAAACAGAGACAATATTCTGTAAACTTTACTTTCTGGTTTGTGAAGGACACTAGTTTTCTCAATTGCCCAATTATTCTTTCTGAGGGACAAGTAAATCAATTTAAAATTAATTGTGTTGATAGATATCCAACACCTTAAAACATAGTCAGCAATGGAAAAGAGGTGTTAATTTTGGTTGTTCTGTAAAGAGATAATAATCACCTCTTTTAAATTAAATAGGGTGGATAGATCATAAGCATTGTTTTGTGAGAAATCTAATTTGCATTGAGAATTAAGCTATAATTTTACTGAACTTTTCTTCACCATATAATTAGTCATTACAGGGAATCAAAACTATTGTTGTCTCTTTAGAACAAAGACTTCAGAAACTGATAATTGCATCAGAGATCAACATTTTTGTCCTTCTCCTTCCTGTGAGAGCTAAAATGTTCCTCACAAGAAATACTCAGAGACTTGCATACTTGTATACTCATACCTCCTAGGCAGAGGCCCAACTATAAATCAGCAGTTCATTAAAAACAACCACCACTTAATTCAGATTTGACATCTCTCACAGTGAGAATGATCCATAGGTGACACTATGTCAGAACACTGAAAAGCCACAACAATTCTCATTGCTGTATATGAAAATATAGCACTGTGATGTGGAGGAATTGACATTTGTAAAAGCACTGTGTGTCTTTTTTAATGTCTGCCTTTTTGCATGTTCTGTTGCTGCTGCATCCATGCATTGAAATGATGGAAGAGCAATATGGTGATATTATTTTAAATCCCTTCACCCTTGAAAATCTGTAATCTCTGTATGTCACAACAAAATTCAGAACAAGCTACCACTGAAACATAACAGGTAGATTCTGAAGAGGAGATATCTCCTTAGTTCTGAAAAGAGTTTTGAATCAGAGTTTTGAAAGTATGCAATTGAAGTTGCAAGAAGCCTTGGCTAAACCTTCAACTTGTTAGCCCATATTATAATCTGATTACGTCACCAAAATTGCCTTTACTAGTCTTTGAAAAATTAAAAAACGCTCAAGATATGACTTTAAGGAGAAACTGTCATAGCTAACACGTTATTCTAAGATCATCGTTCCTCAGCATCTGTCTGGTTTGATAAACTGCAAAGATAAATATCATCAGTCTATAAAACTCTTTCTGTTGAGAATTTCCATTGCAACATCAATGAGTGACCATGGGGCTTCCTATCTTGCAATAGCTGCTCACATCTCAATCATGCATGGTTTACGTGCCACACTCCTCTGCCTATCTGCGGTTTTGAAAACAGTGTCTTTACATCACATCCGTGCTCTGTGGTCTGTCCCTGGTACTACTATCCATGTCAGCATCTGTTGGTAAGCTACCACAGAACCCTCATATTAGCTCCAGAATGGCCACAAGTTACGTTTTGCTCAAAGTGTCTTCCCAGCTTGAGGATGTGGTCTGATGCCATCTGTGTTACTGAGGAGCTTCACTGCAAGTGGTGGATCCATGAGCACCCCGCTATGTTTGCCTGAGTCATCAGCAACAAGAAAGATGTGAAAGCTGAAGAATTAAAATGAAGGGATTTTGCAAGAACACCACTGAAAGCTTTGGTGTTTTGTAAACTACATTTGAGTGTGTAAAACCACACACCACCTTCGCTTTCTCATCACCATATATTAAAAGCTTTGTCCTCTGCTGACCTTGCTGAGTGTGCCGACAGCAGACAGCTCTGCTGTGCACATTTGTGACCAGTGGTGCAAGTCCTTCTCTCTGTGGGTGGTAGTGCTCACTGTGATGGCAAATTCAGATATTCCGAAGACAGTGCTTGGCCCTCTTTGCTGGGTCTCTGTGGACAGGCACTGTGTGTAGTTATGAAGTCCTGAGTAGCTGTCTATTTCTGTTGTTAAATTTTTTATTTCAGCTTCCCTATTCTTGTGCTTCTCCTCAGAGCCCCAGTCACCCTCCAGTACTTTTCATTAAATTATAGCAATCACAGTTTTACTGAGCGTAAAATTTCCCTGGTTTCCTAAAATTTTCTTGATGTGAACTGATAAATTAGTCATTTTGACCGTAAATATACAATAATAGGGGCATCCAGTTCAAAGTCTTTACAAAACATTTCCTGAGAGAACTGCCCTTTGGCTTCTCTCAAGTGATGAAGAGCTGACCCCAGCTTCTGTTCCTTCAGCTTACTCACTCTTGACAGCTAAAGGTAATTTCTGTGCCTCCAAGTTTATAGATCTTCATTAAAATGCTAATACAATTCAGTTAGAAATCCAATTTCTGTCTTTTATTGTTTCTTTCTATTGGGGTATGTGTGTGTGGTTGTTGCTGCTAAAGGGTAACATTTGTAAAAGAGCCAATACAGATCGATTTTCCTTAGCTTTTTCTCCACCTGAAGCGCTGAGACAAGCAAAACATGTTTCCATTACTTAACTAAGCAAACAATGGCATATAAATCATAGAGGCAGATGGACCAAGGTGTTGTTTTCATAAAGAGCCAGATTTCTCCTGAAGGACAGTTTAATGGGCTGCTGCCAATGAAATGTCTGCAGAGCTGGTAATTGCAGGAGGGCACACAAAAAGTGGTGCTACAAAGGTGTCATGTGGGATCTGAGAAATAGCCCCACAGCCAAGTCTCCTGGAAAAAGGAGACTGAAAAAGGTGTGTGCTTTAATGATTTGCTTCTTGAGGGTGATTGTTTTAAATAAAAATCTAAGTTTTTATTTTTAGCTTGTTCACATTGGCTGCAAGATCAGAGAAGTGTTTTTAGCTGTAATTTTATTTTGATCATGTTTATGCTGTGGCTTTGTTTCTCCTTTGATCATGCTTAAACATGTTTCAGACATGTTTGTTTGATGTTTTTAAAGCACCCTTCCACATTGCCCGCTTGTAGGGTTTTTAAAAAGCAATGAATCATTGCAAAATACTTGCTGTCAAATTATTTCTTAAATCCATTTTCCCAAAACATTATTTTTGGACTTTTAGACAGTGGAAGACTGCTTTTAAATAAGAAAGTGTTGAACTGTTGTAACAGCATTTCTGAGTGCTTCACAGCTGAAGGTAGAAACACCTATCTATCTACACCAGCTGCAGCGCGCCAACATTTACAATTGTCAGCAGTGGGTTTGGATCAAGGTCCCACTTTCCATTTAGTAAAACTTGCTTGAAGTTCATTCCAGCACTTCTTTTGTGGCTATGTTGAATGTATGAAATAGGTCAACCCTGACTGACTTACTTTAAACTTCCCATGGGGACCCCTTGATACCGAACCTGTTTAATTTTGCAGGGTACGGCAGGGCAGTCTCAATACTTGTACATACACATTCATGGATGACATTCTTTCTTCTGCTGCATGGGTGAGCAATTAGAAGCATCAAGGAGAAGTCCCTCATCTGTGGACAACATCTCTCTTCCCTTCCACAAACAAGAGCAATAAGAAAATGCTACAAAGCCCACGGAGAGGGCTGTGTTGCGTGACTGCCGGCCATCTGGCTGATTGATTCATCATGACCCTAAACAGTTGTAAGCAAGGTCTGAAGCCCTGGAGTTAAATGCAAGTGTGCATCAAGCCTCGGGCAAGTCAAACAGCTCCTCTGCTAATGAAACAATAAAGAACACACTACAGATCACTAGTTCGCACCACCCACTTCTTAGCTTCATAACCTACAAACCACATTTCTCTCCTCTCCACACATTATGATATTGCTTTTATGACTGTTATATTAATTCCAAACAGAAATGTATCTATTTCTATATGCAACAGAACACATTTAGGCTGTTCTTCCTTCATTTGCTTCATTGCGTGAACATAGATCTGTTATATTGAAGAGGAGGGAAAAAACTAGGTAGCAAGAGCAAGGGCCCTATAACATGAAGAACCACTCTTTTATTAACTAAAACATATCGATTTAATCAGACAGTGAAAGAGCATGAGATTTTCTCATGAAGCAGCACCAGTGTTATTCAGAAGAAACCGTTCCACAACATACAGTGGATGTGTTCTAATATGAGGCTTTGTGACTACTTTATTTTCAGGGACTCAGTTAGGTTTACTAATCACTGATTGAAATCTGAGTTCATCCCAGATGAGCCCTGGTAAAAAATGTATACAAAGCATATTCACACACGTCCTGGCTGTGGTGTTTGTTATATCTGCCTTCTTCACACCCCTGTCCTCTGCTACCATTCTGACAGAATTATTTGAAGTAGGTATTAGCAATTTCTTAAACATTTTATTTCCATCATTTTTGCATCAGTCCTACTTCAATACCAGACTGTCTTACTGTTTCTAGGTCCACCTCCAAAATTATGAGATGGAGAGAAAAGAATAATAATATGCTAACTGAGGGCAAGTTTATATAACCCATACTATACCAGCAATATTATTGTCTCAAAAGGGACTCCACACAGTATCATCATAGGCCAATGTAAAGTTAGATTTTTGATGCCTGGTAATGCAGTGGTTTATTTTAGAACCTGATACCTTGTGATTTACAAAACCCATTGCGCTAGAAATTAATCATTCAACCGTTTGGGAATGTATTTAGGTTTTGGTTGAATTTTTTTTTCCCTACCCTTTTCAGTAAATCCTTAATATGTAAACCCAGTGTACACACGAGGTTCTCCACACCCAGTAGCCCAGAACAGTGTCTACTAATGGGTATCCTCTTTCTCTGATGTATCCTTCCACAGGATGCAATGCAAAATTTTACAAGCTGTAGCACTGAATTTTGTGTGATACCAGTTGCACTCAGAGCCCTGTAGATCAGATATAAAATAATAGTTATTTACCATGGTACAATATAGTCTAGATACTATTTATCTTGGGTCATTCAACACTGTAACTTGAAGGCATGCTAAAAAGAAAGGAAGTAAATTTAGGAGCTTAAGTTACTGGGGTTTGACGTGGAAAGCTTAAGCTGCTTACAGATGTTTGATGTTTTCAGATATCTAAAAAGATTTATTTTAATAGACAACAGGTAGCAGATACAGTTCCACAGAGATCTGGTCTGTAATCTGTGTTGTTCAATGTGTTCATAAATAACCTGAAAAAGAGGTTGAGCAGAAGGATGAGAATGTTTTTCACACAATGCTAAGTTATTCAGCATAGTGAGACTAAGGAAAACTGTGAAAAATTACAAAAGGAACTTATGCAACTGGATAGCTGAGTAATCAAATGACAAATTAAATTATTCTTGATGAATGATGTGATAAATTGTGGGAAAAAAACATGAGGAAAACATGCGTATCTTCACATATTAAATGATAAGCTGTGGACTGAGCATTACCTATGAAAACTGAGTTTCTGGGGTCATGGCACATAAAATTTCGTGAAAATTTTAGATTACTGCTTGGGAACTGTCAAATCCATATTAAATGTTTGGAACTAGTAAAAAAAGAACAGAGAATTTAACAAAGCGCATTGCTATAGCCCTTGTATAAGGGCACAATTCATCCACATCTTGAACACTGGGGGTATTTCCAATACAGGAATTAAGAGGCACCAAATGAAGTTGGTAAGATTGATGTTCAAAACACAAGATCAGAAGTTTTAGTTCATTAGATTGTGTATGTGAGGAACAAATTCCAAAAGGACACTCTGAATGCTGGAAATGTGTATGGGTTGAAGAACAGTATACAGTGGTACGTGGATGAAAAACCTATTGAAAATTACTAAGCACACAGAAAGCAACCAGCTACACTGAAAATAGTTGGAGGAAAAGAGATTATTCTGAGAAAGTGTTATTGTACTTATTATATTCTTTCTTTGCCCCAAATAATTACTTCTGGACAATGTTAAGTTCATATGTTGATCTAAATAAACATTGGTCTAAGGCAGTATGGTCATTCTCATGCACTGTATATATACATACATACACACACAGAGACAGTACACCAGAATATATATATATATATACACACAAAGTACGTGAGAATATATATATACACACACAAACTTATGCAGGACATACTCATATAATAGAAAAATCTAAACATATCCATGCATATATCAAGATATGTTGCTTACAAAAACTGCCATCCTTAGTAAGGCAATGGGTTTCACAGGACAGTTAGTGCAAACTGGCAAAACAAAGTACAGTTCATTATTTCCATGACTATATAGCAATAAACATACACTGAAATTATGTTAATGCACAACACTAAAATAGCTTATAATTTCACATAGGAACAGGACTCTGAGTAGTTAAATATAGTTACCAGTTAATTATCCCAGCAGGACATAAAAAGGTTATAAAGCATATTGGTAAATCTGTTGGATATGTCTTCTTTTTCTAAATATAGTGAAAGATACCAGCTGAAGTATCTCTGTAAAATACAGTGATGAGCCTGATTCACCACTGGTATAAATTTACTGTTACAATTTCTATAGAATTCTCTCCTAAAACTTCGTTCCACCATTTTTTACATAATTGATCAGTATGCCTGCATTTTATGTATTTTCATTTGTTGATGTATAGTCTTTATCACCAAATAATGTTGTTGCTCATAATTGTCAAGAAACGAAGGTTGTCTGTGACAAGAGAAAGTATTTCAACAATTTGGATAGAAACTCATAAATCATAGAATCATAGAATAATTAGGGTTGGAAAGGACCTTAAGATGATCCAGTTCCAACCCCCCTGCCATGGGCAGCGACGCCTCATACTACACCATGTCACCCATGGCTTTGTCCAGCCTGGCCTTGAACACTGCCAGGGATTGAGCATTCACAGCTTCTTTGGGCAACCCATTCCAGTGCCTCACCACCCTCACAGTAAAGAACTTCTTCCTTATATCCAATCTAAACTTCCCCTCTGTAAGTTTTAACCCGTTACCCCTTGTTCTGAAAACAGGAAAAAAATATTAGGGTTTGGGGTATCAGTGTAGAAGTAGGCAATATCAAATAAAACTATATTTTTAACTTTTTTTTTTTTTTTTTACAGTAGTATATCTAGATGCAAAATTCTTTATAGATTTATCATTATTGCTAAAGTTAGGAATATTACATTTGTCTCAATAATTCTCTCATTTTATGTGTAACAGATACAGAAAAGTCAAAACATCCAAGGAAACAAATGTCAGTGATAAATACTTGGAATTAGGAATCCATGCTGTAAAGTTATACAACCATTTGTAAAGAGATTTCATTAATGTTTAATTGCTCCAGTAACAAAGTTAGGATCTTTGTTCATTAAATATCTGTAGAAAACACCTTTCTGTATTAAAGATAAGAGGAATGTAAATACCTGTCATGTTAATGGGTGATGATGTACCTAACATAGCTATATTTGCTATTTGATGCAAAGACTGATTCTTGGGAAGCAAAATCACAATTTATGTAAGGAAGGCAAGTGACTCAGTTCATGAAGTAATAACATGCACTATGGCATTGTCTTCTCAGATCCTAGATTTATTAGCGCTCACCTGATACCAGAGAGTGACAATCCAGAAGATGACAAAATCTATTTCTTCTTCCGTGAAAATGCAATTGATGGGGAGCACACTGGAAAAGCCACTCATGCCAGAATAGGGCAGATCTGCAAGGTAAAATGATTTCTTCATGTGAGATTGAAAACACTTGTAGGACACTTTGCAAGTGATTTTAGTAACTCTATTTTCTTGCCCATAAAATACTCAGTATTGACATTGGCACTGGGCTAAAGCGGAGATCATTCCAGATGAAAAATACTCAAAGATATATTATTTACTATTTTTCTGTTTGGGGAAGTTTCACAAACTATGATTTTTTTGTTTAAGAAGTCATAGGCATCTTCTGAGGCTTAGAATGTATCTGCAAAACAGAGAATCTTTTGCAGGAAATGTGATACTTCCAGGTAGGCAAAAAACATTTGAAGAATTTACTTTTTGAAGGAATGTTAATACCTTTTCATTCCCACATTAGTGAAAATCCTTAAAATAGAGGCAAAAGAAGATTTAATGAAACAGTTGTTTTAGGTAAATTTTAGAAATGGGCAACCGTTCAGAAGACCCTTAATGACTGCAGATTGAATCACTCATCCACACTGATAAGCATCCAGATATTTTTCTGACAGACTTCTGAAAAGATTTCTACAAATGAAATTGTATTAATAAATGTTGTAGCTTTGGCAACTACGATGTGTACAGTAAAATTTCATGTTAATCCATAAGCACAATTTCCATTTATCTCCTCAAAATCAGGGATAGCTGCTTGAAAAAACAATTACCCATCAGTATGGAGTCCTTGGGGCACTTTATTCATAAGTTTTGCAGCTATACAACTGATCCAACTGTTCTGGCATTTTGACCTACTTTGTTGACTGGCATTTCTACTTTGTTGCTACCAGTTAAGAATAATAAACCCCTTCAGCTTTACCAGGATCTGGCAGCCTGATTGCTCTGGAGCAAAATATTCTGCCTGGCTGTATGTATTATAGTATATAAAGAAGTTTAGGTTTGCCTTTAATTATTTTTTTTTATTATGTGCTACTATGAAATATGTCACAGTACAACGTAGAATTGAAGTAATTCAGAATTAGTGTCTTTGACAACAAAATAATGCTTTTATATGTAGAAGGTAAATTCTTTTTTATATAAGTAGCATCTTGTAGTTATTTACTGTATTTTCTCTGTATTCTGTGGATAGTTGAAACAAAGAGTGTTACTAGATATTCATGCAAAATGCTTTTGTTATTAGAATGACTTTGGTGGACACAGAAGCCTTGTAAACAAATGGACAACTTTCCTCAAAGCACGTCTGATTTGTTCTGTGCCAGGACCCAATGGCATTGACACACACTTTGATGAATTACGTAAGTGGCAGAAATAGTTTTGAATACAGAAATGTTTTCAAGTATTATACATATGAATTAAACTTAGTTTTCCATCTCTTGTTTTTGTTACAGAGGATGTGTTCCTAATGAACTCAAAAGACCCTAAAAATCCAATAGTCTATGGAGTGTTTACAACTTCCAGGTACAGAACGTATCATTTTACTTGCATGGAAACTTGGGTGGCTGCTTGTTTTAAAGAGGTCTCTTTGTTAAAAATGTTTTTAAGAAACACAGAATTTTCTTAACCTTTGAACTGAGAAGTCAGTGGCAGTAAGGAGTAATGAATTAGGTTTCTTATGAACAATGTACATCAACACTCTGAAGCTAGTAATCACAAAGACTATCAGTTTCTCAGGCTGTTCTTGACGTTGAATTGGCTTTTTATAGTGGGGATCAGAATTTGTAGCCCTTTCCACACAGACGTGGAAAAGCACAAGGATAAATATGCTTGCTTGGGGGCAGGGTAAAATAGAAAATCTGTGGTGTGAGAAATTGGCTACTCACAGAGATATTAGTAAAAAATATTGCTGAAATCTGGAACGTTTAATGGTCTTTCAGAAGTTCTGTGATTGAATCACATATAACTGTGGCTTGAGTGTTTTGGTTTCATTATGCTTTCACCAAGAACAGAACTATACTTGTAGCTCTGGCCTGAGGAAGGTTGGCAGCAGTGGCTGCATTGCCACAATTTTCTGTGAAGGACAAAAGTTTTAGTTTTTAAACAGAAAGAATGTTTCTAGTGATAACCAGGCATGGAAGAGAGAGATTTACAGCTCCTTACTGTCTTCTGTAAGAAACCTCAAGGTAAGAACACTGAAGTTTGTGTGTGCTGCCCAAATGACAGAAGAGACTGCAGCGACAAGTGAAAAAATGTGAAGTGTAGGAAAGAACTGAATAGTCCTCTTGGGATAGCCCTATTGAATTTTACTGAAATTGGGAGTTTGCCCTTCTGGGGGCAATATGTTTTAAAGGATGGAATAGCAGCTATCTACTTTGGAAAATGTCTGAGAGATTGTATCAGTTATGCTGAACCTTCACAGGAGGTGAGTTAGGATTGCTCTGAGAGCATGTCAAAGTTTTGATAACCAGCACATGCAATAAATTAGGAAGCAAACAAGCAGCTATTCCCACGTGTCTTCCACTTGATTAAACCAGCTGATAATTTAAAAAACCTGATTTGATTTCTTCTTCCCTTATTTTTAGTAATATCTTCAAGGGGTCAGCTGTGTGTATGTACAGCATGACTGATGTCAGGAGGGTATTTCTTGGTCCCTACGCCCACCGAGATGGTCCAAACTACCAGTGGGTTCCCTACCAGGGGCGAGTGCCATATCCACGACCAGGAACTGTAAGTACCCTAAGAAATACAGCAATCTCAAAAGGAAAAACATTATACATTTTATGGTCTTTGAGCTGAGATCCGTGAAAGAAACTGAAAAAAATGATGAAATGGGTAGTGTGGCAGAAGGGAAAGCCAACAGTTCCTCCAGATCCGAAATGTATTGATTTTCTTGTTAAGTATGAAACAGCAATAACAACTTCATTTGGATTTCAGTTTTGGCATTCATATTAACAACTTCAGAAGAAGTTTGTGCAATGGCTGGAGAACATTACTGAAAGTCATATGTTTAATAAATTGCTCTGCATTATCCTTTCCTTGGAATTTGTCTTTGTTCCAAATATTGGCTAAGCCATTCTTAGTGAGAATGAACAGAAAACAGAGCATCTGCCTGGCTTTTAAGAAACTTTCAATTGTTCTTGACATTAAATCTAGTGCAGTAAGACAGATATTTCTTCAATAGATGACAGAGTGACTAAAGTAATTTCTAATTTCCACTGGCATTTTAGGAAATCTGTGCTTCTGCCCATTTTTCTGTTTCTAGTTTGTGAAAGACTAAAATATCAGTGTATCTAAGACATCCATATTTACAATTCCCAACTGATATCATCACATTTTAGAAATGTTTCACGGCCTCTGAAATTAGCAGTAGGCTAAGAAGATGGGATATCTATGAAAAAAGCATTAATTGTATACATTGGGTAGCTCCTTAACTAGCATAAATCAGCTTGGCCCATTTAAGTTTTGAAATAGGATTGCTGAAGATTAAATATATACACATGTATATATTTAATATATATAAAGACATAAATGCAAATATATATAAAGACATAAATGCAAAAAATATAAGTTTATAATACTTTAAAAAAAAAAACTCCATAAATATAAACCACAAAAAAAAAAAAAACCACACACACACAAAAAAACCAACCTTGGGAATAATTTAGATCCCTTCTTTTAAATCATTGGGTTTTCTACATTTGTTGGTATGTTTTGAAATTGTTCTTTCAACCTGATCTTTCAACTGGTTTCCAACAGTTAGAGGATGTATATGCTCAGCCAAATGAGAATGATTTCTTAAGTAGAAGAAAACAGTGTCTCCCTGGCAGCCAGATTGCCCAGCGCTCCTCCTTACTCCCTCCGACAACTGCTAAAGGGATTCCCGACTTTTTCCAGAGTTAAAATACAAGCTCTGCAGTATAAGAGAGGTTTCATTTCTCATTTGATGCTGACCTTTTTTTTAATTACTATAGTTAATGCTGATATGTCAGAGGTTTATTTATAAGTTGCATTGGTTTACATCCCCATGGAAAATAGGAATGGGTAGAATTTTTTGCATTGTTTGTAGAGCTAATATCATCATCTTTTCTGTCTGACAGACTGAATAAATTAGTGTTTATTATTCTGTTTATTTATATTCCTCTTTGATTCCAGTATTGATTGACCTTTCCAGACAAAAAGCAAATAATAGATACTATGTAAATCTACAGACAAAGAAGAATGTTACATATTTCTGTTATGGAAACAGACTGAGATAACTGACTGCTATGCAGTGGCTCTGTTACATTCATTCTTCAGCAGAGATTAGACGCAACTCTGTTACTCTGTTACTGAAATTCTGAGTTAACAACTCAAATACTTGCCCTAGAGGATGGCAGCACAGCTCTGCCTGCTTCAGAACCTCTGGGTTATCTCAAGACCTGTCTGAGGGTCTTGAACTGAAATCCAAATGGGAGAAGTAATGAATGGGAAATTCCTGAGAACTAGCAGAAAAGCTGGGACTCAAATCTAGTCCCTAAGTGGCTGAGTGACCTAAGCCAGCACATCTTTTGCCAAAGCAGGAAAATGCAGTTAAATTACATGTACTTTTTGTCTTGCCACCCTCCCAGAATGGATTTTATGCTCATAATTTCACCATAACATGCTAAGATCACAAAGAAAGGGCGAAGATGGTCAGATTTCATTGTAACATTTTTCTTGCCTAAGTGCAAATGTGATCCCTAACTATACTATTCTACATAGCCCTGCAGTCACATCATGTAGTACAAGAGGCCGTGCCACTGTAAGTGATGTTAATTAAAGAGAGGCTGAGGTTATCAGGTTCTTCTAGCCCACCACCAGTGACTTTAATCCTGGTGTACACCATTTTGAAAAAGATGGATTTTTTTTCCTCACAGTTGTTAAAATCCTAACCAGTAGTACAAAACTGAATTTTAAAATTAGAGGGTTTTTTTTCTAAAAATTTTGATGCATTTTCAATGGCTTTGAAATCCTGTTGAGAATAAAGTTAAAAAGTTTTTAAAGCTCCTTTAGATGTCAGACTTGTGGCTTCCTTTTCCAAGAAATGGTGAAAGGGAAGGGAAAACAAAACCTGAGCTTCTTACAGTGAATCAGTTCCAGATCGTACTGCAGTTAAGCAGTGCTGAATTATCTAAGAAATTTAATAGGTGAGGAGCCAGCAAACTTCTTGAGCATCTGGTGACTTGACCAGTATGAGTAAAGAAAAAGGAAAGTTCATGGTTCTTTTGAGAAGTCAGAAAACTTTGTACACAGTTCTACAACAGCTTCACGTTTAGCAAAGATGTTGCCAGGATTTTACCTTTAAGGTCCATGGGACTTGGAGTTTTGTTTGGGTTGGGGTTTGGGGTTTTTGAGTTGTGTTGGGGTTTTTTTGTTGTTGCTGTTTGGTTGCATGGGGTTTTTTTAACCTTTTAACCATATTTAGGAGAAGAGAGAGGATTTCATCCTGAATTTGTATCTGACTTTCTGTGTATTCAGCTACAGAGCTCAGGGTTTCTCTGCTTCATGGTACCAAGAGTCTATCTTCAGTTATGAGCAAAGAACTTATGGTAGCTATTGACTTATGTTGAATTCCCTAATAAGCCAATGAGGGGATAGCATAGTTACCTCCTCCTGACTGATCAAAACCCCTGACAGCATGCTGGAGGTGAAGAATTCAAAGTGGGTGGATGTTAAATGCAAGAGTTCTTTGACTCTACTTGAATACAGGATCAAGTTTATTCCTCTGAACCTTTTCAGGATATTTGTATTTATGCCTATCTTTTGGAACCTGAAAACTTTCTATTTATTTCTTTGCTACCAGTGGAATTGATGAGGTATATAAGCATGAGTTCTGATGAAGCACCTTGCTGGTTAGCTTGACCTAGACCCACTGATACCAAAACCAGGCCTGTCATTAGCATCAAGGATGATATCTTTGTTGTATTTCCTGGTTTCGTGATTGTAAAATAAGTAAACATGGCAGCGCTGTCCTCTTCAGGACAACTAGTCCAGTCTAGCCTAGTCTACTCTTGTCTAGCCTCATTTTATTTTGTCTTGTCTTGTCTCATCTCATCTGGCCTGGCGAGTTCTGTTCTGCTTTGCCCCACTCCACTCTGTTCCACTCTGTTACTTTCTGTTCTCTGACTTCACAACTTTCAGTGGTCCCTTCCAACCTTAATGATTCTGTGATTCCATATGGTTCACGTGAGTTGAAATTCCTCTGCAAGCAATTTGGACTATTGATGGGCTAAATCTCACCTACTGGTGGTGCCCATTTCACTCAACTGAAAAGAGAGGGAGTTTGATTTAAACTTATTTAGTTTCCTAAAGTGGGGTGGGATGAATCTGATCCATAGCCTAGTCCAGGCAATGCACTTTAAACTTTAGAGGTAAAGACTCAAAGTTCCTATTTTTTGTTTTTTTATTCTCAGAAAAGCAGGGGATCCAAGGAGTAATCTAGTTCTCAGAATTGGAATTCTAATTTAAACACATAGAATTATGACACTAATTCTAGTTTTATGATTTTTCTACATAAAATATATCTTGGTCAACCTTGCTGCAAGTAAAAGCCTTTGTTCTAATAAACCAGAAAGTAAATATTCAGGCAATTGAAACACAGCTGAAATTCATTTACTAAAAATCAAAATGAATATTCATTTAATCCCTTTTTTTTATGTTTGTCCAGCTGCAATTAACAATGCTTAGTTCTTGTGTAGTGATTATTATACCTAGAACACTTTATATGCATTATTTAATTAATCATTATGTAATTAATCTGAGTAATTAGTATTGAACTGTAGTTAAAATATTAAGCAAGAAGTAAAGCAAACTTCAAATTGAAGTGTAAAATTTTAAACACAAGTTTTTAGACATACAAATGTTTGACCAATGTTTATAAATAGCCTTTCTGCTTTTCTCTTTGTAATATTTCTGTACAAAAGAGTAAGAACATAGAATAATAAAAAGGCTGGAAAATGTTGTCACAATAAAGTAGACAACTATCTTGCTTTTCGCTTAGTCTGCTCCACATGCAGTAATCAAATATTCTCCTTCCCTCCCTTCCTCCCTTCCATACCATGTAATGGAAAAGAATAGGGAATTTGCTTACTAACAAATATGTCAAAAAGGGAGAATTTACACTTTATATGTCCATGCTGGAAGCGTCCTTTTGCTGAGCATAACAACTACTCCTTTTGACAACATTGATTTTTTAATTTAATTTCTGATGAATTATTAATATTTGGATCAAGGTGATAGCAAAGACAATTGATTTCTTCTGCTGAGCATCCTGCAAGGTCTGGATTCTTGGTTAATAAGATGTTGTCCTCTAGGTTTTTAATTTAATTGGAAGATACCGTATACATGGATATAAAGGGCAAATTATCTAGGTCATTTTAACACCAGCTGTTTATATTTCAGGTTCAAAAGCCACAACATATTGTCAACTGGGTTTCAGAGTTTTACATGTCTTCAATAGGTATATGAACAAATTAGGTGTCTGTAACACCAAGTTCTTTCCTGAGTATCTTTGGACTACTGATTTAATGCCATTGTAGCTCATTTTCTCCATATATTTGATGTTACTAACACACTACTAATACCTATGTTAAAGTAACTTCTAGCTGTTCAAGAAACACCTGTTCTACAGAAGAGATGTGGGGAAATGGTGGTGATTAGCCACAGTCCTCAAGTCTCTGAGGGAAACGTGGTAGGTGAAAATGGAAGAATACTCTTGCGGCTACCAAAGCTGTGGTCTTACCTCTTCTTCCCTTTTCAGCCTCTATTGTTTGCTCACATTGGGAGAATATGAGCAAAATGTGAAGAGCAAAAGTACTTTTTACTGTATTCAGTAAGGACCAGATTCATTCCACAGGGACGTTGTGCATTACACAACAGTGAGGAGGTATTTCAGTTCTTTAGCAAGACTCATCTCACCTAATTGTTCACATCAGCAACATTTACAGTAGGCTTTCTTTAGAATCAGTGGAGACAAAGGATATAGATTTAGGGCATGACTCATTTGATTTGACTTAATGTTAACAGGATCCATGAAAGGTTGGACCAGATGACCCTTGAGGTCCCTTCCAACCTGGTATTCTATGGTTCTATGTTATTGGGTCTACATGGCTGACACAGGCTTGTTGAGACAAGCAGGAGTTTGAGAAGTCAGTAGAACAGGAAATTGTCCCAGTATTAAAGGATTTGATTAATCAGATAGGAATTGACTTCCAGTCAACTTCTGAAGACAGTACTTTGAAATAAGATGGTGGCATAATTGATTAATTTTGTGTTGTATGCATAACTAAATATTGAAAATGCATGTCTCATGTTGAATAATTTTAGATATTTTGGGATTTCTTTCTTCTGCCAGTTAAAGACTAATACTAATCAGTAAATGACTGAAAATTGTTTTGCACTGCATAGTAGTAAGAAAAATTTTGTATGAGGGTAATTTACATTGTGTTAATTATATTGATTTAAACCCAGAATGAAAAAAAAATGATACTTTTATTGACAGAATAAACTTTTGTTGTCTGTCAGGGCACATTTAGATGCCCTTTCATATTTGATTGTAGACTGCATTAGTTGGGATGTTTGTGATGATATTGATTTCTAATATGTTTCTAGTGTTCGACAACTAAAATGAAAAATATTTCCTTTTTTATTTCCAGTGCCCCAGTAAAACATTTGGAGGCTTTGATTCCACTAAGGACCTTCCTGATGAAGTTATAACGTTTGCAAGAAGTCATCCAGCAATGTACAACCCGGTATTCCCCATCAACAACCGTCCAATCATGATCAAAACAGATGTGGATTACCAGTTCACACAGATAGTAGTAGATCGAGTAGATGCAGAAGATGGCCAATATGATGTCATGTTCATTGGCACAGGTGAGAAATCTTGAATCTACACTGTATGCTCCTCCAGGCATTATGGACACATAGAGCAGATAAACTGAAGGACAGAACACAGGCAGAATGTTGTATACCTGTGAAAATTTGGGGAGAGATTCAAAACTGTGCATGTGGGGAGGTCTTTCTTATATCCATTCGCTGTTACAGGTTCAGGCTGCGGCCTGCATAGCTCAGTTCTTTAGGAGCTTTGCCAGCTGGATTAAGATCAAACCGTTCTCTTTTCAGCTACTGTTATTAGGGAATTTTATTAGAAATATCTTGCCTCATTAATTATAATTTAATATTAAAATGAGTCTTTTGAGGTACCCATTTTGAAGTGCAGTGTAAGAAGTAGTAACACGAATGAGGCAAGCAGCCAGGTACGAGAAATGTCTTGTGTACCTTTCAAGTACTTCAGGTATTGCCTTAAGATGTCCAGCTCTTATTCCAGAAGAGTGCATCATTTTACTTAAGATGAAGATAACTGGCACACACAAAATGTTTTAAGAAGCATTGATATTCAAATAGAAACATGACATCCTTTCCAAAGCATTTGCAGAATCTCACAGATTAGGCATTTTATAAGAGTGGAAATGTGCACACAGAAAAGACATTTTGTTCCAGAAAGGTAATAATGAGAAATAATAGTGACCAGAAATCAGCTGGCATACAGTGGCTTCAGAATAGTTTTAGTGGCCTCAGACTATGCTGATTAGCAGCTGGTGGATCTGCTTCTTCACCTTCGAAGATTTTCCATTAGTTGGCTGCTGTTTCAGTTACGTTGAATAAAAGTACTTAAAACTTCTATTGAACATAAATGCTAGTAATTAGACATTGGCATCATGAAGTCAAAACAAATCAAACTAAAACCCCACTGACTCTTTTCAGCTTTGGACCAAAAATATATGTCTGTATTATAACTCTCCAATTTTTTTTTATTTGCTTTAAGTACAGTTCTGGTACTCTAGACCTGGGGTCAGATTTCCAAAGCAATAAATCTCAAGGAATCTTTCATGTTGATGCCTGAATTATATTATGACTAAACTGAGAGCTGACGAAGCTTTGTGTACCAAACACAGTGCATGCATATCAATTCAGAACATTTACTGCAGGAAATGCATCTCTGCAGAAATCATTCCAGCTCTTTAAAGCTGTGAACTGAGTTATTAGATACTAGTGCTACAATATGTTCTTCCATAAAACATTGAAAAGTAGTTTTATATGATTTTTTTTACACAACATATTTTCCATCACACATTGGAGACTTCAGTGCTGTCTACAATTGAGTGTTTTGTGCCTTTCAACAAGTCTTCTATGACTTGCTTCAGCCCAGAAGAAAAAAAAAAATTGCAATAATCTCCTTTGTCTGCAATGTGAGGGAAAAAGCCCTTCAGCGTCCAGAGTATGATGCTGAACAAACATAAGGACCTTATTTCTTAAGCACAAGAGATGGTGTTTATCTTACCAAAGTTAGGCATTCAGTCTAAGATGCATTGGTTTCTGCAAGGGGATGAGATAAGTACTTCCAGAGAGAGATTCACTGTACTTTCTTCAAGACCTCAATTGGATTAAGGTGAATAGTTATGCAGAAGTTCCTGTCTGGTTTAGGACAGTACAGGAAGACTTGCTTAAACCTGGTCTATAGCTTTTAGATATCATTATGTATAGTGTTTCTCATCTAAATTAGTAAGGCAAGCTGTCCCTATGAAAGAGCTTCAATGATACTCAGCTCTTACCTTTGAGCTGGGAATTTAGGCACTCAGTTCCTGTAACCACTGATATTCAAGTGTGTGGTAACTGCTCTGGAACCCACCCAACATTGCTGATAGTTGTGCCCAGGAAATGTAAGAAAATTATTGAAAGATTATTACTTGCACTTGCCAAAGGAGATTTCAGCACCAAAACCCCAGCTTTGTAAGTGCATGTTATTATTTCTTGACATATTACTTTTGCCCATAGAAACTGTTCTTTTTGCAGCAGGAGGTTATACTCTCATGGAACAAGAACAGGCACTACAACACTTATGCTTGGAGCAGGAGCACAAAAGCTGCTCTGTGCTCCCCTGAGCTCACTATTGCAGCTTTCAGAATGAGGAAGGGGCATCTTCCATGCATGGGAAAGGAAAAGAGGCAGAACTGAGGCCCTGCCTGCCTTCTGCCAGAAAGCTGCACTGAGCTGGCTGGTCAAAGTCAAAGGAACCAGAAACAGATACACAATCAGTGTGTATTACATATTCCCCAAGCAAAGAACAAGTGGGGGAGCAGATTAGTGAGTCTAGTGACAGTCCAGTTTCCCGCTTGATGATCTGAACCTACAACAGAACCAGAGTTAAGCTCTCTGGGGTATGACTAGATTTTTCTGTGCAGGTCTGTCCCATCAGATTAGATATATTTCTCTGTATTTTCTCATTGCTTTTGCACCAATCTACATTATTCCCACATGCTGCTGAACTTCACTATGTTGAAGGAACAATTTTTTTTTCTCCTTTCCATTGAATGACTGTTGATAATTGAACACAACATAATTAATAGCCATGCAGTGTGGTCACATTTTCCTTTCCTGTGGGTGAAACCTTTAGCTGAGCAGTTTCTTTCCCACTGTGATTGTACCAGTGTATTTCACAATGGAAATAAAATCATATCAGCATGCTTGAAATTGTATCAGGGAAAAAACAGGATTTAAGATATGCACTTAATGCATATCCTGAGTGTCTGATGTTTGGGATCATTTGGCACAGTCGAGGTACATCTGTCAGTAAAGCAAATTAATAATGGTAATCTTATCTTACTGAGCAGAGCCTATTGATCCTAAAGGAGAAGCCCGATTCCATTTGTGTGAAATTGTCTGAAATACTACTCTGTAAAAATTGATCTAGAACTCAGATAAAGCCCCACTTTGGTACCTGTGGCCTGACCAGAGTCACTGTAGTGATTAACACAGTGTATCTTTGACCTCAGAGGCTTTCTTGAGCATCAAGCAACTGTAATTGTTGCAGGATTCACTTCAAAGTCAAACCTTTTGTTGAAACAACACTATGTAGGGAGCTTAAGTCTGATGAGGCTGTGATCAGGCTCCACAGTTTCCCTTGTGCTGTTTTATCAAAAATCCCCTTTTATTTCAGGAATTTTCAATGCATTTGCTGCATTGTGACTGAGGGCTAACAGAGAACACAATCATAACACATGGCTACACTGTTATATTTATTCTATAACAGTTCTCTTCTTTTACCCATAGCATGCATTTTCCTCAAAACCACAGTCATCAAATTACCCGGATAATTAAGGAAATGAATTCATCCATTAAATTACAAATATAACTAATGTTAAATTATCTATTGTTCTGAATTACTCTGTTGTAGAAATGTGGATATTTTTTTTCAACTTGGTTTAAAGTTTATATTGTATTTGCTCAGTATTGGTCTCAATATTCATTGAATTAAATATATCCAGTTAGTAGCAGTTACCATAATGAAAACCACTTCCAAGAACACTTATCTAGTATAATTTGC
The DNA here is from genome assembly GCF_037157495.1 of Lathamus discolor. Taxonomy (NCBI): domain Eukaryota; kingdom Metazoa; phylum Chordata; class Aves; order Psittaciformes; family Psittacidae; genus Lathamus; species Lathamus discolor. Next base: position 34,570,498 of record NC_088884.1, on the reverse strand, counting down.
TAGTTGAGGTTGTACATGTAGCAGCCTAGATAAAAAGTTGTTTTTATGTTTTTTTAGAAGAAACCTGTTTTTTCCTTTTAAAAAGAATCTATGAATGAATTTGACTAGTGAAAGAAAGCAGTGAGGTGCATATTTCACGGAGAAAAAAGAAATACCTATTTCTAAACTTTCAGAAGTATGTACTAAGAAACCAAAATCTGCTTAAAGAAGAGCAGATGGGAAAATGAAAAATCTCAGTTCTACATGATATTCTAGGATTTCTAGAATATTTTAATCAAAATTCATGTAATTAAGTTGAAATACAAGAATTTTCTCATTAAATCAATAGCTTTTATGTTAGTCACGTTATAAAAACATTTTCAACCTGTGGATTCTATTTGTTCAATTTTATACATATTTTCAATGCAGAAGTGGCGCGTTGTCATCTTTTTAATCGGAAGTTTCAACTGACACACAAATATATATATATATGCACAAAATTTGTTCTGATTTTGTGTAATCAGTGTTGTTTTGAGAATGTTGATGTTCATAGTTTGGTTATGTTGAGAATTTTATTCATTTAAAATGCCTTATATTTTCCTGCTGTAGTATGTGCAACTTGAAAAGTCTTCAGGGACATAGTTGTTATTCCTATGATAGGTTTACATGGCACTACACTTGGCTGGCTAAAAAGAAAAGTCACATGCAGAGTGTTTCCATTTCAGAGAGTCTGGAGTGATGTGTACCAGCCTAGAAATGATTCTCTTTTTTTTTTTTTTTGTTTTGTTTTTGTTCCCTGAAAATTCTGTTCATGGATACAAACAAATAAATCACAGATGCAGAAGCTGTGAAACAGAGATGGTTTTATGTCTCAACCACGTTCATAAAACCAAAGGCTGCAGCTCTGGAATTTCAAGTGTTGGCCTTGTTAGTGTTAAAGCCAATTGCAAAACTCCAAGAATGTAAATGGATATAGTATTAAAATGCTGGCACACATTTATTTCTAAACAGAAGATACAAGTTATATTGCTTTTTATCCCTCAGCAAAGACCACTGTCTAACACAGAGAGAAATATAGATGCCTTAAGGGGCTTATACATCTTTGGCACTTTGTTTGACACAGGGAAGATCTCATGTACTTAAGAGATCTAACAGCTTCATCTGTCTAACAACATTTGTCCAGATGTTTCTATATCCATACCGAGCCTTCTGACAACATCCTCATGTGCATTTTAAGAATGACAAACATCATATTCAAAATGGACAATAAAACATGCCTGGGTAAATTTAGTGCATTTCTTTCCTTAGTTAAATGACTGAAACATCTGTCATTTTATCCTGTCAGTTAAATGGCATTTCAGTCCTTTTTGTTCTTTAATAACTGTAGTTCTAGTGTTTATCTTCTTTGCTGCATTTTGATAGTTGAAAGACTTCAGTGAAATGGACTGCTAAAATTCAGTGTTTTTCAGGTTATTTTAAATAGCAGTTTGTATTTTGAACAATTGCTCGGAAATATGCAGCTTCAAAATCTTGATACATGAAATAATTACATGCTACAAGGAACTCTGGCTTCTCTGAAACTTAAGTATGCATCTTAAGCACCTGAAAACTTTTGGTTTCTTTTTTCTTCTTTTCTTTCCTTCTCAAGATGTTGGAACAGTTCTTAAAGTGGTTTCAATTCCTAAGGAGACTTGGCATGAATTAGAAGAAGTCTTGCTGGAAGAAATGACAGTGTTTCGGGTAAGTGCAGCTAAATTTCAAGTGTCAGGTTATAGATTTCTCTGTGGACAGCTGCAAACTAAACTTCTTGCAGTCTAGCCAAGGAATAGCCTGGCATACTCCTCTAATTAGCTTGTCATTTAGAGACCCAGACACTAGTCAAAATAAACCTTGAAACTTCCAGTGCTAGCTGGAATTTAATGATAAAAGAAACAGCATTCTGGGTTCTTGTTTTGTGATTTTTAAAGTAAATTAGTATCTCTGAATCTTAGAGCTGTTCCATGCTTTAGTTAAATATGTATCTGTGCAAGTCTGGGAATAATGCCTGTCTGTTTTCTCCCAGGGTTATGCAATACACAAATTTCATAGTTGCATCAACTCTTAACACTATTCAGACTATGAGCATAATGTAACTAGGAAGATAATTTAAGGAAAACAGTGATCTGCACATATTTCTTATGCCTAATAATCTTGGAAACACAGGGTTTGTGTTTCCATGACTTTAGGGTCTCATTTTCATGGCTTGACACAAGACACCGTAAACACCCCCTAATCTTTAGTACCTTTTTGTGAAAATCAATCTCTTCTATTTTTCCTGTCTGAGCCACCTAAAAAATAAGGCATCCCATAGGCACTCCTGCAAGTCAAGGCTGAGCAAAACTTTCAAACACTTTCCAGACAGAACCCAGGGATCTCTTGTGTTTTGTACACAACAATGAATCATTTACATTCCCCACGTTACTCTTTTTGTCAGTGCCGTTTTATGGCACCATTTCACAGGCTTCAGGCTTTTGGGGTGTTGATACCTACCTGGGAATATGACGTTAATTTGACAGTGTGAAGGTGATGCTTGCATGCTTGGAGAGTCCCGTGTCCTGTGGTCTCACTCTAGATGTTCTGACAAGGACTTTGCCTCCAGACTGCCCCAGGGGCCCAGCCGCCAGGTCCTCATCACACTCACTTGCCATTCCTTTACCTTTAGTTTCTGAACAGACACAACATATCTAAACAGAGTTTGTATATCTTTTCATTATTATTTTCAATATTATTTTTATGCTTTTCTTATGTGCAGTCTTGCCTTAACTGACATCAATCTCACACAAAAAGCACTGGTTTGGGTTCAAGATACTGCTGAAAAATAGGTATCTGTTTCTGCAATCCATGGAGGGTTTGAGGACAGAAATGTAAGGTTTCTTCTTCCTGATTGCTGCTGGGTTTAGGGCTTCTTGTTGTTCTTCTAAGAGAAAAATAAAGTAGAAACTATGAAGAGATAATGAGACAAGTAATTTGTGGCTCCCAGCTTTTTTTCTTTTCTTATACATGCAAACGTTATTATATTAATGAAGGGTAATTTGGCAGTTGTTGGTAATGTATGAGTCTCTTCCCCAAATCAAGTAGAATTGCCAAGCTAAAGGAGATCAGAGAAATCTATAAGGGAAAGAAAATAAATGGAGTGAAAGCTTTATTTCAGAAAGGCTTTACAGAAATAGCATGGTTAATGCTGAATTCAAATCTGGTATTTTACTTTACATGTGTATTTGCTCATTACACAAAAAGATTTTGGTGTTCTGATTTACTTGAATGCTCATTTATCTTCTTTGGCATGTATTTAAGCCTTAAAGAGGGCATTAATGTACTTCAGTGGAGTAAGCAGCATTTGTGTGCATAAGATACTGATCTTTCAATAGGGAATTTGCAACAGATTTTACATGTACCTTAAGCAAATGTAAATTTTCCTAATATACTAAAGTGTTTATGTGTATCATAAACAATGTGTTTTGATGCTTAAACTGCAATGTGCTGAATACAGTACCTTTATAATTCCGCAAAACAGTCTTCCATATCTGTTACATTGATAACAAATGCCTCTTTTAACCCCATTTGTGCCATATTTCTCTGAACAGCTGAGCAAACAAACTAGTGAATTCAATTTTCCTTCAAATGTTACACTTAATTGATGCTTTCTAATATAAGTTCTATTAACCCATTTGTAAAGGCAAGTCCACATGCTTAACATCTACTGACCCATATCAAATTCTTTCAGGATAAGCAAACTGAAAGCTACACAAGTGTAAATGATTAATAAGGACTTTATTAATGTACATAACCAAAAGTATGATGTGTGGTATCAATAGCAGATTTTTAGATTGAATAAAGTTCATAGTGTTGACATGCTCGCTTTGTAACTGAATTATGCCACTTTTACTCTCAGGATTAAAATCCATTCAAGCAGCTGGGACAAAAAGGTGTAACAGTCCTTTAATCAGATCTAAATATACTTGTTTTTTTAAATATTTCCTACAGCTTCTCATATAAGAAAGTAGGTATTGGTTTGACAGCTGCCTGCTAAGATAATTATGCGTAGACTTAGCTAGGAGAACAGTAACTCTCCTAGTGACCCATTTGGTTGATTAAATAATGGGTGTTCCAGGGTGCAAATAACCTCTTTCCTGTTATGGTTTTGTGCTCCGCAAATACAAGTAACTTCTTAGTACGTAAATGGTGTAGTCCAGTCAACAGGATTATACTTGGGACAAAGGCTTGCTCTTATGAATAAAATTTTGTACAAGTGGGTTTTTCACCTTGATATGGTTAAAACGTGTTGCTTATTTCAGTTTTACCACTTTTAATATATAGTGTCTATGTATTTTGTTACAACCACTATTAATTTCCTATTACCTGGTAGGTTCTTTAAATGTAGTCTTAATACAAAGTGTAGTAATTAATTTTAAGATGTGAAATTAGTGACAAAGTAATCATAATGAAACTGTAATAATCATGGAAAATGGTCTGTCCACAATCAACAAAACAATCAAAGATGCACCTGGATATGTACATCCATTCTAATTCACTCTAGAGCTAGAAAATATTCCACTGCCAAAGACAACAAGAAATGCTGTTACTAAGGAGTGTCTAGTTTAATTTCAGTTTCTAGGTTAGGCAAATAACATTCTAGCAGAACTGTTATGTTTATAAAGCTCATTTTATATTTTAACTCTTTTTTTTTTTTCTTTCCCCTAGGAACCCACTGTTATTTCAGCAATGAAGATTTCCACAAAACAGGTACTATGTGCACAAACTTTAAATCACTTTTAAATATTTATTGGTCTCTGTCTTTTAGAGACAGTAACTTGGCAGTCAGTAGAGACATATTAATTACAGCAGCAGCATCACATCCCTTTACATAAACATCACTAGTTTCTCAGGAAAATGTGACATGCAGAGAAAGTCTAGTTCATGTTACTTACTGGTAAGGTGGAAAGTAAACACAAACTAACCAGCTGTCTGGATGCTCTCAATTAAAAAAATAACAAGTTCCACGTTATGGAATGTTCTCCTGACAGAAAAATTGTTCAGGAGTGGCCAGAATTGGTCCCTTGTTTTAATGGGACTAATTCTGTAGCAATAGTCTAGTACAAAATGCAGATAGTGGAAGCAAAGACTGGAAATTAGATGTTCTACTGTCTTTCTGTCCGATGCCCATTACATTCCTCTGGGTTCACCATTCGACTTTAACAAAGAGGGTAGATCTGATTTAGTCCAAGTTTTCCATGGTATTTCCATTCAGTGACATGGTTAAGATAGGGGTTCTTGACTCCAGAATTTATATTTCCTACTTTCTGTTGAGTGCACTAGTAACTAACTTCTGAAAGAAATGTATTATAGCCTTCACTGTAGACTGGATCATAACAAAAATGAACTGGACTTCTTGATGGATGGAAATAAAGTTTTGTCAGATTTACAGTAAAAGTGATTTCTGAGCAATTGCAGGCAATTATTCTTAGACTTGTTTGTGAAGCAGCTGGTGAGTTATGTAGTCATGCAAAGAACATTGTGTTGCAGTCCAGGAGTGAAGTGGGTATTAGCAGCATGTATTCCAGTTCTGCCTAGAATTAGGTAGAGGGATTCCAGCCACTATCAATTCCTGTCTCAGAAGTCTTAGACTTAAAATTTAGTGTCAAGTTTAACACAATAAAACTTTGGCATCATTTTTCATATTTGTGTTGATTTGGAGCCTAATTCAGCAAATACGGGCAACTTGTTCACACTCATTAATTTCATCATTAAAGTTGTTGCCAGTAAAGAGGATATTTGGTATTACTTTGAGGACTGGGGCACTAAAAATTGTGTATGTTGTAAATAAGGTTTAGTTAATTCTTCTACCTCATGCTATACATTATTAAACAGAAGTTGAATTCATTCGTAACAGACAGAGCCCAATATTATGTTTGAAGTGCTGCATATCTAACTCAGAAACCACTGTATTTAGAAAAGTTGTCTGAAAACATTCATGTGTTTGACAGAAAACATTTTGTTTTGGGACACTTTTCTAACACAGTTTACCACCTAAAACAACAAAAATGGCAGGACAAAAACATGTACTGTTGAATACTGGGATATTTAAAAACAACCCTGTCAACATGTATATATGTTCACATCATACCAAAATGCTCTGCTTTGGATTATTTTTATAAGTCCATTCCCTTAAAACAGCTAGTCATATTTAATAACGGACTGTGCATTTTCACACAACTTCTTTAAAGCAGCTTTAGTTATTCAGGAGAGATTACAATTTTCCCTGTATCTTTTGAAAACAAATTTATACTGCTAAAATTGTCTAAAACTAAAAAAGAGCATAAACCATAAGATATTCAGGCAGAGTTAAGCTCATGAAAATTCAACCAGCCTTAGGCTAAAAATGACAGAATCATGATACATTATGACAAACCTTTGGCACTGTCTCTGTATCAAATAAGTGTATGGCAACATGTTTCCATTTTATATTTCTGATTTTAAAATACTGTAGTTTTATAATGCAAACACTTTACTCATTGTGTTCTGATAAGTAGGGCTTTTTTCATATAAACAGTATGATAATTCTATGCATTGTAGAAAGCATGAGGATGAAATACAAACAGTAAAACCACCATGTCCTACTGAATAACTTTAAAGCAATCACTTCATTTGATTTTTTTCACTAACAATTCTTTAATGGTACTGGGAGTTTCTCCTCATTTTTGAATGTTCTACTATGCTGGTTGTTCAAAGGTACCTATTTTACCATTGTGCCAATGTGATGTTAGAAATGACTCTTCATCCTAAACACCAAAATCTACAAATTCTTCAGGAGTGGGACTTAGCTTAAGTTTTAAATTAAATTTAAATTTAAATTCTCTGTGAGAATTTGACCTTTGAGTGAGAGTGACTTTGAGCAAGGAAATTTAGGCTTTATGTGCAAGACTAAGCCTCGATACAGTCTTTCTCAATTCTACTGTCTTTAACTCTCAGGAATTATATTCCTCCTAATTGTGTTCAGAGCCCTAGGCTTGTGTAACCTCATCGCTTAAACAACTTAAGCATGGTTAGCGATAGACACAGACCTTCAGAGGACAGCATCCCAGAGCCACCGTAACACCCTGCAGCTGCCTAAATTCACAGTTCTGAGTGAGTCAGGCTTGCCAGGAGCCCCTGGCTACCATTCAGTCGTGAGGCTGTCAAGTGGGGCTCTGTGATTTAAAAGTACGGAAGCAAGCAAGGGTCAGGCCTGGCTTTCGAAGTGACTTCTTTTTGAGCAAACTCTTATCTTTTTCTCAAGGTCAGGACTGTGATCCTCTTTTTCAAAAAGCTATTGGATTTCTGGAAAGCTGGGAGGGGGGTGGAAACTAAGAGATGCTTAGCTGGTACAGGCCAGATTTTTGACTAGTGAACAGCTATGAAGAGCTTTTTTAATTCCTCCATAAGATTCTCAAAGGCAAGGCAGAGACCTTCAGAAAAGCCTCAGTGACTACTTCTACAGTATTTTTCACAAAGTACTGAATTTTATTCAGAGATGGCCATTTCTGTCCATAGTGAGCATATAGAAAGGTCCAGCTCAAAATGGATTTGTCACTTAAACAGCCCCCTGAACTATTCTGCACCAGTTACTTTTCAAGACATAAAATTAGTTAAACAGGATTTGAATCTTATGCTCCCTAAAATTCCATTTAAAATTCTGATTTTTTTCTTTTTAAGCTGTACATTTTTCATCTCTTTTTTTTTTCAATTGCAAATGGAAAAATTTTGTTTATCTCTTTGACTTCAAGAGAAAGGCTGCATTTTGGGCAGCACCATGGGGCAAACTGAAACCACTGGGTTGCTTAAAACATTAAGTCTCCTCTCCTATAGATTTTCTGTAGTTCTGATACTTCTGCAAGACTTTTTAAAGGACAGCTTTCCCACACACACACTCCACTTTGATCCGATAATCAGCTGATTTATTGAATTGACAACCTCTTGGGAAAGACTCTTTACACAACAGGCAGTTTGACTGTGTATGGCAAAGTAAGGTCAGTGATGCAAATCATTCTGTTACTGTTTTCTGAATTTCATAATGCCTGGATTCATATATTACTAGTGTCCGGAATAATGCTCACCAGCTGGAGTCTAAAACTGGAATCAGAAGAGCAACAAAGAGGGCAGCAGCCCTCAGGCTGTGCAGCACCTGAAACTCATGCTGTAGTTCACTGACTGAACTTTATGAACTTATCTACGAGGAACAGAGTCTTGAAGTAACCCTATTTGGCCTCACAGGTTTTTTTAGCTTGTGTGTTTCTGGCCATTTTTTAATTCTAAAGACGTTTATTAGAAATCAGGGAGGCTTTTTTTGACGAAATTAAATTGGTTACAGAGGTATGTAGGAAACCCTCACACAATTCTTCTTTATTTTCCCACATGCATTCTCTGGGTTGATTTTTATATTAGCTGCACCACACATTGCTACATGCCTATAGAGATATTAATGCCCCAATTACATAGGGCTCAGATCAATACCATCTGGACATTTAAGATACTTAACTGAAGCTCTCATTTAACCTACGCTGCTTCCATAATCAGTAAAGAGAAAAGGCATCCCTTGAGAAATGGTTAGGTCACCTAAGATTTGAATTGCTGCTCGTTTTTACTGCAGAACGTACCCCTAAGCTGGGTACTTGATTAAGTGACTTAAGTTAGAGAGAATCAGCTTATCATGTCTGCCGCCTATCATCTGCTTCTCAAGGATACAATACTATCTGGGGACTGGTATGTACAATCAAGGCTTTGTGTAGAGCTCTGTGTGGTCAGAGATTTTTGCCCAGGGAATGTGGTTTTACAACCCAGCTATGGCACTGTAATAGATGGAAGCAGCTGCTTAGAAGGGACTTAGTTTTTAATTTATCAGTAAATTTTCCTTTGGGTACTGTCTTTGTCATATTTTCCTTGAGAAAATACTGGTGTTTATGTAAATGCATGAGACATCTCTGTTAAATTCATGTGTCTGTATAAATTACAAACTTTTGTCACTGAAAGAAGTAAACCCAACACCTTTTATAAGTGTTTTTGGTTTTGCTGTTTCCTGCTATCTAGTGCTCATCATTTCTAGTAGGTAGGTGAGCTCAACCAACTTCCATCCCTGAATTCCTTGGAGATAGTACCTGTGGATCATCACAGTGCAGGAGATTAAGAATTTTGATAATATTTCTTGAGATCCTATTTTTCACACCGTGTTTTGCAAGAAAGGAAAACAAATACAAATATGTATTTTCCTGGCGGGACTGCTTGAATTGGGACTATAAAAGGAAATGTACTAATTACTCCACCATGGGTGATCGGTGACAAAGTGTAAGCTTTTGATAGCAGAATGACAGTGTTTCCAAAACAGGTGGATTATACCATTTAATTTTTGTTTATTTATATTGTTTTGCCAATTCTTGCCTCTCAGAGGGAACTAAATATTTACTTACTACACTCACACTTGTTTTCTTTGTGAATTAGCGCCAAGCTGAAATATCTCTGGACATCCATGTGGGATCAGTAGTTCAGTTTCCTTATGTCCCTTTGAAAACCAGCTTCTCCAATGGACCACGTGAATTTGGTATCAGAGAGGAAATTGAGAGAGAGAAGATAATCTGTTGTGATGCCATACAAAGCTGTCATTCATGTTGCATGTATGGTTTTTTATTTGTTTCATGGCTTCTCTCTGCATTTGAGCTACGTATTCCTCTCACCATATTTTAATCAAAAATAAATTAAGCCATTTCCCCTGATTAAAGTTATGCTTCAGTTAGAGTATTTGACCTATATAAAAGAGTATAAAGCATCACAATTATCAGACATGCGAAGAAGTACATGTGTGGCAGCGCTTATAAGCTGAAATATCTTAGCATCAGTCTGACATAATTTACTTTAGTTTCCTCACACAAATCAAAGTCATATATAGGAAATTTATGTTAAAGTTGTTTTTCTTCAAATTCAAAAGCATATTCTCCATTGTGTTCTGTCACTGCAGTGCTTTTCTAAGGCAGGGATCTGAATACAAAAAAAAAAATGGAAGAGTACTTTACTCTTTGTAATTGTTTGGAGAAGCTACCGAAAGCTTCATACAAAAATCAGCGGTTTTTCTATTTACTTTTTTTTATCCTGTGGACAATTCTCATTCCTTTAGTGTATGTCAGGATCATGGTCCTTTATTGTCACTGTAATGGTCCTAACATCTAACTTTTTTATGCTTTTCTAGGAAAAAGCTGGTAATTTGCAATTCTTAATTTTTTATTTTATTTTTTTTAACTTTTATAACAGCAACAGCTCTACATTGGCTCAGCCACTGGAGTTTCACAGCTTCCTTTACACCGCTGTGATGTGTATGGAAAAGCATGTGCTGAGTGTTGCCTTGCAAGAGACCCTTACTGTGCCTGGGATGGTTCATCTTGCTCACGTTACTTCCCCACTGCTAAGAGGTAGGGACAGTTTCAGATGTCTGCATGGTTTGCTATTTGTCTTAACTGATGGTCTCAATATGACCAGAGGGCTTTGGAGATTTTTCACAGGATGGTTAACTGGAGCTCTTTCTTTTCCAAAGAAAACATAGTTGTGGGAGTTACAAGCAATATGAAGTCTTGGTTGATTTAAAGAGAACACTACTACTTCTTGGGTTGGTTTAAAAAGCTGTTGTAAGAAAACGTTCAGAAGAGAGTTGTCTCTGAAATGGATTCATGACTTTGCATTTAGTAATAAACAGCAAAAAAGAAAAAAAAAATCTCTAACACTAGGACTGATTGCTCAAGTAAATTACCCTGCATTTTCATGAATTCTAATTCAAAGGAAATACAAAGTGTTAGGACATGAGTGGAAGGTTATTTTTCTAGTGGTATGTGACATTGTTTATACAAAAGTATAACTTGTTTATGTTTATGTGTGTCTAAGTGCTGCAAGAGTAGAACAACCACTATTTTAGATTCACTCTGCACTCAGGATTTGCAGTGCAAAGGTCAAGGTAAGACTGCATAAGTGAAAAGTATAATTGTAATAAAAAATTTAGGAGTCCTATTTGCCTGATTTGAAGGTTTCAAATAATATTTTCTTTGCCTGCCCTTATCTCCAGAATTCTTTATCTCAGAGTATATAAGGTGAACAGCTCTTAGCTACTGAGGTAGAAATTGGGAATAACTGACTAGATAGATACTCACTTTCAAATCAGAACAGACATTAATGTAATGTTGTGTTTCCCGTAATAAATTGGCTAAAATCATAAAAAAGTATTCTCATAAAATCGAATGTGCCAAACATCTTCCACTTATGAAGAAACAAGGAATCCAAGGGTTTGTATACATAAGGGTTTATATACATAAAATTAATCGTAGCAAATACTTAGTTGAGAATGTCAGGACTCCAAATTCCAGATTTGGATTGGTTGCTGCAGGAGATGAATTGTGGTAAAGGGTGGGAAGTAGCATTTTTTGTCACAGACTTTTCAGATGGAGGGGATTAAAATTTCAAGGTTTGCATTACAATGTATCCTAAACAAATACTGTAGACAAAAGAAAAAGCTGCTTATGGAACATCAGGTTCTATTTTTGCACCAGGAAGCAGAGTTAATCTGACACAAGCTTTTGAGAAATTCTTTAGAAAAGTATTAAAAAGGAGAAACTAAACCCATCCCAGAAGAAGAGCTGGTCAGATTTTCTCAGCTGCATGGGCTAAATTCAAATTTGTGGTGGGAGCATGGCAGTTTTTCTGGAGGAGAGGAGAGCAAAAGAAAGGAGAGGGAACAGTGAGGTTTTGAAGGAGAGTCTAAGAGATTGATTTGGTCTGAATGTTTTAAGGGTTAGAAGTCAATATGTTTAAGTACTGCCTCTGAGTCAATGGAGACAGTAAGGTCAGGAATCACCAAATCACTCTTCTCTGCTACTTCCCATCTAATCTTTACCTCCTAACTTCATCCATTCTCAGCATTCACTAGCACCCATTCGTGCTCCCAGCTCATCTCAAGACCCATAGAGCACATCATTCTGCCATTCATCACTGACACTGACAGAAGAAATACGACTGTCTTTTCCTTATCCATCTCTGCAACCTATTGAGGAACACAGGAGATCAGTGTTGCCATCAGGGGTAAAGGGACTTAAGGGGCAGGGTTACTAGGGCTAAACTGGGTTGCAGAATACCAGGAAAAATCTTGGGGTGCAGAATTTACACATCTTGAGGCCACTATGAAAGAAAAAGGCTGGGATCCTGACAAAGTGCTCAGAAAAAGCCGATGTCCTTCCTTAGAGCACCCCATTTTACCCTTGGCAACAGCAGAAAAAAGGTCTGTGTTACTGGGTGAGAGGATCCTCTGTTTACCTGATACCTGCTGTACCCACTGCCTGAAGGCAGGATTGAATGCATCTATGACAAAATCAGCATTACTGGAAACAGCTTAAATGGCAACATTTTCCTAATAATGAATCCTTGTAATTTTAGGCTCCAGAAATATTGAGAAAGTTGAGTCCTGAGGCAATTGCACAGATGCTTTACTAACAGTTGGTTCTGGGGTTTTGCTTTTTTATTTTTTCCCTTTCTTTTTTAAGAAGGGAGATTTTATGAGCTATGATTTTAATTTACTTTTCTTTCTTTGTGTATTTTACAAGCCTAAATGACAGTTCAGAGCTCCTGTAGTGTGACCACTTAACTTTACCCCATGCAGATGTGTTCTGGTTCATATTTCATAAATCACTGTGTTGATACAATGGTGAAATGTGCGACATTTTCCTGAGATTCTAAGTAAACATCTCTTCCAAACTCCATTGACAGCAGTACGAGTCTTTCCACATCTTTTCTACAAATATCCTATAAATATGCTGTGTTTCAAAATTTAGGAAAGAGTAACAAAATTTTATGTTTTCTTATGTCTTGGGTCTGGTTTTATTCATTGGTAATGTGAAGATGATATGTGAAATTAGGATTAGTACATTTTTTAATCATGCATAAATTAACAGCAGATTCCTTTTTTCTGAAGCATGCTAAGATATCCTAATTCGTAAGTTTAGTGATGTTTGATTCAGAAAGAAGTCTTAAATGCACATTCTGATTCTTTTTTGCCTTAAAAAAACCCTGTTGCCATACTTCACATGACTGATTTCAGGTTTAACTTTTCAGTACTTTTCACTAGAAGAAAAAGTACTGTTAAAATCCTTCAGCCAAGAGGAGTTTGCTGTGCAGTTGAGGGGGCCTCTGTGAGAACTCTCAGTATGTGCTGATGCTGGGCTGTTAGTGAGTCTGCAAATCGGGCTAGTGAACAGAAGAGAGATGATCTCTGTGCTGCAGAACAATGGCTTTTTAAAAATGTGGGTTGTTGTCACAAGGGAGTGACCAATCGCGCTTTTTACAAGGCTACTTGACTTTTGCATATCCCTTGCTGGATACCATAATCTGAAATCACAGCATTGTTCAGCAGCCTAATCCTCTTTGTTCTCCTCCAATTTTGCAAGCCCTCAGGCTTTCTCCGATTCCTAAAGTAAAGTGCTCACACTTGAAACACATCTTTGTTTGCCTTGTTCTTTTTTTTTTTTAATATGAAACGCTTTTCTCTGGCTCAACTGAATTTTGTGTCACAGCTATTTAAATAAAAATAGGAGCAGACAAAGAGACAACAAAACATGCAAAGTAATACTGTATTAAAAGGCTTCTTTCTGCTAATTACAACATTTTTTGGCACAGATCAATGTTTTCCAAAAGAGCCAGTGGAAATCAAAGTGGGGAAAGAATATACTATGTTAAATGGACATACAATAAAAACTAGAATCCAGATTCAAGCTACAAAGGGGAATAAATGACATTTCAAAATCTTCCTATCCAAGTGTTTTATTCTGTTTATTCTAAAGACAAAGCTATTTGCAAAAGTTTTAGAAAAGGTTTTATCAGAAATTTTTCAGTGAGATCTGTAGTGCCTGAAATTATCTATGTATTTTAATTTAGATTTTGTACAAAAATACAGCACTTTGACTTTTTTTTCAAAGCCATCCATCCTAACATTTCATTTGTATAAAAGATGTCATAATACTTACAGTATTCTGTGCTTTCAGAAAAGCTCTAGTTTCTTCATGATTGATCGATGATGCATTGATGCATGTTCAACTGTATTGTTAATACTTTGATCCTTTAGTTCCTGTATCTATGAATTAAGTAACGATTTTGTGATCAATGTTGCCAAGATAGTTAAAATAAACTTTGTAGGCTCAGTGCAAGATATATGCATTTACCAGTTTCTGAAGAATTTACTTTCAATTGTAAAGGCTGATTCTACAAACCATGATAATGCATTGAATATAGGAGGAACAACATGATTTCCTTGCTAGTTCTGTTTAGGTGCACTTGTGACCTATGTAATTTCATATATGTTCCATTTGTTGCTCTTTAGTCATGGCAAATGTGAATGCTGACCACTGAGGAGGTAACTAACAGTTTTCAACTATGATATTTACAGACGTACTAGACGACAAGACATCCGAAATGGGGACCCACTTACGCACTGCTCAGACCTGCAGCATCATGGTGAGTTATGGGTAGTACTCAAGTGCAACTGTTTGTATGAAATTTACAGACTGTGCATGAATAAAGTAGGAAGCACATGAAAGATCTGTGAAATGATCTTGAACACCTGCAAAAGATGCATATAATACATCATTATCCCAATTTAAATTGTTTACAATAGCCTGGATCAGACACTAGAGACTGAGTGGGAGGGTGGAGTGTGCTGTTTGTTTTCCCTCAGATTAACAGTTTTAAGCATTTTAATTTTTTCTGCTTTGCTCACCTTATAATAGCATACCATCAGGCTAGGCATATTACGTCAGAAAAGAGTCATATCTCCTTCAGAACAGCAAGATGTACACGTTGCTTCACATAGTTTGTATAGGATGATAATCAAACACATAATTAACTACCTTGGCTAAATATGGAATGGTCTTTGTTTTAGGAGCCACACTAGAAGCCCTTAAGAGCAACCTATTCCTTCTAGGAGGCCTGTCCCGTGTGCTTTCAGCATGGGTTTTCTTTGACGTCTTCTAGTTTTGCTTTTTGTTGACTGTGTAATTTTCACAGTGCATTGACCAGATCTTCCTTTCTTGATTGTTTGGCTGATAAAATTCTTACAGTTTCTAATTTGTTGCCAAAGTCTTCAGATGATCTTAGCTCAGAAAGTGAAAAATGTCCATTTTGCTCTAAATGAAGAGAACACTTAGGCAATGCTTCCCTCTGCTGGAAAAAAATGATTACTCGCATTTGTGGTACATTTATAATAACAGTTAAACCACTGGACATAAAATTAGAGATATTTCAAAATCCTTGAGTCCTTCTAGTCCTTGTAATAGCAAGAATGATATATAGTCCAAAGTTGTACATTTGTGTCAGCTATAATTCATTACTACTAAGTTTCAGTAGTAGTTTTTTCTATCTTCCTTTTAATCATTTGAAACTCACAGCCTAACATTACTACAGCTTCTCTTTTTACTTCTTGATTGTCAAACTCAGGTCAAGCTACTCGAAGGGGTAAAAGGATTGTAAAAGTGCATGAACAGACAATAATCAATATGTAGTCATCATGTTTTGAGAACTCATGAATGCAAAACTAGTTTAGATTTTAGCTAGTCAATGTGGACTAGCAGAATTTCCAGTTGCATGATATCTACTAATGCTTATACAGTGCACATGAGACCATTGGGGCTGAGATGACATGTTCAAGTCCCAAGTAGATAAATTTCATCAGGCACTAAATGTGGATTTTATTACCAACAGAAGCATATTTTAGCTTTATCTTTTTACTATCTGGGCATTTTACTCATGTGGCTGGGGTTTTTTTTAAACGGTCTCTTGGCCTTGCTAGCTGTGCTTTATACAACTGTAGGTCTGTTCTTTATCTTCATAGACAAGGAAAGGATTTCAGAACACTTGTTTTTTGTATCTTCCCATATTTGGTAAACATATTTGTCTGAAAAGATATCTTCTATCCAAAGGAAAGAGAGTAATCCAGCACAGTTATTTCATGACAACCATCATGAGAACTCAAGGTCAGGAAAAACCTATTACATGCTAAACACCCAATCACAAGGAACTTTAATACAGCTTTGTCAAAATGAGCAGAGCAATTATGAGACAAGGTATCACTGGAAATTTTACTTACCAGTGAAATGAAGACAGGGTGATTAGAAGAGTCAGTAACTTTCCAACATACTGAGGGAATGCAGTTCTAGGTCCTAGACTTCAAGGATGCACTGTCAAAATACTTAAAGGAATGTTTTAAACTGTTCTTGAGTGAAATTTTCTCTAAATCAATCCTTAGTTGTAAATCTGTAAAATTTTCCGTATTTAGTTGTCATTTACACACGATCATGTATTGTACAGAGAGCTGCATGACCCATAAACTTCCTATGCCAACTTATGCTGAGGTTTTTTGTTCGATATGACTATTGGTTTTCTGGGCAACAGATGAAGAATTGGGTTTGTCTGTAGCCAAAAAATAAGCTCCATCAGTCATTTACTACTTGTCTACACATTTCTTTGAAGCAACTGCCAGTTAATTCTCTATGTGAACTAGGAAAAATGAGAAAAAATAATTACCTGTAACGTATATTTCAAGGCATTGCAGGAACTTACTTCAATAGCAGTCTGAAGCAATAGAGCTTTTAATAACTCTTAGGTAGCTCTTTCAGTTGTCCTTTTATACAAATTATAATTAGTATTAAATTACTACACACCAACATTAGAGGGAGCTGAGGATCCTTAGCTGTATCATAGATGTTAGGGCAGACACCTATATGTCAACTAAAGACCAATTCTTTTTTAAAATGTAACATATTAGTGATATTAAGAAATTGAGTTTTGGGGTTTTTTAAGAATTTGTAAAAATGAGGCACTTTTTTTTTAGGTGATTTATATTAGGGCAAGCTCAAAGAATAACTGAATTTAACTGTATAGTGACATTCATTCATCTGCAAAGCAATCTTCATATAAGTATTTAGGCTTTCATGCTTCTTCGGTTATGTCAGAAATTATGCATTTAAAGGATATTTATCAGGGTAGTAAACTGATACTGCTGTTGGGTTCATTTTGGGAATTGCAACTCTCAGACAGGATTTTGGGTTGAATTTCATAACCAACTTCATGACTTCTATAATTTTCTAAGTCCTCCAGCTGCTCTTCTGAACTTCCCAGACTTTCATTCTTCCTTCTAGCCTCTTCAGTGTCTCCCTCAGTCCCAGAGCTGTGCTCTGATCCTGTGATTATTCCATCACTCTACTTACTTTCTTGCACTCCGCGTGCTCAATATTACATTAACTTTATAGACATTTCTGGACCTGCCTTCTGTTCCCTTAAGTCATGGAAATGAAATTTAAAGGATCACCTAAATCCTTTCTCATTGCACGACTGTCACCCATACTATCTCTTCTGAAGCTATGAGAAAATTTAAAGCGGGCTTGTGCCACTTTCCATGGTGACCTGTAACACACTAAAATGCCATGGACCAGTTCCAAGAAAACACTCAGAAATTTTAAATAGCATCAGAGCACCCACCTTCAAGGTAACTTCCATGAAAACTTGTGACTAGCTTCTTGGAAGGTACCTAAATATTCCTGCAGAAGCTTCTATAGATACTTAATAATATGCTACCATTCATGGGCAGTAGGACCTTTGCTAAAGAAATGTCTATTTTTGTCCTTTCTACTGATATTTATGATCTAGAAGACAGTCTCCTTGGATCTAATGAGACCAGTGTTACATGTGCTATGCTCCTGTATAAATAATACAGTCAAGTGGTGTTTAAAGGTTTTAAAGCTGTTTAAAACTTAAACAGGGGAAGTTTAGATTGGATATGAGGAGGAAGTTCTTTACTGTAAGGGTGGGGAAGCACTGGAATGGGTTGCCCAGGGAAGTTATGAATGCTCCATCCCTGGCGGTGTTCTAGGCCAGGCTGGACAGAGCCTTGGGTGACATTGTTTAGTTGAGGTGTCCCTGCCCATGCAGGGGGGTTGGAACTAGGTGATCTTAAGGTCCTTTCTAACCCTCACTATTCTATGATTCTATGGTGCTGCAAGCTACTTAATGAATAACCTGCTGGTTAAATTAGCTATTCAGGATGTGGGAGTAAAGGGCTCAAAGTCCACTTAGGTTTAGGAGATTGACTTAGTAGCTCTTCTTCCAATAGAAGTATTTGCTCTTGTTGAAGCCGGGCCATTCTGCAACCATGATTCATAAAGGCTGGGAGAGAGGAACTGAAAAAGAGCATGCATCCTAGGGTGAAATCCCTATGTTTCCATCCTTTATTGTAGAAGCTTGTAAATCTCTTTTTCACACAAACACATCACTGGAGCAGTAACATGTGCCCCAGTCTATAAAAGGGGATATTTCCTACTGAATGTCTTATGCTGCAGCCCTACATGTGCTCTCTGTTGTAGATCCCAGTTCAGATAGCAAACGGCTTATTCTTGTCTATGTGAGGATCTTTGGCTGCCTGCTCAGCCGTGTGAATTTGCTTCCTGAATTAGAGTGCCTAACTTGAAACAGAATAAGTCAGGACATCAGTCAGGCATTCACAGTATTGATTCTGGACCCATTAGTTATCAACCAATAATTTCCATTTCCAGTCTTCATCTTATTACTTCTAGTTATATTCAGTTAACATCTTACATAATTTGAGTTTCTCTGTTTCACTGACACAGATTCACCTCTGTTCTATCTCAGACCTTACCACTGGTACCCCCACTACATTCTCTTGCAGCTGTGCTACCCTTCTCTTGCTTCTTTGCTTCCTAATTCCCTCCTCCATTGCTCGCAGTCTTCCTGGCCCAAAGCTGCACTGACATTCTTCATAGGGATGTGGTTTCTGAGAGCTGTCATAAAAGTTGTTTCACTTAGCTGTTTATATAGCACCCCACGTACTTGCTGGAAAGGTTCAGAATCCAGCAGAGGAAAGCAAGCTAACCCACTCCCTATTTTTGCATTGTTAATAGGCCATTTGATGTTTCCTTACTGAGAACTGGGCAAGCACCAGCTCCTCTTCTGTCCCCCATCCCTTCTCCGATCCTCTGTCAGGGCTGCAAGTCATTATGGAAAGACATGTGATTGTTCAACATAAAGCAGGAGCTCAATTTTGTTTTTACTTTTGGCTCAGTCATTTAGCAAACAGCCTGTGTTTGCTAAATGATGTGGCCAATACGATAAAGGCACAGTGAAAGCAAATAAAACTTGACAAAGGATTTCTTTAAAAGGATTTTAATTAGACATCACTTTGCAGTTAAAGCATATCAAAAGAAGTTCCTTAAAGATTGCCAGTGCTAAAGATCAGAAGTGGAAAATGGAAAGAATGACAAATAATGGCAAAGAGACAGGAAACCCTGTGAGATCAACAAAACGTTAAATAACTTACCAACCCCTTCCTCCCCATTTACTCTCTAGGATTATAGTACTGTTGCCACTTAAGTCCATAACAGCATTTTTAAGAGCTAAGGTGGAGAGTTGAAACATGATGCCTTACCGTCTCTGCGGTATTGGAGAAGAATCAAATGCCATATAAGTCCTGTAGCTATGTGATATTTCCAGCCAGTTGATGAATATCTTGAAATATTGTTGTTACAAAAGGAAGTAATTTATTTAACTTTCTTTTTCCCCTCCCATAATGTCTGGGTTATTAAGCTTATTACATTTCCATGAATTATATCGGTATGAGAGGAAATAATTAATTGAAGATCATTTCCCCCAAAACATTATTCCTGGTCATTAACAGCTTCAGCAAACTGCAGTGCCGTATAATCTAAACACATTATACTACTTTTAAATAGCCTCATGTTTTATTACTTTGCTCTAAAGTATTATGATCATAGAGCCCAGGAGGCATCATTACAAACATTCTGCAGCTACACTCTGAGTTTTCTTACTGCATAGAGTTTGCTATTAAAAATTCTTGTCATGTCCTGGATGTTTTCCTTGATGAATAATAATGAGGTTTACACAAAATTTCACAATGAAATTGAGATGTTAACAGCTGTTGGGATTTAGAATACAAAAATAATTAAAAAATATAAATACCAGGGATCTTTACAAAGAGTGATGTTGATAGAGATTTTCCAAATGGCATACTGATATGGGGAGGTTTTCTTGTTAAAGTTTCTATCATTAAATACCTTAAGGAAACCCAATTTCTAAACACACATTCACTTAGCAATACAGATTTGTGTTCCCTGGTAATTTTAATTTTTTTTTTCTTTGCTTTACAGATAACCCAAGTGGTCAGACCCTGGAGGAAAAGATTATCTATGGGGTAGAGAACAGCAGCACTTTTCTTGAGTGCAGTCCGAAGTCTCAGCGTGCCGTAGTCTACTGGCAATTCCAGAAGCAAAATGATGACCGCAAAGAAGAGGTATTGTAACAAAAATAAAGAGAAGCAACTAGTCCTCTTCACACATATCTTAAGAGAATAACCTTTTCTGGTAGGTAGGGAGATCACGTTAGGAAATAATACCTTTTTTGTTGCATTAAAGTATTTGCAAATATACCCAAACAACTCTGAAACTGTTTGTTGGGGCTTTTTTTTAAGCATGTACTAAATCCTCAGTTACATTAGCAGCTTTAGGTGCTTTTGCTGTTTGCTTTGCATGAGTAGTAAATTATTTAGAATTTATTCTTGGTGGTGACAGCAGCAAGCAGGTTTGTGCCTTTTCTGTGTGCAGCAACCTGTGCACACAAAGAATGAAACTATAGTCTAGATATTAGTTAATTCAGGAAAATAAAGTATTTTTGACAGCTACTTGTTTGAATATTAAAATTTTGAGATTTAATCCTTATAGTTTCTTTGTAAATTCTCCACTTACGCAGAAACTGCTTCTATGCAGTAAGGAACAGTAGGAAGACAGAAAACCTTTGCTACAAATATATCTAGGTTTAACTAAAAGATAATAATAAACGTGGCTTCAGTAATACAGCCGAATGCATCTATGTTGACTCTGCTGATGACAGGCTTGAATCTTTTATAATCTTAACAGCAAATCCATCCGACAGAGTTGATACAGATCTTCAGCAGCACTAAGGATTTAGGAGTAAATTCTTAACCCCTTGAACTCTTTGCAGTACATCAATAGTCTTTCCAGCATATTTAAGACTTCCATAACTACATGTGGCTGGCAAGGAGCTTCCGTTCATGTTGCTTTGGGGATTTTTGGCACTGTTTTACCAGCTGAAAGGAGCAGTACTAAGGTACTAGCATGGTTAGAGGATAATGTTGCACATCTGTGAAAGATAACTATTGAAATTACCATTTTTTTCCAATACAGATAAAAGTGGATGATCGCATGATCCGGACAGAACAGGGCCTACTGCTACGAAGTCTTCAACAGAGGGATTCTGGTACCTATTTTTGTCATGCTGTGGAGCATGGCTTCATGCAAACTTTGCTCAAAGTGACCCTGGAAGTAATTGATACTGATCACCTGGAAGAGCTGCTCCATAAAGAAGAAGATGGTGATGCTTCCAAGACCAAGGATGCTACCAATAGCATGACCCCCAGTCAAAAGATCTGGTATAGAGACTTCATGCAGTTAATCAATCACCCCAATCTCAACACAATGGATGAGTTCTGTGAGCAGGTTTGGAAAAGAGACCGCAAACAACGCCGGCAAAAGCCTGCCAATGCGCAGGTGAATACAAATAAATGGAAGCACCTACAAGAGAATAAAAAAGGTAGGAACAGGAGGACCCATGAATTTGAGAGGGCACCACGGAGTGTCTGAGCTGCATTACCTCTAGGAACCTTATCCAAGTAGAAACTTCTATAGACAGATAACTGGAAAAAAAATGCAATATTCATGAACTTTTTCATGGCATTATGTGGATGTTTACAAGAGTGGAAAGTCCAAACAATTTCCACCAGGTTTAAATAAAATCCATTTCTAATTTTCCTAGTAAGTAAGTCCTTCCTCGCTACTCTGATTCTAAGACCAGAAAGACCAGAGTTTCAAGGATGATAACTCACCAGGACCTAGCTTACTGCTCAGAAAATTCTGCAAGTGTTCAGCAGGCAAGTTTTGCTTTCTGTTTTGCTTGAGATATAAACAAAATGCTGTATTTCATGCTGTCATCTTAAAGAAAAGAAAAACAACCCCCACCTTTCATCATCAGCACTACCATTTCTAGACTTACACATAAAACTGCATGAACTCATTAAGCTGATGAACGTCTAAACACATGATTGGACACAAGGATTTTGTTCTTGTTTTGTCTACCAGTTCTCCTGTTTATATGTACTAGAAGAGGAAAAACAATACTGAATGAAATTGTTTGTGGAAATCTGAACAGCATAAGCCATCCATCATCTGGAAGAACAAAAAAATGTGGAGTACACTGGCCTACTACTGATGACTTCCTTCAGCTTTGATCTAAAGATGTATTTTATTAAAACTATAATTTAAATATACCATGAAAAATATGCAGCAAACATTAGCTCTTTTCTAAAATAGATTAGACTTTTTGTCTTAGAAATATTGTACTTTCTAATTACTGGTTTAGAGGGAAAAAAAAAAAAAAGACAACTTCCAATTATGAGCTGCTTTACTCTTTTGTTTGGAAAATCTTCCAGGGGAGCTAGTCACAGTGCAGTTAACCTCCTCCCCTCTCAGTAATCTGTATGACATGTAACTTCAAAACAATTTTAAAACTAAGCTATTTTAACATGGAAGTCGCTGTATAGCATTTAAGTCTTCTGCATTCTTTTTTTTTTCTAAGTATGGTATTTGAAATGATTCAACTTGTAAAATGCCTTGCTATTAATTGAACCAATGAAAAGGAGAGCATTGATTTTCAGTTGTACATTTTTTTTTCTTACTAAAAGAAGAAAATAGCATTAAAATACCCTCCACTAATTATACTCTTGCTTTCTTGGTTCGTAAATATTTGTGAATGCTAATATTTAAATATTGTGGCTCATAGACTGTCGTATATCCACGAGCAAAGCTCATATTCTGTTTAAGGAGTATTTTTTTCCCACCTCAGTGGTAGAAATGTGTCTACATTACTGTGCTCCATTCTTTATATGTGCCAGATCACCCAAATGCTAAGACCCAGCACTAGGCCACATAAATAGTAACCTCAAAGCTAGCTCTCTGTTTTAGATCTAAGGGACAGTTTCATCTGTGGGCAGTCTGCTGCAGTAGTAAATTGGTGAAGTTCAGCTAAAGGACTAGTTTCTACTAACAGATAATTTGGTCCTGCACTTCTGTCTTATTCTATATACAGGAGAGCAAGAGGGTAAAACAGACAATGTACTTGCACCGTAAATGTCAGCTTAGGGTTATTAAGTAGTGGATATATTCACCTCAGCACAGATGTGCCTTTGGTCCCCAGTTCTATGGTGTCCAGTTCTTTTGAGATCAT
Source organism: Lathamus discolor (assembly GCF_037157495.1). Taxonomy (NCBI): domain Eukaryota; kingdom Metazoa; phylum Chordata; class Aves; order Psittaciformes; family Psittacidae; genus Lathamus; species Lathamus discolor. The sequence continues at coordinate 34,547,107 of NC_088884.1, read as the reverse complement.
CTTTCTCCAGCCTCCCGTATTTTATCTTGGTAAAGTCCATAAATGACATAATTTCAAGTAATGTAATTGTGGGGAAAATTACTAGAGCAAAGTCCTTAGTTTGCTAAAGGAGCTCTTATATAAAAGTGTGTCTGTATTGATGACTGATCTGCTTTGTTGTTATTCACTCCAGATTATTTAACTTGTCAATCACTACACTATCAGTCTAATCAGATATAACACAACTGCTGCGACAGCTTCTCTCACAACACATCCCAGTCTCCTTTCCTCTTACTAATTCAAGTATCCTTCTGATGGATCCTTGGCTTCTTGACTCCTTAGTGATTGGATTTTCATTAACGACTCAGTCACTTTAGCCCCCTTTGAATCTTTTGCAGGAGATGAACTTGCAAGTTTGTTTGTCATTTAATTCTTTAGCAAAAAAACCAAAAGTCATTGAATAGCCCAGGTCAAGTCTGTGAGGCCATGATTTAGGAAAGCATATGGGAATTTAGTTTTAAAGCAACTTTAAGTCTCTCTTATGTTTAACTTGACTCCTGTGAAATTTAATAAACTATTAAATTCCCATGCTTTCATGATGTGCTGAGTAGGGATGAATTAAAACAGTTCAGCTATGGGCTTTCCTGTACAGAGTATTAATTTTACAGCTCACTTTATGATTAATTTCTAAGCATTGTTGTCAGTTGAATTATTTAATTGTAATCACAGAACACTCTTTAGCCTTTTGCGTAGATCTGTTGTGTACCATCAAGTCATTAGAATCATCTTTGTTACAAAAGGAAACAGTTTTAATGTGAACCTCAGAGAATGCAGTGGGAAAATACGGATGGATTTCAACAAACCCTAAATGCCTTTGTTTCCTTTTTTGCATATTAATGGATTGCTGTCTAACTTTTTTTTTTTTCTCTACCATGCTCATAGCAACTGGTTCTATAGCAACTTGCTGCAAAAAATCAAACCAAACCCAACCTATTCCACTACCCCTGAAGAAAAACCAGATTCAGTTAAGTCAGGATTCTATTATATGTTTCTCTATGCAGAGAAAGACAATCTATGGGAACAAAATTACAGAAGTTGCAATGTTTTTATCATAACCAATCAATATAATCAATCGATATAATCAGATCTTACAAACTTCAATTCTTACTGACATGAGTATTCTTGTTTATGTCTTCATATTTGCTTATATGAATAAGAAAGCAGAAGATCAAGACAGAAGTGGAAATATTTTATTTTCAGGTTCATATATGGTCAAGTTAAAGCAACATTTAATACTGATGTGAAATTAACTTTTTTCAGAGAACGTAAGTCTGAATGAATTCATGGTTAGACAGAAGCCCTGCAGCTTCAGTAAAATTCACACCCCCATTTGTGTTATTATTGTTTAAAGCAACATAAGGTTTGAAGATAAAGATAAAAATGATATTTCTGTAAATCATTAATGAAACCCTCTAAAGCTCTAATTACAAACTTTAGAAGTAAAAAATTGTGTTTAAGCTGGAGGGAAATAAAGGGTTTAATTTGTAACCGGAAAGATCTATTTTGATTTATTTAAGATATACATTTGCAAGGAACAAATATACATTACATTATTCTTACTCATCTACACTTTGAACTTGCATGGATCACTGAAGATGGGATTTTGTTCAATGGCTCCTAAAAACTGTATGGTTATGTTAAGCTGTAATATCAAACTGAGAAAATGTTCATCATTGCAGAACAGAGTTAAATCTTTATGACCCAATAAAGTCACTATGTAAAAAAATAAAATTAAATTAAATGCATGTGAATGCGCATTTACTGATCCTTTTTATGTATTATTTAGTGAATATCAATGGTATGTGTTTAATAGTTCAGTTTTTGCTACCTACACATTAGCCAAAAGAGATGTAAATATTTTTGACTAGATAAAGAGGTACAGTGTAAAGTACTGTTATCTAGAGGTACTCCGTTTCGGTGTGTTCAGCATAATACTAAAATGCAAGATTTTGGCACACAGGTGATAAGGTAGTTTATTTGCTGTATCAGTTCTAAAGTTATGTGCTTATACTTTAAGCGCATTCCTTACTGGGTAGTAAATAATTCTACTTCTGTATTTATCACTTCAATTCAGATGGGAACTAGAAAACTGGAGAGAAAAAAGTGTAATGAAACTGCTGCTGTAAATTATTTCTTTTAGCATGTATTCAGTTGTTAAATAAACATTTCTTCCAAATATTTGAAGTTCGCTGTCTTGGCTGTTTACATGGAACTGTGCCCTGTAACTTTCATGAGCATATGGAGTGCATTGTTGCCAATATAATGCTGTCAATGTATATGAGCTCCATTTACCGGGCCAGAAGGGTTGCTATTTTTATTAATGGTGTTTATTGTTTCTTTTTGAAGACTACTAACTAATAATGCCTGAAACGAAAGCTACAAACTGATCTTCAGCCTATCTTTTGCCACAACTATGTGGGTTTGTGAAGATAAAGCCATGCATATGCACCCCACACATACTCTGCCCATGCACCAAACTGTAAATCAGCCTGGAAGCCATGCGAATGTTAGCAAGTTGCTGTACCTGCTGGAACTTACTCTGTGTGATGCTAATAGCTTAGTACAGCCATGCTGCTTCCTTTTGGAAACTGACTTGCACAGACAACAAGTAGAATAAATCAGGTACCTTCTGTTACCAAAATACCTTCGTATCCTTAGGTAAACTTACCAGCTGCTTAGAAGTGCTTAGGGGCTCTATCTAAAAGTAATATGCCATAGCACTAAGCATTGTGCAAACAGCTAATGAGACAAATGCCCTAGAAAGGATGAAGTTTAAGTATACCAGATAAGAAGTGGGGAAAAGAAAGTATCATTACTTCCATTTGCCACATACACAATTGAACAACAAGTAGCATTTAACTATCACTAATTGATTCAAATTTGCCCATGTTCATTCCTGTACAGCAAGGATAGAGATGTCCAGTTCGAAAGGATGTTGTAAGAATATTTTACAGTTACTACTGTCTTCTGAAAATGAAAATAAGCCCTCAGCAGCAACGAGGCAACTCAGTGGGGTGCAAAAGATGTCTGCAAATACAGAATGGAAATGGGAAGCCCTGAATCCACAGTGGGTTTGGGGTTTTATTTTTGTCTGTCCAGTACATGAATTATAAATACTCACAAAGGAAGACCCTTATTTCTGGATGTAGCCAAGCTGTGCCCTTTGCTAGAACTCCCTGCAGAGCACAGCTAAACTGATTGTTCTCTGTTACTACTTTGCTGCATTGCCAGGAATGTACAATGCCTAGGGACAACCTTCAGTGACACTGAGTGGGAAGAAAGTAGAAACATTCAGTGTTTAATGCTTGTTTGTTCATACATATATACATATATATACACACAAGCATTTAAATGGCCAGCTTTCACTGAGATGAAATCCCCTTTTCCCTGAAGTATTTGAGGTTCTACATGTAATTCTAGTTCATCTCTGAAGAACAGGTTTGGCGGCCTGAGCTATAAATTGTTATAAATGTTTCCTTTGTGAAGACTGAAACACACTATTCTGTTTCCTCACAGGTCACATTCACTGAGCTCCCCATCAAGCATACATTTAATGTGAGGTAAAGTTATAATGTTTTTTTCCAAAGCCTAAAACAAAAGGACTATTCTCCCCAGAGCATTCAGTAACAGGATACAAGTAGATCAGAGTATTAATGAATCAGCCAACTTCTTTGCTCCCCTTAAATACTCACGTGAAAGGTTGGAGGACCTTCATAGAAAAACTAGAAACTGCAGAGAACAGGCGTTGTTTGGGACTTTTTGTCCTGGAATTTATCAAAGGTTGACATTTTGGAGAACTTAGGGATGATCTGAGCTAAATCCCAAAGCTGTAGTGAAGCAATTTCCTTACTGAAAAAGTTTCATTTAGGTTACGAAGCAACTTCCCTTTCTTTCATAACACTATTTTTTACCCTTTTAGGAAAAGGGGCTCCTCTTGACTCAGTATTTAGCCAGAAAGGTCATTTTATAGTTTCTATAGTCCTTGTTGAAGGCTAATGTCTTCTTCAACACACATGGGGAACTCAGTTTCTGATGACTAGCCTACCCTGACCTTCTCTGTGTCCAGGTGCTCCAATCAAATTAGCATTCCTCCAAACTAGTCTATTCTTGCCACATCTGTTAGTACTAAACCTAAAAATGTCTGTTCTCATCAGCAGGGATAAAATCAGGCCTTGGTGGGCAGTAAAAACTTTATTATAATTGAACTATGAGGTACAACACAATAAGATGTCTGTCACGGAATCACGAGGGATGGCATCTCCCTGTGCTGGGGATCAGAGGTGTCAGGGGCTCATGAGAGTGTCAGGACATGACCCATCAGCCAAGGCCTGTCCCCCAGCTACCATGCACCTCCCTTGGGATGGGGACAGAACATCAGCTGCAGGTGAAGTCAGATTGACATGGCCCATGGACAGGGCAGTGGGGACTGGACATGGCATCCTACAGCCTCACAGGGGTAGGCACTGATGACCCTAGGGGCTGAAATGGGGTCCTGGGCCATGGGCATGGTGGTGCTACCCCCAGGGGTGCAAATAGACTTAAGGGTCCCCAGCTGCATTCAGGCACTGACAGTGGCTCAATAAAAATCCCTGTAAGTCCCATTTATGCAGAGGCAAATGAAGATTCATGTTTCTGCATGGAAAAAGGATAAAGAGACTCTGGTAATTGTGCAAGGTCCAGTGCATTAAGTAAATATTAAATATAACTTGATCTGAACTTCTCATTTCTTGCTATAGCTGGGGGCAGAAGAGGAAAAGGGCAGACAAAAGAAATGCAGACATTTCTGCTATGTTTTGCAATGGCCAACCCCTTAGGCCCTTTAATTTCACATGTCATTTTTTTCTTGGTTTGTAGCACTATGTAAAAAAAATGCATTCCCATAATCTCTGCTTTCAGGGAACACCACCACTACACTGAACAGCTCAATAAACCAGAACAAACAGACTATGCAAGTTCCTCCTAAGGAGGCTTAACTTTCCTCTGCTGTTTGTTATTTTGTTATTATGGTAGGGACACTGGCGCTCTTTTCGTTAGGGCTTTGTCAGCGCTTCTAATATAAAGCCACATCTTACAGCTTTATAGTTTTGTCTAAGGAAGTTCACTACAAGTTAAAGGTTTTAAATATCAGTTCTTAATCGAGAAATCATTTTACAGTTCCTAAGAGAAAGTTGCTAAAAAGTGATGAATTCCATTTTGAAAATAAAAAAACAAACAAACAAATTATAACTTTAGCCATGTCAGGTGGTTGTTTTCCTGACTGTGCTGCAACAAAGGTAGGAGCTGAGTAAAGCTCAGTGGGTGTAATGAAAAGCTTCCCTCTTCATTGAACTTTGTGTTTGTTTTTGAAACATCTGCAAGCTCATCAGAGGTCCTGAGTCAGACACCCACTTCACCACATTCTAGTATGATTATTAGTGACTTACTCACATGTTGCTGTTCCTACAGTAACTTCCGGAGTACAGTGTTTTCTTGCTTCATGCCTGAGTCTCTTTATGTCAGTTGATTTGTGATTGCTGTTGTACGTAAAGATAATGTAGGTTCAGCTATTGCCCCAGTTTAACAGCTCTTCGATATACAGTACAGATGGAAAAGATTGCTTGCGCTGTTTTGAACACTATATAGTTAAGGAGAAGAGATCGTTTTTTGTTCTGTGATAACTGATATTTAGAAGATGCAACTGATCTAGTTCTGTTAGAGCACTGTGGAATTTTCCACTGTATTTCCCTTTAATAATCAACTACACACCACTCTTATAAACATGCCAATGTTTCTAAAAATCAACATGTTTTATTTTTTCTCTTTAATGTTAACCAGCATACTTTAGCTTTATCCTCACCCAAATAAACAAAGCTGTGTGCTCTACCACCTTCTGTATTGACTGGAATCTGTCAAACATTCAGGGTTCTGAAAGGTATGAATTTCAATCCTTTGGCTATTCGTTATGGCTCAAAATGTTACTTATGAAAGCTAAACAGTTCGATGCCAGTGTAAAGCAATTGAATATAACAGGACTTCAAACTATGATAAATATTTCCCATATTATATGTCTCTATGATCTTCTCTAGCTGGAGGGAGAGAATAGTCAAATGTAGAGAATTAAACTATTTATAGTTAAGTTCACTGTTGCATGTCAAAATAGCAGACACAATGCAGCTGTAAAAATCTTCTTCAGACACTGAAGGCATGCTGAGCAAATAATGGTTCTTTGTCTCCCAGAAATTCTCCTGTTTGTCATTCACTGTGCTTTGACAATATGGTGTCAATTGTACATACTATTGCCTGATAGAGAAGCATTTCTCCAAATATTTGGAACTGTTGTTAATTCTAAAATCTTTCTTTGTAGCTCTTGCATTTGGAAGAAGCTGAAACCTTAGATAAGGCTCCAGGGATACTACCAGGTATGGCACCCTCACAAATTGCAGTTTGCATATAATCTCCATGTAAATCACTGAAAATCTTTCTACAGCCACTAAAAACATTAGGGGTGGGCTGTGGACAGAAAAGAAGAGTAACAAAACATACTATCTAGATGGTTTTTATTGAGAAAACATGAAAAAAATTTATAATCATAAGAAACAAGATCGTAAAATGGAAGACTATTCAAGTCTCACTGTCTTCTATAATTTTGTTTTGTTTCATTTTCAAATGTAGATATTTAAAGTTAAATACATCATTTCCTATTTCGTCACTGGCTCATGCCAGTTCCTTCTGTTATTGAACACTTGAGTTGCTTGCAAGCCAGCTGAAAATAACCACCCCTAAGAGGAAAAATGGTTATGAAGGCCATAAAATGGACCGTGTAACTGCTAAACATTGGCTCTTAGACTAGTTGGGCGTTAGATTTATACTGTAGAACCAGCACATGTATCCAAGGAGGTATTGAAGAATACTTATTAATTTTCCCAAGGCAAGGCAGTGTCCTAGCATTTCCCTGACCCTTACACTGTTTTCCCAAAGTGAAAATTAATTTAGGAGTGCCAAGGAACTGCATCCTTAATGTGCTATCTGGTATTCCAGCGACTCCTAGCAGGTAGATGATACTGAATCAAGGCTGCCATATTTTACATCTGTCACTTGCATTTTCCTCTAGCACCAGAAATAAATCCAAAAGGATTTATCCAAGTCATCACAATAGCATTAGAATTACAATGCTAAAAGAATTAAAAATACATAATAGAATCATAGAATCATAGAATAGTTAGGGTTGGAAAGGACCTCAAGATCATCTAGTTCCAACCCCCCTGCCATGGACAGGGACATCTCACACTAAACCATCCCACACAAGGCTTCATCCAACCTGGCCTTGAACACTGCCAGGGATGGAGCACTCACAACCTCCCTGGACAACCCATTCCAGTGTCTCACCACCCTAACAGGAAAGAATTTCCTCCTTATATCCAATCTAAACTTCCCCTGTTTAAGTTTTAACCCGTTACCCCTTGTCCTGTCACTACAGTCCCTGACAAAGAGTCCCTCACCCGGCATCCCTATAGGCCCCCTTCAGATACTGGAAGGCTGCTATGAGGTCCCCACGCAGCCTTCTCCTCTCCAGGCTGAACAGCCCCAACTTCCTCAGCCTATCTTCATACGGGAGGTGCTCCAGTGCCCTGATCATCCTCGTGGCCTCCTCTGGACTTGTTCCAGCAGTTCCATGTCCTTTTTATGTTGAGGACACCAGAACTGCACACAATACTCCAGGTGAGGTCTCACAAGAGCAGAGTAGAGGGGCAGGGTCACCTCTTTTGACCTGCAGGACACGCTCCTTTTGATGCAGCCCAGGATACGGTTGGCTTTCTGGCCTGCAAGCGCACACTGCCGGCTCGTGTTCATTTTCTCATCAACCAGCACCCCCAAGTCCTTCTCTGCAGGGCCGCTCTGAATCTCTTCTTTGCCCAGTCTGTAGCTGTGCCTGGGATTGCTCCGACCCAGGTGTAGGACCTTGCACTTGTCATGGTTGAACTTCATAAGGTTGGCATCAGCCCACCTCACAAGCGTGTCAAGGTCCCTCTGGATGGCATCCCTTCCCTCCAGCATATCAACTGAACCACACAGCTTGGTGTCATCGGCAAACTTGCTGAGGGCACACTCAATCCCACTGTCCATGTCAGTGACGAAGATGTTAAACAAGACCGGTCCCAACACCGATCCCTGAGGGACACCACTCGTTACCAGTCTCCAGCCAGATATCGAGCCATTGACCACAACTCTTTGTGTGCGGCCATCCAGCCAGTTCTTTATCCACTGAGTGGTCCATCCATCAAATTGATATCTCTCCAATTTAGAGAGAAGGATGTGGTGTGGGACAGTGTCAAACACTTTGCACAAGTCCAGGTAGATGACATCAACTGCTTTACCCTTGTCCATCAATTCTGTTGCCCCATCATAGAAGGCCACCAAACTGGTCAGGCAGGATTTCCCCTTAGTGAAGCCATGCTGGCTGTCATCAAGCACCTTGTTGTTTTTCATGTGCCTTAGCATGCTGTCCAGGAGAATGTGCTCCAAGATTTTACCCGGCACAGAGGTGAGACTGACTGGTCTGTAATTCCCCAGGTCTTAATATATATAAGAAGTGGTTACAATAATTGGTAACCTCTAAAGATCCAGGTTTTTGTTTGAAGGGTGAATGGGTACATGTGCATGCACTGAGTTCTTTCAGTTCATTTGAGTATTACAGATGTAATGGACTGTTAAAAATCAGGAAAAGTTCTTGGAAATTAGTGAAATCTGCTTCCACCACTGCTCTTGGAAATTCCACCATTTCTTTAATGGGACAGGATCAAGCTATCATTTGCATTTCCTGCCACTAGTCACTAAAAGCAATAGCTTGAGGCATTCAGACAAGATCAAGCCCTGTATGGAAACCTGTTTTGGTAATGACTGAGTGGAAAGGATGTAGAACCAATGTTGCATATCTGATTTTCCATTTGACTTTAAGGTATAAGAGCAAGAAATGTTAATTTGAGCTCACTATTTATTTTACATAAAAGTCTACATTTCTTTTCTACCTCTGGAATTAATGTGTCAGTCTGTTGTTATTTAGAAAGGTGAGTGACAAAACTTTCAACACTAGACAATGGCTCTCCAGATTTCTGCAGTAGATCCTGATGTTTGAAACAGACTTGCGGAAGAAAACTAAATAGAACTGTCAGTTTTTCATATAAACACCTCTGGGGGGTATAAGCTTCTAGTATTACTGAAAAGGATATTTTCACATCATAAAAATAGCTCAGCCTGAATTTTAAGCCAACTGTTTTAAGTCTGTGCTTTCTTTTTTTTTCAACATCTTTCCTGAAATGATGCTTTATAGGAATGGATTCATACTGAAACTGTACTATGAAACTTATGTTTGTCATTCAGTCCCATGTTTCAGATGACAAGCTGCCTCAGAGGAAGGTGTAAACTGTTCTTCATTCACCAGTAATGTGATAACCTGCTCATAGGGGAACTTTGTTCCTAGTGTTCATTACTGAGAAGATATTTTACACTTTAAGTTTTCAAATACAGTTTTCCACCTTCTTTCTTGAGGAATGAGGGAAGTTAGGTTGTTTGGAAGCATTCAGGGCTTCTCATTCAATTAGAGGTAGATGTTATCAGGATAGAGCTGAAATAAATCACACCACATTTATTAGCTTGAAGGCTATTACCAAGGTGCATACTCTAAACCAAGATTTCCTTATGCTTGACTGGGTATCTTTCTGGATAATGTAGTAAATTTCTGTATTACTTTTATGAAGTATATGTGTCTTTATTTATCTGTTTCTTCCTGTGCTCATGGTTTCTTAATGGTATAAATAAAACTGAATTTTGCTGACTCAAGGATTGTGGAGAGGTCTAGTGAATCCTATCAGAAGAAAGAAACAAGAAGTAGAAAGGGAGCAAAACTTAAATAGAGATCGTAGGTTCTTTTCAGTGGTGTGCAGTGACAGGACAAGAGGCAATGGGAACAAACTAAAACAGAGGAGGGTCCATCTAAACATCAGGAAATAGTTTTTTGCTGTGGAGATCACTGGGCACTGGCACAGCTTGCCCAAAGAGACTCAACCCTTGGAGATATTCAAAAGCTCTCTGGGCATGGTCCTGGGCAGCTGGCTGTAGGTGGCCTTAGTAGTGCTAGGTTGGCAGTTGGATTCTATGATCTGAAATGTTCTTTCCAACCTAAAGGATTCTATGATGATATGATTCTGTGAATTCTAAACTGTAGTTAGATCTTACCCAAATTATTTTCCATCAGGGCTCAGATATCTGATCTGTGTTTGGTTCCTGTTTTAACATAGTTCAGTAATTGTTCTGCTTTGAAGTAAGTAACCTAATTTTTGCATATAAAACTTTAAGGCACACTCTATGTCTCCACATTGAGAAGTATTTTGCAGGTAAACAGACAGACTACTAATATGCATAGGCATTCCATTTAGACAAAAGGATCCTTACATATAAATAACAAAAAATATCAGTATGAATGTATGAATATCAGCTAATAAAAAGTCAGTGGTCCCTATAGAGGTTTTGTAAATATATGTAACATTCTGCACTAGTTTCTACTTACTGGTGTATATTGTAAGATTGTAAAAAGACTTATGAATTACAATGTTTAATGATACAATACCAAAATGAGAAAATGACCTGTACCAAAAGTATGATTACAGACTAAAGCAAGAAAGAGCAGGTCAGTATAGCAGTCAGCTGGGAAGAAACACCAGACAATACTGATAGTGGTAATTAGTCTAATAAGCAATTGCTTAGCACAACAGCTACCCAAATATTGCCGAGTATTGTCGTATGAAATGAGAAAAAATGCCAAAGATGTTCTTACCAAAGACTGTGAGAAAACCAATTGCACAGCTGAACTCTATAGAACAATGTAAAAAAAAAAAAAAAGGAGTCTACTTCTTCTATCATTATCCATTTATCCATTTTATTTTTTTAAGCATCATGGGAAACCAATTATGATGACAGCTGTGATAAGTCTTTGTTAAAAATTGTACTGACTATCGCTTGTTTCAGATTACCTATATGAGGAATAACTAGAAAGAAAAATAAACTTGATTCTATATGCATAGTACAGCCTAGTGTCTTACTAATTCATTCTAACAGCTCTTTTAAAGGAACTGAACTCAGTGAATAATCAAATGACAATTATATTGTTAAGAAACAATTGAAACAATTTTGCTTTCTAGAAATATGATTTGTATCCCATAGAAGGACTGGGATTATTTTGTGTTATTTGTTATATTTATTGCTCTACTACCTAAGTAACTCTCAAAATGCCTTCAGGACTTCACTGCTTAGTGTGCATACTTCTGTGTCTTCCACGGCGGGGGAGGCTGTAGTGGTTGTCAGCATATATATGTGAACATTTAGCACATTGCCCACAATCAGAACTCAGTGTTGGAGTGGAATAACAGATGACTGAAAGAGGAAAGACATCTGTATATATTTGAAACTACAGTGATTACTTACCTTGGCATGTGTTCATAACTATTAAATTAAAAGTACCTCTTAAAAGTCAACTAATTTTTGAAACTAAATTGAAAGATTATTTATTAGATCCTTATCAAACATTATCCTTTTTAATGTGTTATAGAGACTGCCAAAATTCCTCCAATATTTAATTAAAACGCATATATGTTTTTCTGAATCTTCTTTTATGAATGGACTTTCATTTAGTGGACTTCTTGGAATACCACAAGAAATGACGTAGCTCTTTGGAGGAGTAATAGTAATCAAATGAAAAATAATTTCCTAAACCACCTAAATTTTCCTTTGAAATCTTCTTAGTATGTCTTATTTTGACCAGACAGTTTGAGGTTTAGATTTATCACATCTTGGTAGAGTTAGCAGGACTGAATTTTTATTAATTATAAGCAATCATAGCAAAATTTTTGGGCTTAAAATCAGAATGTGACTCGATCCATAAAGGCACTTAGATACCCCATATTGTCATATCTTCATTAACAGATTACTTTCTTCCTCATGACGTGTAGGAAACTGTGCTTTCAGTGCTCTACAGCTGAGAACTCAGGCTAAGGATAAACAATGTCTGGGTAATACTACCTGAGTGCCTCAATCAGAAAATGAACCCAGCTTTTCCAAGTCTGAAACCACAAGACTGTACATCCTTTCTAAATAAATGCACTTGCAATATGTATTTCCACATGCTTTGAGTTTGTACCACCCCAGAATCGTTCACAAAATATATGGCATCTAAAAAATATCATCAATTCCTTACCACAACTTCTGCCTGATATGAAACTAGCTGCTTTCTGTTTGGTGTATAAGATTGCCTTTCAATCTTTTTTTCATATTCTCACTCATTTTAAAACATATCTTGTTCCATAACAGCAATTATATGCGGTATGAGCTCAATCCAGCTCTGTTTAAACTGCACAGTATCTTTGAAACATATGAAATGTATTTGATCAAATATCTGGGAATTATGATTTTTCCATATGGGTTAGTTTTCACATAAGGGAGTTTAGTGCTTCTATGGAGAATATAATATGCTCAGACAAATATAGTAGGTAAAGAGTTGCAAACCACAGAGTAGGAGAAGCAGGTGTCCAGCTGGATTTTCACATAGGAAGGTCTTGAAGGTCACTGATGGTGATGAGGTCTCAGAGATTCGCAAATCCTCATAAAGCTATTCCTTCCTTTCCCAATACACTAATCTCCTACTGCTTTTGATAATCCAGTGACTCAGGAAATAAGGCCTGTTTTTTCACTTTTTGTTTCTCGGAAGCAGACTAAATGACAACAGTTTTCTGAATTACCATTTATTAGGGCAGAACAAGAGTATTCACAGAAGAATATTTATTCATTGATGTATCAATATTTGTCTTCCTGCTGTCAGACTAGACTCTCCAGAGAACAAAAACATAGTGGTAGTAAAATTTACAGCCCGGTATGACTTTCCCCACTGTCCTAAAATGGGAGCAAAGACAATCTGATATCCTTGTCCAGCAAAGAACTGAGTGACATCAGACCATTGTAAAGGGAGTACTTGATAGTCACTTCCTTCTGCTTTCCATTTCTCACAAAGTGATGATTTCCATTCAGATGAGTTGGTTGATCTTTGTCAGTTGTGTTTAACTCTCTCTTACCTTTCGTTCTGTTCACATGAGTCAGTTTTGGTTATGATTCACAAGAAGGATATGCTTGTTTTCCTCCACCTGGAGTTCTCTTTATAAATTATCCTTCACCTCCTCATGTCCTCAGCTCCCTTCAATTATGGAGTTTTCCACAAATGTGAATGCAATCACTACAGTGAATTGACTGAATGAGAAGATCCTGGAAACAAATAAAATTATTTGATTATTTTACTACTGCTATTTCTTGTTCTTAATGCAGGAGACTTGGAATAATTTGTGAAGATTAATGAGTTCTACAGTTACTCTGTTAATAGTTCATTATAAATGTTATTAGTTTCTTGGTTCATAGGGCTAATATATTAAGAATGTTATACAGATCCACAATGGTTTTTAGATAGGCTGTCAACAGTATAGCCATTTGGCAGGCTTTGATGTTTTTAGATTTACTCTTTGGTAAATCTGCATCTGTTTTTTCACAGTAAAAACTGGCTGAGGGGAGGAACAGCAAATATATTTTCTCACATATAATCAGATAACCCACATCTCTCCAAACATATTGCTCTTTGAAAGTAAGATGAGCAGATAAACTACATATCCTATCAACTGGGATGTGAGAAATCACAGGGAAGGACAATGTTGGGGAAAAGCAAGCAGGTCCAGTATATAAGAAACAGCAAGATACTTACTGCGGTAAATATGTCATATATTATGTGAATATGCATGCAATTTGAACTATGTCTGTTGTTAAGAAGTTCCACTGTTAAGCAGCATTAAATGGCTATGACTGAAAGTACAGCATCAGGTTAAAATATACTTTTAACCTCAAACCAGACGAAAGCTGAAGTGGAACATAGTGGCAACAGGATCCCTGTAAGTGTGGAAGTTTAAGATCCCTTCTAACCCAAATCACTCTATGACTCTATGTTCAGGAAGGTATTTTCTGTTTCACAAGATCTATTAATTTCCACATTTTTCACTTATGATAACAATAAATTACAGGTAAATTACTTCACTTAGTGAAACAGTAGAAACTATAAGAAATTCTACCACATACAGAGTGGAGGTACATGCCTTTGCCCAAACAATGACATATTAATAACATTTTATGTCCTTGACTCTAGTTTTCTGAAGGTTGTGTGTTTATGAGGAGGAATCAGGAAAAAAAAATAAATCAAAGAACTAGAAGAACAGAAAAGGTAAAATAAGAAAAATCATGTTTAAAATACATACTCAGAATGTGACCAAGAAATGTTATGAGAAACACCGATATGAGAAACACTGATTTCAGTGCTGCCTGGAAATGAGTTGAATATTTAAGCAAAATTGTTTTGGTAGTGTGCTTGTTTCTAATTATTTGACTCTTATTCTGTTGAAGAAATTTAATCCTTGAACATTCTTTGTAAATAATAATTGTAATTTAAAGGTAAAATAAACATAAAGAGAAACAGAAAAGGAAAGAGAAAAAGAATGTCATTCTACTTCACGCAGATTTTTCCTACAAACATAAAACTTCCACAGCATTATGAATTTAGTTAACAGGAGGGATAACAAAGTAGTGATTTTGCCTGAGTTGATCACTACAGTCACTATTGCTACTTATACAGAAGAGATAAAACATGTTGGTTGCATTTAATGCTGGGTGACCCTGGGGACATATGGCGCAACATGGTACCTTTCCTACAACTGAGTTCTCTCCACTGAGGCAGGGCACAACCAAATTGCTTATTGGGAACAGCATTTTATATTCCCCAACCCCTTGCTGTACATTTGGAGAGTCTTAGCTGACATGGCCAAAACTGAGAGCATGAATTAACAGTTAGACACTGTGACTTGTGAACAATTTTGCTTAAACATTCAACTCATTTCCAGGCAGCACTGGACCTGAACCCAAAACCTGGCTCTCATTCACTTACTAGCACAGACTAGCAAAACCCCATGAGCAACTAAGACACAGCCATCCTTATTTTTGAATGGATGGTTCAGGTCATTCAGAAGAGATGAAGACATGATTTCTGATCCTGATATGGTGAGCACTCCTGTAGCTCACACTGGGGGGACTTCTATGTAAAAAAAAATGAAACTAAACGCTGAACCTTGATGTGAATGGTTAGTCTCCTTTGGAAGTCCTAGGCACTACAGAGCGGTCTCAAAAACTTTGAATTAGTAGCTGTTCCCCAAATGGAAATTTCTGTATTCTACTGGATAGTCATTGTAAATACATTTTATAATGAAATAAAAACAAGACCACATGTCATTTTTACTCCTACTGAAACCTGCCATATATATTCATTTACTCGGTTGTGTGTCTTTTATAGTCATCGTTGTTGCCCTGGATGAATTCCTTTTTTTTTGCCAGTGATACATAAATAAAAGAGCATTGTAACTATTTTGAAGAAAAAGGTGTCCCCTACCACTTCCAAAGCTTCCTCTCTTCTAGCATAATCCAGCTGATGCTTATAACAATCTAGGATATTAAAGGTGGGAAAAGAGTTTTGCTGTTTATTCCTCATAAGTTTATCACCTACCTTATTTATAAATAGGTTTGCTACAAGGCAATGGTACATAAAATCTGTTAAGATTTTTTTAGCCTTAGGCAGGCTGCAGGTTGGATGATAGATTTACTTCTTCAAATACGGCATTCACAAAGTCTATCAACAGTCACTCAGAATATGGACATCTTTCACCAAGCATGATAGGCATAAGCCTAAAACAGTGACAGTGACTCAGATTTCTTGTACACCGTACTTTCTGTGTGCTGAATACTTGGAAAGAAGTTGGCATGTGTTTTGGCCATGTCTCAGAGGATGGCTGTTGCTGTCTGGGGATGTATTTCAGATGTGGTAACTGTTTTTTAAGGAGTGTATTTTTGTACTTTACTAATGTAGCGTTAGGCTCCAGGGTGTCTTGTGTTCAGATTGCATTGATAAAGGAATAGAGGATTATTTGTTCTCAGTCTCAGCTGTGCAAAAGTGTTCTAGTAACTTGTTGTGGGGGATTTTATCTTCATCTGATTGTGTTTTCTATTAAGGCTGCCTCCAGAGTAACAGAGGTGATAGCTGCATATTCTACAAGCAAATCCAAACCTCTCGGGAGGCAGACACCTTGTAGAGCTTGAAGTTTTGAACACACTACATCTGCAGTACAGTACAATAGTTTACCATGTGCAAAACAAATGTACAGGAAAAAGAAAATCAATAAGTATCACAGAAATATGCAGTATGAGTTGGATAAAACATTCAGATCATGACATCTTAATAAAATATGTGAAAAGGGAAATATTCTTCACACTGTGGCTTTAGACATCTAATTTGAGCATCTAAACGATACCCTAGGCACTCTTTTCCACTCAGCAGAGCTCCTGGTCACCAGTTCACCCCTTCAGGCACCTCATCTGCATAGTTCAGCTGAAATGGTGTGAATTCTTTACATTGTCTGAGGCCTTCACCCTGTATAAGAACTGAGATATGGGATGACGAACATGTTTTTAAAATTGCGGTGTCTCTTTTCCAATGATAGACGTCTTGTTTTACAGATCCAAGTGAGGGAGGAAGACGCTTGTGTACTGCATGCACTCTATTGTGTGGAAATATTCTGCTAAAAACTATGCTTCTGTGGCAGGGGGTTGCTGTAAACTGAAAGAGGCATGCATGCAGTAATTTCTTACCTAGACTGGAGCTTGGATACCTGCATGCCAGTTCATTCTTTAATGCTGATTCTCCTTTGCTTGAAACAGCAGAGAATGATGGTCATGGAGCAGAACTTTCTCAAGTGTTTCATAAATAACAGTGACAGTTTTGCATAGGATTTTACATGAGAAAAATGGAGAATTCACCAGTTTCTATGTGGTGCGTACTGGTTTTGCTATGTGGGTATCAGCTCTGGAGTTACCACCACTACCAAAACATCTAATGAATTTCTTCAACATGTCACATGCAAACAAAGGTGGGTCAAGAGCTCATTTAGAAACAGCTTACTTGTTCCTTCAGTCAGAGATGGATGGGGAGACAGGGCGGCAGTCTCCTTATTAATCCTCAGTGATTAAGCAGGGTCCTTGCTCTGTTGTTAAAAAGGTTCTTCTGTTAAGCTCTAAATAGCAATGTCAGACCACACAGTGAAAAGCAGAAATCTTTACTAGACCATGGATTTGTTCAAGTAGTTCACAGAGATGAGAAGGTTTCAGAATAGGCTCTACTTCCTTGATACTGAATTGACAAGCAGCAAAATGTCAACAGACAGCAGCATGATATACCATGAACAGTGATAATACTTACAGGGTGACAGACACAACAGGGAAAACAATTGTGCCAGCTGGCAGAAGAAAATCATGGAAGAAGGATTCCTTCCGCCTTGGCAGGGGCATGGCAGGGGAGTGAAACTAGAAGTGGAAAATCAATCTGCCACATGTCCACAGCAGTAGAGATGAGATTTCTTCAGCTATAATCTTACTGACATGCTGAGAACTATACCGAGATCACATTTAGTACTGGGGCACCTGGATCCTACAAAAGATTTGTGTTTGCACTGTGTTGATCTACCTCTTCTGACCCACCCTTTACCTCGTCTATTCATCTGAAGAAAAATGCCTCACAGAAGCATGAACAAATGTAACTGTTGCAGAAGCAGATTATTATTGTTTCAGGACATATCTGTCAGGAACAGAAAACTCAATCCCAGATTTAGCAAGGTACAATTCCATATTGATGTCAGCTGGCTTAGGGGTAGGACTGCAACAGGATGCAGGGCATCTTGGCAAAACTTTCCAGTTGTTTTAAGGAGAAAGTGGAATTGTACAGTGAACTTTTGGTCAGCTTTTCCCAACAAGTCTGGAGAACTTATTTCCACCTAGGGGAACTTGGTCCTACCGGCGAATTTGGAGAACAGGAAAAAGGAAATTACACACTGGCGGGGTTTATGCTAGACAATAGAGCAATCTTCTTATTGCTTAAACATGCAAGCTGCATACTTCTTATTCTACCACTCTTTTGTTATGGCACCCTCTCCCTCCCCAAAAAGGTTGAATAAACATGAAAGATCAGTAGACATAATACGTTTCACCAACAGAGCGCAGCTTTATAAGGTTTTGTTACATCTTGAAAAGATTAAGTGCACCTGCATGTGAAGAATCCCTATTCCTCTGAATAATCAGGCAAGGCACCTCCGTTACCAAGGCACAGGCAAAGGAGTCGGTTGGACTGCAGGTTTTATAACAAAGCTTGTTTAACCAAGCTGGATCCTTTAATTTGTAAGGAGCAAGGCTGCCATCCAGTGGCTTTTCTCTAGTACAAAATTGAATTTAACAGCAACAGGATCGAGAAAATGTTTGTGTCCTCTTGAATTAAAAGGGGATCTCTTTATTTGCTGATTTCTTTTTCTTATTTTTGTTTCAACTTTAATATAGATAACACAATATCTTCAAACTACACTGAGAAAAGAAATTTATCTTAAATCATCACTAGCTTTCCTTCTTGCTGAACTTGGATTTTATACGTACAACTTGGTAATCATTTGCCTACATGGAATTACAGATACACATAAAGTAAAAAAAAAAAAAAAAAAACAACCCCCCAAAAACCCCAAAATTAATAGCTGAAATAATAATATTCTTTTAATGTACGCACCACATTTTAAAATGAAAGACACATTTATAAGCTTAATTCAAAGCTTGTGAGAATCATTTCATCCTTCGACAGGCTTGGAATCAGGCTGTGGTTGAATAAAAAGGAAATTTGAAGTTACGCAATCTGGAGGAAAATTGTCATGCATATTACATATCTTCATCTCTAGGGACCGCCAGATCAACAGGTTGCGTTAGAAGGAAATTTCCTGATGTTTATCCCCTTGAAGATCCCACTCAAATATAAATGTTTTTATCTACTGAAAAGCTGAAGCTAATGCTGGTAAATGAAGGCAGAAGGGTAATCTCCTCCTGAGGCAAAGCATGCAAGTTTCTTTTGCCTCCATTTCCCTCTGTCTAAACCAGGGATAATGCTCATCTAGCTTGCAGGCAGGATGTGCAATTCAATACATTGTGAATTACAAAGGATTTTGAGCTCTTCAGAAACAAGAGAGTATTTCTGTACTTCTTGATACTGTTTATACAAGATATCAATCTATCAAAGGCTTGAGGGAGGCTTCATTGCCCAGCTTCTTCCACTCTGGCTCTCCCCAGCTGATAATTCTTAGCAGCCCCCCTGGCTCTCAGGGCACCAGTGAAGATGAGGAACTGTCCTTCTAGGTGTTATTAAATTCAAGTACTCTTGTTTCAATAAACTCTCTAACAAGGATGAATTAACCTGTTTAGTTTAACTGAAAGAAAGCAAAAGCATGCTTTCACCACAGCTCAATAGCTCTTTATGGGGAGACAGAATTCAGCTAATGAAGAGCTCTGGACTGCAGACTGGAAAGTTTTAGTAAGATTCAGTTCTTAAGATGAAATAGGATAAATTCAGATGCAAATGAGGACATGAATGACAACAGTAAGAATGCTTAAGAAGCAAGTTAGCTTGCTCTTCAGAATGAGGGCAGATGTTTAAACTAAATTTAGATATTTTTGTGGAAATCATTAATTTGGAACATGGACCTACTAGTAGAAATCAGGTAGCCTATTTTACCCCACAGATCAAGCTAGATTATCACAAGGATTTATCTGACTTTAGGATGTACTAATACATGGAGTTGTTCATAAAAAGTGTTTCATTGTTAAAAATAATTGTTAGAAATTATTAAAGTTGGTGAAAGAAAAAACTTGTGAAGTCAGTTAAAAAAGGAACGTTATTTAGGGAACAGTTGCTCACTTTTACTGGAAAATACTAGAATGTTCACATTCAAAATGTCTCACATGTGAAACATTAAAGTATTTCAATCAGTCATATATTTAGTAACACAGGAATTATTTTTTTTGGTGGAAAAAATGTATTCCTGAAAATAATTTTGACTTTTCTCTTTTGTATTTCCTTTAGAGACCATAGGTTGTTTTGCCTTATTGTTTGTCTTTATACAAAGCTACAATATTAAACACCTTCAGCATTTTCTGCTTATGGTAAGCAACAGTCCTCTCTCATTTCCTATATCTTCTGTGCCAGTCCTTCAGATAGAATAATCAGATGAGAGAGAACACCAACTAAACTTAATGCATTTTTTTTTATTCCAGGATATTGGGAGGATAGGGACTTTAAATTGGTTTTGGCCATTTTGAGTGAATTAAACTTGCTTCACTTTGGACATCCCAAAATTGGACATTAAAATATGAGGCAGTTAGCATCTAAGGTTGCTCAGCTCATTTGTCTTAGACATCTATGCTAAAATGAGCTAAATCGCCCTTAGGAGGTGCTTATTTCTCTTCTTTGACTACGTGAAGAGCCTAGCAAGACTAGCTCAGTTTTGGATGTCTAACTTTAGATGCCTAAGTTTGACAAATGAATTCTGCCTTCTTTTTCCAGTATAATCTAAGTGAGGACCACATAGGGAGAAGTCTCTTTCTTTACTCATGAGAAGATTTAAGATTAATTTTAAAGATTTTAGTCTATTCTTATTCAAATCTATTCATGACCCTTACTATGCTCTGCCTTTTTTTTTTTTTTAACACAACACTGAACATAAAAGCAGAGAAGAAAAGCATTTTTCCTCTTGTCAGTTGCTAATATCAAAATCCAGTCTATTTTACTTGAGATGGTAATTCTACTGATGAACATGTTCGTCCTACGAATTTAGGAGCCCTCTATTTGAATGACCTCAATTTAAGTCAGAAGAGTGAAGCAATTGTATTTTTACATGTAATCTCTCACATCTGAAGCTTACTGCCAGACTTACCTAACAACTGCTGTACTATCAGAAATGAATAGCCCTGTTTTATAGATCAGATAGTAAGTACCTACGTAAGTTGTGAAATGCCAACACTGCTCTAATTCTGAAACATAGCTTACATCCTTAAACAAAAAAAACTGTCCTGTAACATGTTTAACGTGCATATTTTCATTTATTGTACTACATTTGTGTTATAGTTCCCTAAAATTGACGTTATTTGAAATATGTCAATTTAAAGATTAGAAAGTTTATTCATCAAGTAACTCCACAGCCACTTCTTCTCTATACTGATAACAAAAATAAAAACTAGATTATATTAAAAAAGAAACCAACCCAAAAAGACAAACAAAACCCAAAACCACAGTCACTCCTGATCTTTGCACTATAAGGAAGGTACAGTAACGACCATAATGAATTAATTTTCTTTCTAATATTTTATGAAGTGTCAAGCATTTTTATATATGTCTCTGCAGCTGGCCTCTGGAAACACATCACCTGAGTGAGGACAAGTGCCCTAAAGCAGAGCCTGGTTTAGTAGTATGCAGAGTTTTAGCTGCCTCAAGAAGCTTTTTAAGTTTGTGCAAGAAGAAAAATTGTTGACAAATGCAGCCACACTTAAATAAGGAATTTTTTTCACTGATTTTTACTTATTGCCCCATGACTTTTGTGCCTGATATGAGATGGTCTCACTTGGAAATTATTGCAGTGAGCAACAATGCCCTGTAGTGGTAATCTGTAGCCTTCAATAAATCCGTGTTTGGTTTCATAGTCTTTTTTCCATTATGTTTTGTTTTAATAAGCTTTATTATAAGTTGTCACCAGGGAATCCTTGGTTGTTTACAATTACAGAGCTACTGCATCTTACCTGTCTAAACTCATACAACAGCCTCTGCCTATGCCCTGTGGCACGCCACAGATAGGACTATACCTCATGCATGTAGCACAACACCATAGCATTCATGATCTATCATCTTCTCTGGGTGTGCCTTCTAACTGGGGTCATGAATCAGAGGATGATCTGTGATACATCCTCCTATAGCTAGGAAGTACACAACTAGTAGCTATGTTCAAAATAGCTCACTAATAGGTGTCTGTCCCTTTTGCAGCCTGTAACTATGCTTTTTTATCCACCATATAACCTAATATTGCTGTTTTTCACCCCTTGACATGACCCACTGCATGAAAGTTTCTACACTAGAAAATACGGTATTTGGCACATCTTAGATTGTTGCTGGTCACACACTCGAAAAAACTACAGGTGTTGAACCTGGCCAGACCTGCAGGATTAACCCAGTGAAGACCTCAAATACTAAATCTGAAAGCACATTTAATTCTGTTGTAAATCTCAATATATAGTTGACATTTCCCTCAGAGGCTAACTGGCAGGATGGTTCCTAGAAGAGACCTATGACCTATTGGAGAAAGAGCATGGAGACCTGAGAGGCAGCTCCTCTCCTATTGGATTTCCAAGGGTTTGGGTATTTATAAGATTGATAGTTCTGTAGTGGTCAGATGCCATGTCTCTCCCAGTCTATAGGTACTCATACAGCCTTTTTGACACGATAATGACCAGAATCCCCAGATGTCTTAGAAGGAAATTCCACACATCAAAAAAGGTTATAGAAAAAAACACGTGGGGTAGCACATGTGAAACAATCCAAAAATGTTTGAAATGTAAAGCTATTCCAATACATGTAAGTGACAATAAAAGAACTATTTATCTCTGAGTAAAAAGAGCAGCTGTGAAAACATCGGCCTTTCTCAACAGGGGCTTCTTCCAGGTGAGCTGAAATATTATCCATAATCATATCAGAATTGAACATTTATTTTTTGAGATTTACCAAGTAATTCCTGAGGTTATTATTTATTATTTTTAGACCTACTTGATTTCTTAGGTTATTTTTTAAAGGCTGAAACATTTAAACTTCTATTAATCTAGAAAGGAAAGCTTGTGTTTGGAGTTTGTCTGTTTTTGTAAAATGTTATGCAAAATATCTTAATAAAAAATGCTATAGAAACACCATTGAACTATTTCTTTGAGACTTCCTAAAAATCATCTTAAATACAATGAAGTTGTAAATGTATGCAAGAGACAAGTTTTATAAAGATGACATTCCATCCGTGTTCTTTCCATTTAATAAAAATCTCATTTTTGTGCATCAGGAGGTTTGAACAATTTTGCCCAATTCTGGTATCTTTTTTCACGGTATTGTTTAGAGATGCTGGCTGAAAACTGAACTGTACAAAAGGATATATCAGTTTACAGTAAATCATCATCTTAAAGAAAACAACCCACACAATATTTAAAAAGAAAAAAAATAAAAATCTGGCAATCTGAATGGGCATGATAAAGAAGAGAAGAAGAAAAGACAGAATCATTTACAATCAGGGCATCAAAACCAGTCCAGTCTGATTTTTTAGAACCTTTGAACACTCATAATTCTCACACACATGAAATAGAAAAATGGATGCTCACAGTTATTTAAGAATTAGCACTTAGGTGATTTTCCCAATCCTTCACAAAATGTATGACTGAGTTGAAACTTCAGTCAAGTCATTCTGTATTCAGTTAAGTATCTTCAATAAAAAAAAACCCATTACTTTATAAAAATAACGATTTATCTTGCAGTTTGGCCTGATCCTGCTTTGTACACTGAGTAGTTATTGCTACTTTGGCTTATGTACTTGAATTTAT
Source organism: Lathamus discolor (assembly GCF_037157495.1). Taxonomy (NCBI): domain Eukaryota; kingdom Metazoa; phylum Chordata; class Aves; order Psittaciformes; family Psittacidae; genus Lathamus; species Lathamus discolor. The sequence goes on along the minus strand of NC_088884.1, from coordinate 34,523,485 downwards.
CCTCTTTTATTTCCATGTGGTGCCACATTAACTTTTCCTAATGCAGGATAATGCTTATTCTGTTATTCTTATTTCAGAAATATTTTGTTGAAATTAGATTTTGTCTCAGTGGCCTGAAGAGTTTTACTTTTCTTTCTCCCAGTTTTCTAACCATACTGCGAAGAAGAGATGGAAAGTAACTAAATGCCACCTGTCTTTTGAATGTCTCCAAAGCTTTTATCTGTTCATCCAGATGGCTCAATTTGCATTGACAGTTTTTTGTGGCCACTTCAATTAGCTTAAGCTGCTTCATGGTGCATCTAATTATTCTAGTATACATTTAAAGAAGAAGCTTAAATTCAAGAGCAGATTTTAAATAAAATGCTGAAAGAAGAAAAAAAAAAAAAAGAAAAAAACCCCACGCAAAAAAACAAAACCTCCTAATCCTCCCCAAAATGTTTAAGTATGTGGTGATGAGTTTCCCAATCCTGTAGCTTGGATAATGTTAGAAGACTTTTAAATTTCTTTTTATCTATAGATATATATGTATATATTAAGCTTGCTGTGGTATAGAAAGGATCATTCATCTTTTTATTGTTTTTACAGCAGTTGCTTTTTCTTCTTTCTGTTAAATTGTAGCACACTCTGAAAATTAATATTACATACAGGCCATTATTATGTAAATACGCATATGGAGCAAATTTTGATTTTGTGAAGCCTAATGTCAATAGGTTAATTAATTCTAGACCAATTTTTACTAACATAGAGGAGACTATTGTTTGACTGCAGTTATTCATATTGGCTTCTTCAAGTTCAAGGCAGACAAACTGGAAATTTTCAATTGTGTTTTGAAGATCAACACAATCCCAAATATTTCTATCAAATATATTTTCTATGGAAGGGGAAAACAGTCTTGTGTTTTCTTGTCTTAGAAAATAAGTAAATATATAAAATGTGTTGGATCAGATTGATTTGAAGACAATATTTAAGTTTTAAGATAATAAAAAAAATGCTTTTGGTGTGTCCTACATAATGAATTTGTTGTCAGCCTGACTATGTCCCATTTACACTTGCCAACATTGACTAATATGGCAACTGTTAAACTTTGTCAGACTTAAACCATGTCAAATCTACTGCATATGCACAACTGATCTGTATCCTGAGTCCATCATATTCTAGATACTTCAGATTTACCACACATGCCAATTAGCCAGTTCTGTGAGGTATGTGGAGGTTTCTTCTGGAGGTCTGATCTATCAACTGCTAGAGATTCTTTCTCAAAATTTCAGCTTACCATGCAAATTGCTAGACCCAGTGTGTTGCCTCCCTGGCAATATAACTTCAGTGTAACATTCTATAACCTCTCTGCTTTGTTGTCGTATTTCGCCTACAGCTCTCTGCATTTATAAGTATATGTACCTTAATTTTGGAAGCTCTACTCTAAGTTTTAATGAAGATATACAATTGGGTTTTTGTATGCATAAGCAGTTAGAAAGGGAGAATAAAGAAATATAGATGGAGCAAGAAGAAAAGATACTAGTCTAGTTACCCCAAATTTCACCTGGTCCAAGAATTAAAAAAATAATAATCAACACAGTTTTGTTTTCTTTTGTTTGTTTGGTTTTTTTTTTTTTTGTTTATTAGTTTGTATCTCTTCTGATTTGCTGAGTCTTTCAGTGTCAGATATATTTTTTATTGTCTGGTTAATTGTATGCAACAGAACCAGAATTAGGCACATGGCAACCTCTGAAAGAAGATTGATCGGGATTGAACATCAAGTTTTAGATACATTGACAAGCTATGCATAGCTTCGCTAGATAATGTGAACAAATCATAAGATCTTACCTTTTTTAAAAAAATTGGAAATGGGGATTATAATACAACTTTTGCAAGCACAGGGAAGCATAACACTTACATCCAGAAATCCAGTGATTTCTGGGACAGGACAAATGCCCATATTGCCACAGGTTTTATAATATTTTATAATACCTGCCCTGTGCCAGTGCAGATTCAGGTGCAGTCAACAAATATTTAGAGTAAATAAATAAATAAATAAATGTTAAAGCATTGTACTACAGTTCGTACAACCCCCTACTTAACATATCAGAAAAAAACCCCACATGTTCCCACAGATTAACAGGCAGAAGTGTGACAGTTTTAATCCACTTTTAACGTGCAAGCCTTTAGCACACAGGAAAAGAAAAATAATGCAATTTGAACTTGCAAGGAAAATGGGCTAAACAAATTACTAGGTGTTCTCCTGCCATAGACTAAGAACACAGACAATTATGCTGTCTCAATGCATGCTCAGAAACTTGTTGAGCAGTGTTGATTTGAATACGTGTCTGAGTCCTTTCTGCAATTATTTTATATCTCCTGTTGCTTATTGATTCTGACCAAGCAGTTTTCCTTTCTGTCAATTCGTCATGTGCAAAAATATGTGTTAATTTTCTGTGTTTTTATGTTATATTTCTTATTCTTCAGACTTCTTTTCTTCATTCAAGGCCCATTCTGCCACTTTTCAAACTTTCTGTGCTTTTTAACAGTGTGTTAGCCACAGCAACAGACTAAAGAAGGCCACCTCTTACATAGCGAAATTGGAAAAGATCCCAGAATGAAGAAAATATTAAATAGAGCAGAAAAAAGTCAACATATGGATGCTATCGATGCAGAAGGAAAATAGCCAACTGCACTGCAGAAATTCCTACTTGGAGGAGATGCAAGGAAGCAGTGTTTGTTTAGCTCACACTACTGCCAATACAAAGGACCATCAAGACCCATAAAGTAAACCCAGGAGGTGGAAGGATTGTCTTGTAAAGGGAAACACAAATATTGTGAATCCAGTTTTCATTGTGACCAAATGTACATGAACAATGTATTAAAAATTTAGACAAGACCTCTCAGTGCTACCATATGGAAGAGTACACAATCAGCCTAAGATCCAGCTTCTTCACAAGGTTATAAGGCGCCTTTAGTGACAGATATCCTCAATCTAGAAAGAATTTCTGGAGTTGGCAGCTGGTAGGAAGGCAAAATTGTATCACTTTGGACTGGAAGAGAGACCTGTACACTTAAAAAACAATTAACCATCATTAACTCCCATATGACTAACCATCATTAATCATATTTTAATAATACTGCTGCATTTGCATCTCTGTGGGGATCACATTGAGATCATGTAGACTCGATATCAAATTTATGAGTGAAATATATAATGATCTCTGCAAAATCACAGTAAATTGCATCTCTGAGATGTAGCACTATGTCTTTATGGCCTTCATGGAAGAATGAACACGGTACAAACCCCTGCAAATAGAAGACTCTGTATTCCAGTGAGCAAACTCGAACTTAAAAAAAATTGGTAAAAATTGTCAAGAGAAAAGTAAACAGAACAGCCTGTGAAGCAGATAATTGAAGAAGGAAGACTTTGACTATAGTTAACCCGTGTAAATCAATTTACAGTAGATTTAATTAATTACCATATTACTTAAAAAGCCTACTTCTGAGCAAAGTACTCTGTTGAGCAAGAACATAGGTTGCTGCAAGATGATGCAGGAGCTAATTCACCCTGAAAATGTGTATTTATTCTGAGACACCAGATTATATAACTTAATGGCTTGTGTGTTCTCCATTTTATTCCTTCTCTTTCTTAAACACAGCCAGGGTGAGGACATTTTGATAACGAAAGATGTACAATAGAAGAAACATAGGCCATATAGTGAATCATAGGCCATACTGCAGATCCCCTCCCCTGTACGAAGTTACTGAGATCTTGAAGGGTTGGCTAAAGATAGATAGAATTTTGGTCCTTTCCACATACATTATCACTTTTAGCCCAAATACTGAATTTAGGAGCTTGTGCTTCTGTTGCAGCATGGTTTTTTTACAACAGAGGACTTTTTGTTCCTTTGTTTAGAAAAAGAAGGGCATTAAGGGAATGTTTTGAGCTTGACTTTGCGTGTCGTATTAATGGGGAATATACGCACACATTCTATCATCTTTTGCTCACAGCTTCATAATAACTTGTGATGTTAAGTAACACTCAAATTCTGCTAGTGAATTAATATTTTAGCAGTATCTTCATGAAATGTGTCCTACTGTTTTCTACATGAAGATCAAATAAAAATGTCACTTCCTTAGCCACTGGAGGAGTAGAAACAGTTTATGCAAATAGAGGAATGCCATGGATCATAAAATAGTGGCAAAATAAAACCCCAAAAAACTTATTTAGCTTTTTATGAACAAAATTAAATGCAATTGAGTAAAATTCATTATATGGATTCTTGCCTTGATTGCATTCTGTCCTTTCATTAATTGTCATACTACAAAGGTCATCACCTGTACTTCCCTGCAGTGAAAAATAGCCATGGAGAGAGAAATCCAAAATGACGCATAAGCATACTGCCCCATCCTGCCTTGTGGTATCTTATAATCCACAAATCATTCCTTCTGAGCAAGGACAAGTCTGAAACCACTTACATAATATAGCATCTAGATAATATGCTTCAGTCTTTAGTATTAAAAGAGTTTAGTGTTGAGGAATGATTTTATTAAAATTTAAGCAGACATCATTTACCCTCTTACAGTTTTCATAATCATTGTACACAAGAACTGCAACTACATGAACCAGTGCATCCAAACAGTATATGGAATGAGTATTGAGTTATCTTGTTTAGCAAGAGTCAGATATAAGTAGTATATGAATAAACTTAAAATACCACAATGATTTATATTGTATTAATTCTGCCTGTCAAATGCAGAACAGTTTTAAATCTATTTTATTAATAGTTAATACTTTTGCTGCTGCAACACAAGTTAGCAATTAGGACATGTCTGCATAAGGCTCTGTGCCTAAGAGAGCCCTCATAATCCAAGTAGTCAGAGGTTCAGGTAAATAATGGAGTTAAGATATTTAAATAAGTTACACAAATAGTAGTTACTATATATCCTTTCTTTGACAGTTATTACTGAACTGCATAAAATTGTAATTTAATTCACTTTTCCTGAACTTTTTATTACTCCATTTAAATTCATCTTTGCCACAATTTTAAATAAATCAAGTGCAGCAATCTCAGTTCCATACAAACAATGTAAAAATTCAGTTTCTAAGAATATTTTTGGAGTTGAAAATTAATTTCTGTTATTTTAGAAATAATAACTTCCTTTCCTGGAGATATGCTTAAATCCCTACTTGAGTAGACCTAAGTCTTTCTGAAATTGTGTAGGGAAATTCACTTTGGCTGCTTTGACATTCTGATTTAAATAAATGCCAATCACTATTTGAGGAAGTTTATTTTACTCACTTCCTTTCTGTCAGCTGGAAGTCAAGAAAACCAACAGTTCTTTGAAAGATGAGATTTAGAAGCTGTTAGAATTTAAATGGTTCTGGTTTCACATCCTTTTATTATTTCAGACAAGAATGTTAATGATTAGACATCCATATTAATGTTGTAATAATTGTACTATCTGAAATATGGTCAAAGTTTCAACTGAAAACATTATCCCATTGCATAATGTAAAATATATTGATTGAAAAAATATTTTCTTTTAATTTCATATATTTCTAAACATGTCTGTAATTATAACATACTGTCCTAAATCTATTTTTATCAGACTAGTTAACAGGCTTAATTTGTTTGCCAAAACTGGATTTCTGACAACTGTTTCTCATTTGGTTTCAAATAACTTCTTCCAAAATAACTCTTTAGGGAGAAACATGAAAAAAATGGAAAACAAGAATATTTATATATATATATATTTTTAATAAAACCTTTCAGTACTTTGAAACCATTTCTGAGTTTCTGAAAAGCTCTGTTTCATGACACAGTGGTGATATTAAATCTCTCTCTAACAAGACATTCAAACATAGGAAGATAAAATTTGATATCTGTGATTGAAACTCAATGCATATGGATCACTGATCAAAGTGTTACAAGGGTTTATTTGTCTGTCTTAATCCCATCCATAAGGCACTGCTCATATAAAAAGTTCCTTGGAGCAATAATAAAACCATTGAAATTGCAGATGGGTTTTCTGTTTATGCCATTGGTGGGGTTTTTTTGTTGTTGTTGTTTGGAGTTTTTTTGACATCTTAAAACTGTACTTGTAAAAGCCAGCAAGTAAAAAAGAAGATACTTTTCCATGTCCATGTTAAATACGATGTGGCTGATTTGTAGTCTCAGACTGGAAAACAGAGCATGGGGCTGCTCTAGCTCCTGCTTGCAGGGCCATGCAGAGAATCTACTGTTCATTCAGCCACCAGCCACAGTAATCGTTGTTAATGTCAGCTTTTCAGAGCAAATACTGATCAGCACAGTCTTTCTGCACTCAGCAAGAAAAGGAATACAAGCTTCCTACCTTTTGTCTTTATCATTAAGGGAAGGAAGTTTTTTAACAAGAATCAGGGTACTCAATAGCGGGCACGAGTATCAGGAAGACGAACATGCCTACATCTTATGACCAAATCTGGATCACATCGTGGCTTTCTAAGGGATGTTTTTGCCTTGTCTGTTAAGGCACTGCCAAACCCTCATATATAACATTTAGTGTCGACCTTGCAAAAACTAGCAATAACAAATAACAAAACCAATGAATAACAATAACAAAATCAATGAAAGATCAGAACAGGCCAGCATTGGTACAACTTTGTCAGAGAAAGACGTTCAAGAGATTTGGATATGAGCAAGTAAAATGTTATTTAACTGTAGTTTATCTCCCAGAGAAACATTTGTCCTGGGTTGAGCAGCAGCAGTCATTTTTCTCCTTCTTAGGAGCTAGTACAGTGCTGTGTTTTGATCTTTTGGCCTTGGAACAGTGCTGATAACGCCGATGTTTTCGGTTGCTACTCGAATGTTTGGTCTGGCCAAGGACTTTCTTAGCCTCATGCTCTGCCAGGGAGGAGGGGAAGCTGGGAGGAAGCAGAGACAGGACACCTGACCCAAACTAGCCAAAGAGGTATTCCATACCACAGCACGTCATGCCCAGGATGTAACTTGGAGGGACCCGGAAGGGGTAGAGGGACTGCAGGGTTGGAGGAGGTATCTGTCGGTGCTCGGCTGGGGGGAGTGGGGTGAGTTATCGGTCGACTGGTGTTGAGGTGTTGTATTCTTTCCTCTTGTTATTTCCTTTAGCACTGTTATTATTGGTGGTAGCAGTAGTGGTTTGTGTTACACCTTAGTTACTGGGCTGTTCTTATCTCAACCCGTGGGAGTTGCATTCTTTTTGATTCTCCTCTCCGTCCCTCCAGGAGCAGAGGGAGGGCAAGAAGTGGGGAGAGTGAGTGGACGAGGTTTGTGGTTGGGTTTAAACCACGACACATTAAACAAGAAGATGTGACTGAAGCAAAGATTCCTGGGTAGAACCAGGGAGGTGATATTATTTTAAATATTCTTATGGCTGAAGTTCAGTGAATGAAAAATTCAATGCAGTGTGCAATTTATAGAATCATAGAATAGTTAGGGTTGGAAAGGACCTCAAGATCATCTAGTTCCAACACCCCTGCCATGGGCAGGGACACCTCACACTATTGCATGGAGTCATACAATAGTCTCACAGAGACACAGAAAACTCTGATGGGGAATGAGGCTCACAGTTTCACATCAACTGAGCAGCTAGCAAAGCAAACTCATACTAAATAGGCTGATATCACTATAATCCAGGCTCTGAGGAGATGCAGAAGAAAAATTTTAGGTATCATAAAGAACACTGACAAAGCTCAAAGAATCCTACAATATGCTGAAGAAATGGAGGGAAGGGCAGTGTAGAGGTTTTATTCATTTTCAGAAATTGTGATATTTCTGTTATTGTCAAAATGAGTTATTTGACATATTACATTCCATTGATAAAATTAGCATAAGCAATAAATCCAGTTGCCATTCCTCTTCCAGATTTTTGTGTTAAGAATTCTGGTAATTCTAGTGGGATCTTCTGGGGATTGCAGAAGGGCAAATCCAGTTACCATGAGCTTTCTTTCAATAAGAAGTCTTACACTCTTGTCTCTTATTTCTGCATAATATCAATAAATATACAAAAAGGTTTTCCTTGAATTTTTGCAAACCCCTAAAAATGAATGTTTGCTTCTGAACACCTGAATTGCTTAGAAATCATACCTATGGCTATGTTTATGCCTTTTCAATGTCCCAAAGAGGCTAGTAATAGCCCACAGTGCAGCAGACTCTGACTCAACAGTGCTGCGAGCGCGCAAACAGGAAATCTAATCATTCTAATGCTTTTCCTTTTTCTAGTGCTCTGAAGGACAAATTGGGAGTTTGGTAATTTGTTTTGATGGTTTTATTTGTTTTGTGGTTGTGGGGTCTTTTTGGTTTTTTTTGTTTGTTTGTTTGTTTGTTTTGTTTTGTTTTATTTGTTTCTTTCTTTAAAAGTCATGCTCTAGTTTAAATAAAAATATCCTATGGTCTGTGCTAGGAAGAAGGATATACTGTTACAATAAATCCTGGTCTGATAATCTATGTTTGTAGAAATAAAGTACAGCATTTAATGCTGCACGCATTTACCTCTTCCTCTTGACACTTGCAAACCTTTGATCTATTAGTTCATCCATTAATGCAACAAAAAGGTGTTAGTTTCTAAATACGTGCATCTTGACTTTCTCTTTTATTATTCATTATAGTTTCATTTTTCTTCCACCCAACCAGCCTCTTTTCTTGATTCTGAGTGACTCCTGCTGTGCTGTAAAAATACTAACACAGAAAATATGTCATTTTGTGAGTAATATTTTGTAATCCATTGAATCTATGTTTTTTTACAGTTCAGCTACAGCTTCATATTAAATGAAACCTGCACTCTGAGGGATTCAGACAGAAGAATGACAGACCATTTCCTTTCAGAAATTCTGTATTTAAAATTCTGGCTTAGGTGGTTGCTCACAGGCTGCATTTATCTGTGACTGGAAACGAAGGAACAGTAACAAATTTTAATTTGCCTGTTTGCCAAAGACTTTGAGATCTCTTTTTCCTGGAAAACAGCAACCAGAAGCTCATGTAGGATAAAGGTCAATTTATGACTAATTTTTCGATAAAAAAAAAGTACCTCAAAAAGATTAGCTTTCATGCTTCACCTCAGTGGATGCACAAAAGTCCCTTAAGCAGCTATTCGTACTATGATATATTCTGAAAATACTTTTTTTATGAGAAGAGCAATAATCCCATATTTGTTATTCCCTGTCTTCCTTTTTGATCAGCTTTAGACAGGCTAGAATCAGATTTCTTATGCTATAGTAAGCAAATCACTTAAGGGATAAATAATGGACTAGTCTTGACTAAAATTTCTCGACAGTGAGCACAAGGTACATACTTTTTGTTTGAACCTTTGCAAATCACTTCTTAAACCTTTCTGTACTTCTCCAGAGTGTCAACAATATGGAGCACCAACATGTTGCACATATCTTGTACCAGTTAAGTGAGCAATGCATGTGAACTAAACTGAGAATTGTTTTGTCTTTGTCATTCTACTGTTTCTTTCATAATTTTGTGACATCATGGAACTTTCTGGACACCCCAAATAGTCTGGTCATCCTCTTATCTGTAATAGTCAGACCCCTCACTCCCCTGTAATGCCGAGCAGCACAGTAGCAGGTATGAAGCTATTCCTTCATGTTCATGCTTGCCAGGATTTTTTCCTAGGATAGCATGTACTTAAAAAAAAAAAAAAAAAAAAATCTGATTATTTCAGGCAGTCTCTAAACATTTAGTTATAGCTGTCTTCAGGTGGTAACCAGACAGAAATGCAAATACTGTCTCTTACCATCATGGAGAATTCATAGTCAGCAAAGGTCTCGATCAACCAGGAATCCTGACAATGAATCAGAAACAGGAGACTGATGAAAACAGCCTTGCAGAACACTTTGCCATGGGAGGACTTGCTCAAACTACAGTCATTGCTGGTGAGAGTTAGGGTTGTGAGACACCACAGGAACAGATGACAAATAGGGTGATGCAGTGAAGGTGCAGCAAAATTCAAGCTCCAATAAAATCCTACAGAAATTGCTTCTTGATTGAAAACTGTGTAACCACAGCTATCATCTCAAATCTTTAGGTGAACAGGATCTCACTGCCTGGAGATACTGCCCTGAACTCAACAACTTCTTATGATGGAAGGACTGTACTTAACTACAGTCCAGGTGAGGGTCTAAAATTACTGGATGCAGACTTGTTGTCCAGCTATTTATTCTTTTAGGCCTACAAGGGCTTTTTCCTTCCTAGGCTCAGCCTGTAATAACATTTCCTACCAAGTGCCTGTGTTTGAATATGTGTGGCGTATAAGTATGTCACATTTTCTGTGATGGTGGTGTGCTTTATTGTACTTTGTCCTGCAGACATATGGGAAGTGGCTGGTTAGCACAACGTGCACTGCATTTATCATCTAGTTCAACCAGGTACTGCTTCAGAGAATCAGGCAACCATGCAACGTATGTTGTGTACTGAATAGTCTAAGAGACTGGCCAATTGGGAAAGTGGGTTTTTTCTGACCATTCTCAGACACATATATTTTGTCTAGTCCAGAAAGAAAAAAGTGAAACAGTCACATTTACCTATTATTGTCTGACAAGTTACTGTAAGCAGCCAACACAGGATGCTTTAATTATGGCAGCAATACTTTTTTCCTATAATTACACCTGTCCTCCTTTCATCTGTTCAGATTCATTGTGGGGCTTTTCCTTCTGTGGTTGGGCTTTTTGTTGCTGTTTTAGTTTTGGTTTTTTTACCCAGTTTGATCTAGCTGGAAAATTCTTTTTTCAAGATTGTCTCTAAGCAACTGAGTATTGAACTGATCAGAGAAACAAGTTTGCATCACAAAGTTGAAGCACACAATGAAACCCAGCTTTGTCCTGAAACCACAGTGAAAAACAAAACAGCTTTGATACATTAATATTTGTTTAGTTTGGATCCTGTTTGTCTTGGAGGGACAACTTTGATCTTCTCTCCTGTTAAAAATAAGGTAACAACAATTGAGATCAAAACAAACAGGCAGAAATGTCAAAAAAAGACTTTGATGTAGTCTGAGTGAGTCATGTGGAAGTATGGTCACATCACCCCAGCAGCCATCACCTTGCTTTTCTTATGGACCATCTAGAAACAGAGAAATCCAAACCATGACAGATTACCAGAGCAGCAGGGCACATAACTAGCAAAATCAAATGTTCTTCACAGATGTATCAGTACATATAATGCAAGTATAAAATGTGTAGCTATACTCATGCACAGCTACAATTTAATCCATAGGTAATATGTAGTCACAGAATCACAGAATCACAGAATCCCAAGGGTTGGAAGGGACCTAAAAAGATCATCTAGTCCAACCCCCCTGCAAGAGCAGGGTAACCTACAGTACATCACACAGGAACTTGTCCAGGCGGGCCTTGAATATCTCCAGTGTAGGAGACTCCACAACCCCCCTGGGCAACCTGTTCCAGTGCTCTGTCACTCTTACAGTAAAGAAGTTCTTCCTGATGTTAACGTGGAACTTCCTATGCTCCAGTTTACACCCATTGCCCCTTGTCCTATCACTGGATATCACTGAAAAAAGCCTAGCTCCATCATCCTGACACCTACCCTTTACATATTTGTAAACATTGATGAGGTCACCCCTCAGTCTCCTCTTCTCCATGTAAAACATTTATTATACATCTCTAGCATTTATTAAAATGTGCTAAAATTTTTGCAAGTGGTTGTGTCAGGGTCAATATTTTTCAATTTAGTTGTAATAGAACCCATAAGTATAAAAAAAGGGTGAAGGGTTTTTGAATAAGAAATCATTCAAGAGTGCTTTTGGTGCAGTTAATGTCTCCTTTTGTTACCGTTCTTTTCTGTTTCCTGATACTGATTTACATCTTTAGTGACCCTCATTTGGTATAAATCAGCTATTTCTTGCTGCAGCTGTCACTCTACAGGAACTGTGTGCACATCACAGATGTTGGATTGTTTTTCTGTTATCTGTACACTACAACTTAATGTCATATCAGGCAGAGGAGGATACTTAGGAAATAGATTTCAGGACTCAAAGAAGTCTTTGGATTCCTGTCACTCCACATATCTGTCATGTTGATTTATCTGACACTTTATTTCAGATACAGTGATTTTTCTGCCTGAAGCCTTTCTTCATAGGGTAGCTCAGCTTGATAGCTCAGAAAACTCAGGCTGTTTGCACTAAAAAGGGCATAAGACATTCTAAGAAATCTTAGAGTCACAGCAGGAAATGGTGAACTTCAAAACTTTTAGCATTTGGCTTTGATTGAGGTAAGAATCAAAAAGCTTGAATAGATAACTGAACCAGTCTGACATCCTGAGTTAGTGATGTGAGGTTGGGAGTCTCCATTTTCAAGCTTTCTCAAAATATTTTTCTCTCTTTCCTGTGTTCCTGGCAGAAAATTGCAAAAGACAAGCAAGTGACAAGGCATCTGTGATTTTCTTGCTACGAAATATTATTGAGGCTAAAATATTACATGATTTAAAACTAAACTAGACATTTATATACAAAGAAGAAGAATTCAGACTGATCACGCTAAAGTTTGACCCTAGTATTCTGGAACATGCTAAAAATTTGTGAGAAAGATCAGTCTTCATCATTAATGTCATAAAAAATCCCTTTAAAAAAAGTGATTAGCAAGAGTTGCCCAAGTAGTCACTAGATAATATCACTAGGTTGTACTGTAAATATACTGCAAATAGCTCTACTGCAATCTTTTTTCTGCCTTTTTTTTTTTTCCAAAAGTTGTTTATAAAGGTGATTGAGACTGTTTTCTGCTACTTTATGTAGGTACATTACACTAATTAATAGAGAAGGAGGGTTGGAAGAGAAGTAAAGAGTTGAGTAGGAAAGGACACATCAACTTCTGAGGACCTTAGCAGATGATCCATCATCAGAAATACAAATGAACTTGCTCAGGACAGTTCCCTGGACAAATTACCTTGAGGAAAATATCAAATATGAAGCCATTCAGGGAAAAAAAATCCATTTCAGCCAACAGGTATTTTTCAAATACCCTCCCCCTATTAGTTCCTTGTTTTCTTAGGGCATCCTATAAATATGATTTATTTATTTTCCGTTAAACAGTTTCTCCTTCTTTATACCTCTAACATGGCATGTCATCTATCAATCTAAATGAGTATATGACAACAGAAACAAAACTTCAGAAAATCATATGAAATTTAAATTGAAAATTTCAACATTTAGATGTCTTTTACTTGGTCCCTAGGAGCTGGATTAGCAATTAATCTTCTAAAATTTGCACAAAAAGGGCAGGGGTAAACAAGAGAGATCAGAATAGTCAGGTTTGTTCGTCTGTAACAAGAGTCATCAAAGAAACCAACTTTTTTGGTGTAAGATTAGAATCTACGTGGGTTTGGGGTTTTTTTTTTTTTTTTGGTAATAATTCAGACCTAAACTATCATTTAGACTCTGCCCTGTGCCCTGTTCAAGATGAGACTGTTTCTTAAACCGTTTTCCATCTGAAGCTGCTGAAAATGCTGCTGTTCTGTAGACAAACCCCTGTGTAGCACCTCTGTGAAAAGCTGCAAACAGAAAATTGGCCATTGGGCCTTTCTTTTTTTATTTCCTCTAGAAGCATCACCAAAGCGTGTGTGTCTGTCTCTCATGGTAGTATACAGACACTTTACGTTGCTTACCTAGAAGAAAGACAGTGCTTATGACAAATGCAAACACTCATTTTTCCAGAGAAAGGGCTTGAGCTGGAAACTGTTTGTACATGCTGTAAAACGATGTCTGTAGACATGCCTGGATGTAAAAATGCCAGACCTAAGTGTCCATACACAGTATTCATTTTCCTGGTAGACATTTTATTTCCATTTTCTTTCTTCTTTTTTGACTATTAGCTCCACAGTGAAAGTTCTGGTTGATTTAAACAAGTGATTGCATTAATTTAGGGAGACAAAGATTTGGGATGAACATCCAGAAAAACTCCTGAGAGCAAACTGAATGATCAGCAAAGTCTCCCAAGAGAAGCTGTAGAAACTCTGTTACTTGGGACTCTTAAATTAAAAGGTACTCTGGGGAACAGTTTTGGGAGAGAGGCTTGATAACTGGGACTTTCCTACCATTAAGCTTGGAAAGACAGTCATTATCACCAGAAGTAGGAACACGGTTCATTAAAGTTTATAACGAAAGCTGAAATACTTACCTATGTGACATGAATGCTGATGAAACAGAAAATAATATTAACAGCACCAGACACTGAGGGAGTCTCAACTCTGCTTTCAAAGATGAGGGAAGAATGGCTCAGTGTGATGTTTTGTTCCTTTCACTGGCCCGTGTGGTTCCTGAGTACCTCACGTACAGATTTCACCTGAGGGTTTAAGCAGTTACATTCCATTCACTTTAGTGAGCACAGGAGCCTGCATGTCCATATCATTATATTTCCATGCTCCTTAAAAAGAAAAACATATTTTATATCAGGGATTTATAGCCAGCTCAGCAGGCAGAAAGACACATTGCAAAATAAAAATGGGTGTGGGGGAGTAAAAGCAGTTGTGAAAGCAACTCAGTAAGTGAAAATTGCAGAATGGTCATTTATATTGCTGAAATTAGAGGCCACACTGCTCTGCCCTACCATCCCCTCTTCAGATTTAAGCTTTCTCATCCAGGACAGCTGAAACTGGGGAGATTAATAACATTTGATGTCAGCCAACAAAGAGTGACAGGGTCCACTTCCAAGATAGAATTCCCTTGTGTTTTCTGCTTCAAAGCACTCTGCAATATTTCTGGACTAAGAAGAGTGGGTAGGGCATTGGCTTAACTCAGGGTAATACGTCCAGTGACAGCTTTTGTAAGACATTCCATAAACCATTAAAGCTTTGGTCCATAAAGACATTTAAGAGCATCACTTCTGTGATTTCAGACACAAGAAAGTGGCTAGCACTCTAAAGGATCAAAGACTAGTTTCTTTGTGCTTAATTCTATACACAGAACTGGGATAGCAGTACCTCCCAGCAACAGGGTAGAAATACATCGAGATTAAGACATTTCAGCACTGTCGATAGAGACATAAAGTCCCTAAACTAGTCTGCATAGCGCATGCTGACACCAACACACTAGAGAGTCTGGCCCAGGGTCTTTAATTCTGCATTGCAAATTGTGATAACAGGTTCATTTAACTCAAGGAGAATTTAACTTAAGCACTGTCATGTACTTAGCATACTATAGAAATATTAAGCAAGACTTAAAGGAGATTTAAAGCAGAAAATATTTCACATTGTATGAATAATTTAAAACTTGAAAAATTATTAAAATGTCTTAAAGTAATGAGTTAGTTAACCCTGAATCCTGAACTGATTATAGCTGTCTGTCACTACAATTTCTTCAGTGTCCAGGTACTGTATTTAAAGTACATAAAATGTGTTTGATTTTATCACAATTTCATTTTCCACCTTAATTGTATCAGGCAGGGTTAATCTGACGGTTAGAAACTCCTATATGCATTAATTTCATGTAGGGGATTTAATTAAGCCTAGGGGATGGTGTTTTAATTAGCTACATAAGATTTACTTGAGTTGGAAATTCTTATAATTGACTAGTGCCAGAAGCGGTGTGACATTTGTGTTGTTATTAACAAAGGAGGCCATAGTACTCGTTTTGGAGCAAATCCTTGCTAATGTCTAAAGTAATCTAAAAATCTGTGCAATGCTGGTTCAGTATTGGTGCCTAAAAAGATCCAGTTACAAAAGGCTTTCCTAACTGGTGGGACTCACTTCAGTGAGGAGGCAAGAGAGCAAAAGAAGGGACGTTTGGTATGCGAGTGCTTAATTGTTAGCATTCCAAGTGGTGCTCTCCAAGGCAATGTCCAAACACAATTTAAGGTATAGCTTGCATTAGGGACTATTTGCAACAACCAGTATGGAAAAAGCTGCTCTGCTGGTTTTAGTTGAAATAAATCAATCCATAGCCACAAAGATGTACACAAAGATCTGCACAGGTCCAAAGAACAGTTCTTGGCCCATTTTCCTTACTACCATGAATTTATTCTCCAGCTCTGCTATCTGCCTCCTGTCTCCTCTTCAGTGAGCCTGAAGAAAGGGCTGACAGTAAGATCATGTTGCTGAGTGAACACGTTTCTTTCAAGGTCTTGGCAAGAAAGTAGAGAAAACTGGCAGCAGATACAGCCCTGACTTCATCACCTTCATCTTTTCTGGTAGACAAAGAATGCAACCCCTTTCTGACAGCAGCACCCTGTAGTTTTGCAGACATCCCTCCCTGCCATAGGTCTCAAAATGTGCCTGCAGGACCTTGCTATACCACCTTGGTTAGTCACTCCTTATTTTCCCAGTATCTCTCCAGTACTGAAGCAGCTGTTCTAAGAGCTCCCAGGAGCCTAACGCAAGTGCACTCGTCCCACATCACTCTTGTGAACTACTGACACCTACTCCCTTAAACAGCTCTTCAGCAAGAAACAGGGCACCTGGAAGACATTAGACAATCATTTTTAATATCCTTCTGTCCAGAGAGCTGGAAAGACTGGTAGTTTGGGTTTATTTGGATAGAGTAAGGGAATTCTTGCACAGGTTTGTTAAAGGCTTTTTTTAAGAAAAACATAATTGTTTAACAGTGTTGCCTCAAGCTAATGTGAAATACTCCAAGCTATTAAACTTATCAGTGCACTTATCTGCTGTTACCAGGTGTGTTTTTCAAGTGAAGCTTAACAGCAAAACATTTGGAGACTGCTCATTAAACTCAGTGACAGTCTTGACATGACCAGAAAAGCCACATTTCTGCTCCAGATGCTGAACTTTCCATCTAGCAATGCAAAAGGTGATATTTTTGTGCTTGTCCAAGTATCCTCTGCTTAGTAAACATACTTCTGTGGATTGTAAAGCCCTGTTTGAAAACACTTTGTGCGATTGTAAAAATCAAATTGTATCCAGAAGAACGTCAGAAACTCTGGGCTGAGAAAGAAAAGAACTTTGTAGTCACATTAATTTCAGCTGCTGTCATGGTAGATTTCATAATATAAGAGCAATATTTGCAGGAGAGGTTTCTAAGATCCAAGTATGTAAGAAGGAAATTAGAGATTCAATAAGTACCACTATAATAATTTTTTGCAGTATATGCTAGGAGAACATTGGGTTTGTTGTAGGTCATCTTTCAGAAAAAAAGGGTCTTGACTGAAATGTCAGAAAAGAGCTCATGGGAAATATTTGCAGAGCCTTTTCCTTGATGACCTAGCTAAAGTAGCTTTGAATGATCACATTCTTCCTATGCAAAATTACCCTGTAATTTCATTGGTTTACATTACTCTTAGTTTCCTTTCCTAAATATGCTGCATAATGCTGATGGCAGAGAGGAGATATCACATTCACTATCCTTATACTTATGGAGACATACATAAAGAACTTGCAAAGCAATTTGTGGTTCTATAAAGTGAAAGGTATATAATAAAAATAAAGTATTTTGTTTTGATGTGATTCTTACAAAATGTAACTTCCAGGAATGATGTCACTTTTTTAGCTGGAAGATCTTGGCTGACCTGGTAATGCCATTTCTGGAAATCCATACAAGATTACAAATAATTCAGCAGCATTCGATGGATTTGTGATAATGCAGATAGGGAATGCATAATTCCGGTCTATTTCCTGCCAAATGTTAAGTCATACTGATGCTGGGTGAGATACAACAATGGATTTTTAACTCATTGTTTCATAGGTTTTTTTCCTGCACTTTATGTTTGCATAAATTGCATCTGTATCTTTGTGGTAGACTTAGTTCTTGTGAAATGTGTTGCAATGATCACATCAGGCATTGTTAGTGAATCCTGCAGTGTCCAAAGATTTTTAAGGTGATTTTTCTGCTTTATAAACACACAAAAATGTTTAGGAGCACATGTGATATGTTTTTGTGCCCATATTGTATTTAAGTTCTGCATTCCTGAGCAGGACTCTTCAGTGTTTACACAATATACATTATAAATAATAATAATAATATTAAAACAGCCAAGGTGTCAGTGCCAGTGACCACTGCTAGATGCTTTTGTTGATACTATGAAAAAAGCTCCACAGTGAATTATATGTAATAATTTGGTAATGAAGAAATTTTCTTCCTAGTTTCCACTGGTTTACGGAAGGCTTAAAGATAGCACCCCACTTCTTCATAGAATCATAGAATCATAGAATAGTTAGGGTTGGAAAGGACCTTAAAATCATCAAGTTCCTGCCATGGGCAGGGTCACCTCCCACTAAACCATGTGTTGTTCGTTTACTTGGCTTTCATATTATCTGTTCTAAATAAATAGAATGTTTATTTGTAGAATATGTAGAAATATTTGTATAATATGTTTTGACTTTATGAGATGGATTTGTTCCACCGTAAGTTAGGAAGAATAATGCAGATACGAAGACTTTGGAGAGCTATCTGAGAGGTATTCTGCTGTAGCTTTAGGCCTTATTTTTATTAGAAAATGCTTTTCTCCTATTTCAAGAAGGTTTTGTTTTCTTCTTATTTGCTTTGGAAGTTTCATGTTGTTCTGTTATGCAGAAAGTATAATGGCCATTATTAATTATTATTATTATTATTATTGTTGTTGTTATTCAAAATAACTTTATGAGAAATCCTCAGAATGAGAAAAATAACTGCAATAAGGTTGCTACTCATTTGGAATACTGAGTTTCTGCTCTTGCAAAAGGCCTCTTTCTTCTAACAGGAGTCTTCCTTGAAGAAATACCACCTAATCCATATCAAGCAAAGGGCCCTGAATATATTTCATATATTATTGCTTACAGTCAAAACCAGCAGTAAGAACAGGTAAAAAAGTTATTTTCCTAGAAAGCAGACCCTGGGAACAGTAAAAATCCCTTGTGTTTGCTGCAGAGCAGAAGTGGCAGATCAGGGTTATCAAATTACACTTCCTGAGAGCAGTGTCCTCCTTCTTCCATATAGTATGCAGCACAGCCTTTCCTATGGCTGTATCATTGGGTGTAGATGTGTTTGAACTCTACACTGATGCTCCATGATGACAAGGCTGAAGCTGTCTCTGTTCAGAAGTCTTCCTGTTTGTCGTGGCTTAAACCCAACCACAAAAGCTCATTCACGCACTCTCCCCCCCTCTTTTCTCTTTCTCCCTCTTTCTTTCCTTCCCCCCACCCCCAGGAGTTTTGTGCTATTAAAAGTCTAGCAGAAGAGACAGTGTCCTGTAACAAAGTGCTAATGGAGATCCTTGTCTTGGGTCTGCAGAGCCATAGTGAGTGGGGTGTAAGGCAGTGACTCTTGGTGCCATTTTGAATGGGACAGGGCAATATAGGGAATACGCTGCTCCTAGCTCAGCATGATCCTTACACTCACCAAGCTGGGGTCACAGAGAAGGTGAAGCAGTAAGGTAAAATATAGCATCAAAAGTCAACCAGGAAAGGGTTACTGTCTACCCGTCTGGTGTACGACTCATGTCTGGAGCTGAAGCTGGCCTCTTTCTGTGGGCTAAGAAAAAACACAAGAAAAGATGTCTGGAAAACAGTTGTATCATTTTGTTAGAGCAATAAATTGCTTTCTAGGGAGACAATGTTGAATGTGGTACTGGTGACTTCTGAGGAAGTGTCCTTCCGCCCAGCAGAGGCAGAAGCAAGCACAGATCACTGCAGATTCATGGAGGACATACAGGAGGTGGACTGAAAGAAGGGAGGGGAAGGGAGTTTTCTTTATGCAAAGGACAGATTTATATGTGATAATGACAGCAACATTTTGATAATGTCTGAACTCCAATCATAAACTCCAATCATAAATGGATAAGTCTGATCATGTATTTGTTCCTCATATGCTTCAATGTCATGAATAGTTAGTGTCTACACAGTAAAACTCAACACCTTCAGCAATTTATGCTTCTGAAATCTTGGAAGATTTCAGCAGAAGTGACCATGTCTGCTTTCTACAGGGGTCAAGAGAGTGTATGTGTGCAACAAAATGCCTTCAGTCTTGTACTTTAATCTCGTTGGATCTTGTCTGATGCTTAGACTTTTCTTCCTTGCAATGACCAGAAAGGTCCAGTAATTTAGCATTAAAATGTCCCTACCTTGATCAAGTTACTGGATGTCTCTCCTTATTTTCCCTTCAATCTTCCTTTGCACAAGTGTCTTAGTCTCCTTGCCTTTCTCTGCCCTTGTCTGAATCATTAAGTAACATGGTTTGCCCAGCCCTTCAGAAAACCCTACCTGGGTGCCCGGCAGCTGCAGGTTCTTTGTTTGTGACCAGATGTTGCAGGGTATGGCGGCAGTTGTGGGTTTTCCTAGGCCGCTGTTCTCTGCATCATCAACATCAGCATCCTAAGACCAGATGGCACCCCTGCAGAAATCTGTTACTGGACCACCCTGACTTTTTGGTTGAGCA
Source organism: Lathamus discolor (assembly GCF_037157495.1). Lineage (NCBI taxonomy): Eukaryota > Metazoa > Chordata > Aves > Psittaciformes > Psittacidae > Lathamus > Lathamus discolor. The sequence continues at coordinate 34,503,169 of NC_088884.1, read as the reverse complement.
CCTGCTGTATCCCACCTCCTCTGAAAAGTTCACTGCACTAACAAATGCATCTTGTGAACTGGATGGGGTTTTTATACTATCAGCTGGACAGCTTCAGTTTATACTATTACTTGTGCTACTTGGCCTAATATTTCCAGCGATTTTGATAGCATTAATATTATGAGTTATGTTTTCAGAAAGTGCTGAAAATTAGACTTCACAGTGAAAATTGACCAAAAATTTAGAGTAACTTCAGAAAATCTTAGATATGAAGAACAGGACAGAAGAAAATGCTCCCAAAAGTTAGGGTATCACAGAGTGAACACTGCCAGGGATGGAGCATTTGCCACTTCTTTGGGCAACCTGTTCCAGTGCCTCACCACCCTCACAGTAAAGAACTTCTTCCTTATATCTAACCTGAACTTCCTCTGTTTACGTTCGAACCCATCACTCCTCATCCTATCGCTTCTTTCATCTTCTAAACTCCACAAATGGACAGACAGGCAACAAGGAAAACATAATTTATTCAACTTGAGGAAACTGGCTGATTAGTTTGAAGGAAAGAACATGACTTGAGGATTTCCATAGGAAAGAATCAAATCCAAAAGTCTTTTGTTAAAAAAAGGTTTGAAAGCCTCCAGTTAATTTTTATTGAATGAATGATATTCATACTTTGCTATATGCAGGAACTCAAGTTCCAGACTGCCAAGAACACAGGATGGGGTCATGTGGTTGTTGGCTGGTCTATGCTTCAGCACAACAAAGTAGCCATTGAAGCATTTACTTTTGAAATGGTTCAGTGTATCCGCATTGACCAACGCTGGTTAGAGTAAATGGCTCAGCCTACCCACACACACCACTCGCAAAATTTCAGACACCGTTCCTCCCTTTCTGTACTGTGCTTGGCATTTTCCAGGATAGTACATTTTTCAACAGCTTTTTAAGGTATAAAATCCAAAAGAGGGGTGATATTCTGTGTCTCTTAGGTGTTATGTTTGTAAAGAAATTCTGAAGCTTCTAAGCAAAAGCTTAAATAGTTTCAAAAGGCATCCAGTATAGAAGAATGTATTCTTACTATTTTTTCTTCCCTGAGTTTGACAAGTGCTTAGACATTTTATTTATGATTTGACAGATGGAAATTCAGTTCTCTGCTTTGCTGCAGAAATTTTTGTATGACTTTGGCAAATCATTTAGCTATGGTGAAAAATGAATATACAAACAATAAATATAAAACTAAGAGTATAAAGGCAATAAAATGAATTGAGAATAATTATATCAAAGACTGTGATATATCTATCTCAAAAATATTGTGGTAGTTACTAATATATGTCATGTCATATTGAAGAGTATAAGTGAAAATAAAGGTTAGCAATGGGAAGATATTTCAGTACTAATCTTTAAAAAAAATTGCTTACAATCAAATAAGTTGCATCTTTCAAGATTAAGTACATGCAAAACAACTGAGTTTTTAGGAAAGCTGCATTGTACTTGGCAGTTTGAATTGCTATCTTTGTTACCTGTTCAAACTGCTGTTGAAGGGTAGTCACTGCGAGACCATATAGTGAACACTGGCTGATCTAGTATTGTTAATTCTTCTGTTTAATGCTGATCAAGAAGCTCTGCTGGGGCAAACTCAAGACACTGTAAGGCTCATTCATTGAAATAATAGTGCCTGGACTACTTAGCACTACTGGAGATTTTGAATGTGTGTTAAACATTGGTATCTCCCGTATCTGGATTCCAAGGGTAGGATGTATCTCTCCAGACGTGGATGTCTTCTTCTGAGTTAGTCCTGCTAAGCTGCTTTCTGGTTAATGAAAAGACATAGGCACTACCATTTCATGCTATAATAGTTTTCTACATCTTCTAGGAGTTTTTATCTCTGTTGTCTTTAAGGGATAATACTAGGCTCCAAAAAAGAGCCTACATTTTAGGTTCCTAAAGTGCAACTAATTAAATCCCATGCTTTCCTTTCTTCCAGATCAGGAAAGGACAACTGGAGCCTATCCTCAAAAACAGTTTGTAATTCTCCTGCACAAAGTTAATGAAGGCTATAGAGTTTATGTACTTGCACTAGTGAAGTCTCACGTAAAAGACTTTCAGATGCTTTAACTGATGCTCTTGGGATATTCTAAGTGGCAGAAATCTTACTGGAGAACAGCAAAGAAGTGACTTTAAAAGTGCTACTTGATGCATTTTCTGTATCTCATTTCAACATTGCGTGTGGAGTCACTGTTGTAATACTCATAGCATCTGTTTTATCTCAAGCTATGATAATAGTTTGTGACAATGGATTCACCTCATTAGGACTGAGAATATGTCTTCCAATTTCATTTGAAGCATCATGTATTTGAAATCACTGTTGTACTAGAGAAAAAAAAACCTACTAGGCAACTAGAGTGGTCTCATGCAGTCTCTCTCTAACAGAATGTATCTGCAGGCTCCAGGTGAAGGACTGCCAGGGTAAGCAAGAAAACCAACTCCATCCAATCCTACAACCGTCAGGAGATGCACAGAGACTTCCTCTAACACTCCAGGAGGCTTTCTTCCAATCTTTATCCAGTTCTCTAACCACCTGCAGCTATGTCATCTAATCTATAAAGTGAAATTTCTTTTCATCACCCTGGCCATTTGTTTTTTTTTTTTTTTTTACCAAAATAGGTTCAACAGTTTAAATAGTAGATCTTTGCTAGCCTTAAGGGTCCTTATTTTGTCTGAATTGAGCTAGTTCAGTTGACAGTTCTGTGGAATGGATAAAGGGCTGAAGAGATAAGCAGGTTGGAACAGGCTGAAAGGAGTACCTTTTCAGGCACTGTGGGTGAAATTGAAAGAAGATAGGAGTAAGTTTTTACTAACTAGTAATTTCAGCAAAACTCTCTGCAACTCTTTTCCATACATTTTCAGGCAGGGAGGGAAACCAGCAGTGATTCTGGCAACATAAACTCTCAGAAGGATCCGTCAGTGAAAAATGTCTTGCAGCTTAATTCTATTCTCATTGGCAATAGTGTCAGACTGCTACAGGACTGGAGGGATGTGTTAGGGTTGGTTTTCGTTATGCAATGGCTATTCCATTATCATGTTCAAAACATAACCTCACCTTGTAAAGTGAAACCCTACTGAAGGAAATGTGACAGTTTTCTCTAGATCCCAAATAATAAAGGGTTTTCTCCATCTGTCTCCAGTGACTCTCTTCTTTTATGCGCATTTCCAGCCCTTTCTAGAAGCGTGAAGAAAGAGTCATTTTGGCTTATCTTAAATTTAGCTAAGATAATCCCTTAAGGCTTTGAGAGACCTTTGAAAATCTGTACCAAAGTAGAAACATGAGAAGAATTCTGATTCTTGAAACAAGCACAGACAAGGAAATCTTGATTTCTAACAAAAACCTGTTCAGCAACATATTCTTGATAAGGAACTAAGTTTTGGGTGTTTCCATTGAATTTCAGTTGAATTCCTTCTTGCTGCATTTAGTAATGTTTGGGACTGTGCTTGATTTTAAATAATATGTTGAATATCTCTTGGTTAGTTCTGTAGGTGTTAAAGGAATACAAATAATGAAGGACAAGGATAATTACCTGTCATCCCCTGGAAAGTTCTATGAAGCTCATTTTGTTGAAAAAAGCTGTAAATAAATCTCTAAGAATATCAACCAGCATCCAGAATATGCCTGGGGACCGTATCATACAAGTAACATTTTCCACAAACTCTTCAATAAGGTTCTAATAGCTGTTTTCTGTTTTACAGAATACTGCTCCTCTGTCTTCAAAATTAATTCAGCTTTCAGTAAGCCTGAGATTTTGCTTTTTCATTTATTGTCATATTGAAACTGTACTTTGTTTCTGATGGTATACGACACTGTCATTTAGAATCAGAACTGGATCAGCATTTTCTTACCCTATCCGTCTCTAAAATAAATCCCAGTTAAATAGTTTTGTGTATGTATATAGCTGTGATATTATTTCTTAATCTCATGGGTAAAAAGCTTTCCACAGAGCCTCAACACAGCATGTAGCACAGAATCAATTTCTGAAAGTCAGAAATATTGTCTGCAGATACTTAAATCATTTTAGTCTGTCTAGTAAGCCTATCAAGCAGCTCTAGGTTGGCCTTGATCTGAATATTCTCAACTATAACTCACTTCAATATGGTAGAAGAGGTAGATGCTGTGTGTTAGTGCGAGGTATTCCTTTCTCCCGCATCTGAATTGTAGAAACGTTTGGTTACCCGCAAAGTGACCATTCACTGGTCTGAAAGTTGATTTTCTCCCTACATTGTTATAATAGCTCCTAAGCCATATGACAGTCCTGCAAAAGAAAATTATCCAGCTGGTCACATTTCAATTGGAAATGTAGTCTCAATATTTTGTAGAGGATGCTGAATGTTTTGAAAGAAAATGTCTTGTTATTCTGGAAATTAAACTATTTTAAACTACTCTAGGCAATGTCAGACTCCAAAAATGTTACTGTCAACATACAAAAACCAAGGTAATTTGTTCTGTACATAAATTCATGGCAGAGCTTAAGAGCAATTTATAGAGAAAGTAAACATCCTCCCTTATATGCTATACTTCAGTAGTCTCTTGAATTCACAAAGAGTTCTTTCAAGTTTTTTGCCACATAACCTTCTGTAAAGTGTCTATGAAAATGTCTCTTATCTCATAACTCTATGGATAAATATAATCAATGGAATAACAGTTTTGTTTTATTGGGTTTTAAACATTTCTTTTGAGTCCCAACAGGTATATAATTTTTATTTATTTATTTATTTATTATTAGCACTAAAATAACTTGTTCTCCCAAAGCAGTATAAGCAATATGTTCTTATCAATTCTTGCTGCTATTTTGTGTGTCAGTTGTGAAGACATTTCACAGGAATGTCTATTAATGACAACCTACAGAAAGCCCTGGCAGAAACCTGTGACATAAAAATGTGTAAAGTCAGATCTAATTTCTACCAAAATCTTTGGGTTACTGTGTTAATGGCTGCAATAATCACATAACTTTTGTGCTTCATTCTTTTTAACACTAGTTAAGCTCCCATCATATAACCTCAATGAAAAGTGATATGTGATTTATATCACTGTTAATTAAAAACACTTTTGGTCATTGAATAAATGCTTCTGTCAGGAGCTGGGTTCAGAATCTGCTTTGAACAAGGGGTTGCAGTAGATGATCTCTGAAGCAGCCTTCCAATCCCTTCCAAACTTCTGTGATTCTATGAACGGTGAAAAGATCCATCAAATCTTATTGATTGTTAGAGCTGGAAATATAAAGAGAAATTCACAATTACCTGTACATCTAATAGAGAAGGAATTAAAAAAAAAAAAATCTTACTTTTGAAATTTAACAAATAACATCATGTTAAAAAGTATACCTGAAACTTCTTTAAATTTTTCTACTCATCTTTTTGTATTTTTTGTTTAATTTAAATAAGAAGCAAAGAATTAATGGAGAAAAAGCCAGCAAACCCATAGCTATGTCACATATGTAATATAAGACTGTTTTCAGTACAACATTACTTTCTTCAGGCAAAAAAAAGCAATGTATTTATTGGTCTTAAAATCTTGATTTATAGAGAGCAATATTTTAAATCACTGACTTAAACTTTAGATCTTTGCAATATTGCTCTTCTGCAGCAAGGTAATGATCATTAGAACAAGTTCTGGAATGCTAAGCTATTTTTTTATAAATATATGTATATATATATATATTTACACACACATACTTTTTACTTTTTTTATACCATTTCAACATGCCTAATGCAGAAATGAAGCACCTGTAATTTTAAAGAAAGAATACTCATATTGCTGTTTTTTTTTCTCTTCAGTAGTAATATTTTCTATAATTTTCAAATTGTGCAAACTATTCTGGGGTAAAAGACTGTGTTTACCAAAAGACATTATTTCATCAGAAAACAAATAAAGGCCTTCAATGACATTTTAGTCCTAAAAATAAATAGGAGTATGTAAAATCACTTATTACATAAGATGACTGAGTCTAAAACCACTGACACATTCAGAAAGGACATTATTATAAAGCACATTATGCAGTTCTGAGTCAACTACTCTTCTTACTGCAAAATAAAAGTCAGTTATTCTGCACAGCATTACAGTATCATATGAAGTCAAAGAGTGTTTTTCCTGCAACATGTCTGGTTTGGGTTTTGTTTGTTTGTTTGTTTGTTTGGTTGTTTTTTTTAAATTTTGCATCAGTTTAAAAGATTATTACCCTGTTTGCTATCGAATCACCTAAATAATAGGGCGCTGCTAGAAACGGTCCAATCAGACAATAATCTATGGCATTTTGTTCTGTCTCATAATCTGCTTCTCCCTTACAGATGAAGGCAAAAGTGATTGGAACCAGAGCTGTATGGAACATTTAACATTTACATAGCAGAAACTGATGTGTGAATGTTTTTACCATTATCCTGCTTACTGTCCCTTTGTGAACATTCTCTAATTCTGAAAAGGCTTCTTTGAGTCACTTACTGAGCTAATGTATTTAAAGGATAAAGAGACTTGTGTTAACCCAAGTGGGTAATAAGGGCTGCTACCCTGGGATCCACTCCAAGACTAGATTGCAAAATTGCAAAGGTGCAATCATGCTGTGAGAGAAGTGAAGGAAACCCCTGTCATGTCAGGGGTCCATCAGGAGGATTAAATGGGATCTCCAGAAAAATTCATGAATGATTCACTTCTTGATTCATCAGGTTCAAACTCAGAAGGGAAAATATATCTGTTTGAGTTGGCCCCTGTCCAAGATATTTCCCTACAGTTTTTAATCGAAACAGAGAATAAAATTGGGTTTAGGTTCAACAAAGCGAGTTAGATAAGTTCCCCAGCATATTGGGGAAGTAAATTTCTTTCCTATTTTCTGAAGGTGTATTTCATCATTGAGAAGTTTGCATTGTTATCATGTTATCATCAAGGGTCTATGTGTTCCTGCTCGAGGACAGAGTTGAACCAGGTGACCTCCAGAGGTCTCTTCAATCTCAGCTGTTCTGTGAATGTGCTACTATACAGGCCCTCTTCTACTCTATAAACACTTATCTAAAAGTAGAGGAAAAACTGAAACCTATCCGTAGAACTGAGCCACCTAAACAAAACCCTCTAATTTACCTATTCAAGGATTCTACCTATCTTTTCCAGGAGGGCATGTTTCTCCTCTAAACTCTGTATCCAAATGATGGCCTCAGCAGACATCTTAGGTATGCTGTGAGATCTCAATAACTTGGTTGCCAATCCTGAGTATCACTTGTATTAACCTCACTTTTTATTTCCCTCAGTTCAGTCTGAATCTAAATAACTATTCAAGATAAATAAGTACCACAAGAGAGATTGAGAACAGCCTGCCATTAAATAGTTGAGTAAAATAATCACAGGTTATTGAACAGATCTATTATTACTTTTACTATGGTCAAAAGTTAAAATCTAGCCTGAATGATGTAGTTTTTTGATGATAAACTCAGGAGAGGAAGGATAGTTTAAAGTACCAAGTGGTCTTTCTCTCCACTCTGTGGAAGAGCAGCTGGTTTATATCCCAAATCCACCACTTATCTACATTAATTTTTGCTCTCCAACAATTTTACTTCCTATATTTTCAAATCTTCCTTCAAATCGGAAGCACTCAAAGGTACTGAAAAGTCATATAATTATTTTCTTTTCTTACTTCTAGAGCAAAAGGATGACTGATATTTAATTGAAGTTGCTTAATAGGCTACAAGGGGATTTTCCACCTGGTATTATTTCTCATTGGCTGAGCATGATGTACAGCATGTTGAAATCAGTAGAAGTTGCATATTGACAACACCGGATTAAGTGTCACTAATGTGTAACAACTACTTTAAACCAACTAGTAAATGTACCAACTAGCAACTTTATCACAAAGGAGATTACACTGTGCAACACATTTTGTGGGGTTTCAAAACATTAAATATGCAATTTCTTCATAAATAATCCATAAGTGAAATTTCTGTGTTGATTTTGTATTTTTTTAATTCCATATCCAAATTTTATAGAAAATAAATAATCACAGTTTATATTGAGCAGGCTTGACTCAGACAAGGCTATCATTAAAAAACAAATACATTGCTTAAACTGTCTTTTATGTTAGTTTTTTTTGTTAAATTCTTCTGGGGGAATTTCTAGCTTTCAATTTTCTTCTGCTCTTTTACCTGTTAGGACCAATCTCCAAGATCTACACAAGCATAATCTGAAGTGTTTTTGCTATTACACTACAGAGTTAATCTGAAACTTAGTCATGTTTCCTATTTCCTCCAATGTACAGATACTTGATATTTCCACCATTCAAATTAACAGACCCATAGTAATTAAGTAGCATAACTCTTATAGGTTAATCATGTGAAATTCTGGTTTACTTTCAAACAATATTTACTGATAACACATCCTGCCAGATACTGAAAAAAAACCCCTATACTTTCAACAACCTCTGATGTCAGTCAGGTGGCATTACATGTATTAGTTCATGTTATAATCATACTTGCTTCTTAAAGCATAGTTACTGTATTAATTGGACTGCTGCTTTCTTAGATACAAGTAATTGCTCAATAACACAAATGTCAGTATATATAACAGACTATATAGTGTAGGCAATGTATTAGAGTTCCTGTGTTAAATGATAAAGACAATCCTATGGTGGGAGCTTAACTAACAATAGGGGTACATTAAATATTCATAAATTCAGTAGAAAGTAGTATCTACCTTAACTCTTATTTAAGCTAAATTCATCTTCAGCTCCCAGTCATACCCCTAGAAATCCTTAGCATTTAAAGTTGACTTCCTTTATTTGGTGTATTGCTCAATTTAGTTCAGCTGTCACTCACTCCTTTAAACACTAATTAAAAATTATTCTTTACTTCCTTTCGCTTCCTTTTCCTCAAGATGTTAACAGATATGTACATTCATAAAAGCAATGACTTAGGCAAATAGTCTGGGGAAAAGAAGGAAATCTCATTAAAGGATAGATTAAAAAAAAAGAAAAAAAGAAAAAAAAATCAACACTCTCCCCCGCCCCCTACTTCTAAAAAGCTCCTTCCAGAAGTGGAAGAAATTGCTTTTACGTAAGGGTGGATTTGCTGCTAAAGGCTTTTATTCCTCCCTCATTTCCTCTGCAAAGTGAAGACTATTTTACCATCAAAAGCAACACATAGTGTGAGATTTTTCTTTTTTGGCATTCTGAAATAGAGCTTTTATTATCTTCCTGAAAATCTTACCGAAAATCTTCCCTTACTTGGCTGCTTCTTTTTTCTTAAAGCTGTTTCTCAGTGGCATAGGATTTATTTCCTGCAGTTTTTTGCTATATACGTAGAAAAATAATAAGGTAAAAATGTGGGAACTTTCATTACTTATTAAGAAATTTTCATAATTACTATTTTCTGGAGGTACTCTAGAGGAGAATTAAGGTGAAAGCAATCACAAGATTAAATTTTATTGTTCAACAGTGCTTTGTCTTTTCTATATTTGAAATAATCCTTTTATAAAATTATACCTCAAAAGAGCTGTTTGGATTCATAATACTCCAGTAACCTGGTACCTACACTAGTTGGAATTATTGAAGGTTATGGCATTAAGTCATGCCAGGGAAGAATTAAGGATTAGATCCAAACGCAAGCTAAAGACAGAGCTATACTGCACACTACCAGAGTTTTATGCATAGATCACCCTGCTGACTCTGGAAGTGGGAATAATGACATACCTTACTATGGTGCTGTACTCACAAAGGTGCAAGCATGATGCTTTTGAGGTATGATTAACTCTTTAGAGTAGTTTTCATTGCAAAACTATTTAAGTTACAGTGTGAAATAACCAGAGAATCTGAGCATGACCCTTATTATTTGATAGCACACAGAAATAACATGAGAAGGAATAAAAGCATTTTGCAACTGGGTCCAACAAAAGCTTTACTAAGAGATATCTAATTAGACAACATTTAGAATGTACTCCTAAAATAGTATTACATTTTTCATTGTTTCTTGATTTTTAATTGCTAGTACAGCTCATCTGCTCTAATAAAATTTCCAACAACAATTTGTTCTATAAGACCTGCAGATTTGGTTGAATTTGGCCTAACCTGTGATAGAGTGAGATTCATCCTACCATCTTAGAATTCCACACATGGATATTATAACCCAAGGCTGACATTCCAGGATGTCTTCTCAGTTAAAGGAAAGAAGTGGGAATCTCCAGGAAGGATTAAACTTTTATCCTATAATAGACATGTAAAATTAGCCATATATATTGCATTCTGGAGCTGCATTTTCTCTCTCTGCCACCCTCTGGTCCTAAATTAAATGCTTGTCTACGCAGATTCAGCTTGGAAGCATGTTCTGGCACTTCTAGGGTGCATTTTATACGATCTGTCTTAGATGTCTTCTTCAGAGTGAGATCAACCATGCCCTACAAGTACCTACTTCATTCCATTGACTATAAATAAGATCTAAATGACTCCTCCTGTAGGCAGAAACATTTGGCCAAAAGATTCCCATACACTGTCTAATGTAGAGCACATAGCTGGAGGCAGAGTTAGATCATTTCGGAATAATGAATATCACTGGTGGTTTGTATACCCCCTCTGGGGCTATATATAGCTAAGCATTTGTTGAAGTTGTTCTGATATATGTTGGCAGCCAAACTGGCACTAAGATCAAGGAAGAGCAGAGAAACCCTAAACCACATTTTATATTTCTACTTCTGGCCAGTTCTGAGAACCGGTCATACTCATTGAATCCATACTTCATGAGATATACATCTGAACTCCAATGAAGCTTTATCCAAACCCACATTTTGTCACAGAATAAATTCAGCTATATGCCAGACCTAAATTTCATGGCATTCCAGTCTGCCGAGCACAAGGATGATTTTGTGCAAGTTTAGCCAAGTTGTATATGAAAGCCTAGACAGTATAGACATAATATATAAGTTTGTGGTGCTTTGTGAGGTGAAGGGAAATTTGGGGGGAAATCAGACTGTCTTTTCACAGAATTGCTTGTGAAGACTGTCAAAAAGCAGTCTAGACATTTGCTACTTATTTTCATAATTTAGTAACACTAAGCTGTTAAGAAAGCTTGAGACGCTAATGCAATGACTCTTAGTATCATTTTTTACTTCTCATACCTCATTAACTTTATCCATATCTCTTAAATAAGCATAAAAAAGAGCAGTATCATCTTCTTATTAGGCAGATAGAAAACAGAAGGCATCAGAATATTTCCTAAGGATAATCAACAGGCCACTGGAAAATTCAGAATTACAGAACCTGTTTTTTTAAGCCCTAGGCCAGGCTTTTTTACACGAAACAGCACCCTTTACATTGGAAGTAATATAAAGCGTGCGCACATGCATTCAAGCATGTCTAAATCATCAGGATGTTGACATGACAGCATTTAATTTTCCAGACTAAATTATATTCCATTTCCATTGCATGGTGTCTTAAAAGCCAGTGAATAATATGTTCTCAGGCAATGAATTTGCTTTCAGTGACATGGAGACTGAATATATTTCCACGTATCTGTCACAAGGGCAAACAGATCTCAATGCTGCTAGTTGGCCTAAGTTGTTGATGCATTGTTCTAATCAGTGTTCAATATATTGCATGGCAGAAGTTGATGCTGTAGTCTACATCCTGAGTAATTTTTCCTTGATATAACATGTGCAGGCACCAATACCAAATAACACAATGTCATGGCTTAACTTTTCATTTTAGTTGGCAGTGTTCAAACACATATAGAGGATGAAAACCTAGCTAAAATAAAGTGCACAGAAATGAGTAGTTAATGAAGATATAAGTAGGGGGCCAGCTGAGAGCATGCTCTGTTACAAACAAGTAGAAAGATGATTACTCTCTGAAGAATAAAATTATTTGCATAAGAAATATAAGGTATGAATCGCGTGGTAATAAACTCAGAATAGTACCCAGTAAAGGAACAGAACTTAAATAAATATTTATTGGGCCTCAAAGCTTTAGACTTACCAGCTCAAGAGCTTTGTATTGCACTTTTCAAGACTGCTGAGCTAGTTAAAGGAAAGTTTGGAAAAACATATTTAAAGAGCATTTTAAAAATGACAGCTTGAATGTGCAAAGCATTACTCCATGCAGACTTGGGAAGGCCAAGAAATATGCTCTGCAGAGAGGCCACCTTGCACTGTGGATGTTGCACCTTGCCCGCATGCCCTGCACACAATCCAGGCTGTGCCAGTGACAACTCCACTGATTCTGCTATAAGAACAATGCGCCCTGCTTTTGGCTGGGAGTGCAATACTTCATTACTTCCATGAGTCTTTCTTGTTTCAGATTTAGTAAAATGATCAGGAGATGTTAACTGTATTTCACTTACCTATGTAGCCTGAAGGAGCTCAAGTGGGAATAAACAGAGGTTCCCCCTTCTCATATGCCTTCCACATTACCAGATCGTCATTAAAAAGTTGTTCTGTCTAAGCTAACTTAAGATATAGCTACACTGTCTTTAAATTAAGTGTGCTTGCTCTCAAGGTTTGATTTGAAATTTTAGAGCCAATTGGTGGGATTATCTGTAAGCATTCAGTCCATACAGCTAAGGTTTGACAGGGGACATGCTTGGTTTTCCGTGAGTAGAGTTAACGTATAAACCAATACATGGGCAGTGGAGTAATGAGGAATTTGTACTTAAATGTGAGGTGTAAATTAACACCTAAAATAACATGATAATAGAGAAATATCCTTACTTCTTCATAATAAATTTTAGATTTATGCATAGTTTCATTACACAACTAGAATTTCAACATAATCCTTAGATTCACACTTCATCAGAGTTATGACGCGTTTGTTCTATAGAATCCAAAAGATATAAAAAATATATTTTATGACTTTGAATTGTAGAAACAATCCCTTCTGCCTAACCCAGAGAGTTTCCATTTGCATCAGCTTTAGAAAGACCTAAAATAGATAAAATAATGTGTAACCTCTTCTTTTCTCCCTCAGCAATGTCATCCTTAATTGCCCATTTATCTGTTTCTCCTTTTTTTTTTTATTATTGCCTCCTATATACTGTGCTCTCCAAACACATCTGTAAAGGCCTCATCCTTTCTTCACTAAAGTTACTCCAGCCAATTCTGCTGTCAAACCCAATGTCACCAATTACTTCCCTTATTCATCTGTGCCACCCACAAGTACCTGTGGAAAGCATACGTAATGGTATCAGTGTTTTTCCTGCCAGGTTCTCCACCCTCTCCTTACTGTTTTCTATCCTTCTTGATTTATGGTAGTCTTCTATATTGCTAGGTTGAAGACTGTGTCATTTACAGTACTGCTGACCTCAGACACTTGAAAGGAATGTGTTAGCCCCTGAATAATAATGAGCTTGGTTTTAAAAATACATGTTTGCCTAATCATATATATATATTTTATTTGCTTTCTGCAATTTTACGAGACTTTACAGTTAATGTTTTAACCATGAGGGCTAAGGTGGTTGGGTTTTTTATCTGGAAGCTGAGATTCTTATATACAAATAATACCCTATGAGCTGAAAGTAAGAGAAAATATCAGATAACCCAAAAGATGTGATTAAATTGCAATATGGTATATATTTGTGTTGAGAAGACATCATTTGAATATGAAAATTTTATTGCACCGTTATTTATCCTCTAGAATCAGACAGCTTAAAGCTTTCCTTTTGACTAAACTCTTTCTCTAGTGATCAAGAAAGGATAGATTCATAAATCTGAACCTCAGGTGAAATTCTCCATCCTTTGAGGAGAAGAACAAATGCCAAGAGTATCACCCTTTCACAGTTATTCTGTACTTTGGCAATTAGATATCAAAGGAAGCGTTCACTGCAGCTTAACAGTCTTTCAACCTCTTTTCTCTTCTTACCACAGCTGAAACAAGAACTTGAAACTGGGTCTGCTGAGAGAAAGAAAGAGGATTTTTAGCTAGGACTGAAAATTTTGTTGCATAAAAACTCTGATACGGTTCTCTTAGGGAGGACTGGACCTTAAACGTGATATGAAAATACTATTGTAGCTAGTGAGAACGAGAGTAAATTGGAAAACAAGTTTCTCACATGCTTAATTCCCGATGAACATAATACTAACTTGAAGCAGGTGTGTTCTATCACTGTGGTGTATCACCATTGTATAGAGAGGATTTAGTACTGGGAAATCTGGTGCTCTGGTGCTACCACGAAGTTTAAAACTACCTTCATGGTTTCCTTTTTAATGTGTGTGGTGGGAGGGAGAGAATCTAACACTGTGTGTTTCTGCAAGTGTCTAACTGAAAAGGGCAGCCTGGTAGATGTGGTTGTAAACAAATACTAATTTTCCCCCACCCATCCAAAAGATAACTGCAAATGTTTAAAATTTAAATTTGGATTTTTCTTTGAAGTTTGTCAAACTAATCTGAAGCTTTTCAAATACTTATGATTATTGCATAAAATAATATTTTCATTGAATTTAGTGGCAATATGCTATGCTTAGCATTAAATACCTTCATGATTATGTTATTGATAGGTTATTATCTTATTAGGTACAAATGAATAAATATGAGAGGTCAAATCCATACGGGCAGATTTCAGTTCTTGATCCAAAAAACTTAAAGAAAAATGAATGTATTGGGTTTAATGTGATTGAAAATGTTTCAAATTTTGTAAAATACATATATGACCTTATGTTTAGGACATTGTTGCATTTGCTGCATTATGGTGGTGCAAAGCTTTAGACTAAATATTTCTAAATAAAGATAAAAATGTACAACTGGTGAAAGTCCTTAAATTCACCCCACCTATCAAGGTGGACAAAGAAAACATCTGTTTGAGCACTCTGATGCAGCTCTGAGAACCTGCATGTTATCCTGTATGAGGAGCAGTGAAAAGATTCACAGTAGTAGAAATAACATCTTGATGTAATTTTCAGGGAAAAATGTCTAGCTGATATTTTAAAAGATGATATGACAAAATGATTAGATTAAGTGAAAGAAAGTTACTTCCAATATCTGACAGTGGAACGCAATTGCGATTCCACAGCAACAGTGGTCTTTTGAGATTTGACCAAAGGGGAGTACTTGAAAAACATAAAGATCAAAGGAGGTGGGCTAGGCTGTGGGAATCATGTAGATAAAACTCCAAATCTAGATGAGTGGCATCTGTTGCTGTTAGCTTTTTGGCCTCCTTTCATTCCATCCAAAATACAGCTGCAAAGATTTTCTATCTTGTTCTTTCTGTATTTCCTTACATATTAAGTTACCTTCTCTTCCTCATGTTCAAAACACTTCACAGGTTCACTCCTGCTTGCAACTCCTCTGCTCCTCTTCCTACTCTCTGCAGCCTGCCAGCTCTCCTTTTCTGACAGGCCAAATTCAGTTCCTCTGCTGTTCTCAAACCACTATTTGAAAAGCCTTCATGTTGTTTTGATATGTCAGGTAACAAACTTTCTTCCCTTGATTTGAAGTACATAGGGATAACTTCCATGTGTAATATCTGGCAGCCTACATCCACACAGGAAAGTAGAGGAGATAATGAGCTAGATTCTATGTAGGAAGGTATAAGGGGTCTTAGTACTTAATAAACCACCACAGCTCAGGTATGGAGGCAATTGGAGTTAAAGAAAGCCGACATGGTGCAGAAACACAATAATCAGGTTGCTTCAGTCTTGATGTTATTTCATTAGAACCACAGCTTTCTTTGAAGCCAGCATAAACCACTCTGATCAATATGAAGGTGACACATAGCAGCTTATGCAGATTAATAAATTACTCTTTCATAGCATTTTCATCAGTGCATGTGAAAGCACTTTACAGGGAAGACAGCTGTTCCCACTTTGAAGAAGAGAAGAATGAAGTACAGATACCTGAGATCCATTTCCAAGCACACAGCAGTCAGTAGCAGAGAGGTAGAAATAAACCCAGGTCCTCTGAATTCTGTCTTTGAGGTCTATCCTCTACAGCATGTGGCCAACTGCCTGCTGTATCCTACTTCCTAGAGAGGCTTTATAACTGTAGTAGGTAACAAGAGATCAAAATTCAGTGTTCAGACCATGAGGTCAGATTTCTTATCAGGTTAGAATATGTTTATGAACTGGACATAATGTTCAGGAAAGTCCCCAAAAGTAAAGGACACAACAGCTTTATTCTTTCCTCCCCCGCCTCCAAGTAATTGAATTCACATTTTTGTTACATCTGGATAAGTAAATCCCCTAAATGGATTCTTTCTTCTAAAACTGAAAAAAAGAATTCAGAAATATTTTCTAATAAAATGTTTAAAACTAAGTATCCTCCTTTTCAAGGAGTAAGAATCATTATTCCCAGTTAGTGGATCATGCTCTTTGCTTTCTAGTTCATCCGGCTTGGTTCAGTAGGAAAATAGTTCTGATTTGAACACTTTTGGAGTCATTAGGAAAAAAAAAATCCTCTTTAGAAAATGAGAAAATCAGGTAATACTTAACTTGTGCATTAGTTTTTATTCATTTATGAATTCCAGTAACATGGACAGAAGACTGAAATGAAAGTACCTATTTTAGACAGTTATAAATAAACTGGAAATATACTCTTGCCAACAGAAAGAGCTCACGGGGCTCTTTATTTTTGGTGTGCCACTGAAGAGAAACTCTTGCCTTTCGCATATGCTTTACAATGAAACTGTGTTCAGGCTAGATAGTTCTATAAGGTCAATATATATATTTGGAAAAGAAAACTTGTGGATGACATATGAACAATTTCCTTTGTTTAATACAGAGGGTGGTGTCGGGATCACCTAAGAGAATGTATTGGTGATTTGATTCAGAAAATGAATAAAAACATGACCTTATGAGAACCAAAGGTTAATCTAACAAAATAGCATTCAGAGGAGATGTTATAACTACTCAGAAGCCCCACAGAACAGCCTGAGGCAAAAACTCCCAAACAGTGAAAAGAGTGGCCCAAGTAGGATAAAAGCTTTTTGTTTTTGATAGAAATACATTTCTAGCTGGAACATAGACTTTAAGTCAAGGTTACATACACTGTCAGCAAGTTGCATATAGGTTCTGTGCTTAGGTCCCCCAGGTTCTCAGGCACTCTGGGAGTAAAACCTAGGCATTCTGTGACGTTTAGGATTTTTATCAAACTTAAAAGAAACAAAAATAGTTCAGTCTACCTTGTGGGTTTTATTGTGATGTTAAACACACAGTTATTCACTTTTTCCTGTTGCATGTTAGTTTGTAGAATATGCAATTCGTATCATAAGTCACACAGAGCATTGTACAAAGTCCCTATAAAAATCGATCAAATCAAAATGTAAATGCAACAGGTAAGTCCAGTGGATTATACATTTAATTAATGTTAATTAATTATATTTTAATTAATGTTTAACAAGATAAAAGACTTCTGATTCTGAAATATAATAGCTCTGCTTTTGGTAGTGTGATGGTACCAGCTAACAATCTTGTCCTCCTATGATATCTGGCAGAGATTATGAGTAAGGATAGCATTCAGTTTCTTCAGATGCTTCTTAAAATTGTGATAGTATTTACTTATAAATAATTTATACATTTATTTTTAGGGAGCTCAGAAGATTTCATTTGTAGCTATAGGTGTTTTTGGGTTTTGTTTTTTTTCATACATGTTTTCTACAGAGGTAGATGCACTTACTGTAGAATCTTTAGTTATTAATGATTATTGCAGGATCTACTTTATGCAGCCAGAACAGAGACGATACATCATATTGGGCTAAACATGTGGTTTTATAATTATTATGTGATTTTTGCCCTGAAATTTTCTGGGTAAAATCATAAAACCTAAACATTTCCTGTGCATTTCAAGTAAACCTAATAATTTTAGTAAACTTTTTAGTAAACATTTTTAGGAAAATTTGGTAAATTTTAAAAATAAAGTAAACCTAGAATTTTCTTTGTGTAGTACAAAAATTATAGGGATCCCTTCTCTGGTATCTTATTGCTAAGAAAGCCAGCAGTTTTCAGTCACTATTTTGTTCACAATGGTACATCCTATAGCCACGCTGCTTCCATCCCTGCATGAGTTACCTCCAGCTGGAAGAGTTACCTCCATCTATGCTCCTGGCTCTTTTTGCTCTTCTTCAACTCTTGACCGGATACTTTCAAAAAGTGTCACTATAAACTGTGGTGTAAAAGAAGTGCATTGGCAAAATGATTAAACCTAAGTAGAGGAGCAGATGTTTGCTCTTTGGAAAAGCTTAATCATTTGGTATTGCATAAGCCAATTATTTTGTTTTTCAGTTTTGGCTTGTCTGAAGTTCTTAATGAAATTCTGTGATTATTCTTTCTATGTTATGCTTCCATCAGTAAAATCTTTACTTCCTGACAGATGTTGACAGGAAGTATCAAAATATGAATAAAACCTGAAAGTGTCTCCTGATATTTCTAGCTGTGTTATACGCCTGATTTCCTAACTTTTCTCCTTTTCTTTTTCCTTTTGTTTTTCTTTTTCCTTTTCCCTTTCCTTTCTTTTTCTCTTTTTCTCTTTCTCCTTCTCTTTCTCCTTCTCCTTCTCCTTCTCCTTCCCTTTCCCCTTCTCCTTCTCCTTCCCCTTCTCCTTCTCCTTCTCCTTCTCCTTCTCCTTCTCCTTCTCCTTCTCCTTCTCCTTCTCCTTCTCTTTCTTTTTCCTTCTTTTCCCTTCCTTTTTCCTTTTCCTTTGTGGTTTGTCAAATCAAACAGCAGAGTGATGTTCAAGAAATAAAGACATGCTAGAAAAAATAATTTGCTATGTTAACTTGAGCCAACTACTGCCCTTTTCCCCTCTCTAAAATAAGGATAATGTTAAAGGATTTCTCCCTACAATGCATTGGGATTTACAGATCAAGTGCAATAAGGAAATCTAATGCACGATTATGAACTTGTTTATTCAAGTGAATGTTGTTTAATGTTTGTAGTATGTCACAGAAGATATTGTGAATAGAAACTGGTGCCTTCTGCCAATATCATCCCTATAGGCATCCAGACTCAGCAAGCTGGTTGAAAAATGCCAGTACCAAATATATGAAAGGTGTTGCATTGCACAGTTTTAAGATTAACAACTAGATTAGCAGTTTGGAGATTAACAATTTGGGTTTTTTTTCAGCAAGTAGAAGAGTTTAACAATCCAATAGTACTAGTTTTAAGCATGTGTTCTACTGAAACTGCAAAGAATACACGGATAGCCTGACTGGAATAAGCATTGATTATTCATACTGACAAATTGGAATAGATCAGAACTCTGGATGTAAGATGGATGCTTAATCCTTTTGCCATATGGTTTGGAAACCATATAACCCTTACAGTCAGATGTTGGTCTTAAGTGATTGTCATGGTTGTGCAGTATAGAGTATCCCCTGCCACTCATTAATTAGCTTAAAGATTAGAGAGATAACTGAACTGTTATTAGAATAAAAGACTTGAGAATTGCCCAAGTAATAGCAAAAAGAGAGATCTGGAAGGAGTAAGAAAGAAGTGCCTTCTGAAAGAACTGATAATGAGACCTAACAACTTGAGAACCATTAGAAAGAATCATGTTATTTGCTAAGAAAACAAATGGGATCAATTTACCACAATTTGGCAAGCAGTCATTAATTATACCGAAGAGACAGAAAATATAGACTAGACTTTTAAACTTTATGTGGCTTATACTGTGGTAACTTAAGAATAAAATATTTAAATAACTTTAGGAATTGAACTGAATGAAATAGGGGGAAAAATGTTTTGTGCCCAGGGTAAACTTGACATCACAGAACACTGGAGTCTGCTGACTTATCAAGCAAACCTGCAAAATAGAATCTAAAAAGATTTTTTTACATGTTTATTTTCTGATAGGTGACTATTGGAGGATTTTGTATCTATATTATTCAGCTCTCTCCACTTACTAATCTTTCTATTACATACAAATATAAAAGTGTTTGTAGTAGCCTCATAAGATACTACACTTTCTTCAACAATGAGCTGTGAATAGATATCATTCAGTGAAGAATCAAATCTCAAAGATATTGCTTATAAATCAAAATTTATTTTAGCTTGCTCTTTTTCTTCACATATGACTTTAAAGTTTTTAGTTGGTAAAAAACATATTTCCACTAATAAAGAATAATAATAAATTATCATTGACAGTTATCTTTACAACTGCTCCTGAAAGTAACATTTAGTTTTAATGACACTTTAATATGTTTCCAAAGATGAAGAAGAAAGCATGTTAAGTAAGAAAGCTTGAGGTACAGGATAAATGCATGCTTTTTTTTAGTGAGTTATTCCAGATAGGCCTTCTTGCAAGCCTTCAAACTAAGGTATCCACTTTATTCTTATCTATGAAAGTAAACATTACCCTAAATGCTTGTAACATTAGGACTTTACATAATAACTGCAAAAGCCTGCCAAACACTGTAGAAGAGCAAACCATAGAGCAGAAAACAATTTGAGATAGGAATTCTTGAAACACACTCACAAAACATTCCGTACATTCCAAGGATTATACATGGAATTTATCTAGTACACATGCAAAAAGTTTCTACAGCTCACAAGAAATTATGCCTTTCCCACTCAAAGCCACACTGGTGCATTTGTAAGTAAAGTTTCCTTTTATATCATCAATGAATACTTACAATCTTTCAATTTTTTTTATGTCTGGTGATTGTGTCTTTATGATTATTTCATAGTAATATGGATAATGAGGGCAGCTTTATACTCTTTACATAACGATACAGGAATAGTGATTCCAGTGGCTAACCTCCAGCATGTGCCATAAATATTACCACCTTATTACATTTTAATGAGGATTATTACTAACCTTTTATTCCTGTTCAGATAGATTGGAGAAAAACAAAGGGATATGAAGGCACCTGTAGTCCTCCCAGTGACATCACAAGTAACAGTGTGTTCAGATTTGACTGCGGGACATGAGAGAACCTACTGGTATCGCATCTTCCCTACCTAATCAGATCAAGGATATGCTTGTCTCCATTTTTGTTAGTGTTGAAATAAAAGTATGCATAGTGAAAGCTTTGTACTTTCTAACCACCACTGAAACTCAGTTCTCATTGAATTAATCACTGTAATGACAAATAATTTAATCAGATATTTCTTTAGAAAATGTCAAGCCAGATTTTTTTAAAAAGTATCTTGATAGCCATCTTCATTTTTAGGTATTTAGGGATAATGGAGTGTTCAGTTAGGTGTCCATTTACTTTAATAGTTATGTAAATAGCTTCTTCTGGTTCCTAGCACAAATCAGGAAGACAAAACCAGCAGAAACAGTGAAAAAGAGATGATGTGACTCTCAAAGGTGTCAGTGAATGACTGAATCAGTAACTACACAAAAATGTTTTTCTCTTGAAAAAACTGCCTTGTGATTTTTTTCATGGTTTTATTGTTTAAGTATCCCTCTGAGCAATGCCCACTAGGTTCATAGAGCTACATATTTACCCCAATTTGTAGTTATAAGCTGTATACTGGAATAGTAATTAGACAATAAGATAGGTACCAGGAATAGGTAAACTGATTGCATCCCTCTGAATGTTACTAACTGTACAGTTATTTGTTCCAATTAAATGTGGGCATCTGAGACATTTAAATTAGAAGCAAATTTTCCTAAAGCTGTTTCTGTAATCAGTGGAGAGATGCAAACCCTTTCCACAGCAATTTAGACTGAGTATCTGGCAGGTCATTAAATTCATGTATTAGCCATACTGCCTTCCAAGTTCTCTGAGCATAGGAAGATTTGAACAGTCCTTCCTGTGTTTGTGTTTCTGTGCCTTTCTTTGAAGGCTCACTGCCTTTGTTTAGAAAGTGGTACATAAATATGGGCTTCTGCCAGACTTGTGATCCTAACATAGGCTTTGGAACTTCACTTGAAGTCAAGAACCTTGCAAGAAACTTAAAATATTTGTTCCAATATTTGGTATCATGAGCCTAATTCAGAAATGCTTGGGAACTCATTGTCACTTCCTTAACTGTCACAGAGTGACCTGTGACCATTTCATACTATATTTGAAGGTATGATTTTGATAAAAGCTGAGGTGAGACTGTTCCAGAATAAATTACATTTAAGGGTAAAAAATATCTTCTTGTGTAATACATGCTTCAGTATATTTGAATTTATGATTAAAAAAAATCCTAAAGGTTTTAAATCTTAGCTATTAATATCTGGAAGAACTTCTAATTCAGTCAGCTAAATTTACCAGTAAAATGAAGTGTCACTGAAGCTTTTTGAAAATTTGAACTATATCAACCATTGCTGTAAGCTGTGTTAACTGTTACCTATACAAACACAATGAAGGGGGTTGTAGCATCACACAAGAGAATTTCTGCCACCTATCTTTATATAGACCAGAACAAGCCACATGTAACCACATAATTATTAGTTATGCAAATATGTACAAACTTGATCCAAGAACAACATTTCCAGTGTTTGCACAACAAATAAACATCTGGCCTCCAAACTTCCTGAAGTGGAGAAAACATCCCCCTGTAACACTTTGCTATTTTCTCAAAAATCCCCTATAAATTTTGGTTCATTACCTTCACAAAATCCTCAGTTTAACCAACAGCTGCTACAAGCTGAAGTGTGCATACACTTTAAAGGCAATTCACTGCTGGTGGCACTGAACAGCAATGCTTTTCCAAAGGCAAAGGGGAATAGGGAAGATTGCAGCACTGGTGGACAGGTAAGACCAAAGACCTTCAATTAGCAGAAGTGTATACATCCTCGGCTCTGGGCAGGCTGTGAAAAATTGCATAAATTTGGCATTGAAGACTTGGCACTGTACACTTGGCATTGAATGTATGCTGTCAAGTATGAAAGGTACAGGCATATGGTAGAACACTCAAATATCAGATGCTTAAGGGTATGGGAAGTAACTGTGCAGAACTGGCAGCAGGTGTTCCTTCAGAATACGTGTGTATTTAGGTCCTATGGAAAGGCCCATGGCTTTAATGACAACTACTAATCTTTAAGTCATGCAAGTTTCCATGAATTCTGCCTTACCTGTAGAGCTTTCTGTGTAATCCAGGCATTTCCTCAACATCTCAAGATAGTCTTGTTCTTTCTGCATAATTAGACAGCTACAGAAAAGGTCACAAAGCTGATCTAATTCTTTAACCATTTAAAATGACATGGCAAGGAAGGCACACAGCAAGCTTGCTGTCCTGGGTTTCAGAAGAGCAGACTTTGGCCTCGTCAGGAAACTGCTTGGTAGAGTATGATGGGATAAAGTCCTGGAGGCAAGAGGGACCCAAGAAAAGCTGAATAATACTCAAGGATCACCTCCTCCAAGCTCAGGAGAGATGCATCCTAACAAACTGGAAGCCAGGCAAAAATGTCAGGAAGCTTGCATGGATGAACAAGGAGCTCCTGAACAAAATCAAAAGAAAAAGGAAGCCTGCAGAGGCAGAAGCAAAGACAAGTAGCCCAGTAGGAATACAGAGAAACTGTCTGAGCCACCAAGAATCCAGTTAGAAAGGTAAAGCTCCTGTAAGATTAAATCTGGCCAGGGATGTGGACAGCAAGAAAAGATTCAATAGGTACGTCAGTGATAAAAGGAAGATGACAGAAAATGGGGGCCCTTTTCAGAAGGAAATGGGAGACCTGGCTGCTCAAGACATGGAGAAAGCTGAGGTACACCACAATTTTTTTTGCCCCAGTCTTCACTGACAAGGGCTCCTGCCATACTGCCCAAATCACAGAAGGTAAAGGTGAGGACTGGGAGAATGAAGAACCACACACTGGAGATCAGTTCTGAGACCATCTAAGGAACTTGAAGGTGTACAAGTCCATTGGACCTGACGAGATCCATCTGCAGGTCCTGAGGGAACTGGCTAAGCCACTGTCCATCATATTTGGGAAATCATGGTAGCCTGGTGAAGTCCCCACTGACTGGAAAAGGGGAAATATAGCCCACATTTTTAAAAAGGAAGACCCAGGGAACCACAGACTGGTCAGTTTCACCTCTGTGCCTGGCAATATCATGGAGCAGATTGTCCTGGAAGCTATGCCAAGGCATGTGGAAAATAAGGAGGTGACTGGTGACAGCCAATATGGCTTCGCTAAGGGCAATCTTGCCTGGAAAATGTAGTGGCTTTTTGTGATGGGGATATAGCATTGGTGGATAAGGGAAGAGTGACTGACATCATATCCCTGGGCATGTGCAAACTGGTTGACACTGTCCCAGACAACATCCTTGTCTCCAAACCAGGGGGAGGTGTGTTTGACAGATGAACCACTTAATGGATAAGAAATTGGCTGGATGGTTACAATGGATGATTTAAATGATATTGCTCAAAAATTTTAGCAAATATTTTCCAGTACAATTTAGGTACTGGATTTGGCCTCAGTCTATAAAAGGCAAAAACATCCTGAAGAGTCATAATGAAAAGCTAGAAAACTGATTGTCATACTGTGGTTAATTCGAAAAAGCTATGATTTCAACTGAAACCACAAGCAACACCTTGGAAACAAAAGGAATAAAATCTAAAGTGTAATGAAGAGATTGTTTTAGAAGAAAACTCCATTCAATATGTCATATCTGAGTTCTGAGTTAAGTGCAGAGATCAGAGCTATGCATTCCCATTTCAGTCACCCCTTTGGCTTTCAGTAGTCCTCATTGTAATTTTTGCACAATTTATTGTCAAGATCTGTTTGAGATTTCTTGATCTTTCTCTATAAGGCAAACTTCATTGCTCCAGTGTGAAGAGCTGTGAAGTCTAAGAAGTGTGATAACAAAACCTGACAAGCGATGAAAAAATAGTTATACTCTCAGACTAATTGATTCACACTAATATGCATTGTTTTTCACAGAGGCCTTTTAATTCCCCCCGAAATTATTATTTGTAGGTTTCTGCTTTTAAAAGTTTTTCAATATTCCTATAAATAACAGAATGAAGCCTGGAACTGCAATGATGTACTTTCATTGTACCTCTCGACTACATTTCTTGATTTTTCCACTCCTAGATCTTTCCAGTAATTTAGCATTAGGCAGAGCTAGATATCTGAAGAGAACTATTGTTTCCTGTTTGAATCACTGGTTTTTTCTTTTTTTTTTTTTTTTTATTGTATTTTCTTTCTGTGGTTATTGAAATCCATGGTTTCTTTCTTCCATTCAAACAGCCTGTTACAAGCTCCTCTCTGTTACTGACACAGCACCTTGCAGCCAGAGGGCCCTCTGTACATTAGTTAGACAGCAAAGATTTTTCTAATTCACCTTCACTTTTCATCTCCCAGCTGCATGCTGTATTACTGTGATTCCCTTCCACGGAAACGGACCATACTGTCTGCACTAGAACTAGCACAGAATTTACATAAGAATTAAACATGAACTTTCAGCTGTAGAAACACAGCCTTTATAAATCAACTTAAATAAAAGTTAGGACTTTTCATCCCTGATTTTTTGGCAAAGGCAGAAGTACCAGAATCACTGTGCCACTTGTGTGCACTGGGTAGGAGTCTTTAGGTAAAGGAGCTGAAATGATGAAATTGCTACCCATACCTCACCCAGTTCTTTACACTTTTTTTTTTGTGAAGCAGACCACACAAGATTCACAACAATTTTTCCCTGTTGCATAACACTATTTCATCTTTCTGTAGAAAGTCAAAGACTAAATGGAACTCCACTTTAAATTAAATACTTCTTAATAAACTATACCTTTGTGAATGATTTCTTCATGGGTCAGGACTTTGTACCTCTATAGTTTAATATTAGTCCAGAAGAAAACTGAGAGGAGTGCAGTGATGTGATTTATGCAACACGCAATAGAAAAAGAATGGAAGCTCAAGAATCCTCCTGGTATAAACTCATACTGCATAAGTAATGCACTAATACTCCTAATAATTTTCAACTAGTTACTTTCCTGACTCTATTTTGGTCTTTGTAGGTAGAATTAATTCCCCAGGATCAGTTAGGCACCTCTGGTGCATTACAAATTCTAATGAATGTATCCTTAAAACAGACCTTGGAGTTTAGATGTGAGTGCTAAGGGACAAAACAAAGGTGATTTATACAGACTCAAGAAACTGGTGGCAGAGCTGCAATCTAAACGAGGACCTTACCACTTTTTCATTTTTTTCTATTTGATAGCTACAGGGGGCCAATTTTAATGATACAAAAGTTAAGCAGAGGTGTTTAAACCGCTTATAAATAATTAATATTTTCATCAAAAGGTTTCACAAGGTCATTTTGAATGAACATTTAATTTAGTGTTGCTATCCATTATGCACTGCATAGTTTAACATTGTGTCTTGTATGTACTACACCCTGCCACCATTCACAGTGTTATAGGTGTGGCCAGCGTCCCTAAGAGTGTCAGAGCTGGTCTAGGTAATGGTGCCAGCCAGAGCATGGACTGTATGAAGTAGTCTATTCCACTCTGAAGCAAAAAAGGATGAAAAGGTGTCTTCAGGAGGATGCTGGGTATTGCTCTGTGCAGTACAAAGTCAGCATACAGATCTGCACTTATCCTTTCCCAGTGAAAGGGAAATATCTGATGGAAGGAATAAGTAGAGGTAGCTGAGCAGATATTGATGGTCTCCAGGTTTGCCAGTTGAGATGCCGGCAAATAGACACTTTCTGTTACACCTCACTTCTCTCCACCGAGGAATATAACTTCCATGTCTTCATTTGCCATACAATGGCTTGGCTTATAAGTGTTTCAGTTACAGTAACCTGCAATCGTCAATAAAGGCATAGCCTTAAAATGCAATTATCTTGACCTCTGTGCAGTGTTCTCAAAGATAATTATTTTTATATTAGGTAAAGGCAAAAATGTGATTCTGAATTTCATATAAGAAAGATTTTTCTCTCTTGAAACTGAAATAGTTTAGGAAGTACAAATACAGCAGATATATTGCTGACTTGTTGAGTTAATCACCATTCAGATATACAATTCACGTGTTATAAGTAGCATCTTCATCAGTGTGTCTTTTGTAACTACTTTTTCTTAAAGTCACTATGGTTAACATTCTTAGCTGATTAATTTCTGGAAATAGGTTTTCCTTTTTGTTTAACTTTTATTCAAATAAAGGAGACCACATTTAGATAGATTCCAGGTGCTTTTATGTCTTGAACAATGGTAAAGTGGCTTGGTTTGAGAAAAGAAAAATACAAACTTATTCTGATTTGATATTGTAAATGTTCAATACAAATATAAAAGACAAATATTAAGATACAATAAAATACAAGTACAAATAAAATAAAGCAAAATATAATAAAATAAAATAAAATTATATAATAAAATATAATAAGGAATTCCCAATGTGTTGTGAGGCTAATAAAGGCTGTTCTCTTATGGATATGTGTTCTTTAGTATCTGCAGCAGTAACCATGTCAGGACACAGAAAATATTGGGAAAGATTTAACATGTGCTGCTGATAATCCAGAAGTACACATGCTCTTTGTTGCCATGTTGGCAGGCCAGCCATCTGTCTGAGTGGAATATATAGTTCTGTCTGTCTGATCTATAAGTCTTATCTGTCTGAATTTGATCTGTTTTTCCAACAACAGGACTGCTAATTCAGATCTCATTCCAATAGGCAGATGGCTATTTTCACAAAACTTGTAGGATTATAAATTTTTTTTCAGACTTTCTCCTTTCAAATTTATTTGAAATGTTCACAGGTGATTAGAAAGAGAACTCAGGGAGAAAAAATTAACAGATGGGTAGGGAGGCAGCTAATGCTAATGCACATCCCTTGTTTCCTGGGAAAATAGCGATTGCTCAAAAAATGACAACAGAATTGTCAGTCATTAGTAATATTAGAGAAATACCCAGATTTCACAGATGTAGGGCATGTCACAGTAGGCAATTAGCAGGACAAACACCTAAAGACAGTTGGGAAGTAAGTGCAGTTTTCAGAATATAGAGTAAAAATGTTCATGCAATGAAATTGTCCTGCACTGCATAAAGAAGCAACATAGCATCATCTTTGTCATGTAGGTGGGTGGCAAGGTGGAGGGAAATCAGCCCACCCTAAGGAAGGGATTTCCAAGGATTGAGATGTGGGACTGGTTTGCCCTATGTTGGATGTAGCCTGGATGAAGTTTTGATCAGTAGACTCGTTAGGAAAAATATTTCCAAAACTATAGATTCAATTGTTTTCTGCTCTTCTTGCAGTGGATTTAAATAGCTGATCAGAATTACACCTCTACTCTTTTGATCCATAGTTTCAAGGCAAATAATCCTTTCAAATTCAAGGGTGGGAGAGGGTACATTCTTCCTCATTAATTTTATAGCTCAGGTTAGTTGGTGCAATCAATTGGTTCTTTTTAAAATTAGCTTGGTAATGTTCTATGCCTATGAATACCAAGATTTGAACAGAAGCTTAAGATCTAATGTGGTAAGGTATGAGCTTCTTAATGTGAAAAATAGCTTTGAGAGATGCTCTTTAATTCAAAATCAAAATCCCTGAAGTTGGGTAAGACATGTGATCTAATGTAAATAATAACGTTTCCTCTTCAGAGAGATAGAATGTCTCTCCAGTGAGGTCAGGCTGAGGCACTTGGGGTAGTTATACCAGGGAGACCTTATTGGAACCTTTCAGTACTTATAGGTGGCTTATAAGAAAGATGAGAGTGATTTTTTTGTAGGGCCTGTAGCTATAGAACAAGTGGTAATGGTTTTAAATTAGAATCGGGTTTTAAATTACAGCAGGGTAAATTAAAACTAGATATAAGAAAGAAATTGTTTATGGTGGGGGTCGTGAGATACTGGAACAGGTCACCCATAGAGTTGGTAGATGCTTCACCCCTGGAAACATTCAAGGTCAGGTTGGACAGGGGTCTTAGCAACCTGATCTGTTTGAAGATGTCCATGACATAGCAGGAGGATTGGACTAGGTGTCTGAAGGCCCCAGTGCAAGAGGGATGTGGACCCACTCAAGTGAGTCCAGAGGAGGGCCACAAAGATGACAACTGTTTCAAAATTCCTGTCATGTAGAAACCCAAAGAACACACAATGTCTTTGCATAGTCAGTACTAGTAGCTGGCACAATATCTTCAAGTAATTAATCCAATGTAGTACAGAGCAAATTTTAGAAGTTCCTGATTTTCTGTCCTACAATTTCCCAAATGAAGGACTTACAGCCCAACAGATGGTATCATGTTTGACACCCAAACACAAAGATATAAAAATATTTTGGCTTAAATACTCACTTGCAATCAGTTAAAAAATCCTGTGTCTTCATCATACAAAAAATATTTTTCCTGATGAACTTTGGCCCTCATGACACACGCCAATTGTGTTCTACTTTCAAATCTTTCATTGTACTTCAGAGTCAAAGAGAATAAGCTCTACTTCCTTCTATTGTATTATATATCTGGCTTTTTTTTGTATTTGAATTCTTAATAAAGTATTTTTTTCAGCAGTTCTGTAGTGCTCTTTATTTTAATGTAGCTGAATTTACACGAATCGTACCAGCTTTGGGGGAGCAAAGGCTAACAGGATAATAATATACATCCTCCGCATAAGCCGTTATAGGCAGTAATTAATATTTTGTTAGATGAAAATGAGGAAAATTGTTGTCCCTTAGGAAAACCTAGGGTCAATACTGATCTCCTCTAATTTATGAATCCAGAATCTCAGTTACAGACTTCATGGGGAGTGCTGTGCAAAATAATGTTGTCTTTTTCATTAATTAAAAGCTTTCATAACTGGGCATTCGAGGTTTTTGAGTTACCATTTACCAGAACTGTCTTTAAGATATTTCAGATATCCTTCTGAATACTTTATTTACTAAGATTGCAGAGTGGTGTTTTGAAATACCATTTCAAATTTATTTTAATTTTTTTCTAAAAACAACATATATAACATTATCACTGTGGTTCTTAGTTCAAATGTGTTCCTCCTTTAAAGCTGATGGGTTTTTTTTATTAGATTGGGTGAACTGTAAGAATTATTTCTTACAGTTGCTTGGAATAAAATGTCTCTGCAGATTTAAGAGAAGCAAGCAAACCTGGCAAAATTTATTTCAGTATTTTTAATCTCAGGAAATATTTTCTGCTGATTTTTTTCTACTTTACAGGAATAATGCCCATCTATCATTAGTCTCTTACGGAAAGATGGATGAATCTACAACTGCTAAACCTTTTTAAAGAGATCAGCTCTCATCAGAGGTCAATCGGAAGTCAGACCGGACATTTTTTAAGCAATTGAATAGGAGAATATTCCATTATAGATGTCAAGATGAGGTGTAAGTAATGTCACATAAGTTAAAGGTTAGGGGCTATTCCACTGAGAAATCATTCATGGATCGTATTTAAATTGCTCCAGACACTTTTAAAAAGTGTATTCACTCATAAGATCTCTTCCGTTTTACAGCAGTTGCAGCTACATTTGTAAGCAGACTTGATTTACTATCTACGTTAGCATTCAAATTGCTGAACTAACCTTTTCCTTGAGAAGAGAAGAAAGACCTTGCTAATTAATTAAAACAAATCTCTTCCAAAATATGCTGATTTATTAAAACTAATATTTTTTAAAAAATATTCATTTACTCTTTCTAAAAGAAATTAAAAAATAAAATCAGAAATTGCTATTAGAAATTAAATTGGAAATTAAAAAAAAAACAAACATTAAAACATTACCCATTAAAACAGGTACATGTGAGAGCAGAGTTCTGAGTATTAATGTGGTGAACAAATTCTAGTATAAGAAAGACTGTTTGCTTGTTCATAAGCATACATACATTTAAGAAAATGCTTTGAAGAATCTATTTTGGTTGAAAATGTTAAGTCATATACACAATTTGTTTTTTCCAAATAGAAGCTTTCAGAAGATCAAATTAGGTAAAAAGTAATGAATTTAATCTATTCTTGTTTTAAGAGGAAAAACAGGAGTGTTTGTTTAAGTGCAGAAGATGCTGGTGAAAAACAGTAACATAACAAACATTTTAGGACCAATTCATGGCCTTAGATATCTTTAGCTACTTAGATGGATGTTTTAGTGGGAAGCATGTTGTTGTTCAAACCTGATTAAAGCCAAAATACAACTAATCTACCTTGATTTCTGTTATAGCGATTTCAGAAAAAAAATAGTGGGATTAACTGAATAAATGTCTTTGTGGTAGATGTATGATATTAATTATGTCAATTAAATCCCAATTTAAATTTAAATTATCCAAAGTAATGATAACCACTTTGGGTAGGGGTGATGGAGTGTTTCAGACGCCTGCCATAGTCTTCTCAATCAGACAGAGAGGTTTCCTGCCATTCTACAACCTTTGCAAATCTTCCTTATTAAAATAGTCAGACAAAAGACTTTGTGGAAATGAGAAGGATTTAAATCCTAGTGAATATCCTGCATATAATAAAGATACTGGAAATTGTTTGGTTTGATTTGATAAAAAAAAGATAATATCACTGTTAATTATTACAGTCATATTTGGCCAGATAGATATATGCTGTTAGAGCATATTTGAAATACATGTTTTGAGGAATACCTTTAGAATTTCCATTTGGGAAAACAAAGAAAGCACTTTGCTTTGTGTATTACCCTAATCTTTTAGGAATTTAAAAAGTTTTCTGGATCCAACTGCAGAGACAAAATTTGAGATTAAGTGTTAACAAGACGAATAAATTGATCAAAATGCTTATATAATAACAGCTCTGTGTATGTGATCTGGAAAGGAGGGGGAAATGTCTATTTTCCCTTTGCAGATTTTTTGAACAGCAAACTTTCTA
Source organism: Lathamus discolor (assembly GCF_037157495.1). Classification (NCBI taxonomy): domain Eukaryota; kingdom Metazoa; phylum Chordata; class Aves; order Psittaciformes; family Psittacidae; genus Lathamus; species Lathamus discolor. Next base: position 34,471,567 of record NC_088884.1, on the reverse strand, counting down.
ACTATACTAGTATTTATGGCTGTCTGAAATTATACAGCTAGTTTTTTTGTTGACTCTGAACTGTTTTGTCAAATATAAGTTAAGAACTCTGTGATACTTCTTGTATTTTCATCTTCAGTCCCAAAATGTGTCACAACTGTGTTGGTAATCGTTCTGGTTTTCACAGTATCACAATGATTCATACTAAGTTTATTAGGTCAAATACTTTTTGAAGATTCCTCATTTATGGCAGTTTACACCCCTTGTTCCTGCAATTTTATTAACAAAGTTGGGAAAGACCTTTGGAAGTCATCAGGTCAACCTCAACACTCAGGTCTAATTTTGAACTATGTAGCTCAAGGTAGCAAAAAGAAGTCCTCTGCCTTCTCTTTCTAAAGATGAACAAGAAGAAAATAAGTGAAAGATTAATTTTTTGCTTTCACTGTTCCTTAGATGTAAATAAGTTGGTGAAGATTTCTTCATTACATAGATTATAATTTCAATGTACTTCCTCTCTTTCCCTTGTTGGAGATTTCACTGTTTCCATGAGATGGGAAGAAAAATGAACAAGCAGTTAAGATGCCTGTTCAGGTGAGATTTCTGCTGGCTACTCTGAGTGAAAACACGTTTCCTCACATGTTCTTACTTGTGATTCTGTGTATTTCTTGCACTTTTTCACTAGCACTGGAACTCTTTGCTGTTAGGACTGTTTTATTCTGCCTCAGCATCATCAAGTATAATGAAGTTGTGCCCTTGTAATACTGATCTTGATGCTCTGGCATGGCTTTCCCTCCTCCTCATCCCTTGTTGCAAAGGTGGAATAAGTAATGCCTCAGAAATGTGTCCTCTCAGTCATGATGTCTCCTGAAGCTCTCCTGGTCTCCATGCCACACATTCCAAGTGCCTTAATGCACTCCCCAGCCCCAAAGTACAATTAATAAAAGTCTACAATTCGTGCTATGAGAAATTACTGAATCTCTCTGCTCTGAGAGCTGAATCTCTCAGCTCTGTTGAGCTGGAGTACCCCACTCAGAGTTTATTAAGACTTGGCTCTGATATAATTTGTTTCCCAGCCAGGAACTATGAGAGTTTTGACACAGGAGGAAAACTAAAAAAGCAGAACTGACATTGATTTCCATGTGTGCATGATCTCGCTCCAAAGACTAGTAACATAGCAACAAGGGTTGGATTTTTTCCTTCTTCTTTCTTGCCCCCTATTTATCTGACCATATTGATCTTTTTTTTTTTTTTTTTTTTTTAAGTTTGTGGTTTATGTTGTATGCTTCCCCTAGGGCATTGTGCTTATATTCAAAATAGAGGATGAGTTCACAATACCTTGTTCACAGTACTCCCTTCCAAATGTATTATGCTTATGATGGTTAAACCCTGATGCAGCATCTGGTTTTGATGGAGTTTCTGCTTTTATTCATTAATGCTGTTGGTCTGACCAGGTCATCATGTGTGACTTCATCTGCTATCAAACAACATGGTTTAATTGATTTATTTTACATCTGAACTTCAACATCTCCATTTCACTCTTTACAACAGTTGTACAAATTTCTTCAGTAACATCAATCAAAAGTAAGCTGATTTTTAGAGATGCATTTTATTTCCACTTTCCACTCAGGTTCCCTTTTCATTTCAATACATTATTATCCTCTCCTAACCTTAGCAGTGAGGCAGAGCCACCAAGTTATGTATGAACACTGAGACATGTAAGATGATAATAGCAAAGTCTTATCGAAATTTTTGGGTATCCCACTCCCTGGACACTTCTGTACATGGGGTTGTCGTTGGGTCTTGTTAGCCCTTGCATGAAGCTACTGTGCACTACTAGGAAAATTTCCAGGTAGCTCCATCCTTAAGAAGCTGAACAGTCAGAAATGATAAGGAAGCATATGGTGGTTTAACATTTACCCTTCTGACAGTTTGGCAGGTACCTGTCTCAGTTCAGAATTCAAAGCTATGAAACCTCTTAAAGCTTTCTTTTTCCAAGAGGAAAAAGTGAAGATCAAATCCTCAACAAGACACGATTTTCTTGTCCTACTGTGCGTTCAGAGAACCTTCTGATAATGAAGCCGAGGCTGAAATCCTTTATTAAAAGGGAAAATGCTCCCATGTGTGTTATTTTTCTCACCTAACTTCACTAAAATCCCTAAGCAGCTTTTACTGTGAAAAAGAGAGGATGAATCAGAGCAGGAACCTAGTTACATATTGACCTAGTTATTTGTGGTAATTTTGGAATCTGCTTATGAAAAGAAACAGGCTCTCGAAAGACTTAAGTGAAAGTGCTCTATCAAATCTTACTTGGCTGAAATACTTCTAGTACAAAATTTTAGTCCTTTTCCCTCAGACACACTTTTTCAGAACAAAGTAATTCAACAGAAGCTCAAAGTATCAATCATGCTCTTTCTGTCAATCTTAAACCCTGTTGGCAGAGCCAGCCTGCCTATTCACCACTCCCTCTCAACCCGGTTTATAACAGGCTTTTATGAGGACCAGGTGATCTTCAAACTATTATTTGATCCCATGTCTCACGTGTACAGTTGTGAAGCAGCTGATTAGTTGCAGATGGAGCTGGTTTAAAATTTAAGAACTTTAAGAACCATCACTGTTTATAGTACTTAATACCAGATTTTAACTAACTGCCAGGGTTCTGATAATTTGTTTGGTCTCCAGATGTGCACATATTTAGAAATTGATAATTTTGTACTTTCTGTCTCATAAAGCTTTCCTGAAGGTGAGCAGGGGCCGAAAGCCCATGTAGCTTTCAGTTAGCTCAGTCAGGAGGACAAAAGGTGTAACAGATGCTAGATTTGGATGTTACTGAATTTCAGGGTTTTCAGTTGTCAAACCAGATCATCAGCAGTAGGAACTGGCTGAATAATTCTCTCACTTCAGCTTAGCACAAAGAAGAAAGAAGAGGTTTTGTTTTGCTATTATCAGTGAACAGTTTTTAAAATGAACATATTAAAATTTGCAGGTAGCAAATTTCTTTATGCCCCGAAAGATAAGGACTAAATTAGGATTGCTTTGACCCTGTATATTTGACAGGTGGCATCTGTTATTATGAAGAAACAAGCAAGTAGTAGAACTGATGAAGCTTGAATACCTTATTTCTTTTAAAGAGTGGGGGGTTTTTTGGCCAGAAATTATGTTACTACAGCCAGAGATTATGCTGTTTGCTATAAACCGAAAATTGTATTTACAAGATTCTTCTACCTTTTTGATTCCTGGGAAAATAAAACAGAAACACCTATGAATTAAAATATACTGATAAATTCAAACAGACATTTCAGTGTTCTGAATAATTTATTGATACTTAGAAAAGAACAGATAAATATGCAGGTGGCTAACTTTTAATGTGAGCCTCTCAATGATTTACTAAGAACATCTGCCAGTTGGTTTATATGCGCTCTGTTCAGTACTCATATGCTCGTAAAGAAGTTGTCCTGAAGGAATGAGAGGGCTGCTTCAGAGCAGGCATGATGTACACAGTGCAACACACATGCCAGTGCTGATAGAGAGATTAGGTTTCTCTCAAGGATTGTCAAGTACAAATGGACTTTTTCTTTTCCTTTCAGTCACGCCAAAGTACAGTCAGATGGTGAAAAATACGGAGCAAGGATTGGGTGGAGACTTTGAGCAGATGCATAGCTCTCCATGGATGAAAATTATTGTATGTGCTAGTAAAACTTTGTTCAACGATCTGTTGCAATTTCAGCAAGGTAGCTTTAGTATAGCGTTTACTTTGACTGTATGTGTGGTTCTACTTACTTTGGCTAAATTATTCTATGATTATATTCTATAAAATTATTATTATTATTATTCTATAAATTATTCTATGAGTCTATGATTCTAATTTAGACAAAACTTGTGAATGAACTTAATTCATGATGGGAGTCAAATAAGATTGCAACTCTAAGTATATGTGCCTGAGGATAGTTCTTATCTAAATAACTTATGCATACTAATGTGAGTAAAATAGAGGAGAACTAGGCCTTTGGTACAGGCATATGTCACCAAAGTCAGTCTTCATCCTGAAACACATGGTCTTGCAGTGCATTATAGCTGTCACATGCCAGTGTAGCCAAACAGGCCAAGTCATTAACGCTATGGGGGCAAGTGCTCACTGAAATGTAGTTTCTGGATGGAGGAACTCAGCAATACAAGCCCTATTCAGCACGATGGCAGGCACAACAGGAAAGGACTTAAATCTCTGTAAGTTAAAACAAGCAGTGCAGTCCCCTGACTTCTAAGGGAGTTCTCCCACACCTTAAAGGAAGCCTATGTTTTACCACTTTGTTGTCCTGGGCAGGAATACCTTAGCGTAGATTTTGAAACTTTCAAAGAGAATTAAACTATTTCTAATTTATTTTATTTTCCTTTACCGTTATTCCTCTTTGGATGACTATTTGGGCTGGCAGCCCATTACAAATCCGAATACTGAACACAATTAATTAATTTGATATCTTTGTGCAACTAATAAGTAATAGCATTACTCTATTGTATGCTAATATTTCTATACTAATATTCCTGTGTTGAAATCCTCAAAGGATACTTCAGCAAATAATGTAGCTATGCTTAAAATAACTGAAAGGTCCCAAATCACTGTAATGAGTTTATTACTATTTAATGACTTCAGTATTTCCCATTATTTTGTTCTGAGCAAAGAACTTGTCTTGTCATCACTTGGCCTGGATACAAAATGAAGTTTTTAGACCATTGTACCAAATATACCAATGCATCAGTATTCTTTATTAAAATGATGCGCTAGACGAAAGAGTGTTTTTCCTCATGATTTATAAGGCAGGACTGAATTAATCTTGCTTTTCCGTTTCTTTTGCCAAGCTAACATGAGTCAAAAAAAAAGACAGATTTATTTTCATCATTGTGTGAAGGAGATTTTGCTTGTTACAGACTGAATCTGAATCTGAACTCTTCAAAACTGAAGATAAAGAATTTATGCAATTCTCAGCATTCAGACTGCTGACCCCATGTGTGTCATGATCTTTTGTGTATTGCTTTGAAAAGGTTAAACTACCCCTGAATACTTTGAAAACAGCAGGGGAACCAATTAAACAATAAATTAATCCACCCACCCACAAGATTCTTCTTCCCTCTTCTTTCAACAAATCCTGGCCAAATCTCCCAAACAATAAAAAAGAACCCTGAAAGTGGAAGGTTGAAAGAAAAAATTAATTCTAAATGGAAGTTGTTTGCCTTTAGTGTATCTTTTGTCAGTTTAGCCTACAGCTATTCATTTGACTAAAAGGAAGAAAAGCTACAATGCTTATATTCAAATCTTCTCATAAGTGTTCTTCAGGAAGATATTCAAAGCAAAATCATTCACAGCTAACAGGGGATGAAAGGATGATAGAAATAGGACACAATGACTGTGCTTTTGCTTTGTAAGATTCTGTGGCTACTAATGTGTTTCCACTTAGTAGCTACCTGGCCTACTGTCTTTAGGTCTTTTTACATTTTGTGACCACATTTAATGTCATCCTGCAGAAAAAGAAAGCAGACTCAGGTATTACAGTATTATAGTTAGGACAGTAGAACAAAGGGGAGAATACAGTTTTAGTATGTAGATCAACACTGGTTGAAAACACTGCAACCTTGTATAAACAAACCAAGGTAAAGAAAATTTAAGCTCTGTATTAGCCCTAGACAGATATTTTTCATCTGTAGCAGGTGTAGCATTTTAAAATTTTCTTTAACATTCTTGGTAAGAAAGCCTTCTTTAAAGCACTTCTCAAGCTAAAGTTAAATAAACCAAGAGCCATTTAATGGTAGCTCTTAATGCATGTTGACATAGTAGGTAATGGCTAATTCAACATAAAGAAGCTAATGAAAATCAATATAAGAATGATGCATGATCTGGAAAATGCACCTTTGACTTTCTACTGTATAACTTTGTACCATGAAATCTTTGAGTAATTCTTATTTGTCAATAAATTAGAAAAAAAAAAAAAAAGATTAAAGACAGTATTTTGACTTTAACACTTTGTCATTTGTTTTTATTCTCTAGTTAGACTTTAAGTCATCAAAGCACTTACTCAAAGCCCTACAGTTAAGCATAATAGTGTTAAGCAGATGTTTCAAAGTAAGCCAGCTTGCCATTGTGTTTTATTCAATTGGAAATGGATTATCATGTAGAGTGATGTAATACATCATGATCCTTCAGTTAAGTCATGCAGTGTGGGACACTTGTACCTTTGCTATATGGAGTTAAACAGCTGTCCAACAGAGTTTTTGCACCAGCTGCATCACCTGGCAAAAGCATCCATAGATAGGGAGACAGCTAACACTTCAGCCAAGATCTTCCTTCCCCCCCCCCCCCCCCCCCAGTGGTGTCATCAAAGTGATTCTACTGGTATAACCACCAGGTTGAGCTAACTCTCAGCATTTTACTTTTGTCCTATCCTTCAGTCACAGGTGTAATTTTGGGTACACCGGGACTGGTGTAAACCAGCTGCCCCATGTACAAATAGCAATGACCCTGTAAGCAGCAGAAAAGTCAAAACACTTTGGCTGAACAAACACTGTAGGTTTAAGGGTACAATATTCCATATCCTAGGTGTATGACAAATTTAGTTAGAGGTAGTTTTACATATGGTTCACTACACATCCAAGCCACAGAACAGACATACTCTAAGTACATAGTATTTAAAAGGATTAGGGAACAAACTGCTCCCTAGAAGATGAGAAACATGAGCTGCAGTAATGGAAATCATAGCTTAAATAAAACCAGGCTGTTGTGGGCCCAACCCAGCATCCTTTCTCTACAAACAGGCTGTGCCAAAGTCAGTGGGTGAGCTTGCCTTTACAAATATGGAAAGATCATGTCAATTCCTTCCAATAATAGTCATTACTCCTTAAAAATATGTAAAGAGTAATAAGAAAGCAAACAGTGTTTGAAAGCTGGTGTTACTTTTACCCCTAATGTAGGAAATTTGAATGCTGTATATTTTTTCAAATAATAAAATTCACCATCTTTTCACTCTATAAAATAATTAAATCACTTGGTAAACTTTCATATTTGTTTTCTTTTTTCTTGTTTCTAACCTGAAAATCTACAAGCCCTTTGTTTAAAAAGCTCCACAACATTCCGTCTCATATTCTTCCATTACTGTGAATAACAATCTCCTGTTATTTCAAGAGCCTGCAGTACAGATATATTTTTGTGTCTGCCAGTGTGTCAGGGTACAGGTTCTGCCCAGATGAAGATAGAAGCATAAAATGTAGCATAAACCCATTTATCCAGGCCTTAAATCACTTATTTTCCACCTTTTAAAGAAAAATTGTTTCTCTCCCTAATGCTTTTAATGGTCTCAATTTTCTTTTGTTAACACATGCAGAAAATCTACTATTACCTCAGACCTCTGAAGGCTTCCTAAAAGGGACATTTTATTTAACTTTCTAATCATCTCACATTCCTCTTCATAAATTTGTTAGGTGTAAAACCTGAACTGTTACAAGTCATTGCCAAAATTTGTAATGTGTACATTTACAGCTGCAGCTTTAAGCTATCTTTATAGTTGATAAATATTTCACGAAAGACACTGCATTTACTGAAAGTTGACATATATGTTGGTACATACTTTTGATAATCGGTTTCTGTTTTTCAACTTTTTTGTCTTCTAAAGGTACAAAGTTTGTATTTTAAGCATGTGCTGCAGCAGGTGAGCCGCATGTTGTACAAATTTCTAGCACTAACAAGTATATGTGTGACAACTGTTTCTCACCTGGATCCTTTCGATCACGTTATACTTAGCAGTACAACTTCAAAGTATAATTAGAAACAAAAAATGTATACAACTAAAGTCTCATTCAGATTTGATTTTCTTTGAAATGCTGGCAGTGAAAATAGATATTTTCGTTATCTGTCAATATATATGAATGGTGCATCATAATGTGTGTCCCATGCTAACAGTTATGAAACATAATTTAAGCACAGCTGGCTATCATAACAGTCTCCTCAGGAACACTTTTTGAACATGTTTCTTAGGGTACATGTAGCATTTTTTGCAGTCACTGGCAAGATAAGGTAACCAAACTTTACTGTTAACTTTTCTAGATTTTAACAAGGAGGGGAGAAATGTAAATGTCATAATTTTATTAAGCAATACTAATAGTAATAAAATATTTTTTTAACCAAAGCATTATACATTCCATAAAAAGCCTCAAAAGAAGCAAAAAAGACTTTTACCTCAAAATTGCAGAGCTGCTGTATATTTCCATTTTTTAGTAAGATAGAGGTAGATTATCCTTGAAATCACTGAGATTTGCCCCAGGTGTCTTGTGAATTCTGCTTGATCCTGAGGATCTGAGCTAAAGCACTTAGTTTGGGAACTAGAAAACCGCGTGTCATACAACTTCAGTATTTTCTGCTCCCTTTTTTTGTTGTCTGGACCAAACAATTTAAGGGAGTGAAACACCTCGGAACTAAATTTTACTCTTAAGATTTTTCTTTGCTCATATATTTGCTAGACTAAACTACCTTGCTTCTAGTGCTTTATTTTCAGAAGAGCCAGTAAATGTGGCTGTCTCAATTCTATGCTTTCACTTGTGCTATTTTCCAGGTTCATATCTTGAGCTGTTATGGCCAGAGACATTTTCATAAAGTATTTGTCTTGTTATATTTACTGCTATAAATGCTTTGATATAGTATCATACTTAAAAAACAATATTTTAGGTGCCATTATTGACCGTAGAACAGAAAGGTTAATATAAAGAATGCTGCATAAAGTTAAATAGATTATGAAGGAAAATAAAGCTTCACTGTTGGTCGACACCTTAAATGAGGATATTTCTCACATATTTTATTGTGAATGTGTTCGTCAATTAGTTTCTGCTTTCAGTCATTCTTGAACTGTTACTATAAGAACAAAAATAGTCTTTGCACACAGACAATACAAAATTCTTTGCCAGTGCAGAATTGTTGTAGTGAGTTTTTATGTAGATTATTTTTCCTTTGGCAGTTTTTCTCTTTTTGATACTTTTCCACTGCTTCTTCAATGTATCTTCTTTTTCACAACTACCATAACCTAGGTCCAAAGTGAAAAGCTCTGAAACTTAGGAAAGAGAGAAAGACCTGTATATTGTTATAATTCATTAACTTGTTCCTAACATCTAAAATGTTGATGATTGGTAAATACGTTTGGGTTGAGATCTTTGCTTTTGGACTAAATTAAAGATTATCTTTCTCTTATTTATGCATCCCCTTTTTACCTTAATATATATTTTTAAACTGTGTAAACTCAAAGATCTGTAATTAAATGTGATGCATATGTTCTTGTTGATTGAGGACATATCATCGCTTTAAAAGTTATGATCAAAGATCTTTTGGAGAGCTCTTTAAGATTTTATGGATTTAATTAGGAAATGGATCATCAGCAGTGGTTTTTGACTTTCAATTTTTTATGAGCTGAAAGCTGAAAATTTAAAAGTTGATATTATATATTTCCATATAGGTTTTATTTTCACCACAGTCAGGAAGCTCAAAATGATCATAGAATCACAGATTGTTAGGGTTGGAAAGGACCTTAAGATCATCTAGTTCCAACCCCACTGCCATGGGCAGGGACACCTCACACTAAACCATGTCACCCAAGGCTCTGTCCAACCTGGCCTTGAACACCGCCAGCGATAGAGCTTTCACAACCTCCCTGGGCAACCCATTCCAGTTCCTCACCACCCTCACTATAAAGAACTTCTTCTGTATATCTAATCTGAACTTCCCCTGTTTAAATTTAAATCTGTTACCCCTTGCCCTATCACTATAGTCCCTAATTAATAGTCCATCCCTATCATCCTTATAGGCCCCCTTCAGATACTGGAAGGCTGCTATTAGGTCCCCACACAGCCTTCTCTTCTCCAGGCTGAACAGCCCCAACTTTCTCAGCCTGTCTCCACACGGGAGGTGCTCCAGTCCCCTGATCATCCTCGTGGCCCTCCTCTGCACTTGTTCCAACAGTTCCATGTCCTTTTTATGTTGAGGACACCAGAACTATACATAATACTACAAGTGAAGTCTCACAAAAGCAGAGTAGAGGTGGGGGGATCACATCCTTTAACCTGCTGGCCATGTTCCTTTTGATGCAACCCAGGATACGGTTGGCTTTCTGGGCTGCGAGCACACACTGAAGCCGGCTCATGTTCATTTTCTCATTGACCAACACCCCGAAGTCCTTCTCCAGAGGGCTGCCCTGAATCTCTTCTCTCCCTAACCTGTAGCTGTCTCTGGGATTGCTCTGACCCAGGTGTAGGACCTTGCACTTGGCACGGTTAAATTTCATAAGGTTGGCATCAGCCCACCTCATAAGTGTGTCGTGCCCTCTGGATGGCACCCCTTCCCTCCAGCATATCAACTGAACCACACAGCTTGGTGTCATTGGCAAACTTGCTGAGGGCGCACTCAATCCCACTGTCCATGTCACCGACAAAGATGTTGAACAAGACCATTCCCAACGCCGATCCCTGAGGGACACCACTCGTTACTGGTCTTCAGCTGGACATTGAGCCATTGACCACAACACTTTGCGTGCGGCCATCCAGACAGCTCTTTATCCACCGTGTGGTTCAAGAATGTGGTTTCATTCCTATACTCCACTTATCAATAGTAGGGTTTATTTAATCTTTTGTACGTATAGTCATGCTGCGCTACCTTTGTGTCAAAGGTAAAGAGAATTTTGTTTTCTTTGGATTTGACATGAGACTGATGGTGACTTTTGTTCTGTAGAATTCCCTCCATAATTTCTGTTTTATCCTTTGATAAACCCTAATGTTCTCAGGAGAAAAATCCTTACTTTTGTGCTTGAATAATGGAAGTTTCATCAAAATATTAATCATTTTCCACTACAAGATCTTTTAGACTAAATTGACTGACAGTATTGAATAACATAAAAACAATGGCTGGGCCCAAGAATATTATTTGGTAGTTTGTTAGGATGACAGATGGAAAAGTGAACAGACTTCATATGCTCCTGACAGTCTGTTACTTAAGAAATATATTTCAACTTTTAAGAATATTTTGAACCTTTTATGCACTGAAGGTTTCATGTCCTGCTGATTTTCTGATGTATCGTTGTTACATGATGACATCTGTAACTGACCTTTGGGATGATGAATGATATCATGTTGGGACACTCATCTTAAATAACTTTGTTAGGAGATTCCTGTATATCAAGGGACACATGTGGAGACTTATTTTATATTGACCACAGTTCAGATGGATAACATCAGAAACTGTCCATAGAGTTAAGTTTTTACATTCTTAGTTTATGTAGGGGTTTTTTAGGGGTAATACTAATTCTGAATCTTGAGTTTTAAGGAAAAAAATGCAAAGTTACTTTTATTTGAATACTGCAGAATCTGATTTTTTTTTAAGACTCCCTCTGGTCCAAGATAAGATGGAATTTGGTAACAAGGTTAATGGGCCCCACAGGGACAGCCAGATCTTCAAACCACAAACCATGAAGTCTGCAGCAATAAGTTCACTTCCCACAAAGAAATATCCTTCTTTCACCCTATACAATTAAGTTTTGCAAAATGCTATGAAACCACTATGACTAAAATACAAGAGATAGGAATTGATTTTACTTTGTGTAAGAATAAATGATATAATTTAATCTTTAGAGGATGAGAGAGCTTCTATTTTCTCCCTTACCCCCTCCCCACCCATATGAAAATGCATTTTCTTGTGATGGAGATGTTTCATGAGACCATACTGGTCTTTTAGTAAACTCTGGAAAGAAAAAAAAAATACCAGATAGGTAGGTAATATGGGACTCTCCCTCAACCCTGAAAGTAAGTTCATTGTCCTGTGATGTAGGCGCTATGGTAGGACCATCAGCCTGTACAGTGCAATCCTATTACAGTGACTCATTAACTTTTCCTTTTTATTTCAGCACCCACTACACAGTTATTAAGCAATAGACTTTTCAACATAGCTCATTTGACATGGACAATGACATTAATACTTTCATTACACAGTATTTAGTATATATATATTAGTGTGTGTATATATATATACACACACATATATACTGATATACACAGTAGTGTATAGGAATAGTGCATCACTATAGGCTAATTTTTGTATTTTTATAAAGAATTTATGTTTTGGGAACTTTATTTTTCAGTGTGTATCATTAAGTCTATGTATTACTGTATACCATTTATTTAATGTGTATATGGCTTCAGTGCACTTTGTGCCAGAATGTGGATTATAAACCAAGTAGCACTTCATAAGATTGAGAAACAGAAAATATTGCAGAAGCCAGATGTTTTCTGGAGTATATGTAGGAACTTCCATTACATAAATTCTCTTTTGTCCTTAAAAATATTTAAGACGACACAGTGGTTATAATTTGTAATTGCATCCCTTTTTTTCTTGCAATAAATACACCAAAGTTGAAAAATCTAGTAAATTCTGCTAAAATGAGAATTTCTATATGCAAGGGGATTCTAGCGCGAGGTGTCCCTGCCCATGGCGGGGGGCGGGGTTGCGGGTGGAACTTGATGATCTTAGGGTCTTTTCCTAACTGTTCTATGATTCTACAGTGTTTTAATAGCTACAGTGTGACCTAATGAAGTCCTTCAACAAAAGTAGAGGAGAAGCTAAAATACATTAACACCTATAAACTCTTGGTCTAAAAAATGAGCTGAAGCATGAAAATAAACAATTTCTCAGGAAGAGAGCAGATAATTAAGAATGTAGAGAGAAGACTAATGACTTCAGAGCAAAAGAATCAGCAGGTTTTGTGATGTTATGAAAAATGAAGTGCTTCCTGAAGCAAAGAAATGTGTAAAAACAAAAACTAAATATAGTATAGCAACAGCTAATGGAAAGAGCTTGGAAAGCTACAAATAATGTAGAAGAGCAGATGAATGTAGAAAACAAAACTAACCAAATTAAGAAATTTAATTATACCTAAACATAGTATTAAAGAACAAGCTAATAGATAAAGAAGAAATAAACTTCAAGAGAAGACTGATCAAGGAGATAAAATTGGAGTCCTCTTGATTTTTCCAATATACAACTGTACACAGACAGATTTGGAATGAACCAAAATGCTTCTTCTGAGCTCAAAACACTTCTCACTTTTGAGAAGACTGAGATTAGTTTTTATCTGAGTGTACAGAAATGCCCTTGCCTCCAGTTGACACTGAGCATTGTTGAAATCTTGAATCCAATGGTGTGAAATTTGGAAAAAGATTAATTATTTTCAGGTGCTTTTTTGTGGATTTTTTTTCAGTCAGAGAAAATATTTACTGTTCTATTCTCACTTATTTTCTTTAATATTTCCCCTGGAGAGCTGGCAAGAACAGAATTCCTAATTACCTTTGTTGGCCAAACTGTTGAAAGAGGTAGGCTTGCAGAGACTTAGAGAGCTAGAGAGATGTGTGTAGAAACATAAAATAAATTAAATATACTGTTAGTCAAAGAGGTACAGCAAAAGTTGTGAAAATTGAATCAACAGCCAAAATTATGTAGGGTTTGACAGAAAAAAGGGTTAAGTTCAGCAACAATGAGATTACTTGGAAAGTTTTATTTCCCATTTTCTCTGTAGAAAAGAACAGAGTTTTGGAGGGGAAAGGGTTTTCATGTTTCTTTGTGATGAAGTGATGAAGAATTCAGTGATGAAAAATTCTCATTTAGGAAATTATGCATAAAAAATACACATTCTTGTCATGATATTTGGTAGCCAATATTTCCTCATGGAAAGGAGACAGCAAAGAACAAAGGTGGTAAAACGCAGATGAAATAATTACTAATACAGAGATCTATTTTGATTGAATAAGAAATAAAACTGAAGAACAAATTTTCAAAAGTACGTAATTTCTGGGTTTGGAAGACTTATAAGCCTTTAGTACTTTGACTACATCTATGTAGCAGCCTTTAAATAGGATGTAAGCTTAGTAAAATATTGAATTATCTATTACAAACTGGAGCTACTGACCCTTAACATGCTGCATCTCATGGTGAATGTGAGGCTAAGTATGTCAAAAATACTCAAGTTGAAGTTCCTCACCTCATATTTGCAAAAGGATTTGAATTGTTTTTCATCAGCACTGTGTTTTGGCGCACTATTTGTAAAGCAGTTTAACATGGGATTCACATTCTCTAAAGTTAGCCATTTTATTGGGGTCTGTTACTGAGCCATTCCAAGACTGATTCATCCCCTTCTGAAGTGGGAATCTACAATGAGTGAAACGAACCACCCATTTTAGCCTGGTCATGACTTCCTCCTTATCTCTGACCTGGGCCAATGTTGATGAAAGTTCAGTGAGGTTTATATTACTCTCAAACATTTACTGAATCCTTTGTATCGTGTTTAACATGGGGTTCTGTGAAAAGTGAAAAGATTCCTTGTGGTTTCTGCACTCTGTTGGGTGTAAGGGTAGGAGAGTTTTCTAACAGAAGTAGTGATAATTCAGGACAGCTCACTAGGTTCAGTGTAGAAGCACCATCTGAAAAAGCACAGCTTTGCATTGGTGGGGAAATTACATAGCCACTCTTTTCTAATTATAAATTTCTAGACCTTCCACCAAGTATTATCCAATGAGAACCAGTAAAGGCAAATAAATTCATAGTATTTCAGTGGATTAAATTAATGGCCATTTCTGTATTGTATGTTTACTGAATGTATAAGTCTAACATAAAATGAGATTATTAAAACAGCCTCTTACATTTAAGGAAATATCAAGGTTAAATTTACTTGTGTAAAGATAACTGTCTCGTGCATATATATGTGATATGCCGTTTGGCAGAATGCTGTGTGCTATCAACATTTCAAAAACCAGACTGATTAAAATAACAACTCTATTACATTACCACTCTTTTGGCAACTAAGAAGTTTGAACTGTAGATTAATTGTTCAGACATGTCTACCAGCGCAAGCGACCACCTATCAACTGTCTATAATCAGAGGTTATTATTCTTTATGTGGGTGAGATAAATGAATTCTCATACATTTTGCCACTGCAGAAAATGACGAAGCACAATACAAGCTCAAACCATGCTCCTCATTTCCTCTCCAACTTTCTTATCTCCTTCAAGGTTCAAGCAGAACCTTTCAGGTCCTGCTAATTCCACTTTATCATCTCCCATTTTTCCCTCTCAACAAAGTTGCTTAGTCATCAGTCACATTTCCCCTGTATATAGGTGTGATGGCTTTGTTACCACAGCTGTCTCTGCACCAAACACAAAAGTCATACTCCATTTCTTTTCCTACCATTTTGAATGCTTAAGGCAAGACCTTCTCAAAGAAAGAGATTATAAGAATTTAATATAGTCACACAGAGTTATTCTCAGACTTATTCTCAGCCTGTTAGAGGTTTTCTTTCTGTTTCATTAATCTGGACATCTAGGTATGACTGAAACCTTCAGAGAAATGTACAATCTATGGCAGACTTGTGGAAGTTCACCCTAAAATACTAGGTTTCTCAAAACTGTGAACAACTAATGCAAGGTTCATGATGGAAATTACATGATGTTCTTAATAAGTAGAGGCGATGTATCACCCCTAAATGTGAAAGGATGTGAACTACATTTACACTTTAAAAGTACACTTCCTGAAGTAGCTGCGAAACAAATCTTTTCTTGGGTCATCTAGACCATCTCTGCTTTATCTGGTGCTGAAATTGCTCTGAGAGGTTTCCAGAATCCATGTTTCCCTTTCACCTGACTTCACAAAACACATTAATCTTGCAGCCAGAACTCTGGCCACACATAAGCTGAGATTTATCACCAAGAATATTTTTTCCACCAAGAATAGCACACAGTATGTGGCAAGCTTCCTGTCTAGTCCCACAGCTTTTGCTGTTTTGGACTGGCATAAAAGGTCGCTGCAGAAAGGTTCTGCTCATGAGCTGTCTTTTGTCCTATTGCCATTTTCCTTTAACTAACTTCAATCTGAAAACCTTGTTCCATGCTGAATGCTTTATTACCAAGCAGGGCTTACAAAGATAGCATAAAGAGACTATTTTATACAAGGAAAATACACTTCCAGTGTGCTCTTCATACAATTCATAAGTCAAGAAGCAAGTTCTGAAACTATTTTTTATTGTAAATTGAAAAATTATTATGCTCTTTAAAAGTATCTGGAGAATAAATAGATTCCTTTCACAAGAAAATTCTATAGCTCTTTGTTTGCCCATACCTAACACATAACAAGGCAACATAATCTGATACGAAGAGAAACGGGCTGAGAATTTTACCAGTTCCTACTCTAGCTTGTTAAACAACTTTAGGTAAGAAATTTTCCTTTTTTGTGCTTTAATTTCTCTTCAGAGTCACCTTGAAGAAATTAGAGCTTTAAACAAAAATTTGATGATGTTGAATGGTCAAACTGTGAGATTCAAATGTCGCAGATGGTGTATCTCATGTTCAGTGTGTAATTTATCACATGATAATATTTGCAAATGGAAACATCTTTAGCTGGCAACAGTCCTGTATTTTTATCTGTGTGAGTGAGACAAGAAAAGTAGATATTATTTATTGAACTTCCTTTATTCATATGCAAGTAGTTCCAACAAAGAAGTTGCTCATTATGAGACCCCCTTAAGCCTGATGAATTTGCTATCACCTAAGATGAAAAAGAGAGAGGAAGAAGCACTGTTATCTCATTTCAAGAGGTAGAGAGTTACCGGCTTAGACACACAAAAATGTTCCCACAGAGACAGCAAGTTACTGAAGAGCAACCAACATGTTGCAACTGTCCCTTTGTGTTCTCTTGGTTTGCAGCAAATGTGAAGTAATTCACAGAATCCTTATCCTCTTTCATCACATATTTTGAGGACCAAAGAAATGTAAAACACTTCACACTTGTCACAGGCTAAGAGATTGAAGATAAACATTGCTGCAGATCAGCTATATTGGGTAACTCATTATGGCACCATGACTTGCCATGTGTCTGTGACTTGAGACCTAGATTGACTTTCTGTGCCTAACACTGAATCTACACTTCTTGAGCCTTATTTCCATGTCTAACCTAAAGACAAAATCAATAGCACTTATATATTTTTCTGGTGCCAGCCACGACAACAAGACTAAATCAAGAAAGCCTCACTCTAAGGTGTAGCTGGCCTGATAGGAGAAAAAAAAAAGATATTGAATGTATTGAAAGAACAAGATGTCCAGCCATCATTCATAGGCTCCAGAAGCTTGGATATTTGGATAAGCAACTAATGTTTGGAATACTTTTCAGTGAAAATAAAGTTGAAACTTTTGGAAGCCAGCCAGTTTTCCATCACTATTCACTATTATGAATAAGGTGTTATTCCAAACAACAGTCCTTTAGTTGACAAGATTAGTATTGCATCTAATAATGCATCTTGAGGACAAGAGAAAAATTCTAGTAATAGATCTGCAGCAGCTGGTCAGTTTTAGTGTGGTCACTGTGATTTTGAAATCGCTACTTGCATATGCCTTGTGTTCCTTTTATGATTTGTGTTGAATAAAGGCTTTTAGATTGTGTTTTTTGTTGTTTATTTGTTTTTTTCATAAACTATCAGAATAGAGTTTGACACTGGGAAGAAAAAATGGGATAATTAATTCTTAGTCACAACACCAGCATAATCAATTAAAATTTTTCTTCTTCCATGACTCCTGGACCAATCAGAGGTCCACTTTCTGTAGAAGATTCAAGACAGTTTGTATTTATTTTACTCTTTACGATGGGTAAGATTTTTGTCATATTTGTTCTGATTATATATTTTCCTCTTTCAAGAAGATTAGGCAAGTACTTGCACTTAGGCCAACTTGCACTTGGGGGCAAGTACTACAGATTTCAGAGGGTGACAGGCAAAAGCTTGTAAATGTAGGACTAGGCAAATGTGGCTCAGAGTTGATGAAGGTGCTGTGAAAAACAAGGACTGATCAGCCAAGGTTTAGATGAAACAAAATGAGAAACTGTCTAGGAATTAGAGTGTGCACAAAGTTTACGGAATTTCAAAGATCATTGAGTTATTTACAGCATTGTGTGAAAGTCAAGTTCCGCCTGCAAGGATACATGGGGGAAGGGGAAGTTGCTGCATAAATATTTCTTACTTATTTTTTGTATTTCTTGGATAAAATTAGTTCTAAAATGGTCCTCTATGCAAAAAAGAATTCACAAATTCTAGTTCTCTCTTTTATAAAAATGTAACCTTTATTGATTTTAAAAGCCTTATGGTCTTCTTTGGGGAGCTCATTATAAGAGAGAAGTCTAGATAGGTCTACTTCAAAGTAACAGTTCTAATTCTGTCAATACTTTTCAAAGCCAAGTCATCCGAAGTCTGTGCACTATCACTTTGCCTTTCTCTCTGTGTGGATATGTGTCTGTATGCACACATGTATCTCTCCTAAGAGTGCAACTATATGTTTGTATGCATATATATGCAAACATGCATAGATATATATGTAAATATATAAATAAATATATATTCTTAAATACATCTATTACCTTATTCAAAAGAAAGTTGCTTAAAGAAGTCTCAATTTAATTAATTTTTTATTTGCAAAATATCTTTTAAAAATACATTTCAGATGTCAATGTGCATCATACTGATTTAGCAAGAACAAAGACACTTAATTGAACCCAGTTGCAATGAATAGGATTTCTCTCCCACTCTTGCTTTTGGAGGTACCCAAAAGTTAAAATTGCACATGTGGCATAGACCTGTATTTGTACGAATGAGTTCTGTTAGCACAGTCATTAGGGTTAAATTTATGTGAACAGGAGACCAGGAGCAGCCTACTAGTCCCAGTGGATTCCTTCAGTTTCAATTCACGATTTGTGTAAGTTATGATAACGTTCTAATTAGTGCTTTGGACGTACAGTTTTCCACTTGGCAGGTAGACTACAATAGCTCTTTCAGAAATTCTACTCATTATGTCTTATTAGTATCAGGCAAGACAATATAAATCTTATTTCACAAGAGATTTATAAGAATGCCTGTTAGGAAGTGGTCCTTTCTCAAAATGACCCTTAGGTTTTTTCTTTGTGTGTTAGCTGGATATTTCTAGAATACAGTCTTTAATACAGAGTGTAGTACATAACAGTATCTGAAAACGTCAGTGTCTGAGAAAGTAATATTTCTTCAACTTAAAGTGCTTTGGGGAAAAAATAATGCTAATAGTATTTCACCAAATGACTAACACAAAAGAAAGCATTTTAATAAATGTATCTATAAAATATCTTTGAAAAATTCTAAATGGCTTAACTGTAATTCATTCTCATTCACTCATGAAGTTGCACATCCTGGTTCTGGGGTGGAATTTTGGGTTTAGGTTAAAAGAATATTTTTTTGTTCCATTCAGAAATGTTCTCAAATTTATTTTTTTTTTTACCTGGAAATTAATTTATCACCAAAACTTTACACATCTCTTCTCTTTTTACGGAAGCAGATTTTGATTTTTTAATTTTTCTAGAATTAATGTGTGCTCATTTTGATTGCTAGACATGCTAGAATACAGCATGTCTAAATAAATGTTGAGAAAGTATTAAAATTCTTAAGATATCGCTATCTTGTATAGTGAAAAAATATGTTGGAAAATACTATTAATTCTGCTCTGACAGAGTTTGAGTTTGAACAGTTGTCCTATGAGCACAAGTTTCCCATGCTACAAGACTACAGGCTCCTTCCAAACTACAGCCAGAGGGCAACCCAGCATATAGCTGGTGTTCTGCTGGGAATCTGAACCATGACTTGGTAGAAATCCCATAGCTAGATCCGGAGTACAACCAGCTGGATCTGGAAGAAGCTGTACAGAGAATAATTTCAGTATAAGGTATGGTAATGGCTCATTTAGCATAACTTTCTACACTGTTATTTTGGGGTTTGTTGCTGTAGATGACCAAATCTGAATAGCATTAATTACATTGTATATGCTGTTACGCCATTTGAATCAGGTTTGTGTGAATACGAAAGTAATGGGCCTCTTTATTTCACACCACATTGACAAGAAAATGCACATGATTTGGCAAGTTCACTATTCATGGAGCATATTCTATATTCAATATGAGCTATACAAGTGTCCAAACATCCTATGCAGTGAAAAATCTCACAGAAAGTATTTGGTATTTGTTTTCAGGAACAAACATGATTCCTGTTCACTGCAGGACATTATGCATGTCTCCATTTTTGTTCACATTTGTAGTCTCAGCAAAATAATACATGTTTCTGTATGAAAACGGAGGCTAAGATGCCTTTGCTATGTCCACATAGGCTAACGACTCATGCTGTATTTTAGGAACAGACCAGTTTTCAGACCTTGATCACGGTCAGCTGAATAATGATGTACAAAGCCAAAAAAAAAAGTGAAAAGAAAAAGTGATTTCTTCATCTGTTAAAACTAAGTACAGTGTACTTAGTAACAATGAAATATAAAGGCATGGAGCCAGATTTTGGTTGCATACACAAATTTAACTTGTAATAAACTTTTAAAATGTATTTATGGTAAAGCATGTGCAAGCAGATGCCCCCAGTTGCTCTGAAAGGGGATGAAAATAAAGTCTGTAAAATCAATGGACTGTTCATTTTACCTGATCACAGGTGATTTAAACCAGAGGTCTCAATTGTCTTTATGTCTTGCATATCTTTTACCCCCAATTTGGTTTTAGCTTCTTATTTCTTTAATTTAGTATTCTTTTACTTTCCTGTTACATATATGGGAATAATTTTAATAAATTCAAATATGTTGCTTCCTGTAGCTTTTTCTAAAGGTTTTCTTAGGTTACAAAACCTATATTCAATATTTCTGACATATGCTGTAGAAGAGGTGATAAAATAGTATGTACAAAACAATTAAATAATTTACCAGGCTTGGCTATTAATTTAATTTAGGTATTCTTACTTCTTACCTGTTTTATTCTTGCAACCTTTGAATGAATCATTTTGACGCTAACACAGCTTTATGTGGGATATATGAAAAATGCTCGTAATATATTAAAAAGCAAAAAGCAAAGCACTCATCATCTTGCAAATGCATTGCACAAACTTTGGGATGTCCATGCCCTCAATGACAGTTGCTCTGCAGGAAGAGAAATTAGACAAATACTACTACCACTAGCAGCCTTTACTCTTTGCTCCAGGTCTCATCCTGAGTGCCCCCAGGTTGTTGACTGACTTTGTACTACATTTCTGGACTTCCTTTCAAATGAAAGCAAGGGAAGAAACCAACACTTGCTACAACATATCTTCTAATGGGCACAGCTTGGTGGCCCACTGCAGAGTATAGCTGCCCCACAGACAGTTGCATATATTGTACAATGTGGTCTGAGGTTACTTGCAAGCAAATGAGCTTTTTATGACCGTACAGAGCTCTATCGACTTTGGGGTTGTTCTTGGGTGCAGAAATCTGCCTTATATGGGATCAAAGTCATAACAACTTATAAAGAAAGGTAAGAGAACTTTTCCCTTGTTTTACCAGCTGCTTGCAACGCCTGCTGGTTCCATGAAAGCTGAACTCAAAATGTCACCTACTTTTTAATTACAAAGCCAAGAATGAAACTATGCTTAGCAAAACATAAAAATAGAAATCTCTGCAGACAAGATACCATTACCCAACGTCTTGTTAGTAATTCGTATGTTTTAAAAAGAATTGCCAAGAACAAGTCACTGTTAATTGTATAGCAGGTTATATTTACCTTTCACAAGAATGTCAGATGGAACTACATTCTCAAAACCCTTTTTAAGAGTTAATCTCAAACTTTCCAGTCTTGTCTAAAAACGGAAGTTAGTTTTCAATAAGGTAGGATGTGGTTTTACAGAACACTAGCTATCACACATTAACTCTCAATGTCAACAGTCTAGCTGTACAGCTAGGCAGTGTGCCAGATATTTCTATTTTAGCTTTACATACAAAACCTCAGGTGCTTCAGGCACCTTTTCTTCAACAAACTCCTTCCATTCTTTTTCAGCAAAGTCTTATTTTGCTGCAACATTTCTATGTTTGTAGTACAAACTCAGTGTGTTGGACCAGTTGCTAAGAAAGACTTAATGAATAGGGCAACATCTTAATTTTACATCTTGAAGAACAGGTATTGGAATGCAACACCTCCCACCCCCAGTAGACCCCAGGACATGGCTCTCAAAATGGCAGAGAAAAGAGGGGAGCAAATCAAGTCAGCCTCAGGGAATTATATGCACCACCATGAGATCTTAGCTGTACCAACTGTGGCAGCTCTCAGGAAGCCCCTACTTTTCTAGGAATGACCAGCTACTTTGACCAAGGAACAGAAGCAGTTATGGTTGCAGCACAGATAAGATGGTAACGCCATCACTGTTTCCAGCACAAATCGAAAACACAGCCACATGCCATCATCTATGAAGAAATTATCTCTGTCTCAACCAAAACCAGCACACATCCACAGCAATTATTTATTTCTTGAAGGAAATGCTAGTGAAACACAGGTGTTAGGTTGCACACAATTATTGTACTTGTACTAAGCAAGAGAATCAGCATGTAAATGGATCTAAAAAAGTACTCTAAGACCTTTCCATTTGAAGATTATTTTCACAGATGAATACAGTTAATATTACAGCCACAATGAAAATCCAACCAAAGCCTAAAAGGCAGCAAGCTGTGTGGTCCGGTTGATATGCTGGAGGGAAGGGATGCCATCCAGAGGGACCTTGACACACTTGTGAGGTGGGCTGATGCCAACCTTATCAAGTTCAACCACGACAAGTGCAAGGTACTACACCTGGGTTGGAGCAATCCCAGGCACAGCTACAGACTGGGCAAAGAAGAGATTCAGAGTGGCCCTGCAGAGAAGGACTTGGGGGTGCTGGTCAATGAGAAAATGAACATGAGCCGGCAGTGTGCGGTCGAAGGAGGTGATCCTGCCCCTCTACTCTGCTCTTGTGAGACCTCACCTGGAGTATTGTGCGCAGTTCTGGTGTCCTCAACATAAAAAGGACATGGAACTGCTGGAACAAGTGCAGAGGAGGATGACGAGGATGATCAGGGGACTGGAGCACCTCCTGTATGAAGACAGGCTGAGGAAGTTGGGGCTGTTCAGCCTGAAAAGAGAAGGCTGTGTGGGGACCTCATAGCAGCCTTCCAGTACCTGAAGGGGGCCTATAGGGATGCTGGGGAGGGACTCTTCGTCAGGGACTGTAGTGACAGGACAAGGGGTAATGGGTTAAAACTTAAACAGGGGAAGTTTAGATTGGATATAAGGAGGAAATTCTTTCCTGTTAGGGTGGTGAGACACTGGAATGGGTTGCCCAGGGAGGTTGTGAGTGCTCCATCCCTGGCAGTGTTCAAGGCCAGGTTGGATGAAGCCTTGTGTGAGATGGTTTAGTGTGAGATGTCCCTGTCCATGGCAGGGGGGTTGGAACTAGATGATCTTGAGGTCCTTTCCAACCCTAACTATTCTATGATTCTATGATTCTATAAAGTTTATGGTGACAACCCAGCCTTATAGATACAGATTTACTTAAGTAGAATTCAAAGACCTTTTTGACTTTGTTGATGTCATTATGTCCTTTTTAGTCAGGGAAACTGGTGCTCAAAATTAGGGTTTGTTTTGGGGGATTTTTGGGCTTTTTTTTTTTCTTATTCTTCAGCAGCAGAAATGGAAACTGCATTATTCTATGTGGTAAGCTAGTAAACCATACCTGTCTCAGGAATTGAGAGTTTTGTGGTTGAAAACTCCATTTGATTACACCAAATTGCAGCTAAACTTAGTAGCCCCATGCAGTCCCCTCGAGTAGCAACTTTGTATTTTCAAATCATTCAGCATTCACCGCTAATGTCTTCCTCTTGCAGCCCAGACAAATATTATTTTCTATTTTTTTTTAGATGAGGAAGAAAGTGGAGCAAAGAAATAAGGGCTTTCTTCCAAGCTAAAACAAAATTTTCTGGGAGAGACAGGATTACTCTTGAAGAGTCCTGGTTTCCTGGACTCTGCCCAGGCCACTTTCTCGTTTCCATTACTTCAAAGGATTCAAATACAAGTGCTCATGTGTCTGCTTAGTGTGTTTTTTCTAGGTTTAAAGTCAATGGTGTTAACATCACAGCATTGCTGACTTTTTTTCCCCATTTTAATTCAGCATTAAACTACAAGTCTTCACAGTAATGCTTCAGGACAGAAGGAGGCCATGTAGTCCTCTGCAGTCATTCCCAGTAACACATTGTTATGTTTTCATTGCTTCAAAGTGCTTGTCTAGCACTTTTTGAATCATCACAGCTGTGGTTCCTGGTGCCATCTCAGATGATCCTTTCTCCATGTTAATTACCCGTTTGTATTCTGCTGATTGTCATAGTGCCTGATCTTTGCTAGTTTGACCTTGTGTCTACCAGCATTAAAACTATCATATTTCTTAATTGTATATTTTCTCTTGAATATTTACAGTGCACAGAGAAACATGAAAAGAGATTATACGCCTGAACCTTGTGCATTAAAACCTCACTCCCTGTGCATGAACTGAAGATGGATGGATATGAGAATCCAGGTTTCAGATTCTACACCTGGAGTTACTTGACAATGCCTAGTAAGAATTGCTATTCTACATTCCTTTCCTTAGGCAAGGAGAGGATTGTAGATGCTTATGTTTTCCTTGGGTACAAGAAGCCACATATTAAAATTCAGAGGCCAAATCCATACTATATCTCCCACAGATATTGAAGAAAAAATTCTTTTGAGTGTGGCAAGGTGATTCATGGAGCGTTACTTCCTAGTCAGTCGCGCCTCAGCAGTGACCCTTTCAATTATAATAATACTCTGAGGTTCAAGGTTCACATCTACATTTCACATTTCACTTCTAGTTCAGTGAAAGATGGTGGTCACAATCAACCACATACATGTTGAGATTTGAGACCATCTAGTGTAGAAACCCAGCAGGCAATCAGGACAGCAACGTTAAACAATTCTTGGAAATTTCTTACTGAAGTCCGGAGTACCAAAGACCTCGTGAAAATAAGAGCTCACAGAGATGATTTTAAGGATAGGGGGCATCCAGTTATCTAGCTCCTGCACGAAGTAGTGTGCAGATACAACAAGGTGCTTTGCATTCATGTTCTTAGTATTCCTTTGGGAGAACCTGGATAAACATAGGAACTTCTGAAACTCAGCAGACCCTCATGTATAAGCAAATAGCAGCCAACTACATGCCTCTTGTGAAGCATCTGCTTTTGTTCCCATTGCATTCCTATAAATACTTATTAGAAGGCTAGTTGAGGAATTATCATCTTTCACATAGGAAAGCACCAGTGACAACGTGTTCTGCTACATCTTGCATCTTTTTAAGGCCATGGCTCCTAGACTCTGGCTTCCAGACACTCTCAGCTCTATGGAGTTTACAATTCTTGTAGATTCTCCCTGTGAGAGGCAGCAGCTATAAATCACAAATGCTTATATCCTGAAAAGTATTTTCTGCATCCACTTCCTGTTCATTTTTTCCTAAACATTTAATATTTACTATTCACTAAATATTAATAGCATATCTATTACTCAAACTTATGTTTTCTCTGTGTATTTTTAGAACACTTTGTGATGTCCTTGCATACACATTCTCCAAAAATTATTCTTTTTCCCAAGACTTCTTGAATGCTTTCTCAGTAACTTTGAGCAACCTGTTTATATGTTCTGTTACTTTAAAATATTAACAATGCATAAGAGTCTCCCCTTTATTTCAGTAGCCTTTCACTGTCTTTTTCCTTACCTACATCTCTAGAATTTTTAGGTTGTTCAGAAATTAAGTTCAAACACAATAGACTACCTTTTACTTTGGATATTTAGTAAATCTTTGACACCAGAAAAAATTATGAAGTTCAAGGAAAAATAAAATTGACTCAAATATATATTTCTTTTTGTTCATTCTGGTTTTTCTCCCTATTCAAGTCCTTCTTCTTCTAATTATGATCTGAAAAGGCACCTTGTAAGCTGTAAAAGAAGTACAGAACAGTTAGCCTAGTATTATGCATCTGCTTTAAAACTTTCAGTTTTAACTTGTTGAGCTTCACAACTACGCATTCTTGGTCCCTTGTTTGCAATCTGCAAATTGCAGAATTCTCACCTAATTGTGATCAATTGTGACTGTTGCTGAGAAGAGTTTTTTCCAGCTTCTGTTTCTTTTTCCTGATTAATACCTTCTTCATCTCCCAGAGGTTTCTGCATTCTGTGGATGTTTCAGAATAGTTTTTAGCTGATCTTTAGGTCATGCAGTTATCAAAAATGGTCTCTTTTCCTGGTTAGATTCAGCTTGGCTTCCACACATCTTGGCCTTTAAAGGCCACAGTGAGCATGTTTAGATGTTATTTGCCATACATTTCTAGATGACATTTACCTCTAAATGGCAGGTGCAAGCCTGTGAGGCTGACCTTTCCTGTGCTTCAGGCCAGCCCATGGCCATGCGAAATCCAGCAGAGCAAAAGGCAGGATGCAGGATCTCAATCTTGGGAGAATTTAACTACCCTCTTATGACTCCCCTTTGGCTGTGTGTATGGGCAGGCCCCTCTTTGCCTGTTTGCCAAAGACTATATTAATAAATTTTGCAGGAATACAGTCCTTGTTCTTCCTCCCTGCTGAAGACAACAGCGAGCTTGTGCTGCGATATGCCAACATTACTTGGTAATGCAGGATGGCAGGGTCTATTAAAAACATGGAGGTCCTTCCAATTCCCCAGGAAATCAGCTCTTAATATTGCCCTCTATAACATATCCATATTTCTCTTTCTTTGTAGACTTTGATAAATTTAAATATCCCTATCATGTTGGTTAGCTTTCAGGCAATGTCCAGTCATTCTCCAGAAGTTAGATTACACCTATATCTGTTATTTCTTGACAAATAGTAAGTCTCTTAGCCATCTCTGACAAAACTAAATTGTGGTTTCCTGACTTAACGCTGAAAGTGTGTTCAGAGATGACTTACCCTGGTTTGTATCACATGCAGACAACCACAGTGTTAGCAGTCAGTTTTGAGGTGTCTTGGTTTGTGTCTTTCCCATCACATTTATTACATCTCTATCTTACATTTTTTTCAATGTGGTTATAGCCATTGATCCTTTTATGTAACTGTGGTGAGGTGTTAAAAATTAGTGGTTCTATATTCTGTGCTCTGTAGCGGACAATTATGAGTAAGTGAATCTGAGTCTTACTCCTTTCAGTGAAAATGAACTAGCTTGCTTCCCCTTGATAGTAGCTGTGGATGGGGAACTGGACTCATCTTTAACAATTTTTTTGCAGGTTAAGAGGTTTGGGTTGGGTTTGACTTAGCCTGACACCTTCTTGAAAGCCATTATTCCTGTTCTTCTCTGAGAAACCATTTTGCCCTGTATATAAAAAAAAAATGGTACCATTTGATTGTGATTCTCACTACTGATCTTTTATGCTGAGCCTGTTTCCACTGCATGACTTTCAGTTGTTGTATAATGTAACTTTTCCCATCAACTCATAAGAAGCTGAGGAGTCAAGCCTAAATAAAGCTGAGATAAAGGCTGTTATATGTGATGTAAATAGCTGTGAACTGGTAGCTTAATATTGGCCGTTCATTTTTCCATAATGTATATAGCACTGTGAAATCTGAAGTTGTCAGAAACTATGCAGTGTTCACAACTAGCAAGTAAGCATTGAATTTAAACTTGATAATTTATGTGGGTGCAAGTAGATGCCTGTGAGTGAGATGAAATGATTTAGTCTAATAGCAGCACAGTGTCTGATTTGAAGAATTTGAAATAACCACTTTAATTTTAACCACTAAAATGCAAAGCAGCATATGTTTCAGCAGTGGATTAATAACTAAGCTTAGCCAAAGATCTATATAAAGAACTAGCAATATTCTTACATATATTTCCTATAATAAATATTATTTGAATGATATACTGAAACCATTGGTGAAAAATTAAAATGAGACCTGTGCACTTTTAAACTACCCTCCAAATATCCTGTTACTACGTGGTTTACAGACAAATTATTAGACCCAAAAGAGGGGAAATTTCTTATGCCTGTGTCATACAGGAGGTCAGCTTTGATGATCAAATGGTCCCTTCTGGACTTAAAAGCTATGAATCTAGTACTCTTTTACAATGTACACATAAAAGGTCAAATTTCCAGACTGGAATATTTCATTGGAGCACCAGAAGTTCTCTGAGATGTCTTTAAAATAACGAAGGATGTAAAAGGACATAAAATAAAGATAAAGGAAGGAATATAAAATAAACTAAACTAAGGAATTTCTATCCTTCACCCAACAAATGGAAATAAAAAGTTAAATATCAGAGCATGCTATGTGCTTCCAGAAGTACTTATGCGGCAGTGCTTAAAAACAACCCCAGCACACAGCTCAGACTGCGTTTTGCAAGGCAAGGGATGTTTATGCATAATCACTCACCTAACAAGAACCTGAAACTCTTTACTCAGGGGAAAAGTATTTTGTGAACTGAATGTGTATGTGTCGCCCCATGTAAACACATAAACATAATTAAGGAGTTGCAGTGAGAAATACCAGGATCAAAATAGCTACTCTATCTCACAACATTACCACAGTCCTGGTATTAGCATCCACCCTCCCGTATTCCTCTGAGAATGAAATGTCTGCAGAACAACATTTTCATTTTTGAAGTTTATGCTTTAATCCCACTAGGGTTCTCAAGGTTTAGAGAAAGTATCAATGAGGGTCAGTCTTAAAAAAAAAGGGCTATATGTTTTGGAAGTACCTTTTAGATCTTGTTTCTAACTGCGTCTTACTTCATAACACTATACATTAAAAATGTTGTTTGACTATTTTACCGCTAAAAAGTCTTTTGATGACACTGTGGAAAACAAAACCCACTCCACTGCAAATGGTACAAGCCCATACCTTCTTAGCAATCAATACATAATTCAGGTTCCTCTGAATATTTACATTTCTCATAGGTGACTTTTTAAATATGGAGAACATTCCTTCTTCTTCACCCTGATGAGTACAGCTTCTTTGCAACATTGAATCCTTTATAATGAGGGGTTTCCAAGCTGTAATAAATAAAGGATATATTTAAATAATACACATGCTACATACTAATTCCCTCCATCCATGTGAACTTTATTTTGTGCCCCATCAACCACCTGATGAGATTTAATTTCTAATCCATATTACTGTTGTATGACCAACTATCTGTGCCTGAAGATAAAGAAGTAGTCAGACATGATATTTGGAAGAAAAACTGTTGAGCTAGAGCAAGAGGTGTTTTATTTAACTGACAGTCTTGAATATAGCATGTCTTATCCAAAGATCCTAGAGCATTCAGATTTTACAGCCTGTATGTTAGATCACAGTATCCAGTATCGAAATTCAGCTATGGCTGAACATACATCAAGATGACACAGAAGGTAGGAAGGCGATAAGGAACCTTAACAGCAGTGTAAGATATACAGAGGAGCAATTAGTTATGTGAAATTTAGTCCACATACAAGAATTATGGCTCTGTGTCACCTAAATATAGCTTTATTGAATCTTACTCAAAGTATCGTATCTTTCAGAATTCCTGTAGTATTACAATATTATACTTTGATTTAGTATAGTATACTTTGTCGTCCTATATCCTATACCTTATTACTATTAATTATTATTAATTGATTTTCTGAATTGTTTATACTCGGAAAACAGTGAAAAACAATGATGTCAATTTCTTTGTTTTCCAAGGTACCTGAACTAAATCAATTTGGGTTCAAATTATGCAAAGTTTCAAAAATAAGATGAAGAATGGAACTCTTATTCTGTTTAATGAGAATTCTTAATTTAGAACTAGCTGTGATAACATCATAAAATTTCTTGCTGGGTGTCTTTCTGTAAAAACACAAAGCAGGTTTTATACAACTTTTCTGCACACACCACCCCATCCTAGCCCCCCCCATTCCCCCTACTTAGGAAAAGGACAGAAAGGCCTCATTGGCAATGACCATCTGTCTTTGTGTTCAGTGGTAGGTGCTAATTGGCACGGGTGAAAGGAGGTGGTAATAAACACTTACCCCAGTGTAGCCAGCCCTGTTTGACTGAAAAAGAAAATTGTTTGAACTTTACTGGATCTTCAACAAACAGAGCACTTGAGGATTGCAAATTATTAGATCTTTAGCAATGTTAAGAACATAGTAGTTGTGTCCATACGGATATGAAAAAATACAGGCCTGACTCACGGCTGGTTTTATAACAAGAGAAAAAGAATCTAAGTACTGGTCATTTTTAGCTATTAACATAGCTTTTGTTTTACCACTTGCTGCTCCAAATGAGCAGTTTTGGTGCTTGTAGGCTACAATCAAAATTATGTTTTAGAGAACAGAGGCTTTGGTGTGTCCTATACTTTCATATAATGCCCTGATTTCCCTGGAAGTTTCTCAAAGGTGATAAGGTTTAAAAGTAAGTGAACATCACAGTGTTGCTCTGTATATGTGTTTTGTATATAAGTTGCACAACATGACAGTCATATTCAATATATGTCCTCAATAGCACATTTTTTTCTCCAGCTTTCAAATTAGTACCACTGGATTCAAGAAGCTACCTCAGGGCAGGGAGCAACTGGTAGAATCAGATCCATTTGATATAGCTCTGACTTTGATATATTTTTTGTAATTTTTCTCAAAAAATGTTATGATATAAGCTAGTTGAAAGTAAAGGTTCTCATTTTCAAGTGGGCAAAGTTTGAATATTGTTATTTATTCCCATTTCTGTACCTATTTCACTGGTTCAATTAAAGAAGTACATACCTTTAAATATTTTCATTTTGCCTAACTTGAAAGCTAATCTGAGCCTTTTTAGGTATGAGTTCCATAACATAAATTTTAAAATCCCCCAAACAATTCTCTTCAGTAAGAGCAATAGATTGAGCTGAAAAAAATCATTGTATGATCATTTGAAACAACTAGATTACAGCAATATGTAGTACTGCTAAATACTAAAGCAAACAAAAATATTTTAGAATGCAACAAAAAAAGAAATAGACTCATTTTGAGTGCTGATTTTTGAAATTCTCAGTGTTCAACAGACACCTTGGGATTTCAAATTAGAAGTCTAACTTCTACATGGACAAAATTAATGCTACTTTCTGTTTGCAACAATGCTACTACTCCTCTACCTACCCTCACTAAATCCATACCTGCCTTATGCTTATGTTTCTCCATGCAAGCTCAAGTCATAAAGAAATTGATATAAACTCAAAATTTGTGACTTTTTATTTTTTATTTTATAAATTTCAGTCATTACAGGAACAGTATTTCAATAAATACCTGTAGAACACATAGCATAAACAGCACTATGTCTTGGGTACTTGGCAATTCCAGTTGCTACTGATATCAAGAAAAGAGCCTGTATTGTTCATTTCTTATCTCAAACTCCTAGCATTCTCAGCTACATCTTGGTTCCAGAAGATTAGAGTAAGAAAATAAATTTCTAAATTTATATATTTGAAAAGTGACACTTGCTGGTAAAGTTGTCAGGATCTTATTATGTTTCTTCAGTTGGAAGGTTTATAAAAGCTACTTCATCCATATTAAATTCTGAAGTAAAATAGATTTATGTGGGAGATAACTTAATCTCAGCTTAACGTCCATACAGTACCCCAAAAGATTACAGTTCATGTCTAATTGAGCTTTTGCAGCACAGTCACAATCACCTACACAAGGAGATAAAAAAGATGCCATAACTCTAAAAGAGACAATACTTTATTCCATTCTGCTTACTCCTTCCCTCTTACTTTTCCTTCCTTCCCCTTCCACCCCCCTTAAAGAACAGACACACTGCAATTTAAACATTCCCACAGCAGATAAACATTAAAATATTTTCCTAGTGATGACCTTGTTTATCAGTACTTCAAAAACTTAAAATTATGTCTGACTTTAGTTTTACAGTAAAAATTATAATGGTTTTTGCAATTCCAGTTGAACTCTTCCTATAAAAAAGGCTCAGTTCTGGCCCCAGTTGGGAAAAACATTGTAACATTATTTGGATAATTGTTAATATGGCTGACACAAAAATTTGATGACACTTATAGCTGAGCATATGGACTTCTCCAACTTCAAGTATGAAAGTCATCCTCCACTCTTAGGTCCATAATATCCTCTTGTCATCTGATCAAAAAATGGGGTTTGCTACCACCCAGTCTTTAACAGCTTACTTTATATTGCCCTGTTATCAAAAATACTCTAGGCCACCAACTTTTTTAGTGATATTAGCTTACCAAGTATAAGCAGGGTTACTGGAGAAGCTGTAGCGTATTTTCTTTCCCTCTTGTACAGGTCTATAGGAACATCTTAAGGTAATGTGAAATACATGTTACGTTCTAGCAAAACAAGGCATAATACTTTCCATTGAATTCATGAAATAGGGTGCTCAGACTATATCAAAGTGCTGCTTCTGGTTTTGGTGTAGGAACTTTCAACCTCCTCAACTCTTCCTGATTCCCTGCAGAAATGTGATTATAACTAAAACTGTCAAATGGAAATAATGGCTATACTTTTTAGGTAGTAGATGTTTTGCAGCTCTGCTTATTACAGTGTAGATGTTGGTGTTATGTGTTTTGCCTAGAAGGCCTTCCATTTAATATCTGATTAACACTTGTTATTTATCCTCATGTCTTCTCTCATCTTCTTTGAATGAATGTGTTGACTCAATCCAATTGTTAGAGGGTGAATGAGAAAGTTCAATCAGATAGCTTTTAAGGTAGGAACAATACGGGATTAACATTGACAAGCAGGAGTCAGTGCCCAAAACCAAGAAGACACTCCAGATTAAGTAAGAACAAAGGGCACATTTTTTTTTGTCTGATGCAATGCAGCATTTTCTTCCCAGATCTGGAGCTTAATTATTTTTATTTTTTCTTAATAGTTTTACAAAGAATAAATGAGCAGGCCTTGTTACATAATATTTATGGATCTTGGCTCTCTACTTACTTTCATTCCTTCTTTTTTCTTTCATTGAAAAATTATACTGGGACATAGTTAACATCTTCATGTGCCAAGAGCTTTAGCTAGTTGCTAGCTAATTTTATCAGTCAAGAAAAACTTGATTTAACCTAGTCAGTAAATCATATTAAATCTTAGTGCTAAACTGATACTCTTAGAACAAACATTTAGCTTCTTAAATACTAAGTAAAATGTTGTCAGTTGTCTAATAGCTCAACTAACCTTGACTATGATTATCACACTCATATGTCAACTCTTTCTTAGCTTATTTGGCCTTAGCTAATGGTAGCACCTAAAGATTTTACTTAAAGTTTTTAGTAGAGAACTTAAATGAGACAAACCCAAGTCAAATAAATAAAAGAGGGTGGCAGCTACACAGCACTCCATAGAGCGTTGAGGTAATATTTTCTTACTAAAACTTTTTTTCATGTCGAAAGTAATCTAACTGATGCTGAGCAGGGACATTGGGGAGCCTTCTACGGAGTGTGGTTATACACTAGTTTGATGGGACTTAGTGCAAATAACAAGTGTCACAAAAGATTCTTACTCCTAGATTTTGAGGGAGCTTTTAGAGAAACAAAGAGTGCTACAGCTGCTTGAGAAAGGAAATAGGAAAAATCTGAAATACCAATGTACGTGCAAGGGGAAAAAAACTGGCTTTCATCTGCCACGACCCTGGTAACTTCATGATTGCTATTCGGCATGCATAGTCTTAAAAATAAATCAATGCATATTTTGAATGCTGTCTGAATACACATCATTGTACATTTTTATGGTTTTAAGTCCTGATAGTGAACCTTGTGTTTTGATTTTACAGTTATAATGGGATTCATAACTTCAGAGTCATTAGGAATAATATCAGTAAAATCAGCTAAGATCTATATTCTCCATAAAATAAAAGTTAAAAAGAAAAAAGTTTTGTCTGGAGTAGAGATGTGTCTTGAGTATGTAATCATTTTTCTCTATGTTCCATCTGACTTGCAGTCTTTATTACATGTTGCTGGTAGCAACCTTAAACCCAAAGAATGGCTTTGTATTCCACAATCCCTTTGGAAGTTAAGCTCCTCTGAAGGATGGCTCGCTGTTACATAAATCAGATTTTACACAAATCAGTCTGAATAACATAGCATTATAACTGTACTCTCTCTGGGGGTATGCTATCCATCAGGAAACACACAGCTTTTTCCAGCCACATGTAAGGAAGTGCCAGCCTGTCCTCAGTGCCTCCACAATTGTTTCTAGGGGATCTGATACTTATAATGCATGGTGCTTGCCAAGTGCTCCCAGGTTTCCTGGAAAGTAGCTATAGCAATGAAAAAATATGTCAGCTAAGCCGAAGTCCACTGTCATTGCAAACATCAGGAACTGGATAATAGTCACTGTTAGATGCAGCAGAGACTTAGTTGAATTCCTGTGTGGTGATTAGGGAAAAAAAATGATTGAAGTAGGTTTAAATATTGATTTACATCTCATAGGCATCATCAAAAGCATCCTGGAAAATGCCTAGAAAATATAAGGTCTGACACGAACCTCTGTGCATAAAACTTTGACTCCAGCTTGGTAAGTATTGACATTTTCCCAGAAGAGAACAAGCATATATTTATATCACACCCTGTTACAGGTCTCTGATGAGAATGTCATTTATAAATACCTTAAGTATCATTAACTCATATAGTCTGACCTCCTACATAATTCAGAATATGTATAATTCAGGTATAATTCAATATGAAAAATAATCTAGTTTTTCCTGCATGGAAGCTACTTTAGGCAACTAAAGCACAGCTTCCAAACTGCTCTTGATTTTATTTTGAGGCTTTAGAAAGGGAGAATCCAACATGTCCTCCTATTCTGTAACATGATTTTGTTAAGAAAGAATAGGAACCTTAATTTTTATTTAAATTTTTCTGTCAAATTTGTCATCATGGATTCTCATTTTGCCTCTCATCACAAGATTAAAGTATCCTTGATGTTTTTATTCTCATGTAGAGAAGGCTGAATCATAGCACTGGAAATCCTATTGATAAACGACCATAATTTATATGAATCTTTTTGTCTTGTTTTTTCTTCTTGCTTATGCTGTTATTTAAGAAATGCACAACTCATTAACAGCTTTGGAAGCATCAGAGCAAGTATTGGTAGTCTCTTGATTCAAATTTCATAGTATAGGTTGAAGAACTAAAGGAATCATGCAAGTAATAGCATTCCTTTCAGGGTCTTTGTTTTCTCACATAAGATGCGTTCAATCAGTGGATACCAGTTCAGGCTTTCTTTATTTGGATTTTCTTAAAGCCAGATGAATTACTTTAATTAGAATGAGTATCACCTGTGTCCAGGAATAGGCTCACGGAAATAAATAGGAATAGTCATGAACTAATTTAGGCCAGGGCAAGGTGACATAACTTGACACTTACTTTGCCAGTTTTAGCAGGTAATACATATTTTGACTGTTTTTGGAAAGTTTAAAGAATTTCTATCTTTACACAAAGATAGTGTAGGCTTTAAAAAAGACTGATCAACAGACCAGAACTGTCTAAGAATGTGCACTCAGTCAAGTAAAATCATTAATATGATAAAAATAAATGTAAAGATCTTTCTTGTCAGCAATTAACTCATCCTTTATCTTTTTCTGCTTTCTAAAACATCTTTTTCCTGATCTCCACAGAATATCAGTGCATTTGAACTATCAGTGAATGGATTACAAATAAAAAAAAAATTAATCTTTTGGATGTAAGTAACATGGTCAGGACTATCAGTTTCTGACTGACTTTTTCTACTTGATATGAGAATATAGATTTCAAGTTATTTTAGTCTAGATGGTGATTCTTATCAAAAAAGGAGCCAGGAATATTATCCTGTGAAAAGATATTCCATAATTCCCATTGGCTTTCTCACATCTTTCTCTGAATTATCTAGTTCCTACCACTGCAGAGAAAAATTCTAGACTTGACAAGTGTGATTCACTACAATAGTAGTATTTTAGGAGGCATATTAATCACTGACAGAAAATGAAGATGTTCATGATCTTGCACAGCCATGCTCTTGCATTCTCCAGGAAGCATTTATTTCTATGCATATTGGGGATGTTACTCAGTTATTTTATCACAAACTTTCTATAACTAGGTGGACCAGGATCACATTACTGTTTTCTCCAAAGGCACCAGTGTGATTCTGCCTTTAACTCTTTCCTTAAAAATTCTCTTCTTCTGTACCTGAAAGAAATAATTAGGCTGTCCTGAAGACCCAGTTAATCCCGCCATACTCTGAACCTATTTTATTTCATTATGAGGAATTTAAGAAATGGAATTTTTGTTTTCCAAAAGTCTAACAAGTGTCATTATAGCATACACTGGTCCTGTTACTTACTGGTTTCATCCATCACTATGCTAACTCTGCATAAACTTTGCTGGTTTATTTAGTTGTTTGGGGTTTTTTTATGAGCCACCATCTATAATTCTTATGCATAGAAATTAGAGCATTAAGTTAGGTTGCTTCTTATAAATCAAAAAGTGTTTATTTACCAAGGTAGGGAGAAAGATCTTGACAAATCAAGACCTTACTGCCTCTAAACACCCAGGAGTTACTAGATGAAAATAGACATTCTTTTACCTGCTTCTCTCTCCCCCTTGTTTATTGACTCCACAAAGCTCTTGGAAGGACTGGTTGAGACAAGGGGGATCTACGTTACATAGGAAATGTCCTCTCTATTGGGAAGAACTGCATTAATCTGCCCTTCTTTTGGGTTGATGATTATATCACAAGCCCATGCAGAGAGAAGGAAGGCAACAGAGCATTGCTGTTAGTATTTGATACAGCATAAAAAGCAAATAAACTGTTAAAGTAATATTAAATTATGCTGATAAAATGGAACTGAGAAACAGAAAATGTTATGACACCGAATGTCAGCACAGTGCCATTTATAAAAAAAGGATAAAATGTTCCATAGAATGCTAAATAATATTTTTTTATTTATTCTAATAGCCTAACAAAAGATTGGACTATAATTTTATTTAAATGTTGACAGTTATCATGCACAGACTCAAAACCTGGAGTCCATCTGAGCTAAAAGACACGGACCAGAAAGATAGAAATTAAACAAATCATTCTAGTTTTAAGGCTCTTCAACATGAAAGTTAAGAAATCTTGAGTGACCATGTGAAAATGTTCTGCCTGCTTGAAAACTTGGGTTTTCCACTTTCTAAGCATCGAAATGATCAGAAAAAAAAAGAAAAAACAACAACAAAAAAACAAAAATACAAAAAAACAACCAAACAAAAGAAACCTATATATTTTTTACTGTAAGTAGCACTGGTCCATAACCAAGAAAAAACTATTTTGAACTTGCTTCATAGTTTATTTTTCAGACTTTTCTTCTCATTAATTTCATGTTTCATTCTGATTTAGTTCATTCATGGTATAAGAAAAGAAAATGCACAGGACTATTACTGAATGACGTTTGCTACACCTCTAGCTGCATGCTACAGATTGTATGAAAATGAGACAACAATCTTGCCAAGAGAAGCTTTTCCTAGCTGGACGTCTCCAAGTCTTTGTGATATCACACTTTCTCCACAACAAAAGAGCTCTCAAGAGCCTTCCAAGTGTACCAGTGGGTCTGGGAGACTAGTGGCTGTCCTTTAAAACAGAGCGCAGCACAACGTAATTTGGAGAATTTAGTACCTGACTGAATGTTTATGCTGTTTACATGACAGATCTTCTCCTTGCCATTTCCTGTACAACAAGTGCATGATATATCTTGAAAAATTGTAAATACAATGTCAACTCAGACAGGTTTTTTTATTTGTTTCTTATTTTTCTTTTTATTTTTAAATTTGCAGTGATTACTTAGTACATGATCTGTATTCTTTCTCCTCACTGTTTAAATGCTTCCAGGCTACTACCAATGTCTAACTTCAGTTAAATAACTATTTTATAAAGTCA
Source organism: Lathamus discolor (assembly GCF_037157495.1). Classification (NCBI taxonomy): domain Eukaryota; kingdom Metazoa; phylum Chordata; class Aves; order Psittaciformes; family Psittacidae; genus Lathamus; species Lathamus discolor. The sequence continues at coordinate 34,433,778 of NC_088884.1, read as the reverse complement.
GAATTTTTATAGTCAATTAATTTATAACAGTCATTAGTCTCCTACCTGTCTACCTAAAGACAAGCAGAATTAATATTCCATGTTTGCAACAGAAGACCCATGTAAAGCCTAAACACAAATGATTACATGAATAAAGATTCATATGAGCAATATTAAAATGTGTTTAGTATTAAAGAAGTTAATTAATCTACTCATCTGTTTTATAATTTCTTGTGTGATAATTTTACATTTGAATCTTCAATGAAAAATGGTGAAGATTATCTTTGAACTAAATGGTTGTGCAGAACAAAGTAATCATTAAGAAAAATTAAAACATATGGTGGTATAATTTATTCCAAATATGAGTAACTCAGCCAAACAGTGAGTTTCCAATTTTGGAAATTGAATTCAAAAGCAATGTCAGCAGTAAAAATGTTGTGTTAGTTTAACTCTAGTATTTAGCTGCTTTCATTTTTTTCCTCTGTATTTATCAGAAAATATTTCTGTTTTCTATAGAAATTAATAAAAATAACCCCACAGAAGTTCCGTGCTGTGTTAAATTTATTATAATTACAATTATTATTCTGGTATACCTACAGAATTTTACACTTTGCATCTTCTTTGTACTAGTGGTCGAAATTAAATACAAAAGAAAGTGTCAAACTCAAATTTATCGTGATACGTAAAGTATTGTAAATGTAAAGGAGTACCAGCTGGTCTCAGAAATTTAGCGTCTTTGGTTTATAACAGATGCTGAGAGAAGAAAGAATAACACAGTTTTATTTCAATACATTTGTTATCTCAGGTTTTCTGGAGATAATCGTGTGGAAAAGAAATATGAAAAAAAATAGCTTCTGGCTACTTATATGCCAGCATTTGAGGCTGGGGCCTATAGCATTAGCCCACACTCAGGTGAGTCATAAAAAAAATCTGTCAAACAGCTGAAAAAAAGAAAGGAAGGAAGGAGAAAAACGTGACCTTTCCAGGTCATTCAGATTCCCATAGGAAGCCAGTGAGGCAGAACCACATCACATTAACTTGCTGGTCTGTTCCACAATTTATCACTCTATTCTAGTGCAAACTTCATCAGTTCTGTACCATTATTAAAGTAGAAATCAACAAAAAAGTTGTCCTTCAAGTGAACAATACTGACAGATGTAGTTATAGAGATTTCTTCTGTAACATCTTCTTTTAAAGGAACAGTAACATCCCTCTATATTGAATATGATGTTGATGTTATCACCTCTAACAAAAAAAAACACACTGCAGTTTTACGGTTCACCTATGGTTCACCTACTACAATTCTCATGCTTTTGTGCATGAGCGTGATCTCTACTTTGATAATAACAGCATCTGCTTTGCTTACATGGAAAATGATGTTTCTTAAACCCAAGTTATTTCATTTCCACAATTTTGCATAAGACTTCTAGGAAAAGCTTTAAAATATTTACATTTGTGCAACTTTCTAAAGGGCTTCAAGCTTCTGGGAAAGCAGATTATCTTAGCTTCTGAATCCGAAAGAACACAGTTTATTTAAAATTCAACTTATTTCCATTTTGACTGCTTAAAGAGGAAATGTATGAATAATAAGAAGTCTTACAGTGTGATGTCCAAAGCACTTGAAAGTTAAAAATGTATACACCTTTACAAGACAATTTTCTATCCAAAAGGTGTTTGTATTCTTGAATTCATATCTTTAGACTCCATAAATGTTCAAATAAATCTCTTCGTTTTATACTTTTCACCTGACATGTAATATCTCTGTTTTTAATTATTGGGGAACCTCAGGCATGAAAAAATTAATTGACCTGAATAAATATCACAAAGGAATTGAATCTTCATCTCCTGAATGTTAGTTCTTTGGTTTTATTTACTGAATTAACCCCTTAGGAAAGAAATCATGCATTGCTATTAATCATCTTTCATTTGACATTCCTGCAGTTGTTCTTTTGGCTCCCAATAAAGCAGTGATGTCATTTTGAAAGCAAGAAAAAGATGCATATTCATTTGAGCAATTGTGAAAAGAATGATTTGGCTGGTTGTTATTCAAGTAAATTCATTTTTTCTGGACCTTTAAACTAACTTTTATAGCCAACTGATGAAGTAAGAAGAAAGATGTGCGTGATTCATGGTGCTATGTAATGGCTGCAAATTGGAAGAAATGGGTTTATAACCAGGAATCACATTTTCTGTTGAAAACCACAGTATTTCAGGGAGACTACTAGCATTCTTGATAAACTTAAGAAATTCAGGTAGGTCTCAGCTCAACTCAATTTAGCTGCTTAAATATGTATAGACATTTAAAACTATGCTATAGAGCACAGACATCTAAATGTCCTCTACTGCCAATAAAGAGTTGTACCTGCATTATACCTTAAGATAAACCTCTGAGACATAACACTAGGAGTTCACTAATATAAGGTGAAAATAACTCCATGGTGTTTATGCAAAGCCCATTTAAGCATCATGACCAAGACATCTATTACATCCCAAGAACCCCAGAGAGGGGAGGAAGCCATGAAAGAGAGCAATGTTTTGTCACTGGGTGGAGCAAAGAGGTAAAAAATGAAAAAGACAAATAGAGAGATCTTAGACCTACCTGGTTTAATATGTGTTATATTTAAGAGGTAGTTATTTTAAAAAGAATTGTATTCCACAAGAAAAAAACTGCTAAACAGTTATATTTATCCTCTAGCAATTGTGTTGTTGCTATTGTTCTGGTTTTTTATTTGTTTAAGTGTGCTCTTTTTTTCGGATGAAAATTTTGACTGTTAAACAAGGTTTGTTAAACACCTTTTTTTGTCAGGTTAGAAAATCAGGTTATTGAGCATCAGAAGTGTTTGCATGATGTAGCCAAGTTTCTGAATGGAGCCAGTTGGTTTTGTAGTGGTCTCTACAAAATCTAAACCCAGTTCTTTTCACTGCCAGTTAGATTTTGGCAGAAGAAAATATTGTATCAACCTCTATCTCATATTCTTCACTCTAAAGATACAAAATCATAAGCCTGTTTTCTAAAACAGAAAAAATCTTTATAAATAAAATTCATTTCCTTTTTTTAATATATATATATATTTTATTATTATTTAACTGTAGAAATTATCCATATGAAGAAATGTTAAAGAAGGGAAACAAAATGGTGGGGGAAGTCTGAGGGAGACTGAAATGCATGCTTAAGAGCAAATTATTTGCAACAAAAGGCAAATAATTATTAATTAGTCTAAACACTTTAACATTTTATTTTGGTTATAGCTTTATTATGAAGGAACTTAATCCAAAATATCCACTGAGGGTGCTAATAAACATGTCTGGTGTTAATAACAACACTGTCTTTAACAGAAGACACAAATGCTATACGCCATTTATAATGTAGAAAGAAGTGAGGAATTTCAACCTGAAAAAGTACTTTCAGGCACTTTGGTCAATGCAGCATCACAAATATTGCTATGAGCCTTATCATAGACAAAAGACAAGGAAATTTAAATGAGTTATTTGTTACCAACTGGTCAATTAAATTTGGATGGCTGCAGAAAGCCCACAGGGATGAAGGGCGGCCTGAGTTAAGGACAAGATCCAAATTAAAACCAGTTCTCAAAAGTACTGCTGATTATTTTTTTTTTTTATTATTCCTAAATGCTTTGTATTCTCTGTGTTCCAACTAAGAGTAAAATTACAAATTTATGAAGAATACGGTTCCAAAATTAATATATTCCACAGAATGAAGCTTTTAATTCAAATCCAAAACTTTCAGACTACAAAGCATTATAGGGATTTGTTCCAAGCCAAATCCAGTATGGAACATTAGCAGATGCCATATTTAATGTCTAGTTTTATTGTCCAGTGGTCAGTGTGAAATATTTGCTCTGAGTCCCAATTTCAGCTGGGTTTAACACCTTAAAATGATGTGACATTTTGTGGTGGCCTCAGCAAAAAAAAAAAGACAAAGATAGATTTGGTTGTATAAAATCATGTGGTTCTAACGAACAAGACTGATGATGTGTTTTTTCCCTCATCAGTATTGACATACACTTAAGCACCAAGAGGTACACACTCTCTCTCTCTCTGGTGTTGTTTATAACATTAAATGAAGATGCTTAGGCCCAAAACCTAACAAACTCCTTTTTGAATTGATGGCTTTTCCCACTTCTGTGGTAGTGGAGACAAACCTGACGTGATCTGCAGACATGAACCATCTGTGCCCATCCTTTCCAGAGCCAGATGTTCCTACTGCAGGAGTTTATGTGTTCTTTATAGTTCCTTTGAAGCTTCACAAATATTAATTTCCTACAAAGATGATAGAGAAAGGTAATGGTGGTGAATAACTGCTCAGTTAAAGTCTAAAATTAATGAAGTAAGAAACCATAGTTGGTTAATGCATTCCTCATATCATGGGTTTTGAGGGTCATGATTGTGAGTCTTCTATAGAAACAATAAGAGAATAATCATAATAACATTAAAATCTGGAGGGAAATATTCAAAGAAATATTTATCCTAAGACAAATTCCTGAGACTATCTGGGGAAAGGACTAGCTCAATGATATAAACTTAGAATTAAGTCTTTCCAAAAGTTAAGTGTCAGTGAAAGACGTGTGTGAGTATATGAATTTATTTTTAGGGAGATAATTTAAATATACATTTAAAACAGGATATTAGCTGTGGAAAATTACTGGCCCTTGAACTGAAATAAATAAAATATGACCTTCAGTACCAAATAATTCCTCCCATCTTACAGCTATTCAAACACTGAAGTCAATTGGTCATTTGTTGGGTGTTCAGCCCACAGAGGAATAAGCTTCCATCTATGGCTGATCAAAATTTATGAATTTATAAATATATACTTTTAGTTGGCAGGCTTTCTTGATCAAGCACCCCCTGTTTTTAGAAGAAGATGGCAAATTTCCATAAAAGTGACAAGTAATAGTAATCTTTCTCAGACAGGCTTCCATTCTGCTGAGTGTTTTAGTCTGATGATCTGAATATGGGAACTAAGTGCCAGATCTGCTGAGGTCCTGTGAATAGTGTTATCTGAATAACTGTATTTCAGTTCTTTAAAAGTAAAAATGAAGTTTCAAGTTGAATAGAATGTGAAAGTCCTTTTCTTTGTCTCAAATATATAAAGAAAATATTATTTCTTTTGAATGAAAGATTACATTGATAGTAAGTATCAGAGGAAAGATCCAAGTTGATCTACGTCAAATAATTTTGTTGTCTGAGTTCGGCATGCGAACATACTGGACCACAAATCAACTTCATACACTGAATCATTCAGGAAAAAAAACAAAACAAAACAACCACCCAAATCCCCCAGTTTTAGATTCATAGGTTTAAGTCAAATTATGACATAGCTTAAAGCTGGATCTCTCACATCTGAATATTTTATCACTAGTCTATTGCATCAACATAGGTAAAATGCACACTCTCGCCTTGACAGTTTTATGACTGTAACCATTTCCTTGCTATTTCCATGAAAAGTAGTTGCATCTTCAATTATTCAACCAATTCAATGTGAATTTGTCAGCAGGCAGGAGGCAACAGTCATTTTAATCAGTCTATGAGATACAATAAGGAGTTCAATTCTGGATTAATTCTAGTCTGATTGCCTGGACTAGTGCCCAGTAACAGTAGGAGCACGTAGGAGCATGTAGGGTGCCATCCTGGAATGTATCTTCCAGTTTAGTTTCATCAGAAAGGAATCCTGTTTTCATCTTCTCCCCCTGCTCGCAACATGAACCCAGGTATGGTATGTGAATCAGAAAATTCACTCCAAAGTAATAGTCCTGATCAGAACAAAAGTGTTCACTTAGATGCACCATTACTAGCCTGTTTTTCACTCAGAAAGTGCTAGTGCAGTCAAAACAGGGTATAAGTTCTGCAAGTTATACAGTTTTCAGGAGTTGAGCTGTAGTTTTTTTCTCCTTCCTAGTAGCTGATGCAGTGCTGTGGTTTGGCTTTAGTCTGAGAACAGTGTTGGTAACACACCAATGTTTTAGCTGTTGCTCAGTAGCACTTACCCTGATCAAGGACTTTTCAGTCCTTCATACTCTACCAGTGAGGAGGGACACAGGAAGCCAGAAGGGAGCAGAGACAGGACACCTGACCCAAACTAGCCAAAAGGGTATTCCATACCACAGCCTGTTATTCCCTGTACATAAACTGGGAAAGTCACTTGGCAGGTACAGATCGCTGTTTGGGTCAGGCTGGGTATCAGTCGGCAGGTGGTGAGCAATTCTATTGTGCAACACTTGTGTTTTCTAAGCTTTCATTTCTTCTTTTGTTGTTTCCCATTACTATTACTATTGATATTCTTTCTATTATCACTATATTTTACTTTCATTTAGTTATTAAACTGCTGTTGTCTCCACACATGGGGTTTGCATTCTTTCCATTTTCCTCCCCCTCCCACCCAGAGGGGGGATGGAGGAGGGGTGAGCAAACGTTGCGTGGTGCTGAGTTATCAGCTGGGTCTGTACAACTGGGGATATATCGTTCCATAACAAATAATTCATGACACTCTCTTTGGATTCATAATTATCACATTCATGTAGGCTTCAGGTGAATCTTCTCAAACTTAAACATACTTTGACCTTGAGACCAGAAATCACCTATTTTAATTGCTGAATATGGCACTACTTATGAAATAAGAAGGGGGCCAAATGAAGTCCCAGAGAGGGAAGCAGCAATTTGAATTACAAATAGGTAATTTTTCTTCCATTAACACAGTTTGAAGAAGGACAAAGTCCCTTGGATAAGGCATTTTTAAGAAAATTTGTAAGTGGTACAGATAAGCTATACAGAAAACAAAGATTTGGTCAAAACCTGAAGAATAACTAGAGCTGTGTGATGGCAGAATTGGTTAACCTAGCCTCCTAAACAGCTTTATTTCCAAAAAAGTGAAATAACTCACGGGCACTGGTTAGAATTTGTTCTCACAAAACAGTGTCTAACTGCTAAAAGCTTGCACTGCATAAACAGAGATAGGAAATTGCCTACAAGTGTGTCCTGCAAGAGGCAATAAACAATCCCCTTCGCCTGCAGCTGGGACGGGAAGGTATCTTTAAGCCTGAATATTTCATAACTATCCATTCCAGCATAGGCTGGGGGAGTCAGGAACACTTTCTTTCTCTGCAGCATGTTTCTGGATCCCATGCTGACCCTGACCTTATGAAGAACAGGAAGCTGATCCACTTTCATTCTATGCAGAAGCAGCTCAGCCTTCATGTCAGCCTAAGATACAAGGAAAGATGTGTAGGAGAGGTGTCAGTGCAAGGAAAAAGGGCGAGCACTGGGAGCAGTGTGTAACCAGAGAGTGCTGTAGCAGGGAAGGCAAAGAGGTCTGCAGGTACGGGGAGAAAGGTATGGCTCCTGTCCCATGAAAAGGGACAACAAAGAAAGGTCCCTATCTTCGTTCCTGTCCCTCTAAAATTTCTTGGATTCCATATCAAAATCTTTTAATTGAGCCAATTCAAGACTAATTAATATTTTGTTTACTCACTGACTGTTTTTTGGACTGTTCCAACCATCTCTCTCCAGTCCAGGAGACAATTCACACCAATAACACCTTTTGGCAGGGGGGCACTAAAAGGCTGCACCAGTTTTACACAGCCTTTCAACACTGTCTCTGTAGGCTTTGCATCCTCAGGAAAGCTCACAAGCCTTCATAACTCACTTGATGTCATCCAATCACAGAACCTTGTTTCATAAAATGCCAATCTAGTGAATTGCAACACAACTCCCACAGTAATATTAGAAAGTTTGAAACTAATAAAACACAGGGTGAATATCACAGCTCAGGAACTGAGGATCACAGGGAAACCTTTGGTCCACATTTAGAATGTGGTCAATCTGCACTGTAGTGCATTAACCCTAAGCAATATGGACACAGGTGAATTTCTGCCATTCACTCCTGTAGACAGAGAACATCCCCTAATCCTCTTGGTATTAGAGATGTGCCTTCCAAGTCTGGCCCCTTTTGCCTGCAATCACTCCTCTGGAACTGGCTTTGCCCAACTTACTCTATAAAACCTCAGTTTTTCACAACCTCAGAACTGATTTTTAACTGTACAGGTGCAAAAAATGTGATCTCTATATGGAAACAAGAATTATCATCTCTTAAGGAGGAATACCTGAAACAGAAAAAACAAGTCTAGAACTGAGGAATAGTTTGTTCTTTTCTAACACTGTTACTGGGAACAATCTTTTTTTGTTTCATTTCTTATTTTTCTATTGCCAAAATAAAATCAGGATTATGAACCCTGACCCAGCAAATCATTTACCATGTACTTAACTTAAAGCACATGAATGCTCCTGTTGAAATCAGTGGGACTGTTTGTAGTTTGAAGAATAATAGGTCTGTAGTATTGCTTTGGACTACTGGAACAGAAAGTGTATTTTATTTATCGTGTTTTCAGTTCTTACAAATAGTACTGCAACTGACTTGATGTAATCCCCAAAATTTTGTTACGGGAATTTAATGTATAAAATGGGGGTGTGGGGGTGTGGGGGGGGAGTGTTGAATGAATGTTTTTTGCATATTCACAGTATGCACCAGTAGAGTTATAATTTCAGGATATTTGGCGTTCTTAACAGTCCCTATTAATAGAAAAAGAATCAAGTCATTTTACACAACCAGAAAATAAGGCCATCCTGTTTCTGGCCTTTTTGGTGATGCAATAATTTGGCTCTGAAACTTTAGGAAAATATAACTGAGGCAATAAGAGCTACACAGACTGCAGAAGTGATACAAAGGAACCAAAATGAGTGGATTCTGCATTACAGACCACTCTTGTATTCCAGATGATTCAACAACTACCCAATATTTTAGTTACTGTTATTTTTAAAACTTTATCGTAGTAACTGCCATGGTAATTATGCTGAACATCAACTAGCATAGCACCACCAGACTGTATAACTTGCTGTATTGTAAATCAGGGCTTTCCCCAGGCAGCCAAAATTTGAGTGTCTTCTGGTTTTGCCTACTTTAATTTTTCTATTTTAGGGAATACACATGTGCTTTGTGTTAGAGCAGGGAAGTCATAGCAGACTAAACTACAGTCTATGGTGACTTTGCCTTTTGGGTTGTGCCCTCCTTTGGTGTTGGAGGAAGATGGTCACTTCTATAAAAACAAATTATGATTCAGAGAATCCCTACAGAGAGATTAACCAGAGAAATGTTGTTTTCACTGTGCCCTCACCAAGTGTAAAAAGTCCTTATGTAAATAGTCTTGTACTGCTCTAATAATCAGCTCTCTAATCCTTGCCTTGCCCATTACATACAAAGTGGTTTTGTAAATTCAAAATAGACATGATCCTGAGCCACAGCATTTATAAGATCATGGCACCTTGGGATGGAAAACAACTAATACCACATCCGGTACACCTCCCCAGCAGGGCAGGGTAGCCTAGTTAAAAATGCCCCAAATAACATGGCTTTGACCACATCCAGCGCCAGCCACTCCTCTGTCTAATTCATCCTGCTGCCACGATGCTTTTCTTGATTTTTCCTTGATACCCTGTTTCATAGCTTCAGCCTCTCACTTTGAATTCAGCTCAGCTATTCTGACAGAGTGAACAGCTTTCCACATTTGTACAGACAATTGCTCGCCTCCTGATTATGCTTCTGTCTCATTGCTGTTCTTTTGAATTGGGGGAATTTGTATATATGAAATTTCTCTATCAGTCAACACTGTATAGGATTTTTTTTTTTTTTTTTTTTTTTTTTGCTTACATCTGGCAATTCTACTTCACTTCTTCTATACAGCTGTAAAACCGTATTTCTGAGTAGTAATTGTAATGACTGTAACCACTGATTTTGTTACTGGAACAATGTCAAATGACTATGAAGATTGCAGTAGCTTAGCAGATGAGGGCAATTCTTAATAATGATACGAATGATCTTAATGGGCAGACAACAGAATTCCCTGAGATAAAGTATCACTTACCTAGTTGTAAAATGGACTGACGCTCTTCTCTCATTTCCTCCAGGTTGTAATTTAAATGATTAACTTAATGCTGCTTGATACCCTGTCTGGAGACTTCTAGAAAGCTGAAATGGTTGGCTTTTCAATAGAGAATATGTATTAAAGTCTCTGTTTTGCTATTTGGGTTAGTTTTTTTTCTTTCTTTTTGCTTAAGTGAATGTGTCAGCAGTTCAAATAAATATCTGTCTCGACAGATGTCAAATGAAATACAATGATAATGACTTTAGGATAATAATGAAGCAGATCCCCCCCAAAAAACAACCCAGTGTACATGGTATAAGGATCACCCAAGCTCTGAATGCAAAGCCAGATATTTTAACTACCTCATAGCAAAGGGCAGTAAGTCAACCAGAGCATAAGCTCTCTTACACAGACATATTATTGGCTATGGCAGCATGGATGTGTGTGTGTGTGGTTGTCTGTGTGTGCGTGGTTGAGCAGTTGGAAACATAGCAATTTTTTTTTTGTTTTGTTTTCTCCTTTGAAAGTGATGATCTAGTTACTACTGGGGTTTCTAAAAACCTCAAGGGAAATATATCGTTCAGCTCCTACAGCACCGGACCCCTCATTACTTTGGGAGGTTTAGTACAGTATTTGAAAGGTTCAAAATCTCCTGTGCTTCCCAAAGCTTCCTATGGCTACAGGGAGATCAACCATTGCTCATCAGGAATTGCTGCAAAATACTGGGGATTTGTACCCTTCAGTACTCAGTGTCATAGTACCTAAATGTTAGCTGCCTGACAACTGGAAAGGGATTAAAAGCAGGATATGTACCTATGAACATCTTTAAACCAAGGAGAGAATTAATGCTTTAACCACTGTGACACTGAAGCATATCAGCTAAGCTTCTTTCTGTATTGCAGCTAAATATAGACAGCTCACTTCCAAGCATACTCCATATTAAATGCCCAAAACTATGTCTTCAGATTTCCTTCATCTTTCCTTCAGTTTCTGAACCTACGTTGCTGTCACAACAAATCTAATCCATTCCTGAAAGCAGATTACATCCCACTGATACAAATCAAGCACACAGCAGCTCTTCCTCTCTGCTTTTGGGATCTGTCATGGTGTATGTCTTTCAATAGATGTAAGTAAAAATACAAACTAAATGTAGCTCAAGACTTTTGTCCAAACTGATGATGTCATCACCTTGCTCAAGTAGGAGTGTGGAATCCATTAGCGGGCAATAAAACTGGAACTGATTTTCAAGTATTTTGCATGAAAATGCATTTGCAGCTTTAAAACCTGCAACTGATTTGTGGTCAAAATGGTTTATTTTTTACAAATGCTTTCCATTTCACCTTTAAGATGATAATTAAATTAAAAGATAGCCATAGGCTTCAGACACAAAATTTGTATGTTACAGCTTTGTCTTTCTCATCAAGGAAAATAATAAAAAAAAAAAAGCTTGTTTACAGCTGTTTCTGACAATGGTCAAAACACTTCATTCTTGTGTAGACAAATTAATAGCTAAGAACTGAAGCAACTAAATGGCATCTTTAAGGCATTAAATGTCATTCTTATATAACCAGCGTCTTGTTTGTTCTTTTGTGTCCTTTTTAAATAAGAATCAAGAAGCAACCGATTGGAAGCAAAATAATTTTGAGGGAAAACCACACAGTATTCACATTGTTCATTAAATAAAACATTCCTCATTCTGAGTTAATAGGAAATATCTGATAGCCATAATTGCTTGATATTAGACTTTTGACCATTATATTTTTATTTCCTGCTTAGTGATCAGTGGAAGATATGACATGCCATATTTAATCTTGATCTCCAAAAAACAACTAACTGTTTGGGGTTTTTTTTCTTTTTCTTTTGAGAGACTTCAGTAATTATTTAGTAGCAAAAATATAATCAAAAATACATTCCCCTAGAGAAATTAATAATTTGATTTTCATCCATAACTAACCGTACAGATTGCTGTGACCCATGTACTAATCGCAAGTCAGGCACATGGAGTTGATTTCAGGAATGAGACACACTGATATACTGATATGCCTTTTTTTTTAGTGCAACCAATAAAGAAATCCCTTAAGAGGTTGGTATTTGAAGGAAAAAGTGTTCCACCTGGTTTTTATAGATAACCAAAGTATGCAATCTGTGTCCCAGGTAGTATTGACATTCAGCTGTAATTAGTCATAGAAATTACATTACTGCAAGCAGCAGTATTCCAAGGACAGTATGTTTCCATGTTTACCTATGAAAACCTAGTCTTTCTGGAATTAAGGTAATGTAATTTAATTGAGAATTCTTTTTCTTTCTCCAGAGAATGAATTTAACACATAATTTTTGTGGTGAGTTTGAAGTACAGGTTCATGTTCAGTCAAACACTTTTGCTTAATGAATATTGTCTAAATTTGATCTTGGATCAAAGGGAGAATGTACTGTGTATAAAACAAGAGAAATTACACTTCCCTGTCCTGGAGACATTATGTATAAACACATCTACTTTCATACAGGGTTAGGATCCAACACTTTCAGACAAAAGCAAAGACCTAAAACATTTTTAATCTGAAAATTCCATAGAGGACCAAGTTTTATTATTATTGCCTGCTATTTCCTTGTATCAAACAGGATCTGGCAACATTCTTTTGCTATCAGCATAGCCTCCCAAGGGTCATTGGGATTAGCCAGCCACAGTTCTGCTCCTTTCATTGAGAGAGGTCCCAGAAGATATTATAGAGTCATTACTCACCTGTTGGATCAGCTTTCTCGTGTTCTTGTTGTGTCTTGTCAGTGCTCTTAATGTGTCCACAAAATTTTTTATGAGTTGATTTGGAGTTATGAGGCTGCAGTACCTGCACTGTGCTATGACAAGCAGTTTTGTGATACCATTTCTCCACTACTGCTGATGCAAGAGAGCTGGTTAGCGGTTTGCAAAGGAGACTGGAGAAGACATGTATTCCCACCTCAAAGGCAGAGATTAGACAGCAATAACAGTTGCATGATATATAGATCATTCCTTCATCTCCTGCATCTGTTTTAAGGATGATAGAATTTGAAAGCTGTGTCAAAAAGAAATGAAATGTCCAGTGGTAAGTTCTTTAAATGCCTTTTAAAGTTTGTCTATCAAATAAGTGAAGATATGATTACCTGTGCAGTACAGCTACGACAGATTACAACACTAATGAAAATGCAGGCATCATTAACTCTAGTGAAGGCCAAAGAACTCCTTTTGGGATTGAACACCTTCTTTTGATTTGCCAGCATAGTCTAGTAAAAAAAGAGAGAACTCCTACTGTGGCTCAGTGTATTGTCATCAGAAGAAGGAGGCACTTCTGGAACTTTTAAACCTGGTTTTAAATTATGGTTATAGCAATTCTTGGATCACCCCAGCTTTACATTTTCTAAACACTTCATTTTGCTTTATAGTTATAATGTTTAGAATTATCTATATTGTGTTCCTGAGTTTACATTTCACTCTATCAGCTGAACTTAAACCACTTCACACAATATGTCAGAAGCATTTTGTGTTAGATTGGTTTAGATTTACAGGCTCAATGACTTCATTAGAATTACTCTGGACCTTCAGTGGCTGTAGCAAATCAAACTATGGTCCACGGACTTTACATAGGATTTGGCAATCAATTTGTAGTTCCTTTAATGGACTTTACCGTACATAAACAATACAGATGTACACAACAACCTTATTTTTTTCCTTTTCTATTATGAAAACCTGTCATCTTCCTCTTTAGGACATGTGTGATTATAGTGATTCTATCCCTGCAATCAAATACAGGGTTTGCATTTGAAATATCAAATACTCTTTACTTACAGATTTCCAGGCACAATTTTTCACTTAAATGTCACCATTTAATTAACTGGAGATTTCCCTAGTGAAGCAAACTTAGGTTTGACAGAGATCTGTTGTATTTGCCTTATTAACAGAAAATAAGCAGTAAACCTATCTTGTTTACTCTTCAGGGACCCATCACAGTATTACATGTGGGCTCCATAGCCATGGGACATCTGTGTTTGTACTCATCTGAATCCTAATCTGAATCCTACTCATCTGACTGAATCCTAATGTTTGAACATCTGTGTTACCATCCTTCTACCTACTGTTTAAAATCCTTTAGGAAGAAGTCTCTCAAAACACCCCTCGAGGCAAGACCGCATAACTATTTAATTGAAAAGAAGCTGAGGCAAAGAGCTTGACTGCTTTTCCTGAGGCCACATGTTTCTCTTGACTTGAAATTGTATGTACCTTTCCACTACTTGCTTTGCATCAAAACTTCTTGTGTAAGGGTGGAAGGCTTGTGATTCTTGTACAGCAACTTGAGAACAATAAAGTGAGGATTTATCCCATGAGAAGATTATCAGGAAAATTATCAGTCTCCTGCATATACCGATACATGATTTTTTTCCTTTCTCTTCTATCCTGCTAGATCTCATTCTAGTGCAGACATTTTTCCCTGTGCTCAGCAGCCATTCCCAGTTTCCCCATGCTGGCACCTTTTGCTGACAGTCAAAGCCTTAACATCAAGCAGCAGCTCCGGCTTCTGCTTCTGTGCTTTTGCTCCATGGCCCTTCCCTCAGCAGGCAAGGGAAGGAGCCTGAGGCACCAGCATGGCCCACCCTGATTGAGAATCAGATTTCAGAGAAGAATGTTTTGTCCTCGGGCACAAATATGAAAATCAGCTTTCTGACTCTACTGGAGCTCCAGCCCTGGGTCACGTTGTGCTTGAGGAAGCCAAGGAGATGTATAGTGGCTGAGGATGTGTGGAGTTAGAAATGCATGTGAGAGCATGTAAACTCAGGTTGGTGGGAAATTGTCTTATTTGTATGTATGTCTTGTTTGAATAGACCTGCTGTACCCTACGTCTTATCTAAATATAAAATAAGGCACATAGCTTGCAGCAACTTGTTTTTCCCTTCCTCTCCCCTGTTCCCTTTACCCAGCTGGAAAATTAAACTAGAAATTTAAAGGTTGGCAAATTGTTTTAGACTTGTCCCACTAACTTTCTGGTGCCACTTCAGGATACCTGAATTCAGTCTGCTGAGCATCCACTATCTTAGCTGCAGCCAGGGCAAATCAATAAAAAACACCCTACTACAGCTTGGAGAGGTGTTCTACACAGAGGCAAGATTTTGAGGTTTACACTAATGCTTGCTTTATTCACTGAATATGCTTTCAGCTTTCATACTGTGAGCTCACATTTGGATTTTGTATTCTTTTTGAGAATATATATGTTAAATTTGAAGGAGTGTTGAGTTTCCCATATAAGGATCCTTCAAAGAAAAAATTCCATTTGGACTATTTCAGAGTAAAAAATGCTCAAATTTGTCAGACTTATGGTTAGAAAGACTGAGTCTGTGAGAATTCTAATAACTGATTTTTATTTTTTTAAGGAAAAATGCAAATATTTCAATAAGAACTCACAGAATTACATCCAAAGGCAAATTAAAATCTTCAGTCTTCACTAACCTCAGCAGGCACCAGATCATGCTCCTTTACAGCAGATTTCAATGGTCAAACGCAGCATATTTGTATGCCTCACTACTATGGAAAGGTGCCAATAATAATGATCCCATTGGGTAGATGATAAACTTGTTCATGCTGAGGTCAGTGCTTGGAGGCAGAGCCTACATTACCTTCTCCACTGACAATGTCTCAAATACACATGCTGAGCTACTGCCAGACAGCTGGCACATCAGCATAAAATTCAATGCAACCTGCAGTGGTGTGCAAGAAATGGAGCAAATAGCTGTGTGATTTAGCTCTTGCTCCTGTGGTTTAACTGCTGTTGGCACAGTTTCCAGCTGATTTAAAGCAAGCCCAGGTATGTGTACGTGACCTGCTGTTGGAGAAATAATAGGTAGACATGAAGACATAAAACTTCCATGATTTACTTCTGTCTTTTCACCAAAGTTGTGGCTTTTTTTTTTTATTCTGACCTAGTAGTTCATATGTTTTATTCTTGTTGAACAGATCTGTCTTCTCCCATCTCTGTATCCTACAATTACAATTATTAGCATTTTACTATATTATTGTACTGCATTCTTTTCAGTTTGCTGCCATACAGAAATTTCTTATTAAAATCTTTTTCTCCAGACATCATTATCTTTTGTTGGCTACCAAATTTGTTTGAGTGCATTATCGTCAAATGCATATATTAGTTTGATTTTTCCTTTCTTTGAGATTATTTTTCTGTATAAGACAATGAGAAGTATAAAGACTTAACATGACTTTAATGCTCCATCTCATTAAAAAAGTGCAATTGTTAATGACTAAAATGCACCTCACAAAATTCTAACTGATTCTATGCTTGAGATGTTAATTACAGAGAATTTCATTCCTTAATTAATGTAACTCAGACATAGATCTATAGTCTTGATATATAAAAATTTAGTTCCTGCAATGGGTATATTTTTAAGTTACAAATGACATGAAAAAGAGATGAAGTTTTCTGGTATTTGTTAGTTGTAATATAAAAGGTAGCTGCTTGACACTTGTAAATCTGATTATGTTTATCATGTTATCACAGTGTTTGGCTCAGGTTTTTATCTTCCTTTTATATGTATGTGTGAGTATATATATATATTAATTCTGCTCAATCCTACAGGCACCTACTCTGAAAAGTAAATATACTGACATGTATAGATGACCTAAGGTTCCATATTTACAGACATTTAAAATGTAATGAGGAGAAGCCACAGTATAAAACAACAACTGGGGGAAAAAATCAAAACGGAAGCTTTTTCTTTAAAGTAAGAAAGGATATACAGCTGGAATCTTTTTATTCTGATCCACTTAGTAGCATGCTGTTTAATGACTCTAAGAGATAATGTACTTAAATAGTTAATTCAAGGGTTGATCCTCCCCTAAAACTGAGCTGGGAACAAAAGCTGAAATGACTTTTCAAAAGGGAGGGATGGGAGGAATTCTGACCCTTCTCCTGATGCTTTACAACGTGAAACCACAAAGCGATTGAGGAATCAGTGCACGGCACGTGGATTAAAATGCCTCCTAGAAGCAGCTAGTACTGTACACTGCCTCAACCCTCCCTGAACTTTCTCAGTAAATACAGCAGCCTGACAGCCCGGCTTCCCTGCTGGGTGGATCCTGCAACTCCAGGAGGGAATGGCACTTCTTGTTTTTAATTAGCAAAGGTGAAAGGTGAATTAAAACTAGCTGTTTGGCAAGTCAGAGCAAGGGGCTGAGTTCTGAAGAGCACCAAGGAGGAGGGTGCTTGCTTCTTTTTTTTTTTCCCCTCTCCCTCCCTCCTTTTCTGAATGAATTGCCTTGCAGGAGGGACTGAAAATACAGCTTCTTCCCGTATCCACTGGCAGAGTTACTAAAGGGAGCTCAAGACACAACACTGCAGAGTGACGCCTTGGAATGTCCTCGCACTTTATAAACAATTGTCCTAGGGAGGGAATATTTTTACATGACATTTGCACAGCTTGACAAATGGCTAACTGGGACTGTGTGCTTCTCTGATGAACACTGAATTTCCCGTAGAGATACCCCACAAACTGACCAAAGAGAGAGACTTAACTGCACTGGAAAAGTAGAAGTGGAACTTGGAGCCTTAAAAAACTCATCTAAACAGCAAACAAACAGCAGCAGTTAAGTGAAGAGAGCAAGAATTTCATCTTGGGCAGGATGGCATCTGCCCAGGACCTTTTAATCCTGGTACTATATGCCTTGTTACTAGAGTTACCGACTGGATGTCATGCAACAGATACAAGGCAGCCAAGGTTACGTCTGTCACATAAAGGTAGGTCAGTGTGTCAGGTTTTTAAAGACTTTATGCTAATACAAGTTCATTGGCTTCACTAAATGTACTACATAGGGGTTAAATTATGGTCTTTGACAGAGTAATATATTCTTGTCCAGGAATCTTGTGAATCGTTTCCTTGTCCTAAACTGCATCCATGATTAACTTTACTGAATTCAGGGAGATTTAAGGCACTCACAGTGATGATTTTAGGCTACTGAAATATTCTTCCACCTGAGAGTATGTTATATTTGCTTGTCATTCTGTTTTATCCTCTATGCTGTAAGAAGCATGTCTGGTCTCTAATGAGGGGAAAAGAAATGAGGAAGATAATCTGAAATTATTGCTGAATAAATATACTCTTCTGCATCAAGTAATCCTTAAACAATTAAATGCCTGTTTCACTTTTAGAATTCTATCCATCTACAAATATAGCTAAGGCAAAAGACTGAATTCCTGTGCAACCATATGATTCATTTTCTAAACTAGCAAGTGTCATCACACTATAATTAAAATGACTAACTGCCAGTGTAAGTCTGCTTGCAGTTTGAGTTACCCAAAGAAAAAAAATGTTATTTTGCCTGACATACATATGTAGAGTACTTATAACTTTTCTTTGTTTGTTTTAAATTATTAAGGAAGAATGGCTACATGATGCATTCTTCCTTAGCTCCTTCAGAATATCTTCTTGTTTGGTGCTGGCTTGCATATGATTTAAACTCTTCCTTATGACTTGATTTTAATCCTGTGTGTATATAAAAACACCTGTTCACAACCATGACATTTCTGTTCTCTGTACATATGTTTGTAGAATATGTACTTAGAAATATATGACAGACAGTTATTGCAGTAGAAGTGAAAAAATGTAAGTGTGCAAGATAAATTGATGATTGGCCAATCAGTAATGTTTTGATATTACCTCTTATACAGAGATGAAAAGAAAATGTCTTTTGCTGACACAGCTGGGAATGAAAAAATGCTAATTCATTCAAG
The DNA here is from genome assembly GCF_037157495.1 of Lathamus discolor. NCBI lineage: Eukaryota > Metazoa > Chordata > Aves > Psittaciformes > Psittacidae > Lathamus > Lathamus discolor. The sequence continues at coordinate 34,415,102 of NC_088884.1, read as the reverse complement.
AACATTTCTGTGGTTATGAAAGTGATAACTAAGCTGCAGCAGTGGGAAGTACATTAGGATACCTATTTTAAGTATGGCCAAGATTTAAGAATTAGTATCAGCTACAGCTCCACATGTAGACAGCTTTAGTCTAAACAAGGTTTAATTGTGCTTTATATAGCAAGCTAAATTACCAATTATAAAGAAAGAAGAAGCTGAATAGGATAATTGGTCTGAATATCTTGCTAGGAAGGTATAAGAAATGGGATTTGCTTTTATAGGGCAGTGAAACATGATTTAAAGAAAGACTTGTCAAGAAAAGCTGTCTTGTAAGTAAGCAATTAATTGCTCTCAATAAAATATATTATATGACCCCTTTAATATATAAACCATTTCTTTTTTAGCCTGTGGTTACAGAGTACAGTAGGAATGACTGGCAAATGCTGATTATATAATCCTGTCACATCTCTTGCTGTTGAAAATGTGCATTTAAACATTGATTTATTCCTAGGTGTATTTGCTAAGGGTATCATTATTATTGATATTTGTTTGCTTGTGATGGGGTAAGGGAGATGAGAAAAGCACAGTGTATGAGACAAATAGACCTACTGTTACGTTGGTTCAGGACTCTGGCTTAGCTGCCAGTTTTGGCAAGCTCCCCATTATGGTGCTGCAACTATTAACTGCTTCTGTGCTCACTTGTAGAAATAATTGTTTTTCCCCTGATTGGAATCAGTGTATACTACTGCATACTATTTCCATTTTCAGCAGTGAGCCAATAGTTTGACCATAACACATCATAACTCTGATATTTTCAAGGAGATTTTAAAACATCCCTTTCTCACAGAGGGCCAAACCTGCCCTGCCTGATCACAGTTCATTTAGATCCAGTGACATGGAAAGATCTGTCCCAAGTAAATTTTCTAGCATGAAAACACATACCACATCTTATATTTCTCTTTGTACAATACCCTCTTGCGTTTTTCACACTTGTGAAATGTGACTGGTTTTACAAGCTCTGTTGCAACCAGGGAGTGCCTGGCCACATATCCCGAGAGGAAGGTACCTGCCTGCACCCTGGGAACAGCTATTGCAGTCCTCCCATCCAAAAGAATGTAGCAACCAAGCATGAAGACAATGAGTGAATGTTGTTGCTGTATTCACTAATCAAACAGGAACAGCAGGAGGGTCCCTCATCTTAATTGCACTTACTCCAGAGAAAGGCTGCTGTGGGTACCAACTGGGCATGGGGTAGTTACGAAGAGGTGGTCATGCACTCTCTTTACAAAGCTGCTCCAGCCTGCACTGTGAGTTGTGTGATACAGACAATGAAGCCCATATGTGTAAATTTTCAGTGTTGAGTAGCTGTAAATTCAGTTAAAAATTCCACTGCAAATAGCCTGAAACATGAAAGTGGGCAGGCCTGCTCACTGCCTCCCTTTGCAACGGTGGATGCTGGTGTTTAATTGGGATTCAGGCCAAGACAGGCTAGTACTAATGGGTAAATTAAAAGCTTCCATGACAAGTATGATAAGGTTTATGGACATGATATTATTTTCTGTTATGGATGAAGTACTTAAGACTGGTCTGTTTTAAAATCTTGTTATTTTTAAAGAGCCAAGACAATGTTTCCATGAATTAGAGACTGTGATTTTTATAAATTCTCAATTTTTTAAATTTTATTTTTAAGTGATGCTCAGTGAAAGTGTAGTGGAATGAGTGAATGAGAGCTTTTTGATCTCACAGCAAACCAAGCTTCACCTGCAGCGCATGCATATCTCCAAAGCCACTGCAACAAGATCATATCCTAACCTTTGTGCAGAGGGGTCACCTGATGGATAGGAATACCACAACCCTCTTGCCAATTAAAGGATATATTATGCAACCGCTGCTTGACTCTGTGGCTATTTACTCAGCTTCACTGGGAGTTAAAGTTCTGCGTTCTTGAACTACTGTAAAAACTGTCAAGTTAATGCAAAGGGTAATGGTGTTTTTTGGTAGGGTAGAGGATGGTCTTTATTCACAGTAAACTCAAACATAAGAATTTTGCTATTCCTTTATATGGGATTAGAATTAATCCTGTAACCGCCTAACAGTCATTTTATGGTTCTAACTTCATTTTTAGCAAGCTGAACTATATTTATAACCAGGTGTTTTCCACAAGCTGTCAGCTTGTTTCTATCAGAAAATTTGCACAGCAATTAGTACCACTTGTGGTATTAGTGGCATGATAGCATTAAAGGTCAGTGTTTGATGATGACCAACGAAGATCTTGCTTGCGGTAATAATGTACTACAATAACTTCATGTTGATTTGTAGAGATAAAAGTGTAGTATTGCTTGCTCAGTATTAGAGAGAAATAAATTTGTTCATTATTAAGTTAAAGATTGACAACTACATTTAAAAATCATTAGCTCATTTTACATGCAGTACGGGCTCTGCCTAATGAGGTGTTAATGGAAGCCAAGCTTCAGCCCTATTCTTTATAGGCTGCTGGTTAAATTCTTTCCCAGTATCCCACAGTTTGAGTTCTCGTGATGGGAAATAAATAATTAAGGTGAAATCAGCACACACTGCATGTTAAAAAGAAACTGGTTTCATTACAGATTGAAATGGATTGGGTTTCCAGAGGACAGGAGAGATATATTTTTACAAGCCTAACAGAGCTGCACTAGAAACATGTAGGCCTGAAGAGTCCATGAAGTATGTAATAGTATAAATCAAACATTACGCATGTTCTGCAGTGTATTTCTAACTGTTGTTTGTTGCCTCTAGTTTGTGAATATGGTAAAAAGCAAAGCTAATACTGTATGAAACTGAGCTGCTGAGCCCCTACAGCAGTCTGTACAATTTTGTTGCTGCAGTGGGGCCTGGTATAGACAGTTGTGTGGTGAAATTTGCAGATGTTGAGGGATCTGTTGTCTATTTTACCCATTTACATTGCTCTGGAGTGACTTGAGGGATTTTGTCATCACCTTATCTCAGGTTGTGTACCTATGCATTGGACACATCTTGCCTGGAAAAGGCAGGGTTAAGTAGCAGCTGCTCCCATCTTATCCATCTGAATGTCTGTCTTTAACATGATGCAGGAACTGCTTGTTACTTTCCACAGTAAAATCAAGCAGCAGCAGGTGGGAGGAACAGACTGAATTTAGAAGGAAATAATATAACTTAGAAAATGTATTGTCCAAGCATAAATATTTCAAACAATAGCAGCAGACAACTAAGGAAGGGAGAGCCGAAAAGTTAAAGAAGAAAAGGTATCCTCTCCATGTTCATATATAGATATTAATATGTAGAATGTGTAATATGAAATATTTAATATAGAAGGATTTTCATTTGTTAGGGCTGGCTAATCATGTTTAAGGGCTGTGGTCTGTTATAGCAGAAAAAACATTTCACTGTCATTTGCAGGAGACAGACTTTCACCACACCTCCTATAACTTTCTTGATAATTGTAATTCACAATTCATTTTAATTAATACTAGGAGTTTCATCATGCCTAGCCATGGTATCCTCCTGTGTCTGTTCTCTAGCTAGGTGGCAGCAACATTTACTCAGGGGCTGATGGTTAAACTGAATAATACAAATATAGGGAATTTTTAGACAGATAGTTGTGAATCTGGACCTAAGTAAGTATATTCAAGTAGAGGATTTTCCATTACTAATCATCTGGCCACATAAATCATAGCTAATTAATAACTAGCCACATGACCCATAACTGAATCATGACTAGTTCAGTTTCATGCACAAAAATGTGCTTTCGCTGTAATAGAATTTTGGTTTTGAATAACTAGGAAAGATTAGTTTTCCTACCAAGGCAAATTTATGTTCGGGAAAGATGTTAATTCATGATAGAGATGCATCATCTTTAATGTAACTGAATAAGGATTTAGCCCATGGTCTGTGCTTACATATAGTCTAGAGAAATATGTGTAAAAAGATTATTATACGTATGCATATACATACATATATATGTATGTATAAAATACATGTATGTATATTGAAGAATTGTTTGAAGTTTGGAGTTTTCTTACAGTGAGTTAAAAATCAGTATAATTCCAAGGGTTTAGTATGGAAAGACCTGTGTTAGCCTTTATTATGACTCTACATCTAAATGTGTTTGGGAATAAGAGCCGATAACCAAAGTGATAATAAGCAATCTCTTCTTACCCAAATTCCCAAGTCCACATAGAACTCAATGACAGCTTAGAAATATCTTAAGGAAAGATGCACAAATATCTCTGCACCACTTGTAGGGTACATAGGCGAGCTTTAGCATCCCTTCTCTCACTGGATAACTCATTTTTTATCAAAAAAATAAAGCAAACTTGGGTTTATTATTCATATGTATCACAAGAGGTGACTAGCAGTAAGTTCAGGAGGGTTTCCAAGTAATCCTAGAAGGACTTGCTCACAAAGACAGGAATTTTTTGGCAGAGAATCCATGCTACTTCCTTTCATAACTACATTTTGTTGACAAAGGCTTCTGTAAGTATTGCTGTAGCAGAACTCTGAAGTGATAAGCACCACCACCGGGGATGCAAGAAGCAGACTGTTTGCTGCGTAACATCAATCACTTTTCTGCTTCTGCTCTAAAGACCTAAGTACCATCTGAAGGTGCAAGACCAGAATATCATGCATGCAGCTGCTTCTATGCAGCTACCTCCCTGCTTTCAAAGTGATAACACCATCTGCTATTTTAAACTCCTCATCAGATATTGAATTAATTATTATTTCACTGAAAGCAAGTGTTACATTTTCCTTGAATGGAAATAGGATTAATGCTGTTTGTATGGTTTACAAGAAGCTGTGCAAGGGTGAGCATCTGTGTCAGGCCTTTGAGAAACTTTTGTTCAAAAAATATTCCAGAAGTGTGCAATGGGAATACTAAATATTATTTAAGCTGCCACCCTGGTTTTCTTCATGTAACCAGGCAAATATGATGAAGTTATAGCACACAGCCAGCATTAATTAGAAAAATCTTAATTTCGTAAAGTAATCCATAGCCTGGAGCGATAAAGATTATTATCTTTGTTTTACAGAAAAAAAGAACCTCTTAAGTATACTATTTACAATGTTTTGTGTTGGTTAGTTAATATTTAACATTTAAATAATCAGTTAAGTATACATGATTAAACACGAAAGAAAATGTTAAAACAGAAAAAGAATGAAAATACTGCATTATAAAAAAAAATCAGTAATGTAGTTTAGTTATAATTCCAAATTCCTCTAAAGAAAGGAGATAGATAACTTTGAAAAAATAATATTTGAGAAGTTTTTTAAATAAAATTTTTTATTAAATTGATGGAAAAAGTAAATGGTCATCACTGAGACTCAGTTTGAGGAACTGTATGGCTTTACTATGTACGTTAAAACAAAACCGTCATAAATTGTCTCGGAGCATAGTTTCAAAACCAAATGTTACCAAACTATGTTTTTGCCACTTTTATCATCTCATATTGACAAATTCCTTTGTCCCTTGATCTTGGTTCTTCTGATCCTCAAAGCCAAAAATTCTTACTTTGGAAGAGATATTTCACCTCCTAAGGTGAAAGGCTGACTTCACTCTTTTTCTCCTCTTCTGTTAGTTTTGATGAAGAAAAAACTGATATTCTTTCACTCATGCTGCATCCCTTTGGCAAGCTGTTTTATAGCAGTCTAAAGACTTTTTCTGCCCTTTAAAACAATGTAAAGCGGGAATGAGCTCAGTTTTTTCTCACCCTATGATGATTTTCATGTCTATAAAATTGCCCTAAACAAAAGTGTTTTGAGATGATTTTATTTTGTTGTAAGAAATTTTGTCAGAAAATTAAATTATAAACACGAGGAAGGGCTTCTCTGTGTCTTCTCAGGGTTTCTCTGTTACATTTCTTGATGCTAGACCTTTTCAGAGAATTTGTAAATTGCAGCAATTATGGTCAGGCATCTGGATACACTGTTTAGCCACACTGCCCTGCTGAATATATCATCTTAACGATGAATCTTCGCTTCTCTTCTAGACTCTCATGCTTGTTTTACCTGTAATTTACAGAACCTCAGGAATATAATGGCATGTAAAAGGTTTCTTTTACAGTTTCTGTGCAAGTATGTACAAGAGTTCTGTAACCACAAAGATGTCAACAAAATGATGCCTGCCAAACATCTTCGCCTTGGCATGATACACAGACTGTGTGTGTAGCCAATAGCTGCAAAACTTGGATCACTCATGCAGCTGAAAAATAATTTTTGATGGCCTAAAAATTGAATCTCAGCTTTAGATTACTTTTTATTAGTCTCAGGTGAAAGCATATAATTGGTGGTTGATTATGTCATGTCTTGCTACCTTGTCTCAATATAGTACTTGGTATGCTTTATTCCTTCTTCTGTCAATCAGAATCTGCTCAAATCTTATTAAAAGCCAACAGGAGTCTCCCAGTTGCATACAATGACCTAAGATTTGTCCTTGAATTCAGTGCAGTGTTTCAGACTAAAACTTCATTTGCCTGGTGGAAGTGCTACCCATTTACCTCAGACATTTCACAGTACAAAATCAATGAAGTTTACCAGGAAATAGCAATACTCACTGCCCTGTTGTCCCTTTGCCTTCCATAGAGAAACTTGGTACCTTAGCACTTTCTGTAACTCACCTGCCTGTCACTGTTTGACTCCTGGTAACTAGATCTTCAATATCAAGAAATGGATTAAAGACTAAAGTTTTCAATTCTGCAGGTTAAAAAGTCAACATAAAGGAAACCCTGTAATAACATACTAGCAAAGACTAAATTTCCATAGACATACAACATCTAGCTTCTAAAGTTGTATTACCATTCTTAGTTGAATTTGCTTGGCAGGAGTTTTTATATCAGAAACCTAGTTGCGAAGGGTAACTTTCCAGTCAAGGGAGGTTATATGACAGATATGAGTTTTTTGTTCTTTGTGTGATCGATTACAGCATAGTTCAAAAGATCCCTGAGAATATTAACTGTCAAAATACAGAAGAAATAAAAGGCAAAAAGAAGTTGTTCACTAAAAATGCCCCCCCCCCCCAACTCTATAAAAGCTTGTTAGCCAAATACACGAGAAAAAAAAAGTAAATATCACTGATGAGCAGAAGATGTTCATTATTTATAAGAATTTGATGACAGACAATGTATAGTCTTCTTCAGACTGTGATTTGGCAGCAGCAGCTGCTAAGGAAAAATAGATGTTTATGATCCTTGTGAAATCATGTTTTTAACATTTCTACTTCATCAGTAGTGAAGAATCTCTGGTTTTAGGCAATTTGCTCATGCAGTGCAGCATGTAAACTTTATCCTCCGTTTCTATTTCTTTAAATCCCCCCCAGAAAAAAAGATTACATGCAAATTCGAAAGGTACAAGATTGGATACCTCTAGTATAATAATGGGGCTTTTTTACAAACTATTTTTACAATAATTCTCTAAACCAGGGAACCAGTGCTCAGAGGACAGGCATTCAGTGAAAGAAGACTTCACTCCTCTTAACAGCCTTAATGTATCTATTCTCTACTTCTGTGTTTATTTTTATCTAAAGGATTCCTGACTTCATACTGTGAAGCAATTGAAGCTTCCGTGGGGAGTCAAACAATGGGCTTTTTACTGTTGCTAAGTTTGCTTTATAGGCTTTTTTTTTACAACACATTTGTTTAATAGGCCTAGTAAAATGGTGAATGTAGCTGTAAATATATCTTTTATTTGTTGATGTGCAATAAACATCACAGAGATGTTGCCCTTCTCTTATTCTTATCTTCCTGACACTGGTGAAAGGAAATTGTACAAAATGAATGAAAAGTGCCTTAAACTGCAGAAAACAACAGTCCCCAAATACCTAAGGGTCAGTACCTTGTTTCTCTTTTAACTGATGGTTTCTCCCAGCAGTGCTACTAAAACTTAATAATAGTAAAATAATAGGTTGCTCGATGTGAGGGAATTATTCCAGATAGCACTATTTGCTGGGGTCATCACTGAAGGTCATTTTTCAGCCAGAAAGCTAAAGGTTAGCAAGTGTTGCTCAATTCCATGAGCTCCTGCAGCCCTTTTATTTATGATTGAGCTAAGTGCTTTCCCGTGGGTGTGTGGTAAAAGCAAAGAGTAAAGGAAAATAAACCCATTCCTTTTTGTATTAAATATTTCATCTGAGTTGATTGAGAACAATACGATGTAAACCCTGAAAATATGTGTTGTCTGGGAGCCCAGAGAGACATAAGCTGTTTTAGAGATCTTGTTCTTATTAATGTTCTTGCTGAAAAAAGGCCTTGTCTTTATCTGCCTGTGTTTACATGTAGTAAGTCATTATTTTCTCTTCTCTGCTTATCTTAGGCATGACCATGTCCTTCTGCATATTTTCAGGTTACACAAGCATCTGGGATAGTAATAATTTCTGAATACACTATCAAGGAGGTGTGAAAGTATTCAGCAGGTTGAGCATTTATTGTAGCTTAGAACCAGGCTGTAAACTGTCCCAAGCTCTTTACTGATTCCATAGTATTTATTGTTGAATTACTAAACCTTCTGTGGGTCAACACTCAAAAACTACAATAGGTTATTTCACTCACAAAATACTTGAATTCTTGCAAATAAAATGCTTCATGTGTAGGAGATAAAATAAACAGCTACAGTAAAGAACAGTTCTCCAACATCTTTGAATACAGCACTGTGCTCTTAAATTCTTAAGTGTTCTTGAATTCACAGTGTTCTTAAATATATGAAACTAATGAAAATAGAACAGAAGCCTTACTTCACTGTTACAATAGCAAACCTCTCACAAACTTCTGTGACTAAAGAGTTGACAGGATATTCCTTGCTCCTGACTTTCTGAAAGACTGACGCATTTGGCTGTTGCACTTAGCCTGGAAGTGTATTTCTGTCTCTCTTGAGCATAGAATGAGAATAATTGTCAGCTTAAACCAGAGGCCTAATTTCCACTCAGATAGAAGTAGGTGAGATGGATTTGAGTTGAATATCTGATGATAGGTCTAGGATGTTACACTAGCAAGGATAAAGCCCTTTTACTGAGAATGACTTACTGCAGAACTTACAAGCTGCAGCAGTGTTGCCTTGATAAATTATAAATGAATATATTATTAAGAAGTAGTGATCTGGTCTGAAAGATGAGGATGAAGGCGCAGTCACCTGAGCAGTGACTTGAGCAATGTTAGTGGTTACCATAGCTGCTGGGCACATCTATCTCTGGACCACAGGAATGACTCATGTGTGCTCCATCTGCTTCAGTGCACAATATGCTGACTTTGTTTAAGCACAATATGCTGACTTTGTTTAAGCACAATATGCTGATTTTGGTTAAGCATGATATACTGACTTAGGTTAAGCAGCTTTCAGAACAGCTTAGACTAAACTGATTCACTATCATATTGAAATAGGTGAGCCTCTCATAGCTACCTGCCAGAGCTCAAGCTACTCTTTGGCCAAGAAGCAGTAATAAACAGAAGTTACATACAAGCTGTTTAAGTTATTTTCACTGTGCACAAAGCAGCCTTATAGACCATATCCTAAAACTTGATTCTATAAATAGTCGATCATGTGTGTATCTTTAATCAGACAAATGACTCCATTGATTAAAAGTTAAGTTGGGGTTTGTTTGCCAGATCAAAGTCTTAGGCACAGTTCCTTTGTGGTCGCCCCTGTAGAATGATTGATTAAAACCAATCACGACAAAAGTCCTTCTATTTTGCCCATACCTCAGGCATTAAAAAGCAACATGAAACTCTGACAATATTGATTTATGAGTGTAATTTCATTTTCTGTTTTATTCTTTGGTTAAAACACTTATGAAAAGGCTTGAGACTTTGTTACAAAGAAAATGGTATTTTCAGAAAATGTTTCTTATGTAGGTTATATAGAACACTAATATTTGTGGGTACTTGTCATTTGGAACTGTGAAATAGATGTTACAAGTGTTATATGAGGTCTCTATAATTTTCTTGACATGGAATAACCCTTTTGTTAGAAAACATAACAAATTACTTCATAGTATCAGGTTAATGGATTGGATTTTTTTTTTCTGTGTTTTCACATTTACTGCTTTAATGTGTAATAGCACTAAAACCCTTGAGCTGTAAAATTAGATCTCTGGGCTGTTGAAAACTCCTTATACTCTTAATTTAAAAGTAAAACAAAACAATAATCTTGCATCATGGAGATCTGAAAATAGTATAACTGATGTTTATACATTCTTGTGAAACAGCTCCTGAAGTGCATTGTAAATTTGATAGTAGCATAGAAATGGTCTACCCTAGGATAGCTGAAAGGTAACAGATATTGACACATACTGATATCTGATACTATTGCCTGGGAGTATTGCAGGACCCATGGGGAATATCTGAGATTTAGATTTGTCATGTCTTAGCATGTTTTATGTTTTAAAAGGAGTAAATTAACATGAAAAAAAGATTTCTAGTCTATGACAAAAAGGTGCTTCAGAGTTTTTCTGAATTAGTCATGCATTATATCCATAACTGAAATCCTGCTACAACCTTGTTGGTGTCATTTGGCTTCTGTGTTTAACTGTTCAGGACATGATGGTAAGTTTCTGCAGATGTTGATTTCTGTGAAAAATCGATCACAGTGGTTTTGTTTTGTAAGTGTTTGGTCCTCCATTCTGTAAGATCTGCTCTTGCCAAACATTGTAATTTTGGAGGCAGAAGTTAGCTATTACCACATCCACCTGAGTCCCGTAATTGTGGTTGTAGCTGGATTGCAGTAGCACAGGTAATGGTGTGTTTCTGTTGGCATCGTGGAGTTCTGCAGTTGTTTTCATAGGAATTGTAATAATGCTGACACTACTTAATCACTAAAGGATTGTTTACAGACTTTTAAAAATGCATCGGAGAGTACTAAAGGGTGGAGTGCAGCTTGTATAATTGGATTAGAAAGCCTTGAGGCTGACCTTAACATTGGATTTGCTAACTGATCAGTTCCTAACCTAAGCAGTTACTGGTTTTTAACCTTGGAAAGGCCTCACACCTGCAGAAAACATAAATGGTGAAACTCAAGACCTAACAACTGCTGGTAGCTATCTTGGTTGGTGAACATCAGAGATACAATGTGACTCAGAGAAGCCATAATACCTGTAAAACATGTCTGTGTGCAATTTTAAACCAAATAGTGTATAATTAAGTAATTGGGGGGGGGGGGGGGGGGAAGAAGAGTTACAGTTTTTTGGTTTTTTTTTGTTTTTTTTTGCATTGAGAGTTTTTCTGTTGAGCTGATTGCATCACCAATAATGTTTTAATAACCTATTAGATTTGATAAATCTGGATTCACTTTGAAGTTCTATAAAAAACTTTCAACAAGCTCCTGGGATCCTCAGGTATTTAAGTCTTGCCAAATCAAAAAAGATTCTTTTTTTTTCTTCCCCAGTAGAATTATCTAACCTACATGTGAGAATAAAACTTCTTTCTAACTACCTGTTTTTTTGCCTAGTGAGACTGAAATACATTTGACACCAGAGATAAGAAGCATTAACAAGGACATGCCTCAGTAGCAGGCAATCATTAAAGCTGAAATAAACATGAAAAGTGAAAGAAATGTATTCTAGTCTCCTATATGCTTGTACCTCATGTCCCTTAGGCTTTCTTTGTTCTTTAACCTGCTAGATGATCTTAAGGTCCTTTCCAACCCTAACTATTCTATGATTCTGTGAAATAGTCTAAGACCATATTCTCTTTATCACTAGCATTTTTAGTATCTCTATTTCTTAACAAGTCACTTAATCCTTCCAAAGTCACACTTACGTTTCCTCATCCCTAATGTTTTCCCACTGCAGGACACATAATGCTATCCCAAACACTAAAGTGGCCCTTTATAGCAACTATTTCTCTCTTATGTAACCTTCAACATTATTCCTGGAACTCTTTATATTCATTAACCCTATTTTTGGCTACTTAGGTGGACAAAAAGTAGCAAAGGTATGATTGTTTCTGCATGTGCTTGTTGACCAGTCAGTTTACATGTGTTAATTGCCCAGTTGCCTGCTAATTGGATTAACTGGATCATTAATTTTGTTCTCCTATTTGGTTAAGGAACTAATGGAGCATTTCCATTTCTTAACTCCTGAGTTTCATGAAACTTGGAAAACCTAAATGTTTTGTAGACCACCCTTACTCCCCACCCTTTACCCAATAAATTTGAAACTGATAAATGGTTTGTGTCCTAAGGAGCAGAGTGATCAAGAATGCCTGATTTTCTCAGGAATTTGGACTTGTTTTCACCAGAAAAGAATCAAATAATATTTACTATGAAAAATCATCATCCTCTCTTTTAGTCCTTCCAAACTGGTATTTCTGTAGTGAAGTCTGATAACCTACTGTTAGTTCGATGGTAATACAATTACCTTTTACAATAGTTCCTATGGAAATTTCAGTCTTTTCCTGTGTTACAGGTAGTTCTTTCTAGGAAGTCCACCTCATCATCAAACACAATTCAGACTTAAGATATTTTCTTATTGTATGAGTTAGAGGCACTAAGTTTGTGTTTTCAAGGATTAAAAGGATTAAAAGTAAGAAATAAGTGTGGTTTGGTTTTATTTTTATTGTCCCTAACCAATAATAAGGGATTGTGCAATAACTGAGTATTTGGAAGAGAGTTTATGTGATAGTCCCTGCTTTCAGATGGCTTAAGGTTTTCATCTCAGCCCTTCCATGTAGGATTTTAACATGAACTTATTTTCAAGGGAGTCTTGGAGATCTGCATACATATGGAGCTTTCTAGAAAGAGAATGGTAAAGCAAAAAAAGCCTAGAACTGAAGAAGGCTGCCCAGATCAACGCAGTGTTAAAGGAAAAGAACATGTGGGAAAAAAAGACCACATAAGCTCTATATGACTGTGGGAGGTGAATGAACCATTGCTAGAAAAACGTATGGACTGTGAATTTAAAAGATCAGATAGCCAGCCTAGTGAGACAGGGCTATATCTAATATAAATCAAGCCCACTATACCAATATTAGCTAGTTTTCACCAAAACAGTAATATGAAAGCTAAAATCAAACAAACAAACAAGCTTATCAGGCTAACAGATGAAAAGTGTATACACAAGCAAGATTAAAAATAAAATCTATGGTTATCTGAGAATGTTCTAATGTAGGGGTAAAAACAAACAAAAGCGTTCTCTATTTACTTTGTATTACCCTAGATGGTGTCACTCTCAGTTCTGAGTGATAAACTAGTAATAAATTGTTTTATGTTGTGCTAACAAGCAATTTTATCTGTTAGTAGCCTCCAAAGTAATTCAGTACAGCAGCATTAAAGTGCTTTGAGATACTAAGTCAGATAAATTAACCTTTTTCCTTTTATTGATTGTGCTGTAAATGCATTCCAAAAATTCTAATGTGCTGATGAAACCAAATTTCTCCTTAAGCTGCTGCCATTTATTCTTTTGTAATGTTTATCTAGATACTGTTAATTAACTTCAATTTTGCAGATAGCATTGGAATGTAAAAACAGGCTTTGTGGTCTCTCAATTCCCAGAAACAGTAGCAATACTTTTAAACAGAAAATGACTGGTGTAGTCTTTCAATTCTATTCTCCACAGGAGCACTTACTTTTGCTACCAGTTAAGTATTTAATTCAGAAATCCATATGAAGTGTTTTAGTGATGCTAAGACTTCCATATTAATAAATTGAGGTACAGCGGGGTTTTTTTAAGTCATAGGTTCTGAAATTTAGAGATTTTTAAGAATAAGCTTTAGTTTCTAAAAAATATAGTGCTCAACATTGCAGAGAAGTCTTGAAAACCAGTATTTTTCCAATATTGGCTAATATTGGACAAAATGGGCAGTAAATTGAAAGAACTTTGCACTTATTCTTTGAAATATTGCATAATTTTTTGGAAAGTCTGATCCCCCATTTTAAGAGTGCCCAAGTTTGGCAAAATTGCTTTTTTGATGAATGTCAATAAGTGCTAATAACTCCTTAATATTTATCAGTGAGTTAAACTGGTATTTTTTCTCTAGGACAAAGATTTATCTTAAATACTTGAAAAAAATATGTCTTGAAGAGGCATTTGCTTAAATTATTGTCGCAAAGAACAAGTACAAGGAAATGTTAGTTGCTCATTTATTCCAAAGGTAGCCCAGGTGATTTACGCATCCTTCTGCAAATAATTTGTCTGGTTTTGAATTTGACTACTTGTTCTTCAGATTTCACTGTAACTTTGCAAATCACAAAGGACTCAGGGACACACCCAGTTTGCAACAGTTTAGCAAATCATGTGGCATTAGCGTGCACATTCACAGCCTGCTGCAAGTACATTAAAGTTGTTTCACAGAATCATTGTAATTTGGGGCCAAATTCAGAGGCACCCTTTTATCACAGGTCAGCTGATGCATGTTAACTTCTCATTTCATCATAACCTTTTCATGCATCAAATCCCCATCAATTCATGTGTCATGGCTGGTTCTCTTGGCCTCAGTGGGCTGTTTCTTTTTCTAAGATGTTTTTTGATTGATGGAAAAAAGTAGAAATAAAAAAAAAAATCTAAACCTCTGCTTTGCTTTGTGGGGTTTTTAGATTACTTTCATGATTCTTCAGGGTCAAGGAAAATATGATAAGTATCATGCATTTGTGTAACTTCCAGCTATTAATAAAAAATTAAATTATTAAATTATTTTTTCCATTTTTATTTTATTTTTGCATGTTTTGCTTTTGGAATCAAATGTCTTCTGAAATTTCATATCATAAGGTTAATTTTTCTCTTTTCTGTTTTTTATTTTTTAGTATTATTCCTCTAAGACAGCTAAATTTAAGTCTGATGCGGTCACTATTACTTGTCTTGAAACTTTGTTTCCTTTGTGTTCCTAAACAAACCATTCCAAGAAGGAATCATTTAGCATGCAAACTAGAACTTCTTTAAATGTTTTCTTTTATTATGTGAGATAATCAATGTACAGGAGAGATGCCCAAGACATTTTCTAATGTAATGTTATTCTTTTGCGCTACCTCATTGACCTTGACTAAAAGACTTCTTGGCCAACGTCATTAATATTCTCTCCACTAGAAGTAGTACCATACCTTTATGGTACTCTCCATGTTCTGTACAGACATCAGTTTAAGAAATAAATACATTTCTCATCTTTTAGAGAAGCACTGGAGAATGGTAGCAACTAGAGGCAGGCTTCATACTCCTCTTGTCATTAAAGTGGCAGGTACCTGTTTGTTATGTCTTTCTGACATAATCAGGATTAAACTGATGACCAGATTTGGTAAAATTTCCTGACAAATTATCCATTACTTAAAACATTTGTCTGAGAAGATAACATTTTATTTTGGTTATGGAACTGTCTAACTTTTGGCTCCCAGAGCTGTCAACGTTTTTTTCAGATATGAGCTTTATTTTCCATTTGCTCCTTTAAAATTCCACTGCAACATGAAAAAGCCTAAAGAATTCCAGTATCAGTATGTGTTCACTCTGAGACATGGAAAAACATCAATTAGTTAAAATGATTAAACTTTTGATCTGAGGCAAATGTGAGATCTTAATCTGCAATGAATTCCCGGGTGAAATTTATGCTGCCAAATTAATAGTCTATATTCCTGATGTACTGTTTAGGCTATTCAGAATTTTACAGCAGATGAAAACTTTTTCTGCCCTTGGATAATCTGGGAAGACAGTGATATAAAAGAACAGAACAATAGATCATTCATGACTACTGGATAAGTGGCACATTTTTGTTTTCCAAGCTGAGCATTTTTAAATTGAATACCCTTTTCTGTCTGTTTCTGTGGTAAAAGCCTACATTCCTTTGGATAAGTATTTTATAATGATGACTAATGATATAAGAATACATGGGATTTGTTCTGAGTTGTAAAAATCAGTACCTAATGAATTCAGAAATATGTGATGAATAATGCATTGTCATATATTTAATTTCAAGATTAATTTGTCTTTCAGCAGATGACCAGCTATTTCTACAAAAATGTTTCATAGGAAAAGGAGAAGAAAAAGGACAAGGTCACCCTACTTGCATATATCACATTTGTATTAATTTTTTGCATGCATTCAGGTCATTCAAATTATATTTGAACTATATATCACATGCTGAAGCTCAAGTACAGCATATCCTCTGAATGTGTGTTTGGGACTCCTGTGAACATATCTTCTGACTTTTTTAGTGCTTCAGTTGGCTGAGTCTCTTCTGATCTTTTCCAAATTTGGGGGAAACTTGTGTTTTTGGAAGCTTAATTAGTTTTGTTTTCACTGCATCCTCACTGCAAAATCAGGACAAAACTGACTCACATACCGCAGCCCAAATTGGACTTTTCACTTTGAAGAACTCCTAAACTTAGGCAAGGCTTTCTTGTATGAATGAGAACTGAGTAAAAGCCCAAATTAACAATGTAGTGAAGATGTGTGAACCTATCAAACATTGCTTCATTTTTTCTGTTCATAGCTAACTAAATCTCATGGAGGTATTTGTGGCACGCTGATGAACTTGTACTGTTGGAAAGTAAACCTGAGTTTAGCCCCTGGTGGTAACTAATTATATTCAAGCAGAGCATTCCCTTCTGATTCATAAAATAGTATGACTAATTTTTCAGGACTTTAATGAAGCCATACCCAGTTTCTGATTGTTTATGATTCTGCAGTCCATATGAGCTACCACGCACTTAGGACTCTACAGCTAAACCTCTACTGGAAAAGAAATAGTCTGTGAGCATGCTTTTAAACAATTTCAGATGATCAGGAGGAAAGGGAGGAAGTCATTCCCTGATGCCTCCCATCCCTTCCCTCCTCTTCCCCAAAAACACAGACCAAAACCCACAAAACCAACCACCTCTAAAGAAATGCTGGAGTTGGCTTCAGGATGATACAGATTAATGCGTCAAAGCTGGTCAAGTCTGTGCCACATTTCCCCTGGCATGGTTGCTTAAAATTACCTCAGCAGGTTTTGTGCCTATACATACTACTATCTCTAACGTGCTACAACCAGAATAATGATGGGTATATTATTCACAACTTGTTGTGAGAATTTCATGTTGTGAGCCTTCTCATTACTTATGAGGTCCAGGTCATCACAGCAGCAAGTCAGAGAGCAGCAAGATTGAGAGTTTCATCTAAATTGATAAATTACTGTCAGCTTAATCTTGACCTATGTTACCTGTATTTTTAAACACTGTCCCATATTGGCATTAGAGACACATATGCCCTGGAAGAGGGGAGGTCTTTCTAAGCTTTCATATCCTTAATGAGTGTGACAGCTGGGTTGCCTTTCTCAGTAGGACAGACTTGATCTAACTAAAATCATTGTCATTCTGTAAGACCATAATCCTACATTTGAGGTGCAAATGTACCTGTGAGAGACCTGTGGAAAAGGTATGGTGTTTGAAAGCTTATTGATTTTTCCAACTGTTTTGGCATTTGGAGCTGTAGCTTCTGTTTTCCCTACCCACATTCTAGGAAAATCATTAACACACTCTACAATGAAAACTTGGGAAGTGACTGACTTATTTTGAAACTAGTCACTCGCAAAGATTCACATAATGGCACCCTCCAAAACAATTTCTTGGTTGAAATGAAAATCAAAACAAAGAAAGCAGTGTTGTGGGATATTGAATATTTGGATAATTTATCTAAATATCTGTGTTATTTCCCTTGTGCCTTGTTTTCACCCTTGTACTTATAACTAGGATCAGAAATGGAATTTTGAGAATATTCTAGAGGAAGATGCAGAATTACAAAAAAAATCCCTCAGATATGATTTCCTTTGCATATTCATCCTGTCTTAAGTCAGGCCAATAACTGAATTTCTTACATTGCTAGTTCTACACTTGTGAATATAGTCTGAGGTAAGAAATTCTAGGACAAATTAGCTATTTAGAATTGCTGGAATGGAAACTGATGTTGTCTTTCTGCATCTACAATTGGTCATCTCGGGATGGCATGCATAAGCACATTGAAAACAGATTTGAACTGAAGAACTATATTGCATAACGCAATACTGCACTATGCTCTGACAGAGTCTGACACAACCTTAAATTCTCATTTGGCTTGAAAAATACAATTTTTCAAACAGCCTCTTTTTTTTTTTTTACTGCCTCAAATTTGATAAGGAGATGTGGGTTTCTCTTTACTTGAAATATTGCGATATTGCTGTTTTAACTATTTTTATTACTTATAATAACAACAATAAGTGCAGAAAATTTTAAGTCTGGTCCCAGATACATGCAATCTGCTTCATCTATCTTGCATCTATGTGTATCTGCATATTTCTACTCCTTATGCATACACAGCTCGCCCTATGGAAAATAAAAGTGAGGTAGATTTCATGAATTGTTTACACATTATCTTTGAAAAGTTATACCCTTGCTCAAATGAAAACATAAATTTTAGGTTAAGTTAATACTGCTTCTTTTTGAAAGATGTAACAATAGTACACATATAAAATAATCTTATAATAAAAATTATTCTCACTTTTTAGAGTATGTCAATGATCTTTAGAGAAAAAGTCCATATACTCCATAGGTACTGATTTGAACACCTTGCCATTTATTATTTGTTTCTTGTATTGTTTTGGATTTCATAATTCATTAAAT
Organism: Lathamus discolor; assembly: GCF_037157495.1. Classification (NCBI taxonomy): domain Eukaryota; kingdom Metazoa; phylum Chordata; class Aves; order Psittaciformes; family Psittacidae; genus Lathamus; species Lathamus discolor. Next base: position 34,396,574 of record NC_088884.1, on the reverse strand, counting down.
ATGCTTGTTGTCTTTATTAACTATTGTATTTTACAGTATGTTCTTTTTTTTACTTGTAAGGCATAATATGATTGCTGTTTTCTTGTTCTCAATAGGTAGCTTTATAAATTGCTTACTAATTTTGTGACTATATTAAGAGATGTGAAGTCTCAATTATTTGTAATCTTTGTATAGCTAAATACAATATTTCAATATCATATCTTGGTGTTTAAGGTTTCTTTGCCATTTTACTACCACTTGAAGTTCTAAAGCCAGATTCCTTAATCCTATGGGACTGTCTGGGAAATAGATGAACTGTTGTAATATGAAGTTTAGCATATCCTAGCTTTGTAGTTCACCCTGACAGGAAGAGCCATTAACCACTTTGTCCTTCTCCCACCAGTAAATCCAGACTTTCAAAAGACGCTGCGGAACATGCTGCGACTTAAGCAACAAATCTCATGTTTTCAATTTTCTCTTCAAGACCAATTTTTAGTAGCCTGTGGGACACTGAAAGCTTGTACAGAGTGTAACAATTGCCATTCACTACATGTGATTGAGAAGCAGAGATCCCTGGTGTTTCAGCTTACTAGTGAGAAGATCCATGGAGTATAGCCAGTTTCCTGGACTATTAATTAAGTCAAAGATACAGTTTTCTACTTCACTATGGATCAGCTAGACAGTTAATCATTCCTATACACATCTTGTGGAGCAATATTTTTCACCCTATATATTGAAATAACATGTGTCTTTCACCAGGAGGAAGTTCTGTTGTTCGCCCGCAGTGACAAATTGTGATTAGAGAACGTGATGTTCATAGTTAAAAAAGGCTGTCCAGTTTTCTCCCACTCAGTGTATTCAATTGATTAGTTGAATTCTGTTTTCACAAAAAGGTTTGTAATGCCAGTAATCTCCAACATAATTATCCAGAACTGGGGCCTTCAGAGCAGAAAGTCAGCATCACTATTGGAAGAGTTTGCTTAGGAGATTGCACAACCCAGTTTACAGCAGTGATTGTTTCAATAAGAATATGTCTCATCTCAGCCTGTACATCTTGAAGTGATTTATTGTAAAAAGGTGTTTGGGCAAGTGTGCAATAATAACCCCTCAGCATATTTTGTTCACACCTGGCTGTTTCTATAACCTTTCTATAGAAAAGAAACCTGAAGAGTCTGAGACATGTTGTGTCATCTGGCTTAACTATTTGCTCTAAGTATTGGTAAAAACAGAGTTTCACAACTTCTGTGTGATAAATCAATGTAAACTTTGTAGCAGTACAGTAGGAATAAGTTCTGGTGATGACAGTGATGATCATTTTATTCTTTACTGAATGCTATTCTGTAAAATACACCTGGCATTTCGATCATCACACTTCAAACACCTTTTTTTCCTGGGGTGACTACACACTTACTCATGAAGCAAATATTTCAATAGCACCACACTTTTCATCTTTATGAAAGAATAGTTTTCAAATTTGGGATACTGAGTAATCTAGGAATTAAAATTTTCCTTGTTATGCTACATGTGCGTAAGTTTCTACTTACACTTTCACGGATTATGCCAGTTAGTGGGGTATCCCAGTACTCAATTTTAATATAATCAAATTAGCTACCATTGCCACCCAGAGCAAATTAAATTACATCAGAATTGCAAATCCCTTGCAATTTACAATACTATTTTCATTCAGTTTAAATTGGTATATCAGCCATAACTTCAGTGGATTTACATCAATTCCATCAGTGCAGGTTCAGTATACTTATTGCTTCCTTGCTAGCACACATATGAGATGATGGATGATAACTAAGTGGAAGCCCATTTCTGCAATATAAACAAAACCATTACAGGATTTATTTTAAAAGGAAGATATTCAAAATATAATCAACTGAATTAAAGCACAGGAGATATTTTTCTGCAGACTCACCTGTCTCCCAGTTAAGGTGGAACTACCTAAACAACAGTAAGGAAATCCTACTACCTACCTGGAAGATTCTTCATCACAGTTACTGGGGCCAAATTAGAGGCATGAAATCTAAAAGCCTCATAATCTACACTTTCCAGTTTTGTTGATGGATATTGATGCATAATGTTGCATGGCTAGCCGCGTTTAGGTAGATGTTGAAAACTGACCTCACTAACTGATATACGTGGAAATTCAACTGCATACTTTTAGTTAGGTTTTGTTAACTGGTATGAGGAAATAATCCTGTCTTTGGGCTCTCGTTATATATAGATTGGTTAAATAATGTTATACACATATACATTAGTTAAATAAAGTTAATTTTCTCAATAAACATATATGTCTAAACCCAAATATTTGTCTATCGGTGCCTATAATATAGCATTTCCTCTAAGAATATCTCTGGTACAAGAGTCTTCATAACTCTGACTATTGAAATTGTGCAGCCTGTACTGTGCACACACCGTTAGGATAAATTGTTATAATATTCCTTTATATCCTTCAAATTTCAGGGACATTTCTTATTTGATATAATTCAGTCCAGCTCTGCTGAATGCATACGCATGTCCAGGCTTATTGCAATTTCACTGTCAATAGACCCTAATTTATAAAGACAGTTCTGATACCCTTCCATTATTAATGTTAAATTTTCATCTAATGCACTTTTTTTTTTTTTTACTGGACTTTGAACAAATGTATGAAATATATCATTTTAGCTGCTACTTCATGCCTGAATTTAAAAAGAAAGAAAAAAAAAAACCGTAGGAAGTTCTATCCTATTTAACCACAGCATATTTTTTCCATCCTTAGGGAAAAAAATCATTCTGGTTGAAAAGAATACTCTGTTATGTACGGCATAATGTTTTCTCTGACTTTAATGGACTTCACTGTTTTAGAAAGCACTGGAAATTTAAAACTTTAGACACTAGCAACTTAAATCACATCACATTGCTTTTATAAAAAGCAAAAAGCGAGTGAGAAAAGTATAGATTCAGCAGTGTTCCTATCTTTGAAAAGAGACTTCAGGATATGATTTCTTTAGAAACATATGTAAGTATGTTTCATTAACATACTCAGAGACATTTAATAATGAGTAACTAGTTTTAAATTAAGAGAAGCAGATGTCACTTTAATAGTTTGGATAAATATAGGGACTCTGCATGTATTCAGTTTTCAGAAAGCATTAATGTGACTTGATACTTGATATTACAAATGAAGAGCTTCATGAGATCCATCCAGATATGCTTTAATTTTTTTAGCATCATTCCCAATTATGTGCTGAATTAGTCTTACATATACAGACACATAACTACAAGCACAACATTTAAGATGCCATGTCTGAAATATCATAAAATTTTAACAAGAGATTCCACTCAATCCATTAGCATTACTGATAACTGTGCTAATAGACTCATCCCTACTGACTTACTGTTTCATAAAAAGACTAAAGTAGATTGATTTTGCAATTATTTGTGGAAAGGCTTTTTTGATGGAAATCCATAAGAAGTGTAATTAGTCATAGAATTTTTTTTACTTCATAAAAAATCATCATAGAATCTCAGAATGGTTTCTGCTGAAAGGAGCCTTAAACATCATCTAGTCTAACCCCACTGTCATGGGCAGGGACACCTTTCACTAGACCAGGTTGCTCAAAGCTCTGTCCCACTTGGCTTTCAATACTGTCAGGGATGGGGAATCTACAGCTTTTCTGGGCAAATAAAAAATGTATTTTTTACTAAAAAAAAACCCCACCAAAAAAACAAAACCTCTAAATCAGTGTTTTTGTTTTCAGGCAAATGTAACCTGAAAGCAAAATATAATTTTCTTTAATTTAGACATTTATTTTGAATTAAACACTAGACTACTTCTCTTATTGGTAACTTGCATTTTTAAAGCAGTTTCTGTTCACGCTCAGATTCTAGTTTAGCTCGCGTCTACTATAACTCAGTACAGTATAACATTAATCAGTGAATGTGTATGTGTAACTTTGTTACCAATGCTTTCATGTTAGCTACCATTTTCAATGAAGGCTCTGGGATTTCAGTGACCAGGTTGTTATCTAATCCACTCAAATCCTTTTGAAAATCCTACCATTAACTATTGAATTCTCCTAATGAATAATTTCTGAAAACATCCATCTACTTCTAAAATGATATATAATGTAGCCTTTTGAAATAATACACTTGTCTTTGAGGAGGAGAACAACAGGTGATTTTCAAGTGAGATTTGTTAACTCTTTGAATAAGCTAGTTGAATTTTTTACTGTTTTAGGTGTAATTCTAACTTTTTGCTACACATCTAACAGTTTAACATCATTTCATTATTTTATCGTGAGAAAAATATAAAAAAATATTGTAAGAAAATGATTAATTATTAAAAGATGGTTATGAAAATTACTATCTGGCAATATAACCTAGCACAGCTTTTGTTTATTATTCTCCCTAAAATAGCTTATATATATTTAAATTTATATTTTAAATTTTATATCAGTTTTGTATAAAATTGTTATAAACATAGCAATTTAAGGCACAAACAAATGTTTTTCTAAGATTAGTTGAATTACAGTAGTCTGACATATCTATATGTCTTCACTTATTAACATTTTTAATGTTATCATTGCCTTTATCTATTCTGGGTGTAAGTGAGATTAGTATGACATTTGTACAAATCCATAGTGAGATTTTTCTGTTCCCAGGGAGCACAGCTTGGCTTCTGTCTGAAAATATCTGTAGTATTAAACTCAGTTTTGCTTGCATATCCGTATACTGCATCTAATTGCTGCAAAAATAAGTATTAGAACAATCTGCTATTCTTCTGGCAACATCCATAGGACTTAATCAGATGGCTCTCATGTTTGCAATCTTGACATCTAGTAAAACTTAAGTCTAAAGTTCTATATCTTCTGAGCATTTAGTTCAGTTTTTACATGCATAGATCAAATTCTTTACTTATATTGATTTAATCATACCAAAAACAATTATTTGTCTGCAACATATACTGCTGCACAGACATGAATGATACTGTGATTTACACAAGAAAATAGTGTTCAAAATCTAGTTTATGAATTTATAATTACACAGCACAGAAGACATATCCACATGTATGGGGAATTGCAGAAATGTCTGTAATTTCTTGGAGACATCCACTTGACATCCACATTGACTTTTGAGCCATTAATTTTTAACAGGATATATCCTCTTTTCTCTTTTCCTTTGTAATCAGCTCTGTAAAGGCACTTCTGTTTGACTGAAAAAGAGCATTCAGTCAGCAACTAATTGAATCTTAAAACTTCTCTTGCTACCAAGAATCCACTAATCATGGTGTTACTATTGGGTGGTCAAAACCATACATTGTTTGCTAGTATTTAGCTGAAAGTAATTTAATTTCTATGGAAACTAGAATGATAAGGAAGCAAAGATAGCAGGTTATTAACTCAGCTTCAACACAGCTAATTATGATATTTTTGAGAGACATTTTCATATTCTTCTTGGTTCTTAAATATAACACCTATTTTTGTAAATAAGAATCTCATGTTTTAATCCTATTTCACTGTTTGCAACAGAATCATGGATTGGCAGGGACACCAGAAACATGTTTTTAGCATCAGTCTATATATGATACGTATTCTTGCATATCACCCTTCTGTTTCCTTCATATCTGTGTGATGTCTTGTAAAGCAAAAGCTCATAGAATCACAGAATCATAGAATGGCTTGGGTTGGAGAGGACCTTAAGCTCATCTAGTTCCAACCCCCGTGCTGTGGGCAGGGATGTTTCACACTAGACCATGTCACCCAAAGCTCTGTCCAACCAAACTCAAAAAGAAAAATAAAAACATTCTCTAGAGATGAGTGTCTACCTACTATTATTTTTTACTTGATATTTTAATGTAGTCAAAACACTGTGATTTATGAAAATGGGATTAGGTGTATTGTTTTGTTAGATAATTTAATCTTCATTTTACCTGAGGCCTAAAATTGACCTGAAGTTTGGTTTTGCATTGTCAGAAACTCTGCTACAAGTTAACAAATGTGGTGTGTTATTCATACTAAGGAAGGAATTCTTGTCAACATTTTGATGCATTTTCTTAATATACTAACTTTATGTCTATGGTAAACACTATTTTCAGTGAGACCTTTGAATAATGCCACTTAAACTAAGCCCTAGAGTCAAACGGTTCCATGCAAAGTCTTGGACTTAGGAGTTCTCCTTGTCATTAACAATTTTAAAATTTAGAGAAGTACTCATCATCTAAACAAGAGATTGCCAACAGTCGACATTGGAAAGAAAGATCACCGGCATCTTGATAACTTGAGAATCTTGTATCCCAGTCATGTCCCTTGTATCCCTTCTTTGCTAAGGCACTTTTGCAGCCCAACGAATTCTTCCCCCGCATTGCTTCAACCCCATGGAACTCTCCATGTTCCAGCAGCAATCAGCCATACTTAGTTAAGCTTATATGTTTCCTGTTATAGAAACATTTTCCAGATATATAAATTCATTGAAACAGAACCATTTTCAGTTTGCAAAATATACAGGCTTTACCAGCAAAGGCATCTCTAAGAAATGCATCAAAACTATTGAAGAGAGTCATTTTATGGTGTCTCTGCCCAGTTCCAATCTTGATATTTTAAAAATTATTCAGTTCCTGTTATTCAGATTTACATTGATTTGTAATTCACAGTTTTATTAAAAAAAAAACCCACAAACAACCCAACAATTCTAAAATTTATAATATTTTCTTTACCAGTTATTTCATCAGCAATTTTACATAAAAATGGACATAGAAGGTTGTATTCCATTTGGGGTTTTTCATGTGTTTGTTTATTTATTTTGTTTACTTCCTCATCAACATTGCTACCAGTCAGAAAAATTGTACAGTTAAGGAGAGATGAACTGTAGAAACCTTTATCATAATGGGCATAATCTTGGAAAGCAACTGGCCAGAAAGCTATAAAGTGGAACTATTCTACAGTACAGAGCACTATTATTGAATTACTACAGGATGAATTTCCTTTTGCTATGTCTATTCTCTCTTTCATGAAAAATGTCTCATTAAGGCCAGCAACCACTAAAAGCTTGATTTTAGAAGGTATTTAGACAGATATGAAACAATATGAGAACAAAAGAGAAGTTAAATCCTGCTTCACTTTTATAACCTAAATTGAACAAAAATTGAATAAATTACAGATACTGCCATCTCTCCAGCATGAAATATGAGAGAATGAACAAGAAAACCAAAAACAAAACAAAACAAACCCCACAACAAAACAAAAAAAGCTCTCTTGAGGTATTGACTGATTCAATACAAATTATGCTGCTCCACTACTCAATTGAGACTCTTGCCCTCTGCCCTGTTTTGGGGCACAGTCTCCCTTCACATGTGTAAGTTATGTATTTTAGACTGAAAGCAGCCAGCATGTTGCCAAATATGCTATTTAAAGTCAGAAACAAACTAAAAAGTTGCAGCGTGATAGTCAATAAGAAAAAAGGCCAATACTGTCATATCAGTCTTCAGGTAACTAATGGTTTCAGATATCTGAAAGACAAGACTACGAACCTTCTCACATTTTAGAGGTAAACATTTACTTTCAAAATAAGAGAAGAGGTCTCAAGTTTTCTTTCTTGACATACCTTCATTTCCATGTAATTTAATAGGTAGAACATTTTTTTATTGGAGATACGAGAGGTCTAAACTCAACTTCCTTCCTTGGCTGATGACAGTTCAACCCTTTGCCCTTCACCTCTGGTGGAGACTTTTGACACTGTGTTGAGGACTCTTGCCTCTCCCCTCGCTGCAGCTATCTCCTATATGAGTTATTAAAGGCAGGATACAAGTGAAAGTAAGGCTAGCATATGGTAACCTGAAAGCTACAGCAATACCCTGGCTAAGTAAATTCTGGACACACAGAACCTGAAGCTCTCTGCATATTTAGGCAGTTATCTGCTTATCAACTTGGAGTATTTCAAACTAGATTCTAAATACTATTTTCACTGTTATCTTCACTGCAGAATTTATTACACAGCTAGTAAAAACTGCATGTATAATCATTATTGTAGCTCTGAATTTAGCTACCTCTGTGATTGTTGTGACCCTGCCTTTCATTTCACATCAATTCCTACTTTAGATTCTGAACAGGAGCCCAGTCATTTAAAAGTGTGCAAAAATGTCAATATATTCTTAAGTTGTTCAAACAGGTTATTCTCGGAACTTTAAAAACCAGCATTTGCAGTGAAAGTATGAGTCTCAGAGAGGCAGATCCTACTTGTCTGCTGACTGATTCAGACTGGGGCTTGGTGATTCAGAAATTCAATTTTCATTACTTTGAAGATTTTCAGCTTCCGCAGGCCTGTTCTGGAAAAGAGAGCTTGGTTTTGCTGAAAAATGAGTGAAAACCAACAATAGATAAATGTATTAAATAAAAGAATGTCTGGACACTTAAGTTTTCTTCAGTCTGGATCCCTGAGAGCCAATGTCGTCCCTGGGAAACTTGTTACCAGTAGCTAGCTATGTTTGTTTATTTATATATCAGTAATGTTTTTACTTCCTGGATGTAAGGATCTAAGCATGTGAAGCTTAGAGTTTCTTCTGGGCTCTCTGTCATGGTCTTAGTGAAAATTATTAGATTAAGAGCTAAATGCCCACGCTAAAGGGTAAAAACTAGACAACCCACAAACACTGTACTCCTTCATGAGCTTCCCAGACTGGCAGGTCTGCTTGAAGCATTGAGCTGGCTCTGTTGCCTGCCTAGCCCAGGTAACAAGCTGCAGGTAGGGAATTAACTCTGTCATTGGCTCTGTTCCTCCTCTTGCTGGCCAATGCAGCTGAGCTGGCATGGAGGTGGGACAGTAATTTACTTATGGAAAAGACCACAAGCAAATGGAAAGGCTGTGAGAGCAAGGAGGAAGCAAAGAAGAAATTATGACTCAAAGGGATGTCTATGAGTCACAGTGTTTCCCTGGGCTACCCAGGAGTTACATGCAGCCTCCTACTTGGAGTGAACATAAAAGCATAATCTAGTTCAACACAAAGCAAGCACTGAGAACTTCAGTATATAATTATTGGTTTGCAAATAGTAACTTCTTAATGATGTTTCTGGTTTTGTGTGATTTCAACTTGAGGGCATCTGATGTAACTGGTGAAGTCATTAGAAAATCTGAGGTCCCGATTCTGCTTCATTTCTTCCATTGTATTCATTATGAATTTCACAGTGAGAAGTGCAACTACAATTGTACACATCACAATAGTAATATAAAGGTGTGGTTTCTCACTCCAAAGAGGCTTACAGACCCACTGATGGACACCTGTCAGCTGAAACTAAGTTTTAAACACTCGTCTAGCATCAGTACAGCTAGGAGTTTCTGAGGAATACTGAGATTCTGAGGAATGCTGAGGAATATTTCTTTCCACAACTTCACTCTAGTGGAGAAATTCAAGTGTCCCTGTATTTCAGAATATGTTGAAATACAATAACATTCAAATGTTTTAACAGAGATAAAATGTTAACCTTTCTGTGACTATATCTACAGAGGAAATTCACTTCAGTCCCACAGTTACCCATGATAAATCCCTTCAGCTCAACATTAATCTATTCCTCTCTACGATGGCAATTACGCTTAACTAGTGTTCTGAGTAAGGATGTTCATATGAATCAAAGAATACACCTACAAAGGCCAACTGGCAGCATTTTTCTTTGCCTTACTGAATAGCTGCCTTCACCAAAGAAGCAAAGTATGCAACACCTTGTGCTTCCCAGGTCCAGTGCTTACTCTTTTGTACACCTGATTTGCTGCTTTTAAATCAAAACTGGGGACAGGCACTTTAGCCTTTGCTCAATCTCGCTGTAATCACAGTCTGAGCAGCCCAGCTTAGAACTGGACCTAACAGACTTTCAAGCATTAAAACTTCAGTGATATGTCAGAAGAATTTTTATAAAAGCCCGTAAAGTTTCAGTAGTATTTCTAGTAAAATAGGGAGAAAATGTATCCTTGAATTAATAAAATCTAACTTTTTAGGTGATAATTTGGTGCTCTTGAAGTTGTGAGAAGTTTGCCAGGACCAAGTGAGGCACTGGAATCCAGGTGCACATTTAAAAGAATAACACCTTGGCATTATATAAAGGTGAAATAGTTGGCAGCTGACTTTTTCTGTGATCTTGTATTCTTCTGATACATTAAAATAATAGTGTTCACAATTGTGTTTATATGGGTATGGATATAGTGTGTATATGAGTGTACATATACACACTAATGTGTGTCTTTATACATATATACATAGATATGTATGTATACATGCATACACACATACCTCTAAATATTTTATTTATAAAGATTCATTCTTGTTTAAATATACAATTCTCATGAAAGCTCTAGCAGTAATTCTTCCTGTGCTGTGGGTTAGCACTGCACTGTATTTGCGCATTTATAGTCTTATGCATATGTTTTATGGAGTTTTCATTCATTAACTAGTGCACAATATGTATTTAGCTACTTTTTCTATCTAGTTTTTCATAAATATATGTTTTTATCTTTCATGTGTTTGCACTTAAATAAAAAAGAAGCAACTAATGTGGGAAAATTCTTATTCACACATACAGCAGAAATCCACCATCAGTTATTTATGTACGTTACTTAATATGTTTCCTGTACCTTTAAGTATCAAAACCTTATAGTAAGAAATTTACATTTCTATAAGGAAGTTTTCCATTACAACATGGTTCTGTTCCTCAGCACTGAGGCTCCAGCCAGCTTCTCTGTTGGAGTGGCCATAATTCTTCAAAGGGAGAAAAATTTTGTTTTGGGGAAACAGGGAAGAAAACACATGCATTCATAGTCCAAAGTCTCTGCAGTAGGCTTCCAGTTTAACATTCAGCTTTCTTAAGAAAGTAGAAAGACGCTTCTCTTTGTGGTATAAATACACATGAAAATGTGTCCAAAGAGAAGACTCTCCACCCTGCCTGAAACTACAACAGATGTAATTCCATTTAGGAACAGTTTCTGAAACTGTTATGATTTACTAAATTTACAAAATTATCAAGTTTACATTTTTTGTTCACATTAATGCAAAGATAAATTTTCATCAACTTGCAAAGTATAAAGGAAAGAAAACTGTAATTACACTTTTTTTTTTCTTTTTCTTTCTTTTGGTGTAAGAAAGAAGCTGACCCACACTGACACTAATGGGAGAGAAGCATGAAAAGTTATTCTGTAGCAACACTTGACTTAATCTTTTCATTTCATCCCAACATTCTGCTGTATTCAGATACCAGAACTTCACATAAATAAGTGTCTCAGTAGCATGGGCTGCACAATCCAGTGGTGTAAACATTTAAAACTTTTGGAAAACCTTTGTTTCAAGGAATTTTAATTATGGCTCACAAGGTCATTCATTTTGAGACTTTATATCATGGGCCAAACTTCAGATCTTCGTGAATGAGGCAAGAGGTTAGTATGTGTAACTTTATCCCCAGTATAGAGCTCATATGCTGCCGATTATAAGCTTGTAAACAAATCCTTCATACCTCTGCTGTCTGAAACAGCTTTATAAGGAGTTTACTTTTTAGAAAAATAAGAACAGGTGACAAAGACAAATTGTCCTGAAGTATATGTGAGAAAGCTAAGCCCTCAGTTTGTGATGAAAAAGAGATTATAATCAGAAATATCTGAAATCTTTAGAGTGGCATGATGGGTGTACTAGGTCACATCACAGTTTCGCTGTCAAGGAACACTACTGCTTGGCTTCATCAAGACACAGGATGATTTCCCTTTACATTTTTCTCAGCATCTGGTTTCTTCTCTTTTCCCTTTTTCCCCATGCAGACGCACTTTTTATAGACTCTAATGGAGCTGAAAAGCACTGAATAAAAGTCCTTGCTCACCAGTCTGTAAGCTCCTTTAACATATTTAACAATTTGAATGGGCAAAATATTTATGAATGCTACAATCTCTCAAGGGACTTAGACAAGTCATACAAAATTTGAATCCAGGCTCTCATATGGACATTATTAATTTGATGCAGTAGAAATCTTTATTATTGAAATCGTGATTATTTTTCTACCCTTTATATCTATGTGTAAAGTTGGTTTGGTCAGTGGAGCCAGAAACACTGGATTTATGTCTTATGCTGCTTATTTTACTTGAAAAGGCATAGTTCTTTTTTTCTTTCTTTTATTGAAAAGAACCATTCTGGCTCATCTGCCTCTCAGTTTATCTGGCATACATGACTTGTCTTCTGCTTTAAGAATTAATCTGACTCACTTGTGTAATTTGCTCTTTTAGCTTGCTTTTATCATCTTTGCTTCAAAGAGCATCTATGTCTTCAACTGGGACTAAATTGTGTTAATTAGGAAAATATCTAATGGCAGCTTGCCCATCACCATGCCTGAATGGCCATGTGAAGAAATTTAAAGCAAAAAAAAGAAGCAGTGTTTCTCTTGAATTCACATCGAGTGCTTCCAAAAATGCCCGCATTGAGTAATATATCTTTTTTAGACACAGGCAATATAAAAGACAAAAACATAATAAGACAGATTTGGATAGGAAATTATGTAGACCTTTTTTCTTTTTAATAAGAAGAATAATTAATTGTTGGGAGAATTTTCTAGCCAAAGTGATGGAGCAGCTATAGCTGGATATCTTTTTAAATCATGTACTTGAGCTCATCAGGAAGTTATTAGGCTTGCTGCAGAAATTACTTCATTAAATTTTATGCCTTGTGTAATGAAAGAGGTCAAAACAAACAGTCATAATCGTTTTTAGTCCTCACTTGCAGGTGAAATTGCAGCCAAGCGAATCCAGGGCTGAACTCCTATTGATTTGTCGGAGCAATCCCAGGCACAGCTACAGGTTGGGCAGAGAAGAGATTCAGAGGAGCTCTGCAGAGAAGGACTTGGGGGTGCTGGTCGATGAGAAAATGAACATGAGCCGGCTTCAGTGTGTGCTCGCAGCCCAGAAAGCCAACCGTATCCTGGGCTGCATCAAAAGGAGTGTGACCAGCAGGTCGAAGGAGGTGATCCTGCCCCTCTGCTCTGCTCTTGTGAGACCTCACCTGGAGTATTGTGTGCAGTTCTGGTGTCCTCAACATAAAAAGGACATGGAACTGCTGGAACAAGTCCAGAGGAGGGCCACGAGGATGATCAGGGCACTGGAGCACCTCCCGTATGAAGACAGGCTGGGAAAGTTGGGGCTGTTCAGCCTGGAGAAGAGAAGGCTGCACAGAGACCTCACAGCAGCTTTCCAGTATCTGAAGGGTGCCTGCAGGGATGCTGGAGAGAGACTCTTCATTAGGGACTGTAGTGACAGGACAAGGGGTAATGGGTTAAAACTTAAACAGGGGAAGTTTAGATTGGATATAAGGAAGAAATTTTTTACTGTTAGGGTGTTGAGGCACTTGAATGGGTTGCCCAGGGAGGTTGTGAGTGCTCCATCCCTGGCGGTGTTCAAGGCCAAGTTGGAGAAAGCCTTGCGTTGCATGCTTTAGTGTGAGGTGTCCCTGCTTTTGGCAGGGGGGCTGGAACTAGATGATCTTGAGGCCCTTTCCAACCCTAATTATTCTATGATTCTATGATTTCAGGAAGAAAAATATATTCACCCAAACCTATGAATAAAACTTTCAGGAGAATGGTATAAACCTGTTTATGTTTTTGCTACAGTAATAGGAAGCTATAGTCTTAATTCTACTTTGTACCAAATGAGTCAAAAGTGCTTTGTAAACTGATAAATTCACTGCATAATGAAACAAAGCTGTTCCTTCAGGAAAAATACCTGTTTGGGTACTTTAATAGCTTTGTGCACTTTATGCTGATTTTGTCGTAATAATGGAGTCATGGTATATTAATAAGTGGAAAATAGATTGTTGTCTGATAGGTTAAAAGGAAAAATTCTGCTTATAAGAGTTCTACTCATAGACTTTTTAATCATATGAATTAGATATGAAAAGAAAGTGCTTCAGTATAAAATGTGGAGCATAAAACCTCTACCTGCAAAACAGTTCAGAAAACCCCCCAAAATTATTTGCATATTTTTTGCTGCTCTGTTATTTTCAACAAAATTTCTGTATCTGGCACAGTTCTGCACATACACAGAAGGACCTTGAAAGTAAAATGAAGAGGCATTCTAACGGGAACTGTAGCAGCTTTAATATTGAGGTAACAACTCAGTTTTTATGTGATGGAAATGAGGTGCCTCCAGAAACTTCAGATAAACTGTGCGCTCCACACACAGTAACAGCCTCTGTTGCAGACTGCTTCAGTTTGGCTCTAGTTTTCCCACCTTATGGAACTACTTTTCTTGGTATCAGCATTCTGTTTTCAACTATGATTAATTATTTGAGGTACTTTAGATTAGACCCAGAGCATCTTTGCGCAACTGGATGGTGATCTGCTTCTCAGGCTATATGCTAATAGCTCCATGGAGTCATAATCACTAGTAACTTAAAACAAATGGATTGTTTGAACTGGAACAGAAAGGAACAGAACAGAACAGAACAGAATGGAATGGAATGAAATAGAATGGAATGACCACTTCAGGTCTGACGAAAAGTAACTAAGCATTAATATCTTCATAACCAAATATTTTGTAACTTGTTTGGCCATTAGTTTCATTCTCACTGAATTCATTACAGAAGCCCTTAGATATAGTGTTACAGTATTAGCTATGTACTGAGTTAGTGCACAGTTATCCTCTCAGGAGATGAACGTAAAATATTTTATTATCATTGCCTTGTGTGCCTTTACCAAGGGACAAAAATGAGATAAGTACTCCCTTTATCATATTTAGACAACAGATGAATGTTCTTATGGAAATTTAGCATCTTTCCATCTGGATTTTCTTAGCTCATTATGACTAACACAAGTTCCAAGAAACTTGCTAAGACTTTATGTAATATTGGGCTATACACTTACTACACTGTAGTATAGTAGTGTGTGTGTATATATATATTGTTGTATATATTATGTACTGAGGAGCAGGTCTTAATCCTCTTCTAGTCGGTTACAGAACCTTTTGTCTTCCCTGTGACACAGGTTTAGGTCCCTGCTGCATTTTTTTTTTTTTTTTTTGCTAGTTAATGCCTACATTTTTAGCTACTTCATATAATGTAGTGGAGAGACCCATGCAATTTAGAATCTAAAAAGGCTCAGTCTGCTGTCATGACCCCTAATTGCTTCTGTCTTAAAACATTCTGGTATTTCTAAGACATGGAATCTTTTTCTTTTCAGTGCACATGAAAAGGGATAACGTTAGTGTTTCGCAGTTAATTCAATTACTTTCTACTTGTGAAAATGCTGACAGGATTTCCGACCTCTGGAAGAAATGCCCTGACTGTTAGAAGTGATTGGCAGCCCAGACATAACTTATAAATTGCAGCTGAAATTAAAGCATTTTATCGTCACTCATATATATACATCATGACAAACCATTAAGCAATAGTTTCAAGCCATTATTTCAGTGAATTGATTTTTCAACAGCAGTTAATGACCAGTTTGTTAGACAATGTTCTCAGTCAAATCACAGACAAGTCAGGATCTGCTTCAGTAATCGATAAGACTTTAATACATTGTAATAATAAGTCATGGCTGTTGTTTTTGAAATACCATAGATATTTTTTTCTGATTTACACCACATACAAGACCAGTATTATCAAAAGACTGTGCCAGGTACATTTCATATATTCTAAAAAATATGGAAAAAAAAAAGAAAACTTATTAAAAAAAAAAAGTGCCTTTATCTGTATGCTGGAGAAAGTAACTTCTTATATTAAAAATAAAATAAAATTTAAAGTGTTATTTAAAGTGAATAGGAAAATAGTAAAACTTTGGCAACAGCATAATAAGAAATTCACTTGGGAAATAAAGCATGCCAAAAGATATTATGAAACACTGAGAAGATAAAAGGCCTACTTTAAAATATGGTTAACTAAGGCTTACAGTTGTCACGCCTAACTTTAAACACTCCAGTTACCTGAGATTTTTATTGGGGTCTGTGGAAAGAGACACTTTTAAAGGACACTTCTAAAAGTAATTCATTTGACAGGTGGGCTGTATTTCCATCTCCAAATGGCTAATTTTTGTGGTTAAGGATACAAAGATGTAGAATTCCTCTGTACCTGTTTAGACTGCACATAAAGTTTTTAGACAGCTAACATTAAATGACATGCGCCTCTATTAACTCACCATTTGATGATATTAGTGTGAGTACATTACTGAAAAAATATTCAAGAACAGTAAAGAAAATAGGAAGGGTGAAAATGCCACTATGGCAAATCAATTATTTAATCCCATTCTGGATTTTGCAGACATGTGCATGAACCCTACATTAAAAGCTAGTAGAATAGATAATAACCACATATTGGAGTCATATTTGAAATTCTTAAAAAGACATAAAAGTAGGAAACATAAAGGATATGAGGAAAATTTTGACCACATGAACAAAAATAATGGCTTAAGGAAGCAACATGCTTTAATATTATGGGCAAGAACATGTATTTTTCCTTTATTTATTTTTTTCAATTTGTTATATCTATCTTGAGCAGCTAGAATAATGATATTTAGTCTTCTAAAAATTGGCATACCAACCAATTATGAGGGCATTCTTAACTGTAGATATATCTAAGCCAGTTTGTGCAACCAGCTGAAGGAACAGAAGGTCTGACTGGGACCATCCTGAACTCTCTTAAGCAATAGTGTTTCATGGGCTGGAGAAGCAGATTTCTCTATCTATTCATTCTCCAGCTCTCTGGGGGGGAGAAATGAACAGTTTCTTCTCAAGGCAGCTGAGATCTCCTTGACCCGTTATGCCTCCTCAAGGAATAATGGGAGACCGAGGCATCTCTGAAAGTTTGGAAAGCAGGAATGAGGCTGAGTTGCTATAAACCTTTCTCCTGCATGTATAAGGAATTTCAACTGATATTCCATACTATGTCAAGGCAGGGGTTATGTTTTCAGCAGTAAACATCCAAAATATCATTATAACTGATTTTGAGCTGGAAAATAGCCTCTTAAAGATGTGAAAAAAAAGATTAAATCACAGTAAACTCATATACACTGAAACATAGTCAATCCACATGGTTTTCAAAATTAGTTTTTTTCATATATAATAGAATTTTATTTTCAAATGCAAGCTAATAGGAGATATGAGGATTGAAATTTACTAGGGAAAATGAAGGGAAATATAACTATGCTTGCATAATTTAAACTTTCCTTGGTAACATGAAAACTGATGTTTCTGTACTTTTTAAATAAAATTCACTTTTGCATTTTCTTTAATTTTCATTAATAATTCAAGTTGGGTTTTTTTGGACAGTTTGTCTTCTAGAATGAGAATTAAACATATACATTGGTTCATCCCTTTACAAAGGAGTCAAAACATTCCATTACTTTGAGAAAACTCTCAGTTATTGAAGATCCATTTGTAGTTCAATATGTAGCTTGTTTTTATGACATAAAGTCGTGCATTTGTAACATATCTTGAAGGGTTATTTTGTAATATCCACTGTAACTAGCAAACAGTTGCCAAATAACCTTTGTAATTGCTTTTGTCATTTTAGTGACTACAAGCCAAAAAAAGTAAATATTTTTATAAATATTTCTTTGTTATGTCTGTATTTAATTAGATTTATGGATATGATTTTTCCTATCATCATGCCCTTTTGATTACAGCAATACCTGCATTAGCCTGTATTTTGGGAGATTTAAGTCTTAAATATTCATCATCTGTTAATAAAAAGAGATTATCTCACTGTATTTTGGAGCAGGTATAGACTAATTAGAACCAATTGCTATTTTTGTAATTTTTTTTTTTTTCCCCTCATAAAGGAACTCTTCAACATTGGGCTTACATAGACAGAAATGTGTCTTCTGACTGAGTGCAGTTTTATTGGGTCATTACTCAATCCATCAAAGATGTTGATTACATCTTTTAATAACTGGAATAGTTGAGAAAAAAAGAGATTGATTTAATGATATGGTAGTTTTAACACAAAGCAGGCATTTAAAATCTAAGATGTTGCCTGAAAAGGAAGAAATTGCCTGGAGGCCATGGAGAAAGCATTGTGGTATTTTGGTGACATATTTCCTTATTGCTGCTTTAGCACAGTTTACAGCTGGCTGCTTCTGTTTGTGCTTGCAAAGTCTACTAAGCATTATGGTACTATCTCTGTTGACTAAAATAAAACAAAGTGAAACTTGAGATTTCTGTACAATCTTTGTGTTGCTAAAATTATATTCCTATGAGTATCTCTATAACAGTAATTAGTGGACTCCATGCCTCAGTGATACTAGTTTCGAGATGAGTACATAATGATGTAAAAAGACTATGTGGTGCAGACTCAAAACAAACTTTCTTTCTGAAGTAAATGCATTCTCTGATAGAAAAACAGCAAAATTTAAATTTTGATGAGGAACTTCTGGAGTCAATTTTAGTCATGAAGCTCTTTGTCAGACCTACAGAATTTATAAAGAACAAAATCCTCTCAAAATATTCTTCTTAAATATTGGTAGATGGCCAGATATATTTTATGAATTTATCAGAAGAATCTCTTTGATGACTTTAAATTGATGAGGTGTTCAATGCAAAATAGCTAGTACATAGAATTTAGCTCTTGCAGAACAAAATGGCCAAGAATTACCATGATACGATAAATACAGGTTCACTTTGGTGGAAGAAGAAATAAAATCTATTTATTTCAGGGAGAACCAGTTCAATAAACAGAATGGTTAGAAATTTTATTTTAACTTTTCTTGTGTAATAATTGGCTTCTGTGCAATAATTGTAAACATTCTACACTAAGAAGCATCTTAGATAAGAATGTGTTGATGGGTGTTTTGCTTACTTTTTTTCTTAAGATTCCATGTACATGAATTTATATTTCCCAAGTTAAGTTTTTATTTTAAAACACACACAGACATATAGGTTGCATCAGTACAGAATATACAGTCTAATGTGGGCTTTTCTCATAGAACATTTTAGATGGTTTACTCAGGCTAGGTGAAGGAAAAGTCTTTTAAAATCCTCCAGTTAGTTGAAAACTGATGGTTCTCATTCTGAATTATGTGAGAATATTTTTATAGTTTGCCTAGTCTCTGAAGCTTTGGCAGACTGTAATCCGGGATTGTAAAGGCTGCACAAATTTGTGTGATCTGTTCAGCCTTAATCCTAGATTTTTCAAGGCACTGGGGGGATATTAAAGTTTTAGCCAATTATTTTCAATAATCAGGGAAATTTCTAACAGTTTTAATAAGATCATCTTTGCTGTCTGAGGACAAGCTACTGGCAGACCTATGTGATTTCAAGACACTATGTGATTTCACTATGTGGCTGTCAGATAAATTTCACCATTCAGTGTGACAGGCTTATCTTTGACCTCAGTTATTTCTTTTACCCCCAGTAAGTGCTGAACCAAGAAAATGTTATTTCACTTACTCTGAGATTTGAGATGCTGCAGGTGTTCTAAAGAACCAGGAACAATTAGACTTTTAAAATTGCAACATTAAGTCATCAGACATCTTAGTTGTGTTCACCAGTGTATTGCTAATCTGAATATTGTCGTGGGAATTTTGAAATGCACTCCATAAGAAATGACCTGTAAAACCTTTTCAAATGCTTCCTTGGAAGACTATCCTATAATCAGAGTAAGATCTAAGAAGTACTGAACAAAATAACTTTCAGGAGACTGCCCCTCTTCTATTGTTTTCTTGGATAAATACCTTAAAACAAAACTGAAGACTGGAAGCATGAATGTTAAATTTTGCCTCCTAAAGCTCTGGCTCTACTTCCATCAGATTGATATTTATTATTTTATTTCAATCTCCATATTTTTAGATCTTGTGACCTACTGATAGCCTGTTAAACAAACTTCCAAGAAAACAGGAAAGTAAAACATTATTCTTAAACGGATTGTGGCAAATATTTTAACAGAATAACTGAAAGGGATCTAGAAGTTTTGTTTTTAATACTGCACAGGAGGTATTACTGCAGCTCAGCTATGCATGAATAGATGATAATGGACATTTAGGCAAAACCTAATCTTAAAATTTAATCTATAGCTAGCATACTTTTGTTTTCTTACTATAGAATCATACTGAAAATGTTTCAGATGCTTTATAACTTCTTTATACGTTGGTTTGATAATGTAATTAATCTGAGAGGACTACAGACAGGAGAAAAAAATACTATCCTGGGTTCAGCAGTAGCATTTTTTCTCTTTCTTAGTAGCTGGTTCAGTGCTGTGGTTTTGACTTTCAGCCTGACAACAACGCTGATGATATCAATGTATTTAGTTGTTCCTAAGTAATGTTTAGTCCGACCAAGGACTTTCTGAGTCTCATGCTCTGCCAGGGAAGAGGGGAAGCCGGGAGGAAGCAGAGACAGGACACCTGACCCAAACTAGCCAAAGAGGTATTCCATACCACAATATGTCACTCCCAGGATGCAGAACTGGAGGCAGTTACCTGGACGGGAGATCACTGCTCAGGTCAGGCTGGGTATCAGTCGGTGGGTGGTGAGCGGTTGTATTCTCTTCCCTTGTTATTTCCCTTATCATTATTATTATTGGTAGTAGCAGTAGTGATTTGTGTTGTACCTTAGTTACTGGACTGCTCTTATCTCAACCTGTGGGAGTTACATTCTTTCGATTCTCCTCCCCATCCCTCTGGGAGCAGAGGGGAGGAAGAAGAGGGGAGTGAGCAAGGGCTGCATGGTTCTGATTTACAGCTGGGCTTAAACCACGACAAATACTAAAACCATAGTCTGTGTCAATGGTCCTATCAATGGGTTGAAAAGCAGATTCTGAGATGCAAAGATATTGAAGACAGATGGACCAACAATATTAGGTAAAAATTCTTTAAAAACCAGTTTCTAACTCTGGAACTGACAGTGAATCAGATGAGTGGGGGTAACGAAATCTATCATATCAATAACATCTTTATAAAAGAACTAACAAATTCTTATGTCAACAGCTATAACTGAGATTGTCATATGGGCATCCTTTATAACCAATGAAGAGAAGTAAGCACTTCTGGGGTACAGTTAATCTTAGTGTTGGACTTCTATAATGATGATTTGAACAGCTGTCTTCCTAGAAAAACTCACTTCTCTGTTGTAGGGATATTAGACAGCTAGAACATAACTATATATCAGACTTCTGAATTAGGATGTCCAACCTTTAATGTCAGATTTGGTAATGTGTTAATCATATATCACAAAATGGTTGAAGCTGAAAGGGACCACCAGAGGTCATCTAGTCCAGCCTCCCTGCTCAAACTGGGTCACCTAGAGCATATTGCTCAGGATTATGTCCAGGTGGCCCTTGATTATCTCTAAGGAAGGAGACTCCATAGCCTCAACAAAATACATGCCTGAATTTTTAGGTGAAAAAAAAAAAAAGTTTCTAATCTTAAATGTTTTCAGGCTGTGATGCAAGGACAATGTCATTAACCTGTCCTTTAAATGTGGTCCTGAAATCTCATGTGAGAAGTGCTATGGAAGTATTCTATAAATGCAAAAGTGAAAGCAGAGCCAAATCTTCATACTTCTTCCGCTGTGCAAGTATTGCCCAATGCCTACTCCCCAGGAAGCCTTAACAGCAACCTTAGCAGTTTTTAATGGGCTTGACTGAAAACAATTGAAATTGCAAGTGACTTACAATTGCTACAAAAGCTTGAGTTACCACTGCAATTTCTGATGGCAATTTCCTTGGCACTTAGTAAGGTTTTGAAAGTACTTTAGTTCCAATTAATAGAAATAATGGTGTATCTGTAATTTCCTTTGGCCTAAAAAGAAAATAGTCTCAACTCTGATTGACATACATTCTAATGACATTCTCATGAATGTTAACCACTTTTTTTTTTCTTTTTAAAAGAAGTAAATCAGGTTGTATGTCTTTATTAGCACAAGACATGAAGCATGCAATTATTTGGATAACAAGTAAATAGTAGTTGGCAAACTGTGTAGACAATCTGGAGCTCAGATATTTGGCCCTTCCTGGTGGTCCCAGAGTCTGCAGTGAAGACTGAATGGCATAGGGGCTGAACTATTCTTGCAATTGAGTGGGTGGTTCTCTGCAGTTCAGAGATAAGATAAATAACTAGCAAAGGCAGGAAAATATTTACCGCCACTACCCACTACACATACTGCCACCATACATAATGTACTGGCATTGTGACTGAAAATAACTTTCCTGGCTCAGACTATCAAAGTATCACATTGTCCACAAATAACACAAAGGTCTGTAGATCAAACAGCATGGAAATGACATCCCATATAGCATCATAAACATGTCTGTGTCACCACATTAATTGTAGAAGCACATATTCATCTTACCTAAATTTAGGCACCTGTGATGCTTAAATTAATACTATGGTCTTACTAAATTTCTCATGCAGTCACTGCAAAAAGATGGGCCTTTCCAGGGGGCTATGTTGATCTTAAGTAGGTTAAATTACTCTTTGAGGGGCATATTTCTCTCCATTAATTGTTAGGAAATTTAGTTACTGGATATGTAACTTGGATGTCTCTGGTAAGTTCTTACTCAGGATGGACTGACTCTGAATTCACATGACTCAAGAAATTATTAAGCAGAGTCCAAAGCAAATGATAAAACGTTCAGGATGTTGGTCTCTCAGGCTGTCAAAGAGAAGAGAACAGAAAAAAATTGCTTTTTTTTTCTTCTTGAGGTTCCTCTAAAATTCAATCCAATATTAGTGCTGAGTATGACAACCTTAGGTCAGTCAAACATGCCGTGTTTAACCTAAAGCCCTTGATTTCTCCAACTTGAATTGTTGAGTTTTACCATTAAACAGTTTTGTCATTAAACAAATCATTGAGTTTTATCATTAAACATTAATTACAGTTAATGACCTGTTATAGGATGTCATATATGACATAGTGTATCATTTCTAATCTGTAGTAACAACACAATTCAATCAGTACTCAACTTATCTTCATTGCCTTCTCTTCTTTTGGAAAAGAAATTTCAGGGGCCATAGAAAGTCAAACAACAACATGTAGCCATTCCAGTTATTTCTTCTCACCTTTAAGAAAGATCCAGTCTGTATCAACTGTACATACTTTGGCCTTTAGGAGGTTATAACTCAACTAAGTGCCAAACAATAAATCAGTGATTAGTGTATTCGATTAATCAAGAAAGGTCAATGGACTCTGTACCTCATATCCTGAAAGTTATGTGGAATCTTTGGATTAAAGAAATAAAGATTTTCCTGGGAAGCGGGAGCCAGAACCTTAGACTGTTCCCTCCAAAACAATGAACTATCTATTAGGCTGGGCTTAAACGCATATTTGCTCCTTTGGTTACACAAGCAGCCTCTGCCTTCACTGAAACACCTTTTTAAGCCAACTGAATGGCAGTCTGCCTCATAAAAAAAGTTTGCAGTGATTTCCCTGCAGTCTCCTAATAAATGGTTAATAATAGATAAAGATGTTTTAATTAAAATAAGGAAAGTTAAGAACTTAATTTAAGGTATGTGTTCTCATTATATATATATATATAAAATTATAAAATACTTTTGATGAAGACCACTGCTAAAGGTATAAATTCTCATATGCTGGAGCATCTGACTGACTTGATACAGTTACTGACATTTAAGGACTTTGTGGTCTTCATTTTAAATCACAAGTATATATTTATGCATTTACACCCTTGAGCTACCCTATCAAAGGCATCTTTGTAAGTTACAATATTTTAGCAAAATAAATTAAAATTGTTCTGAACGCTACTGAAATAACAAACTGGGGCCATCCATCTGGAATTCATTTTACTTCATATTACGGGCTTTGTGTCACTGCTGTCCAATTTGACATCGAAAAGCACAAAAAATAACATTGACATAAGGATATAGTTATGTTTATACGTAGAGAAGCAGATTTTTTTGCTGTTATTTTCAGAGTAGTATCCTTAGAGTTGGCACCCTCAACTGGCTTTCAGAGAAAAATATCTGTAGCAGGAATGTAAAAATGCAGCAGCAAACCCCCATGAAATGAAAAAGCTGTCAGTTCAGCTACTGTTCTTAGTCAAGTACTTCCATTGTACCCAATGGGAGGTTGGGAGACTGCAACTCGGAGACATGCTTTCCCAGACATGCTTTGAGCAAAAAGGTAGAATATACGTCTGCTGGCTACATGAATAGTTTTTTCCTTAGGGCAGTAGGGGTTTTTTCTTTAATATGCCTAGACTGTCTCCATCAAAGCAGAATAAAATCCATTTTTTCTTTTTATTTCCTGAAGCCACATTCAATACACTTATATAATACGTATTTTTTAAAACATCTAGGAAGCTTAACCTCCACAGTGGCTGCAGCTGTGAGATCTTTAGGTGTCTGAAAGAAAGAGTACAAAGGAGAATGCAATTCGATCGCTATTCAGTAAGGATTGGGCAGAACTTGGAGATGATCTAAGAATAACCCAAAGCTAAATGAAAACTTGCTTTCAATAAAGGTGGTAATATCAAACATGGGAATAAAAAAACATTAATAACAACAGACTTGTACAAGTGAAGTATCTTCATTTGATTTAGAAAGAAAAAAACAATAAGGAGTTTGATAAACTCAACTCAGAAAACACAACTTTCTTCAGCCCAAAATATAGGTTTATACAGCTACCTAAAAATATGTCTAAAGGAGAGAAAATAGGTATCTCATTTAATTCAGAATAAGTCTGTTTATATATATGCTTGAAGTGATTTACTCTTCACATATGCTTATGCTTTCCTACTGATTATTTGAAACCTAAAAGGCTACTTTACACTAGATGCCTAAGTTATGTTTTGCTAAATTTAGGTGGAGTGTCTTTACAACTTAAAAGAAAAAAAACTGTCCTTAAAACATCAAATTAAATCAACAGTGAGATGACTCTGAAGACAGGTTCATCAAAGATAAATGCATTTACTTGTACTAATTTATTGTTATTCATTTCTTCAAACAGATGAAATGTTGTAGAGCATATGAGACTGGACTTCAGTAAAATATTTAATATAGTGCTATAAGATGCTATTAGTCAGTTAAAGAGTTAGGGCTGGACAGATATTCGCACACACCTTATAAAATAAATAAAGAAAGGAGAGAACTGTGTTTGAAGAGGGACTTTCTTTAGAATTCCAGAAGAGTTATTCATGGAATGTATCTTATTTAATAAAAGACTCATTTATGGGCTTGGCATAAAAACAAGCAGCATGTGAATGAAATAATCACATAATGCACAAATTTAAGGGTGACTTTAAGAAAAAAGTCTTAGACTGAAATAAATTGATTTAAATTATAATAGTACTGAATGCTTTAGTTATGGACAGAAAGTTGTGAACGGTAACAAGTGCCTGTTAAAAGCTGCAGCTAAGATTTTTAGGACCCACTGGAAAGGAGAAAATGGAAGTCTAAGGGCTGATCCCAAAGAAATTTTTAGCTAGATAGCTGAATTGGCCATGGAAAGAGAAAAAGAGGCTCCTAAAATCTGTTAAGCAAAGTATTTACAATAGCACTGGGAAATACTAGTAGGGGTGTGGGTAAGACTGAATCATAGAGCCATGGATTCTAGGGTTCTTTGAACTGTGAAATACTGTTACAGAAGGCATGAGTAATACTGTTAACAGATGCCAGCCCAGTGTCAGTGAGGATGCTAAGCCCTACTTCCCATATGGAGTGCTAAGAAAAGCTTATTACCTACTAGGACCATGGACTGGGACACAAAGTGAAAAGGTAGAAATTTTGTGCAGCTTTGTAAATCTCCTCTAGCTTCCTCTTTCTGATACCAGAACCCACAGCAAAGCTCTGTGAACACATGGTGCCCCTGCTGTGGTTCAAGAGCCAGAGTTACTGACATTTACTCAGGAAAAAACCTAAAGCAGCAGATCTGAAAAAAGGTCTCAGATTGGTGGTGCATATGGCTCACAGTACAAGTGTGTGGTGCAGTGTCTTCTCCTTTCCTCCCACACATCACAGCTCATGCCATAGAAAAATCCTGTTTGAATTATGTAGTAGCAAGCCGGTAGTAAGCATCTGCAAAACTGTAAATTTAGGAATATGACCTCAGCTAAAAATGGTAAGCAACAAAAGAAAATGAACTTTGGGGGACAAAGAAACTATTTCTGTAAAACTGTATCAAGGAATAAGGTAAGGAGAAAGTGAAATAGCAAGTATATTTTACTACAAAGTTATTTTCCCCAAACAGACTTTGTGTCAGAATTTTCCATATGACATCAGCAAGTCTTAGAAATGAAACAGCATGAACATGTCACTAAAGTGTGACCAGAAGAATACAGCCACAGTTATGCTGATAGAATGTATTTCCAAAAAATGGTTTGGTATAAATAGCAGGGAGTCCATTTATATGTTTATCTAGTCTGTGAGTTACTGTGCACTAGAGATCAGCAGATGAGATAGAGTCTTTCTATTATTTTCTTTTTTTCCATTTTTGTTTTTTTTTTTCTCTATGGCTTTGTATTTAGTGTCATTAGCCTTTAGAGAGACTTCTTTTGTATCATTTACGAGTTTAAGTGTAGTAAGTTTTAAGTCTTACATACACTTTCCTAAATATCTACAATTTCTCTTCTGCTTTACAGAATTGCATTAATGCATTCTCGAGGGCAATTTTAGTGTAAAGCAAAGGAATATGCGCAGCAGCCTTAAATCAGTAGGGGCTTTTTTGGCCTTTTGTTTGCGCTTCAAGCAAGGTTGCAAAGTTTAATACAATGAAGGGTAGATGAGGATGATAACACCAGATAGGTTGTTATTGTCGTAACAACAGGTAAACAACAGACATCTATCGTATTTAGATTCCTAATATTGTGTTTTTGTGATGAATTTCATTTATAGTTTTTCCTGAGGCGGTGGTCTTCAAATAAAGTAAATGAGGAAACCACCAATTTCATGTTTCTAGATTATTGACACATTTTCCTGAGAGACATAATAGTTTTTCAGCCTTCTAACAAGCTTCAGTGATAAGAAGGGACTGTTACAACATTTGGAGACATATATGCAGTACTGTTTAAAATTATATCCACATATAAAGCGGAAGCACATCAAAAGGATTATGTACTTCTGGCAACCTTCAGGACTGAATGTTTTACTTATACAACTGAATATACTGACAGAATTAGCTGTGGTCTTTTAATACCGTTGACATTAGTACTTATGAATAACAATCCATTTTCATGCTTTGAAATGTGTATTATACACCAGAAGACTCTGAGGGATCACATATACTATGTCACCTGGTCAGTATTAGAATTATCCATAGTCCCAGATTTTTGCCAGGGTGAGCAGAAAAGTGCCATTCAAGATAAGCAAATGATTTAACTTAAAACTAATCCTGCATTCTCTTTTTAGTATCCGAAAAATATTTCAGAACAATTAGATAATGGATTTAAGGCAGTGGAAAACATATCTGTAACCCTCTTGTGGGGCTAATTAACTCCATGTTTGATGTGGTTTTGTAGTCTAGATTGTTTAATATTGGATTATGCAATTCATCATGTCTACATTATAGAGTGGAAAATATAGCACTATGCCTATAGTAAGAAGTGAGTGAGGATATATTGGCACGGCAAGGTTGATCCTGTAGTGCACTCAAGATTATTATTAATTTCTTCAATTAAACAAGATGGTGACTTACCACATAGTTGAAGTGAGAAGACAAAGGTTAGCAGAAGCATATTAAACTATTTCATGCTTTAGCTGAGTAAGAGGTTAGCAGAGTTATACTATTATGGTTTATAATATAGATAATATACACAAGAAAGGGAAAAGCTTGACATTCTAAATAACGTATTCATAATCACAGCAATCATTTGTAGATTACTCCTTAAGAAGACATAGTATGCAGCTCCTTCCTTATGCTGAGTAGTATATCTAAAGATGTACTCTAAGCAGGAAGCCTCACGTCCGGGCCACATAACCCTAGCAGTTCTGAATGTGTGGGGCACTGGTAATAGAAGGAAAAAAACAATGAAGCAAAATTCTGTTCTTGGCTCCAGAACAAGTCACTGTTGCTAAGTTACTTATAAAAAATAACATATTTTTCATGCAACTGCACTGTTTTCCCTAGGGACCAGAGTTTGTGCCTGCATACAATATCATATGCTTTATGAATATACACCTACTGTAGAAAACAGTACAAGGAGATTATGCTGGGTAAAAGTGACCTGTCTTCCATCATTTGGAGCAACTATTTCATAGATCATATGAAAGGCATATATATGCCTTTATAATGAGATATGGATTAACTCAAATAAAAGAAATTTCTTAATTTTGCATTCCTTACTCAAGTGCTTCCTGGATTAAATATTATTATTACTGAGCTATGTGGTCAGCCTACGGATGTCAAAGCAGCTTCTAACTATATTTTAACTAACATATTACAGATATGCTTTACTAAAGCTGCTGTTGATGGTAACTGAAGTTATCTCTACTCATTAGCATTACTGTGATAACATTACCTGTGCTCATTATTGCCCCTTGGCTATGTTGCAGCAATGTTTACCTACTATTTCTTTGAAATCAAAGGCAAAGAACTGGGCCTTTTGTTGGACACTTGTGAGATGCTTGGGACAACAGGAACTCTTCTAACTTAGCTCTCTCACCTCTGTTGCCGTGTACCAGTTATATAATAATTATTCTATCCTGGAATAGAAGAGATATGCAATAAAAGAAGAATTTATCCAAATTAAAACAAACCTAGCAGGGGTAGATTTAGTAAAGGTTACATATAATTTTCAACAGCAAATCCAGAGCACTGAAGCACTGACCTATGATTATCCCTAGTATTTAAATTTTTTATGTTGTTCTTGGCAACCATGAAAACTAGCACTCCTCACAATAATATTTGGGCATGGTTCAGGAGACAGTACAAAGACCATTCCATATGGGGGGGCTGGGGGGGATGACGTTATGTTGCTTGGATAAGAAGACAATGGAACAGCTTAGCTGTATGGATGTATGCCATGTGGCCTTTGAGCCATAAAATGGTTTTATTTAGTAATACTTATGCAGCCAAGGAAACCGTAGTCTTTCACACTACCAGGACCTACTACAGCATTAATACTTTTCAAACAGAATAAGTGGTCAGTTTCACAGCTGCCCAGGTTATAATTGCATTAGCTACAACTCTTTGTTATTGATGTTATTTGTTGTCTTATTTGAGAATAAAAATAAGCAATTTAGATAATGCTGGCAAGTACCAAATATAATTAACTAGTTTTCTTCTGCAATGACTCTTAATACAGAGCTGTTCACTATGTTCACTCTTTAGTAAAAATGAATTTTAATTGAGCCTCTGAAAGCTATCTCTTGGTTTGTTCATTTACATTTCATAATTGAATTAATGGAATGCAGAATAGAGAAAACATTATTCAGAGTGACTTTCCTTCATAAATTTTTATTAAATATCATATTTTTTTTTATCAAACTCATCCCTGCAATTAATTATGCTATAGTTTCCTGCATTCATCAGAATGCAACAGAAATAACACCAATTTTGAGCTTTGTGATTACATGAAAACATTTGTCAAGCTGACATCCTGGCTACTTCACAAAAATGCATAAAGTCCAACAACAGTGCATAAAAAAGATATAAAATAAAGCTCTTTTATGGTATACAGTCAAGTTTGATTAATCTGTGCATTCATAGTATTTTGACATTTGTAGCTATTTACTTCTTTTATAAGAATTTTTCTCATAGCATTTATATGCAAAAAAGAATTAATCATCCTCCCACTTAGTCACCTTTTTTGTCATTTACCCACCAAAAAGTCTTAGCTTTCCAGGGAGTGTTTCCAGTAAACACTCTTGCTGCCATGATATTTGTTTTCTTCACCAGACACTCATTTTTCATCTCTCTTACT
Organism: Lathamus discolor; assembly: GCF_037157495.1. NCBI lineage: Eukaryota > Metazoa > Chordata > Aves > Psittaciformes > Psittacidae > Lathamus > Lathamus discolor. The sequence goes on along the minus strand of NC_088884.1, from coordinate 34,366,798 downwards.
AAAACAATTTTTTGTTCTACAGCTTCTATGGAGTGTAATGTTAATAAACTATTTGAACAGAAAAAGTTATTGGTAGTCTATTTTGCATTTCACATGTAACGAAAACAATTTCAATTTGAGTTGACATATATGCACTAATGGTGTTCTTGCAATGCAAGAAAATACAAACAAGCATCAGCAGTGTTAGAATCTTATACTTGTGTTTGACAAACAACTTCAGTGTTAAGTGACAGAGTTATGTGGCTTGAGTATATGCCTGGAAGCAAGAAAGAGGAAAAAGAAATTAGTTAAACTACAAAAAGTGAGAGGATCCACTTACACAGAAGCCAAATGGTCTCTTTTAAACTATTACTTTATTTCTTCATTCTTCATGTGGATAATCTCATAGAGAAGTGCAAAGAGGCAAAAGAACCTGTAAAGGACTTTGACCACCTCTGTGTCTCTCACCAGGGCTTCTTCAACATTTGACTCTGCTTCTATTCCAGCATTGGAAGCTATGGTCTTTGTGCACTAACAACTATCTCTGGTGTTGGCACACATGGCAGAACACAAAGAAGCTGCTGCATTGTGTGCAGTGGGTCACATTCATACAATGAAAGAAATAGGACAGAGAATTTTTCAAAATCTGTTACAATACTGAACTTATAAAATTAATGCTTCTCACTAACTATTTCAGAGTGAGAGATCTTTATAGAAACCATAAGAAAATTAACAGTTTTAAGCTTCATGAGAAAAGACATTAAACACTTAGGCGTTGTGCGGGAACAACAAAGTATTTGTATCTATGAAGTGAGCTCATTAAAAATCTGCCACTGAATCTGTCTCTTAAAATGTACCATCCTATCTGTAAGTGTGGATGCTTGTTAGTAATAGCAATTATTGCTCACAGCACTAATAATTGATGCTTTCTCAGTAGTCAGTTCATGTTCTTTTCATGACTTAAAAAGTTCTAGTCTCAGTCATCTTCTTGCCTTATTCCCCTTGATTTTTCAAAAGCAATTTCCCTTTCTGCCTTAAAGCTCAGGGGCTTATATCTTTTGAATTTGTAGGTGGATAAAACACCTGGCAAGCAACCTGCCAAACATCAATCAGCTTCCCATATCAAGGCAGACTTTTAAGTAAGCTGGGCTACTTTTCAGAGTTTGTTAGCTCACCAAGTCTACCTGTCAGATTCCTATGTGCAAAGCACTGTGTAGACCTGTGCAATTATCTAGCACAGCAACCCCATCGTTGCCATGTAATTAACTGATTTTCAGAGCAGTTCTGATGCTGCCCATTTAACATGTTTCTTCTACTTAATATGTCTTAAATAAACATTACCAAATCTCTTTTTTCTTTTTAATCCTTTTTCCTCAGGTAAGTCAGCACAAAACCAGAGATTCTCAGCAGCCCTGAAAGTAAAACCTGCTACCCCTCAAGTATAGACTGAAGTGCCCAAATGTGAAGATCAGTTTTAAAACTATATTGTTCCCTGTGCACACATAATTAAGCAAACCCCAATAAAGTCCTTATTGACAGTATCAGACGAAAGATCTTACTGAAGTCATGGCAGTGCGTATTTTAATGCCATTATTGCATTTTAATTGAAATTGGTCCCCCCTTAACATACCACACTTAACCTCTAGGTACAATACAGTGTACAAGAGTTTTGAGATTGTTGCACATTAAAGGTGAGTAGTTAGGCACAAAGCCAAAGCTAAGAGCGCCTAGCTCCTGCAGAGAGGAATATCCTCCATGGAATGCAAATATTTATAGCCAGAAGATACCCTTATTAGCAAGTGATTCAGCTTACAACAATATCCACCTCTTCAGAAAAAGGAAGTAGATCATTTTATGTTAATGAATGATTAGTATTCTATTTCTATTGATTTGTATGCATGAGAAAATACATAGGCACTCTAGTACCACTGTCTTGTCTTGTTTATAATATATTAAACAGTGTTAAACTGATACTTAAAAATCCTTAAGCTTGATGTGGATTTGCTATTAGCTAGCTTATTATCTAAAAAACTATAGATCTGTTTGCTGTTCGCCATTCACTGTTATACAAAGAAAGTCCCAGTTTCCACACTTGTTACCAGTGGTGGAAGCAGGAGAAAAATACACTTTCTCGCAACAGTTAAAAGAAAATTTTGTTAGATTGAAGTTTGTCAGTCATCAACAAGCTTCCAGATGTCTCCAGCCTTTTGTTTGTGAGTTTTGCTTCTGTTAGAAACAAAGTTTGCATAGAACTAGGCATAATTTTAGAAGGTCAGTTGCTTATGTCGAAATTAATTTATGAAAGAACAAAAGCTGATATACTGTGTAACTAAACACCAGCTAGCTTAGCCAAGTGTATGTGTCAAATAGTAGGGTCAGCTTGAAAATCAGAAGCACTGACATAAAAGTATTTAAAAGATAATGAAATAAATGAAGTTAAATTAAATTGGATTGTTTATTTTTCAATTTTTCTTTTTACCTTCAGGGTCTTCATGGTTCTGTCACATGTTCAGCATCCACAATCCCAAGAGAAACTTGCAGTTTAAAAACATTAACTTCTCACATACACTCAACACTCCAGTCATAAGAACTTTCCGAAAAGTCTTTGTTGCAACAGTTATATTAAAATGATTAAAGCTGACAATGTTGTGAAACACATTATAAATTGAGTATAGCAATATATTGCACCTGTGTTTGCAATTTAACCTATGTGAGAACAACCCTTCAGATTCTCCTGAAGTTTATGAAATTAGAAAGATCCAGTCTTATGGAAAATAAGACGACAGCCTTCAGGTCACTTAACAGATTGTCACCAGGCTCTGGTTAAAGAAAAATAGGAAGCATAACTAGTTTCCTAAACAGTTTCAGTACATTTTTGTTGTTAATTCAGGATTTTTTTGCATTATAAATATTCCTTTAGCCCTTTCTAAAAATTAAAAGATAAGTATCCTATAACCGTTTAGTTGTTAGAAGAACAGCTGTAAAACAAGAGAAGTATTCTGATTTAAAAAGAAACCAAAGTATTGACACATCAAATATATTATTTTTCTAATCCATATGTGTTAGAGTTGTATCAAAACAACATGAAGCGATGTTACACCCTGAGTCAATGTACTGCTATGTGTTAATATAAATATTTATGTTAATTCTCTGACTAGAAATACTCTACAAGTGAAAAATATTTTTGAATATTGGTACAATTCTCTGCATCTTTCTTGCACTTAGTGTCTGGTTCCTCAATTTATTAGAACTATTTAATACGAGTGAGGGTAAGGATAGGTGAAAAACATTTTTATCATTGCAGAAAAAGAATTTCACAGTACTGCTGATGGTGCTATTCAACTAATGCCTCTATTGAATCCTTATTTAAATTTGCAAGATATTGTTCATAATTAGCAACACAAAGAAAAATCCCATAAATCTACAATAGAAAAGCTTTCCAATTAATAAGACAAAAGCAGACTTTGTCTTCCTCTTTGCTCTGTATGTCATTTCTAATAAAGATTGGATAATAGAAATTCATGTTAAAGCTAATCTTTTCTTTACAATAAAAATGCTCTATAGTGCAGGAAAAATTATAAACATTTTTGCTCTGGCTGTTTCTTAATGAAATGGCATATCAGTTACTGTATATTACTGCAACATTCCAAACATTAAATTAAATTATAGACAATAGAATGAAGTATAGTTTACATCTGTGGGGCATTAAAAAATGAGGCACATGCAGCAGTTTATTTATTCCCAGTAGAACTATCCCTGCTGAAATAGTGCTTTTAAAACATTCTTTCCTACCAGACTTGGCTGTTTAAAATGCATTCCTCAGGCAATATACATATTTAGCTTTTAAATGTGACATGTAGAAATCAACCTTGATTTTCCTGGATGGCTTGACTTTCTTTAGTTGTGCTACGGTTTAGGTAACCTTATCACTCCCAGGTTTCAACCCTGCTACTGGATCTATACAAACAGCCTGAAGAATGCTTACTCAACATGGTTACAAACAAGCACCATAGGTCCACCTGTGTTAATACATTTTGAACTCTTCTGCCACTTACTACACGCGATTAACGTGTAAGGAGAGGACACATACTGTGGAGACTGAACTTGCAATCTTTAGACACATGGATCAGTAGAATCTGAAATGAAAATTACACTGGTAGTTAATGTCAATAGAGCTCATTGCAGTCATAAAAGAAAGGGCTACAAATACTATAGTAGGTTTGGGTGCACATTTTTTAATTTATCTTAAAATTATTTGATAAATCAGAAGTATTTTGGATTTTAATAGTAGGCATCATATCTTCTTGTCCCTAACACTGGCAAATTATTCTTGTAATTTAGATCAGGAGATTGTATATATAAATCAGGAACAGAAATGTAGTGCATCAAGAGCCAGATTCTACACAGGTATAAATAAGTGAAATTTATATGCCAGTGGAAATAGGCTAACTGAACTAAGCTTCACTGCTACATGACTGGCCCTCAGGATCTGTTTCAACAGTGCAAAACTACTTGCAATTTATAATGCTATCTTTTGCATAATGTTCATGACATTTTCTTTGGCCGCTATAGTTTTTTATGCTTGGAGACACTGAGGCTGAATGGCACAATGGAAACTGAATCCATCCGTTTTAGCACTTGTTACGCTATGCTCAAACCACATATATTTCCATTTCTTTTTTTCCCAAAAAAACCCTTGTTGGATCTCAATGAAAAAAAAAAGAAAAAATCCAATACCTACATAAAAAAAAAAAAAAAGAAAAGAAAATCCAATACCTACATAGAGTTTGTAGCTTGATGTGAAGTTCAATGTTTATAACTGTGTGTTGAGTTCTGTGACTAGAAGCCCAAATCAGGCATTACTGGAGGACAAATGAAGGTGATTAAGCATAAATTAATCCAAATTTCCTAGAACTCTTGTGCAATGAAACTTCTAAATATTTACGGTAGTATTCTGGAGACTTGTTCTACTTGTGTTTTTCATTTAAAGATATAAGAATGACATAAGAATGTAAAAAGGAGGTAGGGTAAATATTTGACATGAAGGGACTCCTTCAATGTTTTTTGTACAACTCAGTTGAAGCAGAGGATGGTATTTCAAAACTCGTAATTCATGTTAAAGGCCTGATGCTTACATTTTTTGTATAAATGCAAGAACAGGGGCACTTGGACTTAGTAGAATCAATAGCTGCCTTGGCAGTGTCAAGGCATCTCTGCAATGAGGACAGATTTCAGGAGAGACAGCATCTATATTGCTGCCTTACTATAGCAGCACAACATAGAAAACCATCAACAGATACACAGTGAAAAATAAATTTTTCTAAAGGACTTGCCTTCTGATGTTTATAACCCTTCTAAGAAGAGCAGGAAAGAAAGTGCAAGTTCCACTGAGCTGTAAATTACCAAAAGGAAAATTCTATAGGGAAGAAATTGTAATTGTTTTCAATAGCTATTTAGCATTGTTTGTAGCTATTCAGATAATGTTAGTGGCAATGAACAAAAGAACTTATAACCACAGACAAAACAGTTATTGCCAAATGGCCTTAATAACAGCACCAGGCTAGACATACATAGAAAATGTATAGATATAAATTAGCTCAGTGAAAATTTTTAGATATTACCTATATTTTCTGTAGTGAAACTAGTTTCAAAGGGCAAAAAGAAAGAAGTTGCAGAAAAAGTAACCCTTACAGATGAACTGCCACTTTCTTTTATGAAATTAACATTTGACCCATAATCTTTTGAAAACACAGATCCTCATTATAGCTATTGTATTTTGTACCTTTAGTATTGTTGGCAACACCTTTATTAGCGTAGTTTGAGATCACAAGCAGCCTTGTTTATAAAATGAAACTTTTGAATTTATGAAATTAATTTTTTTAATATATGAAATAAAATTTCATGTATGCAGATAAACATACACACACATGCACACAAACACACATTCTGTGGGTTTCGGAACATTTTCCTCAGATGCCTGTACTCCAGAGAAGACAGATGCAAATATTCTCTTTTATCTTACTGTTACATAGAAATATTTTACTTGGAAAAGTGACACATCCAACTAATGATCTGGTATAAATATCCTGTGCATGTAGAAAACTGTTCTCTAGTGTAAATTGTATTATGAAAAACGAAGATGGGGAAATAACCTGGAAGACACCCATTCCTTTTCCAACTAGTGTTTGGCTATTAACTAAAGTAGATTGTCAAATGCATCCTCCCATCTTTATTTAATTGGCTCATCTAACAGCAGTTATAGTGCTTGCTTTTGCAGATTATTCTGAAGCTAATAGATCTGTCACATTATTTCTATCTCTATTGTTAATGACCCAACACAATTCCTTATGTCATCCTTAAAGTACTTGCTGTTTCTTTCATGATTTTTTTTTCTTTCAAAAATAAGTATGTATAATTGTGTTTTGCTTTAACAACTTTTTTTTTCCATTGCTTCCAACAGTGGAAAATGGGAAGAAAATATTTGATACTTATCGTACACTCAACTTGAACAAATGTATGAGATTACAAAAGATGCAATGAAGACCATTTTGTCTGGTTTTCTTGTGATATAAATATGACACACATCATGGCCCATGTGGTCTCTTGGTGCCAGCCATCCACTGATACATAAGAGTTGTTTATGTGACTCCTAGATTTGAAATATATCCTTCTGTTGAAATCAGAAACTGTTTATATAGATGATATTTACTTACGTGGATAAAGCTGGCATAAGTAAACAAGCTATACTGCAATTACATCTACATAAATGAGAATTTTCTAAGGTTTTTCCTGCTTTTCATTTTTCTCTATAAAGAAAGGTGCCTCACTGCCTTCAGACCAGACACGATTTTACTATATCCTACAAGGGTCAGAAAAGAATAAAATATTCCCAATTCTTTAATCCTTAAAGAGAGAAAATTCCCCTGAACTTCAATTAAGCTGACATAGCAAGTGGCAGAATTATATGAGTAACATTTTTCCTTTAAGTATTAATGAAATATAATATAAACAATTAAATAGCTTTCAGTTAAATAATGTATGTTTAGAACCTATTAATTCCTAAGTGTACTTCCTTGTGACAGTTTGATAAATATATTATTCTATGACAAGCTATTTCATACAGTTCATGTTCTTTTTACGTATTTTCCATTGTATCAGGACTGAAAGATTGTATCCTGCTGGTGCAATGTGCATCAGGTATTACAAAATTAATTTGTCCTCAAATAGCCCCACGCTCATAGTAATGTGCAGAATATAAATTTCTGTTTCTATTGTAGTCTAAACAAAAACATTGCTGTCAGATTCAGTAATACGGTACTTGGGACATATAGTTCTAAGACAATATCTTCAATTTTTTTCATATTTATATTGAAAATAATTTGGAAGTAACCTTCCTATCTCAAAAGCCAATATTTAGAAATTTTCTTGTAAAAGGTTTCTTTATGTTGTCTTCTACATGTCTTTTTTTTCTCTACATGTTTCCATCTCTACATACTACTATGAAAAATCCATAGCAGCAAAACTAAAGAAATACTCTTTTTTCAAAAACTCCTTTGATTTTAAAGGTAGCTTTATTAAAGACTAATGCAGTTTAGAGAGAAGGATGTCATGTGGGACAGTGTCAAACTCTTTACACAATTCATACTAGTTACACAACCATTAATATCTGCCTAATATTGACTTTTATTCTCAAGTTACACTACTTAAGATCAACTGTTGAGGTCTACCTACTCAATGTTAAATGGCAGAAACATGTCTCTGTTTTTGACTGCTAATATTTGCAAAGAGTTATTGATTCTGAAAGGTTTCAACTATGTCCCAAGTTATTCAAATAAAGCTTTTCTCTGTCTCTTTCTTCTAAGGCATTTAACTTGGCCAGCATTTCACAGATAATTAAGCATATTGGGTGAGAAAGAGTAAAAGATAACAAAGACCCTTAAAGATCTTATTTCTATGTATTGCACTTCATTACAGTGCTTAAAATTGCAAGCATTAACAAAGAACAACCTTAGCTTACGTATAGAATGCATTTTGGGTTGGAATTCATCTACACTTAAGTATCTAGTGCTTAGTAGACTTTCTTCAAATTTGGACTATAAGAATTATTAATTTTAGATTATATGTGTTCATTTTTTTTAATAAAGAGTATTTAGAAAGGATTTTTTAATGTCATTTCCGAATGCCTCTTTGTTTTGTTCTGGTAAAAAACCCAGCTGAATAAATATATTACACTACACACCCAACATTGAACAAAACCTGAATATGATATATCCACCTATAATATAAAAGCTTGAATTCTTCATAAAAATCTGTCTCATAATAAAAACCATAATTCAAATAGAGCAAACAAACAGATCTTTGATGCATTCAGTTTTCATTATAATTTTAGAGTATTTGGTCCATATCAGGAAAAGCATGATCAAATCATGGGTACGTTAGTGCTGGATAACTCAAATTAGGTAGGTCTTCTGAACACACTGATGTTTAACAGCTGAATACTTGTCTCCTTTCTGTGAATTAATCCCTTCCAGAGAAGCTATTCTGTTCAGTTAAAAAGAAGAGACTTTGGGGTAACAAGGTACTCATTTCTACATAAATCCATTCACTGTTGTTCAGAGTTGCTGTGCTTTGTAAAACTTGGGTTTATTTCAGTGTGTGGGGTGTAGTAAATCTTTTTTTAAATTCACCTGTGGATTATTATCTCAAACTCTGCATCTGCTGTGAGTAATTGATTCGGCAGAAAAAAAAGTACCTTGAAAGCTTCCTTTCATCTTTTTATTTACTTCCATCTCAATTTTCCCTCTGCTTTTTGCTTTTCTTACAATGTCTCCTTTCTCCTCCACTCTGTTTTTTGTCACAGTCTTGATGATTCCAGATAGCCTTACGAATACTGTCAATCACCTACAATCTTGCCCAAGAGCATATGACCCTGAAAAGCACATGGGATAGCTCATTTTTATCCATCTTTTTCAAAGGAAATTCAATTTAACAGTCATTCTGAATAGCATAAAACCCTGACTTTAGGCATCTTCATTTTAAATGGAAGCACCAGATTCTCTTTCTGTCAAAACACTGGATCTCTGCAGAGGAAGAATTCTACCCTTCCCACACTGGTGTGGTAATAAGCATGCAGTAAGTGGTACACCTTAATAAATCAAGGCCTCAAGAGACTGGACTGTCTGTGTTTCATCAGAAGAGGAGAGTGATTATTTGAAACATCTGTGAGTATAATTTATAGAGGACATTTCTTTGTATACTTCCTTAGAAATACATTGGGTGAAGCAGATAATGTGCTCAAAGACTATTTCATGGATGCCTGTGTCATCCTTAGACTGGAACAATTTCACCTTAAAATTTTGTAGAATCATAACATCATAGAATCATAGAATAATGCAGTGGTTTGGGTTGGAAGGGTCCGTAAAGATCACCTAGTTCCAACCCCCTGCCATGAGCAGGGACATCTTCCACTAGACCAGGTTGCTCAAAGCCCTGTCCAGCCTGGCCTTGAACACTTCTAAGGATGGGGCATCCACAGCTTTTCTGGGTAACCTGTGCAAGCGCCTCACCAGCCTCAGAATTTCTTCATTATATCTAATCTAAATCTCTCTTTCAGTTTAAAGCTATTACCCCTTGTCCTATTCCTACATGCCCTTGTAAAAAGTCCCTTTCCGTCTTTCTTGTAGCCCCTGTAGCCCCCTGTAGGTACTGAAGGCTGCTCTGTCTTCCTGGAGCTTCTCTTCTTCAGGATGAAATAAGCCCAACTCTCTCAGCCTGTCTTCATAGGAGAGGTGCTCCAGCCCTCCTATCATCTTCATGGTCTCCCTTGGCCTTGCTTTAATAGGTCCACACCTTTCTGTTGGAGGCCCCAGAGCTGGAAGTAAGACTGCAGGTGGGGTCTCACGAGAGTGGAGTAGGGAGACAGGATCATCTCCCTTGACCTGCTGATCATGTTTTTTTTGACAAAGCCCAGCATACTGCTGGTTACATGAGTAAACATCATTCTATTTTGGACTGAGACCTGGGAACTTGTAACAGCAATGGTATTTTCATAAGCCTTGAATATGGTTTAATGCCTTCTAATACAACTACGTATTTGAACTGCATTGCAAGAGAACAATTTAGAGATACGTGCACAGTTTCTGAGAACAATCACACTGGAAAGCTAAACAATAATAAAATCCAGAAATTGGTAGGGTTACAGATACTACTATCACAAAGCAGTTGGCATTTCAGCTACCACTGTTGTTAAGCACGTATTATAAGTGCTTTCAGCTGATTTAAAAAGAAGTTTTCTTCTAAGATAGTCTGCTAATTGACCATCATTAGCTGATAGGTTTGATTAAATATCAAAAATACCAAAATTTTATTGCACTTGATTGAATTTTTTTAAGCATTAGTCACATTAAATTAAGTATCAAATATTTTTTCTTGGACTGGCATGGAATTCTGGAAATGTATCTTAGAATTGCAGTAAACCAAGCTTGTATGAAGATTCTGTGTGATGATTTTTAGTTTGATGTACAGTGTAGAATATTCCAGAAAGATCTAGAAACATGAAATACTGTGTAAGCATACACTTTTCTAGTAGTGTGTATGCTTAAACCACAACACATATCAATACTATAAACCCTGGTAGATTTGTAATGGTTACATTTCTGTTGTTTAGTAACTGAAACCAGATCAGTTATAATGAGACTAACTAAACACGTTAGTTTGCCAGCAGGGAAGAAAAGCTAAATATTTGTTAGATGTCACAGAGTATATGTATGTCATAATATACATGTGATATATAAAAATTTGAAATGGAAATAGCAAGGATTAAGACATGATCTAACATGATTAGCTGTGTTAAATACTTTCAAATTCCACTGAAATTTCTCTGCCAGAAGATGAGTAGAATTAGAGGAAAAAAAATACACCCTATGATTTATTACATGTCCAAGCTATGTTTTTTTTTTCAACTGTCTTAAAAAAAAGAGAGATGAGAGTTTTGTATTTCATACAGATTGAAAATATTCTTGTCTCCCTGTACCTTTTAATTTCAGAAACTTTTCCCTCTGTAATTTGAGCAAACTCATAGGGAAAGTTCTTTGAAGTTTTCCCTATAATTTAAACTTCATCACTAGATCCACACATTTGGAGGAAGAGCATCAAACAAAGTTATTCATGTACTTTGCTGCACCAGCTCCATGAAGCCAATTACGTTCTCCAAATATAGCTAGATAGCAAAACTACCTGCTGCTAAGAGCAGAGGTTGAATCGTGTGAGAGTAGTTATGGACTAATGGGGTTTTGCTTGCCATTACTAGACTTTGCTTTCTGTCTTCTACACTGCCAAGTTTCTGAGGCATCTGCCTGGCAGCCACACAGATAAAACCTCAAGCAGTGAGAGTTCAGACTTCAGTCTCCCTCACAGCCTTTTAAGTTTACCTCCTACTGGTTCATGATCCCCAAATAAGACACTAAAATATCTTAGGAACTCTGTTTTAAGAGTATAGTGGCAACTTTCAGCATCACTACTACCAAGATCTTTTAGTTAACTTGCACTTAATTTTGCCTTGTCTCAGATTTTGTCAAGAAATCTCTGGTGAGTTTACACTGTCTCCATTTCTATTGCTCAGCCAGTTCAGTTGTTTGCTGTTTCACCTGAGTTAATGTATCCTTAAACTACGTGACAATCAGTATGATGATTCCATTATTATTTTTGAAGCAGTATACACGGCTGATGGCTGTGAGCACAAGAAAGCAGTAAAAATTGCTAATAAGTTCCCTCATGTTCAGCAGCATAGGTGAGTTGTTTTTTTTTTTGGGGGGGGGGGAGGTTTTGTTCTCTTTTTTCTTTTTTTCTGCTGTGCAAGAAAACTTCTGCCTCCTGTTATCAATTTTATATGGAATATAGCTAGTTAGAGGTTTTAACCTTGTTAGAAAGATCCAACCACTTGTAAAATTATGTTTTCGTACTTCTGATGGATGACTCTAGGGTACCCTTGAATAGTAATCTACCTTAAAGTACTGGTGCTTTACAACTGAAGGGTACTTGCATTGTCTGATCTTACTATTAACCTGAAATTCATAAACTCTGTCACAGACATTTCAGGCTCTCCTCTCTGCCTCCTTTAGGTTTTCTTTTTGTTTTTGTCTCTTCCTTTTCACGTGGCTAACTTGTCAATTGTCAGCTATATAGCAAACAGTTGAATTAACTAAAATTACATAAGGCTCACCAAATACTTATAAAACTTATTCCATTGTAATATTTATACTACCAGACTATGCTGATAATTTGAAACATAAGATGTCATTCAGGTGTTCACATTACCTAGACCTTATAATCTGTAGCCTTTTACATTGTCAATGGGGACAGAAGGCAACCCCAGACTTTACCTCTTCCTGTAAAGCAGCATTGAACCATCCACCTTATGTACTCAACATGTTCAAAGTGCCAGACTAATTTGTCAGTGCTCTGCATCTGGAAAACATCTTTGCCGGAAGAATGTTCTCTAGCATGAAGTGGTGTGGGAGGTGAGACTATATTTCTGTAGAATTTAAAAGGGGAACCAAAAATTTTTATGGGGGGCAAAAAAGGGCAAAAGCAATAGATCTGTGCAGTTGTGATGATGTAATGTTATGGAAAACAGAGCAGAGCAACAGCAGCTTTGTCATTCCCTGAGGAAAAAAAACCCTGTAGTGACATTTATCTATATTCAAGGTTCAAAGTTTTATCTTAGGTTCTCAGAAACCAACCACATGATGACTGTTATAAACAAAATCTCACTGTACTCTGGCTGCTCTAAAGCACCAATTATGTTTTTGCATTTAATTTCCTAAGCATATTTTAGTTATTGGGATTTTTTATTTTAAAAATATCAAAATAATATAAAAGGTTGATTTTTTTTTGTAATAGAAATTTCAGTTTTCACACAAGCTTCGAAGTTAGAATTACATACTGATGATTAAAACATTGAAGAAATCAGCTATTATGAATATAATTACCATTGCTTGACAAATGGCTAACAGAATCCATCTTGTGAAAGAGTATATAATATGAATATGGTCACCATAGCAGATGTGCTATAAGAGAAAGTGTATTAAGCAAGATCAGTCTGATTATTTGCCAGCAAGCTCTGGCAGACAGATAACAGATCCCCAGGTTTGTTCTTGGCATTTAAAGAAGCAAGAAGTAAGATTTGTTCTCTTATGAAGTGTAATCTGGCAGCCCAGACTTGCTTTAAGGCTTTCACAAGTAAGTGAAGTGCCATGAAAGAATATGTAAACATTAAAAGTCTTTCCTTTATTGAGTAAAATATTCTTTGTACTATAATGGTGTGGGTTTAATTGTGGTGTTGAGCTTTTAGATTAAAAAAGCAAAACACTATATTACAAAAGTTGAATAACTGCCACAAATCTGAGGATCAGTACACCGAGGCTACTCTAAGCTCTGCTTTTACCAAAAGACAGAAGCAGGAAAGGTCTTTTCTATCTTGTGTGTTGAGCACTTACTTACAATGTATTCTCCCTGAGCAGTCCATTTTTTTACTTCTTTACACAACGTCTTTATAGAGAAAGAACATTTTGTCACAGAAAGCTATAGAAACTTAATAAAAGGAAGCATTTTATTCAGCTGAAAACTTTAGCCATTCCCATGTAAGAGAGGAGCCAAGGGTTTCTGGTCCATGTGCTGGAACAGTTTATATAGTTTATCCACTGTTTAATATAAAATGCATAGAGTATTTTGAGCACTAGAGCCAGACTTCTTTCCCAGAAAAGCAATTTAGCTACTATATTAGAGTCATTCTAGTGCTTGTTCGGTGTTCCTGAAGCTTGAATATTTTGTTGCAGAGATTCAACAGGAAATGGAGAAAACACCCATCCCTCCCTACCAATCTAGTAGCTAATAGCTTGTGATTAAACCTCTTTATGGAAAAGAAAAGATCTGAGTTTCAATCCATTTAGAAGAGGAAATTGAACTCATGTCTGCTACTTCTCAGGTGACCGATTTAGTCACTGGTATGTTTTAAAGAACTTTAGGCAGTACTATATTTTCTCTGGCCAGGATCTGGCAATTGCAGTTGCACCTGATCTTCAAGTGAGCTAAATGTGCTCAGCATAAAAGTAGATATTAAACCATAGTACTAGATAGAAGAACAACTGCTTTTTAGGTTAGCTCAAGTTTAGTCCCTGATCTAGAAACTGAATTTTTCAAATTAAGGGTGTCAGCATGACCAGGAGCACAACTCTTGATACATTGAGGCGTCTACAGTCACAAGGTGACTTTGTGAGCATAAGCTTCTTCAAGGTAACTGAAGGTAGATTTGGGGGGAAATTGCTTTTCAGTTACTGATGGTATCTCAACACTGCAGAGTGCAACAATCAATGAACTAATAATTCACTAAATAGCTGTACAACATGGCTGCAGCAGCTCAAGTCTGGAAGCAGAACAGCTGCCTTCTTGCAGTGCTACACCAAAGTCAGTTTTGAAGGGGCATACCACTACATGAATGACATCCTACTGCTCCAAAACTTGGGTCACTTACAACATGGTGAGATTCACTTGCCTAGAAATGACAGCCACTAGTGCCATTTAGACTCCCAGATATCCCACCGATTCTGGTGGCATTCAGATGGTGCTATATTCTATTTGCCTACACTATCCTAGTATCTCAGACACCCTACAATGTCCAGAAATCCTACTATCTTTCAAAGGAACTACATACCACTACTATATTTGTATTTCAGTAACAAAACCACTCCCCATATACTACTGTTTTGTGTTTTCCAGCCCTTCCAGATGTCAGGTTCACTCCTGTGCTTGTGTCCACACTCACAGCAAAAACCATGCCTGTACAGCTTTGCTGGAGGTAGTCCTAGAAATATCCCTTTTTACAAGCTTAATCTTGAAAGGTGTTTAATATTCTCAACTTTCATTTAAGACAATGAGAGTTACAGGTGTACTTTGCAGGACTGAGTCTTACGTGAGTAGTTACCAGTTTATGTGATGAGGTAGAGAACTGTTCATTGTGCCTGTGTTCTCATAGAGAATATGTGAGTGATATCTCTGATCTAAAAGAAATACTGTCTTATTTATGAAAAAATTGCCCTCAGGGCAACATGGAAATAAATCAGGGGCAGCTACCACAGTATCCTTTTGTGGGCTATGCATAACTAGAATTTAAAACACAATGCTTTCCACTCCAAGACTGACTCAAAAATAAAATACATTGCATGTTTTATATTCTTGCAACCAAAAAGTGACTTTATTTAGGACCAAAAGAATATTTCTAGCTCTGCTTCCATTCATTTCTAATCTGATCAGAAACAAGCAATATTCTTCTGAAACAGAAATCTGCTGGATATTTTTGGCAAGCGAAGCTTGCTTTGAAAGTGCCATTTCCACATTGCTATGTAGTTCTGTGCTGAGTGTACTGCTGTCAAAAGGTTATCTGTCCATTGGTCAGTATGCACGACTTAGACAAAAAAGGCTTTTGTTCAGCTCATCATGATGTTTCTTTCTGTGACTTAGATTTTCCATTTGTTAAATGAGACTAATCACACTCAGGTACAAAGTGTTTTGGCCTCTACTGTTAAAAAAATGTTACAGAAAGCCTAGATATTAACATTTTTCTCCACAACTCTTCAGTAGATTCTTTTTGAAGATCACTCAGGAAAGCCCTGAATAGTGAGACTGAAGTTTTAGTATGACTCCTTTGATACAAATTTTATCATCTAGGGAAAGAGCTTTCAGAAACTATCTGTTTTTCAGCCTCTGTGAACCTGAACCAAACCTACCTAATAAATGGAGCAAAACACATTTATCCTATTACTAAATTCCATTATCATCATATACAAAATATAAATAACAATTTCATATTAAAAGAAAGTGTTGCAATTGGTTGAATTAAATTAATAACCTCATTGAATATTAGATTCGTTGCCTTGGCTCAAGATATTTCTTCTCTTCCCTATAATTTAGAATGTAAGATATCTCATGAGGTAAATTGGTCAAGCTAATACTTTTGTGGGCAAGGTAACTTCAAATTCAAATATAGAATTCAAATCTCATTTGTTTGCAACACTTTTTTCTCAGTGAACAAAAGAAAATTGTTAATAGTGATGATGAATGTTGGTGGCTTAGTATTTGGGTACCTTATGAGGCTCCATTCTCAGGTTGAACATGCACATTAATTTCTGAAAATCGCGGCAAATGAGGATGACATCCTAAGTGGACGTCAAAGCTGTAGACCCGTGTGAAGACAGTCTCTGACAAAGGGTAACGGGTTAAAACTTAAACAGGGGAAGTTTAGATTGGGTTTAAGGAGGAAGTTCTTTACTGTGAGGGTGGTGAGGCACTGGAATGGGCTGCCCAGGAAAGCTGTGAATGCTCCATCCCTAGCCGTGTTCAAAGCCAGGTTGGACAGAGCCTTGGGTGACATGGTTTAGTGTGAGGTGTCCCTGCCCATGCAGGAGGGCTAGAGATGATAAGGTACTTTGCAACCCTAACTGTTCTATGATTCTATGTAGGACAAGTCCTCTTGCAGAAGACCAGCTGTGATCTCTGTGTGGCTGATAAGGTTCAGCATGGATGAATGAACATAACTGTTGGTGTATCAATGAGAAGGAGCCTCCACCCCAAATTGGACAAGGGCAATCTGCTGTCTTCAATAGCTCTGGGACTATCCCACTTCTTCCGACATCAGCTGCTGGGCCTGGGCCACATCCTAATGACTGAAAAAATTATGCTTAGGGATAGCTGTGAGGATAAGCTAATTTAGTTTCTTTACTAAAAGTGGTTTCCTCACAATACAAAAATTTGCCACAACAAACATAAGAACATGGTTCCCTTCCCCTAGTCCCAGCTCTGCTGTTTTGGAGCAGCTGTAGAGTACTGTCTGTAATTACCTGTTTTGGGGCCTCCCAACAACAAAAAGGTTTTCAGCCTCTCTGACCTGCTGCAGGCTGTGGTGTGCTCTGCGCCATCTACTCCAGAGTGCAGGAGGAGCTTAGTGCTTGTCTCTTCCTCCTTCCTAAGGCCTGATTCCAAGTTTCTGCAACATTACCCAGGATGAATTTCCTTTCCTTTGTGGAAGTGACTTTAACCTGGATCATTCTGTAGCTCGTCCCCAGCTCCCTTTACCTGGTCAGCTCATTTCTGAGCAAAATCTGTAATTACTTGGAACTGGTGAATATGCATTTTGCAGATTTCTTACTGTTCTCACTGAATTTAGAGGCAGTATTTTCAGTGAACTGAGTGAAGACAGGTCTGGGCTTAAAACAAGCAACTACACCACAAAAAAAAATTAAACCAGAACAACATTCTGTACTGTGTGTACAGTAAAAAGCTGCAGTTTGACATGCCTGAAGGAAAGGCAACAAGAAAATTTCCAGTAATTTATTTCAATTTCCATCACTTCATTCATTCGTTCCATTTGCAGTTAATGTCTTAAGTGATGTTTTTTCCTTTTCAGAAAACATTAAGGAGAAAACTTATTTTCATACCTCCCCATCTCATGATATTTTGAGCAGAATTTGTGATGTCAAGATTCATACACAAACCTCCTGGAGAGCTTGCTCATTTTGAAAATTATTCCCAGGTGTTTTGTGTCTCTTTCTTACTCAAAGATTATACAATCAGCATTTTAATGTCCTACAACTTCTTGTCTAGTTCCCCAGGAGGATATGAAAATTAAGCTGTGAAAGCTAAGCTGTTTGGTATTTATCACGCACACTCTGATTGTGTTTCAGAGCTCTGGGATTTAAACAGGACGTCAGTCTTTCATAGCCCATTTGGATATCTTGGTCTTCATATAATGCTGCTGGATGAGTATCAAGAACGACTGTTCGTGGGAGGAAGAGACCTCTTGTATTCCCTCAGTTTGGATCGAGTCAGCGACAACTACCGAGAGGTGGAGTAAAAAGCCATATATTTTAGTTACGTCATGTCATAATGTGTAGCACAGAATGTCAGAGTTTGCATGACTAAAAGGGAGATAATGGAGGTTTGGTAGGTGGTTTGTGCATGTACATTAAGGTCATGTTTATATTTGAGACAAATACACTAATTACCATTTTTTTCCTGAGTAATAATCCATAAGGCTTACTGTAGGTGAGGGGATCTGGAGGTCATATAGTTATTTCTCACTATGTGTCATGTCTATGGTTGTTTAGAGCACCTCATATTCTATGCATACCTGATTTCTTTATCTCTACTACGTTACCAAGGAATAATTTCTCTCTGGTGTTTGTGGGGGACTTTTCCACAGCAGAAGAGAAAATCTAAAAAATCATTAATAAATAAATAAATACATGCATACATAAACAATCAACATGTAATCTACAAGAGGTTTTCAGTAGCAGCAGCTAAATTTTAGCCTTCTTTAGGAACTGGATTTTGCACTGGCTCAAGCCAGAAGTGCTATGAGGAAGCCTACTCAGTAGTCTGTGGGAGAAAGGTGGTTTAAGTCATAATCCTACCAGATATCTCAATACATCTTAGAAACCACAGCTGATCTGCAGACTAGCAGTTGGAGAGGGCAGAGTTAGAACCCACGTGAGTCTTGGCTTCTTTGCTCCCTTCTGCCTTCGGCACCTGGAATTGGAAGTATTTGGTGGCAAAGGAAGCTGGCAGGAGCATTGCTCCTGCCTCAACAATCTTGACTATGGGTAAATGACGTCTTGAATTATTTCAGTATTTTCCTTATATACTTTTGATTTTTTTTTCTAATGTATTTTGATGTATTTTCATTCATTCTCAAATTAATTAATGAATGAGAAAGTGAGTAATAAAATAAAGCCCCTCTAGAGAAATGTGATATACCTCACTGATGTTTCAGATTATTTTCTTTTTGCCCAATTGCTGTAAATGAATAACCCTATTCTCACGTCAACACTCTGGTCAACTTTACCATAAGCAACCTTGTTTATTTCCACGTATAGTTAGCATGTTCCACTAGTGTGAAAAGAAAAGGTATTAATATGCTTTATCCTTTTTATAAATATTTTGGAAAGGCAATCCTAGATATGGGGAAACTAATACAGTCAGGGAGGCCATTTGAGAATTTATCTACATTTAAGAAAATAAATAAATTAACTCACCAAGCAGCAATATTACATATATGCTGAGCTTTGTCTGTGTACAGTGAGATATGAGTTAACTGCTCTTCCATTTGACAAAAATTATTTATATCTTGTGACAAGATACTAGAGCTGAGGGATATGAAAAAATTTAGGAAGCAGTTGTTTCTATAAAATAAGGTTTTTCCCCCCTCTCTTCTTCCCCATTTGGAAGTAAATCTGTGTGATTGATGACAGGATAGAGCACTTTATGCTTCTGTCTAACTACGTTGTCCCATCTGGACAAACTCTTGAGGTTCATTTCTTTCCTTCTTGTTTTTAGATGGAAGATCAGCCATTTACTCTGAAAACACACTCTCTGTCTTGAGACCTATGTGCAGAGTATGACTAATTGATGGAAGCGCTTCTTGCCTGCTTGCCTGCTTTTATGATGTGCTAAAGATGGGAAACTGGAATAAATGGAGCTTGACCTCTCATGTTTAAAAACATGACCTCAACGGGGCTTAGCTCCCTTGAATACAAATGTCATGCTCCTTTTTTCTTCTCTCAGTGCTCACTCAGTGTAAATCTCATTCTGTGACAGCTGGAGGAAACTTGATTGTTCTACAGTACTATCAGCAAATGAGGGGAATGAGACATTTCTTTTATATGAGAGCTTAATTATTGAGATACACTGGGGGAAGTTCCTGATACTGAAAGATTGGTTGATTTATTATTACCATAGTTCTTTCGTAATCTGTCTTTAACTGTGCGTTGGTTAGCTTTTGACATTTCCTTTCAGACTGAAAACTTCAACTTAATTAATTTAAAACACCAGTTATAATCTAGTGAAAGTATAGGAGTGGAGGCAAGTTCCTCAGTTTTGTTATCCCTCTGGTAGCCAGGATGAGTCATTAGCTTCAAAAGAGATATTTCATGAAGTTGGTAGTTTGGGGCAGATTCATATAGATCTTTTTAATTTTCCGTGTTCTAGAAAAGAGTGAATGTTTTAATTCATTGCCACTCATTTTTCCACAATTTACAATATGAATATGCTTTCTAAAAACCAAACTAAACCCGATTCCAAATTAGAGTGTGACCCTTCTGCTGTAAAATGGCCCATTAATTCACTTCTAGCAAGCATATTAAAAGTGCTACAAAGAAAAACAACAGTATGCTGAGTGGACAAAAAGTGCTTTTGCATTGAGACCTATTGACTAGCCAAGTAATTTAGCATTTCTAAAAAAATCAACTTGAGATGCATCTAAAGTATGTATCCAATAAATCTACATTTAATAGACTATATTTTTGCTTAAGTTTCAAGTCTGTTCAGCTTTGAAATACAAAGCAGCACTCTGAAAGGTAGACTGTAGTTTTTTTCACATAAACTCTTAATTGTTTAGGTATATATCTAGCAACATTACTTTAAGCATATATTACCCTGACTATTTTTCATATCCAGTAAAGAAAAGATATATACAGAATGGGAAAAATCTTTCAGGGAAAAAAACTGCTACTGTCATTCGCGTACCGGTTGGGGAATCAGGTTAAGCTCTCAGCTGTGGCATAGACCTTCCATGCCATCTTGGACAGACTCACGTCTCCATTGCATTTCCTTTACTTACTTTGTGTTTGTTTGGGTTTTTTTTGTATAATACACACAGAAATTTTCTTGCTTAGAGTATCTAACACATCTTTCCATAAGTTTTTTTTAAACAAAGTTACTCATGTATCTCGGTTTCTGTATGAAGAATGGCTTAACACTAGCAGTAGCAAGAAAGAGGGAGAATATGAAGTGTGGATGTCAATATTTACAGAGAATTAGAGCCATAGAAGTACTTGAAATCTGTGTATAGACAAAGCTAGGAAGGTACCATCCACATGACCTTTGCTTTCCCTAAGACCTCACTCCCTTTGACACCACCTTTGGAATCGTACTTTGCACATACTAACTTTACATATTTGGGATTTGATCCAAAGTCTTTAAGACTTGTAATGATCTAACACACTGATAGAGAACTTTCTTTGAAATACTACGCCAAATTTATTTTTAAAAGTATTTCAGTTCGTTGTGATTGGTGCCAAAGCAGATCTTTGTTGACAGCCAACTGGAACCAGTAGCAGTATTTCATCATCACTGATCTAACAGCCCAAAGAGAAGGATGACCTTTGTTTCTACTTTTTGTCTCTTGAAGTGAAAATGAACTGCACTTCCTATTTGCCCACAAACTCTTTACAGATCCTGTTTCTTCCTAGCTTTTGCTTCAAAGGGCTTATGAAAGCCTTGCTCTGAAAAGAAGCCCTCCTACTCCTGTAAACAGGCTTCCGCTAACAGAATTCAATGTGTTATTTCTGATCTACTAAGAGATAGCTCTAGGTTAGGACTTACGTCTTTTCTGTAATAAACTATAGAGCCCTCATAATATGTCCTGCCTCCAGTGAAGCTAGCTGTATTTCCACCCCAGAGCTGCCTGAACACAAGACTTCAAGGGCAGGGCTAGCTTGTGCTTACTTTGAGTACCATGTAGGTATAAACGCATATTCAAACTGAAATAAGAAGCACACAGTTTAGCAGTGAGTTTGATTATCCATTGGTGGTTATGTGTTTGTAGATAAATACCCATAATATCCAGCCATATCCAAACATTTTTTGCAGAATTTGTGCTTCAGCCAAACACAAGTTATGTGTTAATTAAACACTGTTTATTGACTTAAATCAGGGACAGGGTAGTTGAATTGCTTAATTGTTCTGTCATATATTAAGAGTTCAGACTAGCTGGCACAGTGGTCTGTTTCAGCTTTAAGTGCTATAAAGCTCATATAATTTCTTTAAATTAGTTTTCACTAGATATGCTGTCCTGCTTTTTCAGGTTAGTGACTGAATAGAGAAGCTGTTTAAAGACACTAATTAGTATTCCAGCTCCAATTAAACTTTTCCCCGTATTTGAACTTGTTCTATAGCTGCTGCCTGTAGTGCTGTATAATTCCATTTTTTCTTATGAGGAGTACATGTAAAAGTAGCTTTTTCCTATCTTTTAAATACAGTGCTATCTCAAGGATGATAATATGATGGTGCAAGATGAGAAAAAAAATCATTAAACGAGTAATTAAAAAAATTAGTTCAGAGTAATCTGCAGAGGTGAAAAAGTTTGAAAAATTATGTCCAAGCCAATAATTATGTCAAGCATGTTGCCCTGTGAAATGTGTGTTAAGTGTGATGTTATTCCAGTTTAAATGCACGGCAAAACTTCCCAAGTACAGTTATTGACAGCTTGACAAAAGATTTTAATCCTAGCAAAGAATCAATGTCAAAGCTGTTAGTTGTCATGACTCTAAAGCATAAACATAAGGACAAATAATATGTGGCAGGTTAAAGATGACCATTACATCTGATTATTATCTAGATTTTCATACAGTGAAAACATGTCCTGTGTTATGCGAGTTAAGTAAAACATCAGTATCACTGAGCACAGTAAGCACACCTTGGCAAAGTATTTCTTGAGCCGCTTAGTATAGATTTCTTTCCAAATTATCATAACAGAGAGTTGTGCAGCTGATACACTTGAGGGAACGGATGCCACCCAGAGGGATTTTGACAAGCTTGAGGATGTGGACCTCAAGGTCCAACAAGGCCAAGTGCAAAGTCCTGCACATGGGTCAGGGCAATCCCTAGAGTATCAATAGAGACTGGGGGATGAAAGGAGCACCTCTGCAGAGAAGGACTTGTGGTTGGACTGGTGGATGAAAAACTAGACATGAGTCAGCAATGTGCACTTGCAGCCCTGAAAGGCAATTGTTTCCTGTGGTTCACCAAAAAAATTGTGACCAGCAGGTCAAGGGAGGTAACTCTTCCCCTCTACTCTGCGCTGGTGAGACCCTACCTGGAGTGCTGTGTCCAGCACTGGGGTCCCCAGCAAAAGAAAAATATGGGGCCTGTTAGAGCAAGTCCAGAGACAGAGGAGGGCCACAAAAATGATTAGAGCACTGGAATACCTCTGAGGAAAGACTTGAGACAGTTGTGGTTGTTTAGACTGGAGAAGAGAAAGCTCTGGGGAGGCCTTTTCACTGATAGTAGCCTTTCAGTGTGTAAATGGGGCTTATAAGATAAAGAATTTTTACCAAGAAGAGACAAGGAATTTAAACTGAAAAAGGGGAGATTCATATTAAATATAAAGAAAATTTTTATGATGAAGCTGGTGCAACACTGGAACAGGTTGTCCGGAGAAGCCGTGGACTTATCCAAGATCATGCTGGATGGGTCTTGGAGCAAGATGGCCTAGTACAAGGCATCCCTACCCATGGCAGGGTGGGTTGCTTACACTGCATCTGTTTTTCAACATTCTATAAAAAGTGGGGGTATTGGGTTACATCTGTGGCTTTTTTCTCGATTTTGTGTATGCATTTAATTCAATATGTCTTAAGTGAAAAATGTGTATGTAAAATATATTCTATAGCACTGGGACTAGGTATCCAAATACCTACACACAGTTTATTTAATATTAAGTTACAGAGACAAGTGTTTATTCCCTCTGTTTCCTGTGGCTTCTATGTTCCTAACAGCCTCCTACACCTGATAGGGGCAAAAAAAACCATTTTAGCCTGCTAGTTAGAACTTTGGGAAGTGGAAGCTGTGACTTCAAACTTTTAGTTTCAGGAGATCCTAGAGTTCATATCACTTAACTCCTAGTCTTTTGGGTTAAGTACAGGCTGCTGCTTATTCAGTTCTTGACCAATGAGTAAAGTAAATGACGTAAACACTGGCAGGATGCTGAAGTTGACAAGAATAATATATAGCTGACCGCTTGCTTTTAAGCGCAAAGCCTCAAGGATTCATAGTTTACACCCACTTGTCTTGCAATTTACTTTTCTTATAGCTTCCCCCTAGATTTTCTTGGATTAGAATTATTTCAAGAAAACTAAGGTAATTAAATTACAAAAAAAGGCAGAAAAAAGCCTAGCAGATGAACTTAATTGTCAAATGTTTTCCAGATAGAAAAATAATTTGTGATTGGACTATTGACAAAATATCTTGATGATTACATCCAGTTTTTGATACATTTAGTTTCAGCCAAACCTGGTATCAGTGAACATGTTTTTGTTTTCATTTTTAAATGTTCTAAGAAATAAATTAATCATTCCAGCCTGATCAGTCATTGTTTAATATTGTTTTCATCCAAACAAACCACGCATCTGGAATGAAACATGAATTTTATACAGTAGGTAGCTGCACAAAAATCTCGCTTGTGTAATTTGGCTTCAATTCTAGTAACTGGCTGTGAAGAGCTGATCCTTCTCCCCTGAGGTTGATTGCTGACCTTATTAACTTCATAGAATCATAGAATAGTTAGGGCTGGAAAGGACCTCAAGATCATCTAGGTCCAACACCCCTGCATTGGGCAGGGACACCTCACACTAAACCATCCCACACAAGGCTTCATCCAACCTGGCCTTTAACACCGCCAGGGATGGAGCACTCACAACCTCCCTGGGCAACCCATTCCAGTGTCTCACCACCCTAACAGGAAAGAATTTCATCCTTATATCCAATCTAAACTTCCCCTGTTTAAGTTTTAACCTATTACCCCTTGTCCTGTCACTACAGTCCCTGACGAAGAGTCCCTCCCCAGCATCCCTATAGGCCCCCTTCAAGTACTGGAAGGCTGTTATTAGGTCCCCACGCAGCCTTCTCTTATTCAGGCTGAACAGCCCCTACTTCCTCAGCCTATCTTCATACAGGAGCTGCTCCAGTCCCCTGATCATCCTCATGGCCCTCCTCTGGACTTGTTCCAGCAGTTCCATGTCCTTTTTATGTTGAGGACACCAGAACTGCACACAATACTTCAGGTGAGGTCTCACAAGAGCAGAGTAGAGGGGCAGGATCACCTCCTTCGACCTGCTGGTCACACTCCTTTTGATGCGGCCCAGGACACGGTTGGCTTTCTGGGCTGCAAGCGAACAATGCCGGCTCATGTTCATTTTCTCATCGACCAGCACCCCCAAGTCCTTCTCTGCAGGGTTGATCTAAATCTCTTCTTTGCCCAGTCTGTAGCTGTGCCGGGCATTGCTTCAACCCAGGTGTAGGACCTTGCACTTGTCGTGGTTGAACTTCATAAGGTTGGCATCAGCCCACCTCACAAGCGTGTCAAGGTCCCTCTGGATGGCATCCCTTCCCTCCAGCATATCAACTGGACCACACAGCTTGGTGTCATCGGCAAACTTGCTGAGGGCACACTCAATCCCACTGTCCATGTCAGCAACGAAGATGTTAAAAAAGACCGGTCCCAACACCGATCCCTGAGGGACACCACTCGTTACCGGTCTCCAGCCAGACATCGAGCCATTGACCACAACTCTTTGTGTGCGGCCATCCAGCCAGTTCTTTATCCACCGAGTGGTCCATCCATCAAATTGATATCTCTCCAATTTAGAGACAAGGATGTTGTGTGGGACAGTGTCAAACGCTTTGCACAAGTCCCAGTAGATGACATCAACTGCTTTACCCTTATCCATCAATTTTGTAGCCCTATCATAGAAGGCCACCAAATTGGTCAGGCAGGATTTCCCCTTAGTGAAGCCATGCTGGCTGTCACCAAGCACCGTGTTGTTTTTCATGTGCCTTAGCATGCCATCCAGGAAAATGTGCTCCAAGATTTTACCAGGCACGGAGGTGAGACTGACTGGTCTGTAATTCCCCGGGTCTTCCATTTTCCCCTTCTTGAAAAAGGGGTTATATTTCCCATTTTCCAGTCGTCGGGAACTTCACCTGACTGCCATGATTTTTCAAATACGATGGCCAGTGGCTTAGCAACTTCATTCGCCAGCTCCTTCAGGACCCGCGGGTGGATTCCATCAGGTCCCACAGACTTGTGCACGTTCAGATTTTGAAGATGGTCTTGAACCAGATCCTCTCCTACAGTGCGCCCAAGGTCTTCATTCTCACTGTCCCTGCATCTACCTTCTAAGAACTGGGTGGTGCAGTCAGAGCCTTTGCCAGTGAAAACCGAGGCAAAGAAGTTATTCAGAACCCCAGCCTTCTCCAAATCCTGCGTAGCCAGTTCTCCCAAAAGCTTCCTCAGGGGGCCTGTGTTGTCCCTAGTCTGTTTTTTGTTTGCTATGTACCTGTAGAATCCCTTCCTGTTATCCTTAACATCCCTGCTATGTTTAATTCTAACTCGGCCTTCGCCTTCCTAACCTGGTCCCTAGCTTCCTGGACAACATCCCTGTACTCTACCCAAGTTGCCTGTCCTTGCTTCCATTTTTTATAAGCCTCTTTTTTCCTTTGGATTTTCCTCAGCAGCTCCTTATCCATCCAAGGAGGTCTCCTGGCCCTTCTACCACACTTCCTTCTAGTTGGGATGCAGCACTCCTGAGCTTGCAGCAGGTGATCCTTGAATATCAACCAGCAGTCTTGGGCCCCCCTGCCCTCCAGGGCTATATCCCATGGAACCTTACTAAGCAGGCTCCTGAAGAGGCCAAAGTCTGCTCTCTTGAAGTCCAGGGCAGTGAGCTTGCTACACGCTCTTCTCACTCTCCTGGGGATCTCAAATTCGACCATCTCGTGATCACTACATCCAAGGCTGCCCTGGAGTACCACATTCTCAACAAGACTTTCCCTGTTGGTGAGCACAAGGTCAAGCATGGCACCTCTCCTTGTCGGCTCCTCTATTACTTGCAGGAGGAAGTTGTCTTCCACACAATCGAGGAACCTCCTGGATTGCGTGTGCCGTGCAGTGCCATCGTTCCAACAGATGTCAGGGTGGTTGAAATCCCCCATGAGAACAAGGGCCTGCGAGAGTGAGGCTTTTCCTATCTGTCTGTAGAGTGCTTCATCCACAGGTTCTCCTGCTCGGGCGGCCCGTAACAGATCCCCACAGTAATGTCTCCCACGGCTGTTTTCCCTTTAACCCTGACCCACAAACTCTCTGTAAACTGCTCACCTGTCCCCAGACAGAGTTCCATACTCTCCAGCCTGTCCCTAACATAAAGGGCAACTCCCCCTCCCCGCCTGCCAGGCCTGTCTTTTCTAAAGAGCCTGTAACCTTCCATTCCAACACTCCAATCATAGGAGCTATCCCACCATGTTTCTGTGATGCCTATTATATCATACCCCCGTAGATGAGCACACATCTCTAATTCCTCTTGTTTGTTCCCCAGGCTACAGGCGTTTGTATAGAGGCATCTGAGACGAGCTCCAATTGAAGCTGGCTCGTTGGCTGGAGCAGCCGGAATATATGTACATTGTTCCGAGCATTTATTACAGGTGTTGGCAACTGACTGGGTGTGTTGGGATGGAATGATGCCCCCCTCCCCCAACACATCTAGTTTAAAGCCTCCTTGACCAGTCTGGCAAGCCTCCTACCAAAACTGTTCTTCCCCTTCTTTACCAAAGCAGCTCCACCAGCCCCCAGTAGACCTGGCCTACTAACTTCAGTCCCGTGTTCAAGACACCCAAACCCCTGACTATGACACCACCCTTTCAACCATTTATTAACCTGGCCAATCCTCCTAGCTTTTTCTTGGTCTTCCCCTGTGTCCTGGAGAATTGACGAAAAGACTATCTGAGCGCCGGAGCCCCTAACCACCTCTCCCAGGGCTCTGTAGTCTTTCTTTATGGTCCCCAGTCTACTACTACCTATATCCCTAGCACCCACATGGATCACCAGGAGAGGGTAATAGTCCATGGAACTTACTAGAGCAGGCAGCCTCTCTGTAACATCCCTGATCCGTGCCCCTGGTAGGCAGCACACCTCCCTCGAGATGGGGTCAGGCCGACAGACGAGTGCTTCCGTCCCTTCCAAAGTAGAGTCCCCTATTACTACGACCCGCCGCTTTTTCTTTGTAGCGCCAGTAGAGATCTTTACCCGTGCATGATCCAGCTGTTTGTGGTGCAAGTGCATTTCCTTATTAGTCTCCTGCAGGACAGCAAAGCGATTCTGCATGGGGACAACAGATTTAGGAGGAAGCCCCTTGCCTTTAGTTGTCCTTTTCCTCCTTCTTTTGTTACTTTTCTTTGTCACCAATTCCCAACTTCCCGGGTTGGTGGCCTCCTTCTTTCCTTCATGAGCTGGAGGGGAAGCTTGAGGCCCCCGCACAGTTTGGGGCTGGAGCAAGCAGCCCCGCTTCCTCTCAGCTACCCTGACATCTTGCAGCCCGCTAATAGCATTCTGCAGCTCAGCCACCTGCTGCAGGAGGGCCTCCACCAGGGAGCAGCGAGCGCAGCCCTGCCCATCGTGCATCATTTTCCTCACAAGCCCAGTTGCAGGCACCCTCTACACCCCGAGCTCTGCCCTGCAGCCTCCCCTCTCATCCGCTCTGTCTGGGTGCCTACGCTGGGCACCGCCGGGGCAGCCAGAGCAGAGCTCCCAGCGCGGGCCCTGCCCATACGGCGGGGGCTCACCATCCCGTTCGCCTGCCCGCGCGAACTTCCTGTTCCCGTTCACGGCACTCCTGCTCCTTCGCGCTCCCTGGGGCAGGTTTTTACCCACTCAGGGCTGGTGCCGCTGCTCCTGGCTCCGCCCCCTGTGAGTCCCTGCTCGCGTCCGCGGAGCTGCCGGCTCCTGGGCAGGTCCTGTCGAGGATTTGAGGCTCCCTCGGCGGCTCTGGCCGCTCTGAGTTGAGGCTCTGGACGCTGATCTCTCCCCAGCTCCGGTGTTAAAGGCGTCCTCTCTCGAGCTACTCACCTCAGCAATGTAAACCATTTTCTTTCCTAAGTCTCACTTAAAGTAGGAAATCAGTAGCTTGATGCAAATACTCTATGCTGAAAGTCACTGACAATTCAGCAGAGATATTTCCACTGAATTCATATAATATTCATATGATATTTTCACTGAATTCATATAAAATGTTCCATATATTGACTTCTTTTAAATTCTGCTGACTAGTATTAAGTTTTCTGTCACCCTAAGCAAGCCAATTATGTTTCAACAAAAAATTGTCTTACACTATTGTAAACGTTTATGGATATTTAAAAATAAACCTGGACTATTTCACTTGAAAACTCTTCCAGTTGTAACAGAAACTTGTTTAAACTTTGTAACATACAATAAGTGCATATATAATATGGTGAGTCAAGACTAGAATCTGTGTGTGTTGGGGAACAGTTTTGCTGAAAGGGAACTTAGGGTCCCCATGGACAGCAAGCTGAACTTGAGTCATCAGTGCACTGCTGCAGCAGTGAAGGCAAAACAGATCCTGGGCTGTGTCCACAGAGGCATTACTAGCAGAGAGCGAGAGGTATGATTCTCTCATTCTACTCAGGGCTTGTGAAGCCTTATCTGGAGTACTGTGGCCAGTTCTAGTCACTACAATTCAATGATATGAACAAACTGGACAGAGTCCAAAAGAGGGCCACAATGATAATCAAAGGGCTGAAAAACTTGCCCTGTGGGGAAAAGCTGAAGGACTTAGGTCTTTTGTCCTTGGAGAAGGCTCAGGGGAGACCTAGACGCAGTATTCCAGTATTTAAAGGACAGCTACAAACAGGACAGAGGCTTTCTCTTCTCAAGGAGCCCCATGGAGAAGACAAGTTGCACCAAGTGACAGTGAAGAATTTTTTTTACTGTAAAAAAAAAATAATCACTGAAACAACCTCCACAGAGATACAGAGGAGTCTCCACCACTTTTTAAAGTGATTTAAAGGTTTTAAAGATGTCATGGGACAGGATGCTCACCTAGGCTCCCTTTTCCACGAAAGGTTGGACCAGATGATCTTTCAAGGTCCCTTCCAACCTGGGAAGGGACCTATTCAATGATTCTAGAATCCTGTTTTATGAGCCTTTCACTTGAAAACTAACTGAAAAGCTGGATTGACGTGACTCAACTGCCAACTGAGCTATTT
The DNA here is from genome assembly GCF_037157495.1 of Lathamus discolor. NCBI lineage: Eukaryota > Metazoa > Chordata > Aves > Psittaciformes > Psittacidae > Lathamus > Lathamus discolor. The sequence goes on along the minus strand of NC_088884.1, from coordinate 34,336,939 downwards.
TCTATGTTTTTGGTTTGTTTTTTTCTCAGATCCATTGGCCTAGTACACCTCTGCAGGCAGAAGAATGTATAATTAAAGGAAGAGATGCTGTAAGTATCATCAATTACAAATCAAATACACTTTAATTACACCAGGGGCTGGCCCAAAACAAGCATTCAGGCATCCCTAAACTTCAGAGAGATCAATGCACAGACATAATTCTATGTGTTGCATCTTAGAACTGTGTAACAGCTGTGAACACACTAAACTGTTAGTTTAATTGTTTTTCAAACCAGCTTATAAACAGGCAATGAAAACTTTTGATTATCTTAGCTTTCTTTTAATTCATTTTTCTGGAGATATCAAAGAAAGCACCTAAATAAGTCTTCTTTCCAATTTTTATTTCACTTTATTTTCATACTCATAAGATACCTTCTATGTTCACATTTTTCACATTTTAATTTATCATTAACATACACATTCTCTAGAGTACTTACAAAAAAAAAAAAAAGCTAAATTATTAGTAATTATAAAATATACTCTAAAATGTTTTTCCCTGTAGGATTTATGGTATATAAATGAAAATATTCGCTATTAATGAGCCTGAAACTGTGATGGTTTTGTGATCCACTGCCTTAACTGTAATCAGTTCCTGGGGAAAGACCTGAAAGCTCACTGACATACAGCAGCTGATATCATTGGCACCACAGGATGAAAGTTCTTCTGGACGGGAGTTCTCTTTAATTTTGCAGTGTGCCAAGCCCATTATCTACACCACATAAACACATATCAAATACAACAGCTAATAAATTCCACAGCTGAGAGCTCACACTGTACCAAAGGATTTGAAAATGATGATAGTTTTACAGCAACAGTGACAGGAACATAGGACACAGAAGGGCACATACAAAGTTTTCCCACAAACATAGCAAACGGGCAGACTTGATGATAACCATAGCATACTCCCAGTGAAGATTAGCAAGCTATAAAGATTTCTGTTGAAGTACAAGCATGAGAACTGGCCGCATCAAGGGAATAGGTGAAAAAGATTGCAAAATAATAATAATCATAATAAAAACCAGCATGATACTTTACTTCTTGCACTCATGTGGCCTAGAACTAATCCTTTCTGAGGTATCTTTAAAGTTCACTGTATTTTTCTGGATGTTTTTGCACCTTTTGTAATTTCAGGTGGCTTATGTTGAAAATGGTGTATTTCTACATTATCCAGATTTTATGGTCATATTAAATGAATCCAAAGCTAAATTCTTTGAGCTTTATTTAATACTACTTCTCAGCATAGGCTGCTATTAGTTAAAGTTCTGTCATCTTTCCTTCACCACTACTTGATAGGATTTATTTTCTGATATTTTGCCTTCAGGTCAAATAAATACAGAAATAAGTACTGTTCTAATGTAATGTAAGGCATGTCCTTCAGACTTCATACTTTTTTACAATCCAGTCTGTCATTGTGAGTCTTCAAATTTGCCTTTGAATAAAGTCATAATTTCAAGAACATCATCTATTTCCTGTATCTTTCTGCAGTGTGAAAGTGTGGTGTCTCTTTTTAAGAGAAAATCACAGAAATTTAAAATAATCATAAGGCTTCAGAAGTGGAGTCTTTAAGAAGAAGATGTTAAAATTGTAAAAACTGGAAGTATTGTAATACTAAACAATATTCTCATCCTCACATAAGACCTAATTATGTATGGGACTATGTGAATGAGTAAAATTAATTAATTCCAGAGAAACCTTAGCAATTTTCATTAGCATGCTCAGTATTCAGTAAGCTAAATTGCTCAACCTGAACGGAATCTAAATTAGAATAAAAAACCCTTCCCTATTACTTTTTGGTTTTGCCTTTGTTTTTGTAGCCATAAATCAATATTGATTCGGCATGTCTTAAAATCAACCCTGTCTCATTTCTAAGTTCTGAATGCTGTTTTCTACTGTAAAGTGTCAGAAAAAAATTACTTATCAGTGCTCAATTTTTTCTTATTTCCATGTTTTTCTTCTTTTTTATTTTCCTGCAAAAAGCTTTACCTATGAAAAAGGTTTATATCTATGGAAAAGGTCTGCTAGTCCAGGCATAATCAACTAAGTAGAACTGAAAATGTTGTAATATGCATCTCAGTGTTGAAAGTACTTCATGTGTTCTCTGCTACCTTTTTCTATGTTACAGAACAGGCCATTCCTACAAGCGTTTACAGCCTTTAAAAGTTATCAGTTCATCATGTAGCAGTAAAACAGCAAGCATTGTAGTCATATGCAGAGTTTCAGAGATCTTGTAGCAGGATTAATAAGACAGAAAAGCCTTGTAACTACATGTGCATCATCTTAAACTCAGGCCTCAATATTCTGATGTGGGTCTAGCCAAGGAAAAAAGTCTTTCTGCTCTCATCCGGTGTGCCAAGAAACATACCTGTTAGCCTGTGGTGTGGAAGCTTTTACCCTTGCAACTATTTTATCAGAACTGGAAATCATTCAGATACAGAAATTAAATTCTGTAGTGATGACTAGCTCCTTCACACTGAGAAGTTTCAGATGAGTAAAATTCCACAGATCTATTAATAAGTGTTTGGAGCTTCCTAAAGGCATCCACAACATTTAATTAATTCACATAGTATGAAGAAAAGTTATTTTAATGTTCTTTTGGCTGATTCATCTCTTCCTTGTTATGTGTACGGGATATTATTAGTGAGGTCAGCAGCAATGCCTAGTTGCCTGACATTTCCCAGAGTAGCACCTATTTTAATTTGTTTATAAATGATGAATTCTAGCTATTTGGAATAACTTTTTTCTATATTTGGTATATGCCTCATCCAATGAAGGCACACAGGATAAAAAACGCGTAATTCTTGCCCATTTAAAAAAAACAAATCCTAAGATCCTCTGCAGTACTTTTGAGACAAAGCTGCAGGCATATGTGAATAAGAAAAGGAAACCATGGAGTAAAGACCAGAACACCACTGAGAGAGAACAGAGGCGATGTCAGGAAGGTCATACTTGGAGGGGAGGGAGAAACAGGAACAGCAACAGTGCCCAGTAAAACATCTATTTAAAAACTGCAAACTATAATGAAATTCTTACGTATCACCATTCTGCTAGCACCAGTCAGTAAATGTTTGTGAAATGCATGTACATAGTGAGCATTTCTGTCTTTGAGTGCTGACTGGTGTATCGAGGCATTCTGCTGACAGGCAGGGTACTCAAAAAAATGACCATACACTAGCTGTGTAATATGCACAGTTTATTAAACAAGCACTAAAGAGAATAAGCACACTAATGCAAACAAACAAACATACTAATGCAAATTGGGTATATATATCTATATAGTAAATAAGTGCAATAAAGCAAATCAGAGAGATAGATACATATATAAGTAAAGTAAAGAGGAAAATTAGCAATGCATCAAATCATTACTGCATGGAGACAACAGAGATTAAGAAGAAATACATCACAAAATACCACCAAATCATTATTCAGGCCCACACTTCAAGCTGGGAAACCCCTTTGCAGCCAATGCCGGTAGTCTCGGGAAATTGGGAAAATTCCTACACTCACAGGTGAGGCTTTGGATTTGGCTACAAGAGGATCCTGCTTTTATACCCTTAGAAAAACAACAGGCTTTATGCCAGATCTGTAACTGTTTACCTGTGGGGCTATGCAGTTCTTATGATCTCCCTGTTGTTCTCACTGAGAGCATTGGTCAGGTGCTACAGTGCAGCCAAGTATGAAGGTCATAGAACAGCTGCATATCTGCCTCTTTTTATTATTATTATTTTTCATTTATTTTTAAAAAAATGCAATGAATTAGTTAAGAAGTGAGAAATTCATAAAGAAGATGTTGCAAGGTTGATTTTTCCTTTCCATGTACATAATATTCAATTGCACAACAATGTAGTGTAGTTTCTTTCAATTACCATGGTATATCTTCAAGGTAAATGACTAAGGAGAATCATGTAGCAAATAACAGTTTTTCATTATGACCCTTATTTACTTGTTGGAGCAGTTGGAAATCTTGTACTGAATGTCACAAAGTTTTGAGGAAGGAAGAAAGATGGCATCTCAGGTTTGAGCCCAGTGTGGATATGCAAGAGTTGAATTCTGCTCATGGTCCTGCTGCAGACTGATCTTCTGTTTTGCAAATGGTTAATAAGATTCAGGGCTGTTCTCATTGTAAATATAGCAGTTGGGAAACCAACACAGTTACCAGCAAAGGACAGGAAATTTTCAATAAGGAAATTCCTTCACTGTTTTTCACATTCGTTTTAAGATGGAATTAACTTCCTTTTGGAGATGCCTGGCCTTCTGTGTTAACTACTGAAAAAGACTAGGAGAATAGCATAAATTACATGTTTAAACTTTAAAATAGCTAAAATTAGCTCAGATTAATATGATTGTAATTATCTTCTTAAACTTGATGCAACTGTGTTAAAACCCAGGGTCTGAGTTGCAGAAATGTTGAGCAGTGAATGGAAATGAACAGGAATTTTGTTCCAAACATAGAAATCGTTGCAAAATGTTACACACTCTGTAAAACCAAGTCCCAGGAGTCCAAAATCAATGAATACTTTTATTTCTCTGTCTCCATTTCTAGTTGAGCACAGGAAGGATAATGACCCCACATCTCAAAGGGGTGTTTGAAAATTTTTTAATTGTAATATTTATGAAGCTGCAAATACACTAATGAGTCCCAGAGCATTGCCTTGGGAGAAATGAATAATTTCTTCTTCAAAGGAAGGTTTGAACACTGAGAAAAGATAAAGCATGTGGCTATACAATATCAAAAAAGAATTGATTAGCAATTAATTATACAAGAAATTAATGATGCAGTAGTCTATCTTTTGTGTTATTTAGTGTTATTTTTCTTGAACTAATATTTGTTTAACTTGAGAGAGAAGCTATTTGCTGGCTATTCACATCTCATGCTCTAAGTCTAATGTCTAGTGCATCTAATAATGTTTAGTAAAACAAATATTTGGATTTGCAGAATACCTTTGAGATTAAAAAAGCACAGAAGTGTGTTTTATACATGAATAATTCCTAACTAATCATCCAAAATGAATTCTGACAAACCACTGCTTTAAACTGGCTTTTTTCAAGTCAAAATTATTCATCCATGAAATTGGTGGCACTGAGGTATTAGCACGAAGTGGGAAAACTAATATGTTATATTTAACAGAGTAGAAAGTTTTGATATGCAAAATATCATCTAAGGGCACCTAAGATATTAAAAATATAATTTTATTAAAATACTGATATTTTCCTGATTTTTTTTTATATAAACAAGGATGAATGTGCAAATTACATCCGTGTCCTTCACCGATATAACAGAACACATCTTCTGGCTTGTGGAACAGGAGCTTTTGATCCGCTCTGTGTTTTTATTAGAGCTGGACATCCATCAGAGGTAAGAAATTTATTTTACTGTAGTAACTCTTTGGGTCTGGGTTCCACCAAAGCTTCTATGCTTAAAAATAAATATTTAAATTTAAGTTTTCAGAGTTCTCTTACAAACCATACAAGAAATATTTTCCCTGATGAAATGTAATCCTGGTCTAAAATTCAGTTTGTGGCTAGAGGAACTGAATAATTCTTGAAAGTATATTTTGGGTAATTATGCAAAGAACTCAAGAGTTATTATCATCTTAGAGTTTTATTAGGTAAGCTGATACAGCAATTTTTATCAAAAAATATTAAATATTTTGGCTGTTTTTAGCTAAATCTGTATTTTGAGGGGTTGTTTTCTTTTTTTTTCCCATTAAATAATGCACCACATAACAGAATACACAGACATAGAATGGTTAGGTTTGGAAAGGACCTTAAGATCACCTAGTTGAACCCCCCTGCCATAGCAGGGACACCTCACGTTCACCCAAGGCTTCATCCAACCTGGTCTTGAACACTGCCAGGGATGGAGCATTCACAGCTTCCCTGGGCAACCCATTCCAGTGCCTCACCACCCTAACAGGAAAGAACTTCCTCCTTATAGCCAATCTAAACTTCCCCTGTTTAAGTTTAAACCTTCTACCCCTTGTCCTATCACTACAGTCCCTAAAGAAGAGTTCATCCCCAGCATCCCTATAGGACCCCTTCAGGTACTGGAAGGCTGCTATGAGGTCTCCAAGCAGCCTTCTCTTCTCCAGGCTGAACAGCCCCAACTTCCTCTGCCTATCTTCATATAGGAGGTTTTCCAGTCCCTTGATCATCCTCGTGGCCCTCCTCTGGACTTGTTCCAAGAGTTCCATGTCCTTTTTATGTTGAGGACACCAGAACTGCACACAATACTCCCAAGTGAGGTCTTATGAGAGCAGAGTAGAGGGCAGAATCACCCCCTTCTACCTGCTGGTCATTCTTCCTTTGATGCAGCACAGAATACAGTTTGCTTTCTGGGCTGTGAATGCACACTGAAGATGGCTTATGTTCATATTAGTTTGATGGGAGATGGCATACTTTAATAATTCGTTGTTAAATTCAGCTTCTTTGTATTGATCATGTGTAGCTGAGTGAAATAGTATGGCAGAGAAGAACACTAAGTGCAGCATTAAGCTACATTATAAATAGTTGATGTGAGCATGAATTGTATTTAATGTTTTGTGCAGCTGAACTTGGATAAATTGGAAAAACTTTTCTGTATCTTAAAAAATTAAAGGTAAATTTTGAATTATGTTAATTTTTTTCTGAGTTATTCCACGTCAAAATTACTTATCAGTTTATAATGGGTTTCCCCTAATTCTTTTTCTCACAAATTTCAGCTTAAGCTCTCCAACACAAACTTGTTTTATTCTGTCTCTTAACATCACTCCTTAATTGTTCTACTCCACATTTAACTGACAGTTTTGCACCTAATGAGTTAGAGCAGCTAAAATTCAGACTTGTCCCACACTTGCAGTATTGTTTATTGGTCTATTAGTCACAACAACAGGAAAACAGAGGGCAGAGGCTGGAGCTGACTTAAAATAAGTACTTGGCTAGAATAAAAAAATAATTGCAGATATTAATCTTCTTAAAATGTACTTATATAAATCAACTAAGTTATTTAATTTAACATTTGGGGTTTTAGTGTTTTGTTGCAGTTTTGTGATAAGCTTTTCTGAGTAAAGATGCATTCCTTTGGCAAACTAAACTAGAATCATATCACCAGAAACAGCCTCCAAGGATCCAATCGATACTGTGCACCTCCAACTACTGTCAAAATAAGAGTCATCTCAAAATTTAAGAACTCACCATAACACTTACATTTGAAATCATTTCGTTTGCAGAAACACACTTTCTTCTGAAACTGAGGAAGAAAATAAATATTAAGCAATTTTTCAAATACGGGAACTTTTCATATCTTCTTTGTTCCTCTCATAAACTTCCTGTCAGGCTTCCCAGTATAGTTTGAAGAAAGCAATGACTGTATATTTATGAAAACTATTTAAGAAAGCATAAGCAACAGGCTAATAAAAATAGAAACCAACCAAACAAAAAATGATAAACAAGATGCACATATAAGAATGTGTGGGCTGTGATCACCCCTTTATGTTTCACCTTCTTTCCTTCCTTTCTTTTTGTTCATTATTCTCCCTTGTGAAGCTGAGGTCCTAAAATTTTACCCACACTCCAGTCATGGGAAAATTACCATTTTTGTATTTGCATAGACCAATAGGAAATATGTTTGTTACACTAGTAAGTAGCTATATTAGTTTCCATTATCTGAGAAGCTGACTATCTGGATTAAAAAAGACAGGTGCCATGTGTATGATAGGTTAAAAATAACACATGGAATGTGACAGAGTAGGCAAATTGTAATCTTGCTTTCTTGTGACTGATAAGAACATCCTGTAGCTGCAGGAGTTGAAGGGACAAGATCCTTCCTCACAAAATTGCAGTTCAGTCTCTCTTTGCTGGTCTCTCTAGTCAGAGTATCCCGATTAAATGACTTTCAATTACTGTCTCCCATTTCTTCCACTTCAGCTCTCTGACTTCTCTCTCACTGTCTGACTGTCATAGAAGGGAGAGTAACAAACAAAACAGTCTTAAAAATGTAACAACACTATTCCATTTCTAAACAGACCTAAACACCTTTATTTAAAAATAAGTAAACCTCGGACTTTTAATTTGAAGGGCAAATGCTGGTTTATAATATGCAGTTATATGCAGTTAAATGCAGTTCATAGTGCGCAGCTGGCTGAAAGTCAAATTTTTTAGATATTGACATTTTTTATTAAATATACTAAATATCAGTATAATTAAAATATATCTTTGATCAGCAAACTAACTTGCTTCTGAACAGAATGTCTTTAAGTAGCACCAATTGTATTTAAAGCTTATATGTATTTAAACAATGACACTTTGCATATGTGTTGTGATGAATAGTGTAGGAGGCAAAAAAGGACTCCTTATAGCAAACTTCTATGTATGTAGATACATAGTTAATGCAGCATATGAAGCTAGATCCATTCTTCCATACAGAACTATGAATCAACAGTATCAACACAGATGATATACTGTGGTCAGGGACCTTAACCATAAATTTCTCAATGCTTCCTGAGCTGAGGGAGAAGGGAAGATGCAACCCCCTCTGTAAACACTACCGAGTTCCCGGCATTTAAGAACTTGATAGAAGAGCAGAATTATATTTTTCTACAACCATTTCTCTTCCAGTTTACAGAGCAGGCCAAAAAGAAACAATCTGTTGGAACAAAACATCCACTTGAGTCTCCTGATCTTGGTGTTCCCTAGTCCTATGTTGCAGGAAAATTTATTTCCTTGTTGGCTTGTAACAAAAGTTCATGTAAGGTCATTCACTTCTGAATAGCCATTTGTTAAGAAACCAAAGCATTAACATTTTTCCTTTGAACAGTGGGAATATCCCAAAGCTATGACTTTGATCATACTGTGTGGCATACTGATACAGTATTCATCATGTTTTTGTGAGTTGCAATACAGCTTATGAAAAGGAGCTACAGATTCATACATTCTTATCAAAACCAGGTTTGAGCTGTGCCTTGCAGAACACTGAGCTCTTGTAACAAACAGCAAAGCCAAAAAGACATATTTGTGTTAAAAACTAGGCAGAAATTGTCTGATTGGCAGAGCATTAATCTTTGGAAATTACTGAGAAACAGAATCTATCTTTCTCAAAAAGAAAATCACATTAAGAAAGTCCATTCCCCTAGCCAGTATCCTAGAAAATATTAATCTTATTATCTATTAACTGAAATGTGCCTTAAAATCTTTCACAATCAAATTGTACTGTGATACATTCTATATGTTGAAATGGTTCTTTCATGCTTTTCATGTTTTATAGAAATTTAATGATACCATGTATTTTGTCTTAATATAAATACTTATATTTGAATATGTTGACAAATAAAGAAAAAGCAAGAAGCAATAAATATTGCATTTATTTAATTCTGCTTCAAACTTGTTTTGTACCACCAGAATCTAACTAAACATATTTTTCTAAATCAATTAATTTATAAATTCTATGATATATTATATGTCAATTTGAAAGATTAAATATATAATGTTTTACTGCAGTTGTTCTATTGTAATACTGGTTTAATAGAATTGCTTTGGAGCTCCAGGCTGTTCGCTTTTGTACAGCTGTTGACAGATATTACAATTCTAAAAATATGCAAGTATAGTCACTGACAGCAACATGCAGTTTTTTATCTTTTTCTACCTTTCTAATTACTTTGATGAATGTTGCTTCCACAAGTTTAAACATTTCAGTAAATTACCCCATGTTTTATGTCATTTAGAAATAAATTACAAATTGGGAAAATAAGAGTGCTGATTTTGCAGACAGAACAACTATTGGTGTTTGTAAAAGAATATATTTCAAAATCTTGCCAGGAAAAACTTAAGTTAATTGCCAGCCAGTAAGTGAGTTCATTAGCACTGACTTCATGAAATTCTTTCAAATGTCAAAACATCATTCAGGTCAGAATAAGTTGGGTTCCTCCAATTTCTATTTGTCTATCGTCCAGAAATAAAAGAAAGTTCATGTCATTGAAATAAAAGTAATTTTTCAGAAGAAAGCAAGAGTCAGAGACCCTCCACACCAAATTTCCCATGATGAATTGAACATGAAACCTTCTTACGTATTCTGTGAGAAAAAATCTGAGATAAGTTTTAAAACCAAATATAGAAGATGAAGAAAAATGCAGAAAAAAATTTACTCTGCTCCCATTCTTACCAAATTGACATTTGTCCCTCCTGTTAGCCTCGATGCCAACAAAAGTCAGGGTGTAGGGAAGCATCTGGATCTGGTCTTTTCCACTTGCCTGTATATAAACCCAGTTCTGTCAGTAGAAGATGAGTACTTGAATAAGTGCATACTGTCTCAGTCTGTTTCTCCACATGTATCTGCTGGTACTCCACTACTGTTCTATAGATCAAAATATGCTACATGAATTATGATGAACCTTAAATAAATTGGATGAGCTATCTGCAGTCAGGCAATGATTTTATCTCAATGAGTTTTCTATTCAGCAGAGCAAGAGGTTTTAGGGGTACTCCAAGGACATTCCAATAATCCAAACTGCACCACGAGGGATAATGGCTTTAAACTGAAAGAGGACAGATTTAGATTAGATATTAGGAAGAAATTTTTTACTGTGAGGGTGTTAAAACACAGGAACAGGTTGCCCAGAGAAGTGAATGCCCCATCCCTAAAAGTGTCCAAAGCCATCTTGGATGGGGCTTTGAGCAACCTGGTCTAGTGGAAGGTTTCCCTCCCCGTGGCAGGGGGCTTGGAACAAGATGATCTTTATGGTCCCTACCAACCTAAACCGTTCTGTGGTTCTGTGATTCTATGATTAACTCACAAAGCGCCTTTAACAAGTCCATATGGGAGTCCCACCAAACACGGCTGAAGAAATTACCAACCATCACCCCAGGGCTGCCAAGACTACCACTAAACCATATCACTGAGGGTCCCATCTACATGGTTTTTGAACACTTACAGGGATGGTGACTTCACCACTGCCGTGGGCAGCCTGTTCCAATGCCTGATCACCCTCTCTGTGAAGAAATTGTTCCTAATGTCCAGTCTCAACCTCCCCTGGCACAGCTTGAGGCTGTTACTTCTTGTTCTATCACTTGTTACTTGGGAGAAGAGACCAAGCCCCACCTCACTACAACCTCTTTTCCAGGTAGTTGTAGAGAGCAAAAAGGTCCCCCTTGAGCCTTCTCTTCTCCAGAATAAACAAGCCCAGTTCCCTCAGCCATTCTTCATAAGACTTGTTCTCCAGACCCTTCACCAGCTTTGTTGTCCTTTTCTGGATCCACTCCAGCACCTCAATTCACCTCCCTACCCCAGACAAATGTAGGCAATATGACTTCCTCAGCCCTTGCTTTAACAGACTGATGTTGAACTGACATGGAAATTAAGAGAGAATGTTCCAGTCATATCTCAGTTTAAATTTTACATGACATAATTCTTCTACTCTTGACTAGTATTTGGTAATGTCATCATTCTTTCAGCTTTTTGTTAAGAAATAAAATTGCATGCATATATAAATCTATTATTTTAGCATATTGTTTCTGACGTTATTTTTATAATCAAAACAAACAATGACCTGCCCACTTACTCCCTCTCCAAGTATTTTTCCTATTACTTAATCTCCACTCTCAGTCTGCAGAGGATTAAAGAGGAACATCTGGTTTCACTGACCAAACTGAAGTGGGTGTTGGTCACTCCTTCATTAGATAGAATGTGTGACAAATTCTTGCCTTGAAAATATTTGCTCAGAGACACAGTGCCCCTCTGCATGAATAAAAAAGCACCAGTTAGAATACCATCCGCTAAATCTTTTCAGGTTTTTCAACTCATTCTATTTATGGGATTGAATGTCCAATCCTAAATACTATGAAATTGCTTATTTGTTGCAGTCTTCTGCATCTATACTTCATGCGAAACTAGTCATTGAGATGAGTGATGTGTGGTGGGTGATGTGATGATCAGTGTCAAGTGCTCATATATATGGGGTGCTGCCAAATAAGCAACACAGTGTCATAGAATATTTTACCAGGAGGTCCGTTACATCATCTAGTCTGAATGCTTACATCACAGGCTGTCAAATTCCATCAAAACATCCAAAAGCACAAATTTCAGTTAGATTCGAGTATTTCAGGATTTGGGAGTTAAATATGCAAATATTTCAAGAGAGATTAAAATGGTACCTAAACTCATAGTATACATTAATTAAGTGAAGATTATCCCTTTGCTCACTGTATACAACAAAGATGCTGTGTTGCAGAAAGGAAAAGAAAAAGAAAAGGTCAAACATCTTCTTGTGAAAAAGGGTGGAAAAGTTACTTTTGAACCAATGTATATGGTTATGTGAGAAATGAAAGTTCATCAGAGTTGGCTATAATAATTACCTTAGTGAAAAGCTGTTTACAAGAAGCTAAGTAAGGATAATGAAGAAATACCAATTCTGTTCTTCCCATGCTTTGCTAGGGAAGGAATAATGTGTATTGCACAAATAGAAACAAAGGCTAGCACAAATAGAAACAAAGGCTAGAAGGGGCCATCAGAACATTTCAGATGATCAGCCACATGCTGCATGGATAGTTTCTCCCAGATATTGACTTCAAACTTTTTCAGGGATATTTCAAAGACTCCAGATAACAGTAACACTATTATTTCTCTGGTAAGCTGTTCTAATACTTAATAATGTTCAATGTTACAAAAAAAAAAGCCACTCATTTAAGGTGAAATTTATCTAATTTCAAATTCCTGTCATTCAATCTTAATATGCTTTATTAGCAAGGTTGAAAAGTCTCCCCTTATCTTTGACACATCTTTTCCACATGTGAGCAACTATGCAAAGATCAAGCCACCTCTTCACTTGTTTTGATAAACTGAATAAATATAGCTCCTTAAACCTCCTATCACAAGGATTCCTCAGTCATATTTGTGTCCTTCCTGTGAACTCGCTGCACTACTTTTGCGTGTTCTGGAAGTGCAGACACTAGTACCATGGTATTTGATGGTGTGTATACAAGCAAGATCACTTCCCTAACTCTGAGGTTCCTCTTTTCATAGACTGAAGTACTGAGCTCTTGGTACAGCATCAAAATGAGAAACATCTTTTTAGCATTTCACACTTGACCCAAAGTTCTTCTCAGGGGCACAAAATTATCCCAGTTTAGACACTTGTTTGAGGCACCTAATTAGCAGTCTCATAGTCAGTGAAGAGATTTCTAGAGATGCCTGTCACTGTCAGCTGTAACAAGGCACCTGGGATGTCCAAGACTCTGAACGAGGCACCTCAGTCTAATACATGAAAGTAGTCTGAACAACGATCTGAACTTTTCACCCTCTAGGGCATTCTGATGCTCTTGAGTTACAAATTGTATTCCCTATTCCAAGATATACTTTGGACATGGTTGCATTAAAATCGACTTTGTTAGCTTCTGACCTTTAAATCAATATTCAGAGCATTTCATAAGCCAGAGTTCTCCTTAACCTTTTCATTATTTATGTTTCCTCAGTCTTTTTGTAAACTTCACTAGGAAGAAATCATATGATTGTTTAAATCACTACTAAATAAAAAAAAAAATCATCTTTCTATTAAAAACAAAATGTAGGGAAACCTTCTATAAAGGAGGATTCACCAACGCATATCTTCTAACAACTATACTATGATCAGTCAGTAATTTATATCATATAATTCTACAATGCTCATTTTTTTCATCAAATAGCTATGTACTAAGTCAAATGCCCTGGAGAAATCCAAGTATTCTGTATCAGCACAGTTGTTCTTATCAGTCACTCTTACACATTTCAACAGACAACAGGTTTGTTTGACAGTACTCTCCATCCATAAAATTAGGTGAGTGACATTCATTACTTTTGAATACTGTCTAAATATGTCCATACGTGAAGTTTAAGTTAAATTTGGCAGATTGGTAGTGAATGTGAACTAATCAGCCATATGAAATGAATTTTCCATCATATTAGACCTTCCCTTTGCAAGATTAAACACAGATGGTTAGGAGAGAATGAATCAATACAGAGAAATAATACTAATACTCCAAAGAAAAAGAAATACTCCACCTGTGTGGTAATTTGATGGGGGTAGGTAAAATATTTCAGCTCTCATCATAATAACTTTTAGATTTTGTCACCCTTATTTATGAGAGAAAGCATTGTTCTAAGTGAGGGCACCTGGTGCAGTCTATGGCACTATTTGAGCAGTGGAAGTACTGTTCAATAAGGTGTTAGTCATCATAATTTAAAGCAGTAAAAACTGAACAATGACAGGATTTATAAAATGCACCTTTGGTATTGTATAATTCCTCTACAATTTATGACTGTGATTATTCTTGACTGAGATCTATCCAGGAGAATTACTCCACATTGAAAAGTGGACTAAAAAGAAGTACTAGTTGCAGTTCATATGTGCTGTCAAGAGGCAGTGGATCCACTCCTCTGCCCTTTCTTCCAGAATGGCCCACTTTGGCATAGCCTGTTGAAGATCTGCAAAAGGACTGTTGGCTATCTAAGGCTCCACGCTACAGAGATAGGCAGAATTTCCCCAGGGTATCCGCTTTCTTTCTGAAATCCATTCTCAGCTGAACGTTGCTGTTGTCCTCTCCATACCTAATACATCTGTTGCTCCACCCATCACCAAAGCCTAGATTCAAACCATAAAGTTGTATCCTCTTTTTCAATTTTTCTTTCATTTTTGTTCACAACCTTAGTCCCCAGTTGTTACGATAGCAGTCATTAGATGAAAGGATTTTTATTTGGTATTTGCTCTGATATGACCTTCACAATCTCAACACAAGTTTAGCCTGTCAGTATCAAGGAAAAATGAAAGTCTTGGCTAAGGATGTTCTGTGTAAAGACTATGCAATTCCCCACAGAAATTCCTTCAATTTTGTGCTTTCTTTAGCTCCACTTTCATCTGGCCATTAGACCATGTATCTCCATATACAACTATTCAAACAATTTAATTCTAGAGATCATGTATGTGGTTCCTGGAATTTTCATGCCTACTACCACTCCACTGTAATATAATCATAATCTATTTTTCTAATGGTTTTATTCTATGCCGTAGGACATTAATGGATTTATGTGTTCAGTTTATGGTCATGCAGAGGTGTGCCTTCTAAAATTCTGAGCAGTTTAATCCCTTCTGCTTAAACATTCTGAACTGCTAAAGATAAATGCCTGTGATTTCTGTATGTGGGGTGGTTGGTTTTGGGTTGCTTTGGGTTTTTTTTCCTTGTTGCCAGAGAATTTCACATGCATTAAATCAGGTAAATGTATTATTTCTGTCACTTCAGGCCAGATATTTTGACACAAGTCACAAATCGCTAATCCTTTTGCAAATGCACACAGCAGTCTGACATAGCTCCAGATTTTAAACATGTTTTCAGATTAGACCCCAATGTGTCTTAATCATTTAACTGCGGAATAAAAAGCATAGACCTAAAAAATACATCTGAATTTTTAGGGAGGATTTAATGTCTGCAATATTTTATGCACTATCATCCCATAGGACGATTGATCTTTTCAGTGTGTCACTGGATAGTAAAGAGGATTGAAAACAGATCCTCAGAAGAAATACTACCTCCCAAATAATCTTAATTATGTCAAATGGCAGAGATCTGACTATTTCAGCCAGTTCTTTAAGGACTCTATTATTAATATTTGAAAATAAAGTTGGATAAACATGGAAGATGTAATTTTAAAAGTTTGTAATCCTTTGACAACAAGCAGAACAATTTTTTGGCAGTGCATATATCCTTTTGAAATTTGGATTTCTATAAGAAGATGTAACATCATGAAATGAAAGGTTCTTTCCTTAAAGCATCCTTGTGTTACCCGTATATCTGCATGCCTGTGTTATGTTGACTTAAATAGGCCAGCAAGTTGCAATAGGAACTTATAAGTAATTGGAATGCAGGTTCATGTATATATGCTCCATGATATTGATTAATTTTCTACAGGTTTTAGATTTTTAATTTCTAGAATGAGTTAGCTGGTTTTATATATATTAGGCACCTACCTGTTAATACATATTTTTCTTAGCACCAATATTTAGTTTGCTTAAATACAAAAGACTATATGATATGAGATGTCTTTTCAGGCCTGACCCAGCATGTTATTTTCTGCTGTTATGCAAAACCAAAATATTTTACTGTACATTTCGTTTAGCATGTGCCTTCTTAATGAGTCAAGTGTACAGACTAAGACAGGTCATGGAGCTGAGAGTTTGTTCTAGAGACTTATATTTGAATTATATTTGCTGTTGATTTACAGACATGTTCTGTGATTTTTCAGAGGTTTTTTTTTTTTTCTTTATGGAGAAGCCAAGGTTCATCTTTTCTAAAAGAAGCCTCTGCATAGTGTAATCAGTGTGTCTTTCCATGTCAAAAATCAAAATGTAAGGATAAATGAGTATACAAAAAAGAAAAGAAAGAACAAAATTATATGAGAATATACAGAGCAAGAGAATATTTGCAAAAACATTTCAGGTGAATTTATACTAAAAAAGTGTGGTGCAAAAGAGAATGGAAATCAAGATGAGGTATATTGTGTCCATTGCACTTCACTTTTTATTATGGTGCGGAAATTTCTTTGGATTCACTAGTATTCAATTTCTTACATGAGAAAAAACATCCAGTTACACCAATGAAATGCCTTACAATCTTATATTTCAGTAATTTCTAAATAAGTTCTTTAGCTCCTCATGTTAGGCTGTATAAGTGCACATGGGTACATATGGATGTGCAAAATGCAAGACTATAAAGGTGCAATGTTAAGATTGTACCAGACTTAAAAATTATTTGAATAAGTGGAAAGTACATATGGGCAACAAATGTTTTCTTTGTTTAGAAAGAGCACACCTGCTATGTTAAATACTTTTAAATTTTATTTTCTACAGGATAAAGCCTGTCACTGCCTTGGGGATTTCATCAGTTACATTCATTTCCATGGCACTAAAGACTGTTGATAAAGCTACAACTGTATACCACTACGTACTGAACTTGGTGAAGGTTTTAAATCAGTTTTCCCTATGTGTTATTGCGGGACTAGGGCCTCAGCATCATTCTCATAAAAGCAAGGGCAAAATTGCAATGGACTTCAGTGGAAGGGGTCTGTAAGGGGATGTAATCCTGCAAGTGAAAATTAACCTTACAGCTTTCATAGAGGTTGAAGGAAAGCTTCAGAATATGCTGACGTGAGTGCAGTGACGTGAACATCCCCTTGGAAACCATCTCCCTCCCAAACCCTCTTCATTTGCAGTTGCTTTTGCTCTGGGCTTCAGTCTTACAATTCTGATGACCTTTGCTGAAAGCTCACTTTGCCAGCTCAATCAGTCAGCTAATCCATTGAGATGCCCTTTCCCTGTGGAGTCAATGTGTCCCAGTGTGTCCCACCCCTTCCAAACAGTCTTCTTCCTCAAATAGCGCATTATGATCAAATATAGTGAATATTTGATGTTTACACTCCCTTTTTGATGCTTTAGAACTTACTTGAAAAGAAAAAAGGAATGCATCATGACACTAGCACCACATGGCTTTATTGAGGTTTTTAAAAGAATGTTTCTCATAGTTTCACACAAGCAACCATCTCTATTTTACGCTTTCCTATTGGATGAACTTTGCATATGAACTTTCCTGTTCATAGTTCTCTTTTTAAAAGTCTCAGATATATGACACTTAGTAAATGAAATGCATCAAACAGCTCTTGCATGCAATGTCATTCTTACTGTAAGGTTGAATAAATGTGAGATCATTACATTAAGAATGAATTTTGTCCAGTGAGTTCCAGTGAGTAGGATAGCCAGCGTTAACAACTACATTCACAGAAATCTGCACAGTGTCTCCCCCAAATACAATTTCCTATTGCACAATATAAGTAACATGAACATCTTAAAAAAAACAAAATCAAACATGCCCCCCAAAATAACAATAATAAAAAAAAAAACCCACAGACAAAAAAAAAAAAATCAAAAAAGCAACAACCAATCAAACCAACAAAAGTAAGCACAAAAAGGCCAAGATGTCTTGCAAAGCAGACCTTGGTTATAGTGTAGGAGCATATGCATACATAGCTAAGTATATAACTAAAAGTTCTGAAATGGTTTAAATTTCCTTTTAAAAAATGTGTGTATGATACACTTTACTTTTTTGTTACCTGGAAAATAATAAAAATGTAAAGTGAAAAAGGCTGTTACAAAAAAATTTAATTTTTTTTCTCATAAAAATAATATCTTAAGAAAACCCAGACAAAGCCTCTATATTCTTAAGTCCCTGGTTTAATGAAAAGATACAGCCATTTTATCAACATTAAGAATAGACTTAGGTACTTTGCTGAATAGCAGTGAAAGTAAGCATATGTTTTAAATTAATCGCATGCATAAATGCTGTCTTGAACCAGAGCAAAGCAGCACTTGGCATTAGAGAAAGACATTTTCTGCAACAAAGCTAAATGTAGTCTTTAAATTTTAATGTCTCTATTTGACCTTTTCTTTCATTATTATTTAGAGCCTTCTTTATTCTTCATTGTCTAAAATTATCCATTCATATCATGTTAATGGCAAAATGCTTGATGCCTTGGAAATATCTTCTGTTTCTTTTTAAACAACATCATTATTTTAATAATGGTTGAAAATGCATTATGATTCCTGAGTCATAGGTATCATAAATGAAATCCATTTCTTTTCCCAAACTACATGTAGAAATTTGTAATTCCACTTCCATCCCTCCATATGTATTTTTGCATAATTTTTATCAGTGAAATAAATTGCAATGTTGAATTGCTGTGCTGGATAACCTGTGAGGAAACTGTCAGTTTTCTTCTGACATTTATGAAGGGATTCCAATGTCACAAAGAGCAAGGAGGGTTAGAATTACAGTATTAGATGTCAAAGCTGATTATTAATGTGTAACGCTTATTTCATTTAAACTGGCATCCCATGGAAGCTGACACACCTAACACCTGATCTGCCACAGTGATGGGAGGAAATTATTGCAACTATGGTATATTTGGTATCTGTTCTAAAAGGTGAAGATGGAAAAATCTGTATTGAAGGAGTCATTGCTTATATTTTTAGTGATTTTCAGACAATGCTTTATATCAGTTTATATTATAACCAGTATTTATATACTGGTTTTATATTAAAACTTCCCCAAGTTGCACTGAGATCCAAATTTTTGTCTACGATCAGTGTTAGCATTAACCTACAAACTTTATTCAAAATTCCAGCTGTTAAAATGTAGAAAATGAAAGGGATACCATGCATATTGCTTAACATTTTCATTCCATGGTCGTGTAGTTTGTTGTTTTAAATGCATTCATGGCATTAATATTTAAATAGGTGGGTTTATCTTTACCTTTAATTTCATTGTGACTCTTAGTGGAATAGTTAACTACATTAGTAGCTTTTTCATTGTGATACTATATTTTGCTGTACGGTGACACAAAATATTTCCACATCATCTGGAAGACTCCCATGCCGGCCAAGTGTTACTGGTCTGAGTATCAGCAGCATTTTACTCGGGGAAGACATGGATATGTAATGTCGGTTATGCCATGATGGGATCATGTCTTGTCCTGTAACAAAACAAAAAGACAGTTTCTATTCCCTATGTAGGATGAGATATGAGACATACACTATAAACCATGAAATATGGATAATATAATTTATCCAAGTATTGTTTCCAAATAATTTTGTTTTCACAGCTGATCACTTTACCTGAGTCTATTTTCTTATGAAATCAGCTTTAATTTTTTTTTACTTTTTCCTCTCACAGACAAGTCCATTTTTATTTTACTGTGAGGAAAAATTAACAGAAAGCAGTAAGACTAGAAAAAGCTATTATGTTTTAACTCTCCATTTATTTCTCCACTTACTTCTACATCTTTCTCTGTATTATTTTATTTCTTATTTAGTGAACATTCATTTACAAATAGTTTGATTGACATCCCAGAAAAGAAACTTTTTAATGAGTAACTTTATTTTTCACATCTGATTAGAGAATAAATAATGAGTCAGATTGTTTATATAAATTTATATAAATATTTACTTTACACCATATTTCATGGCAATTATGGCCCCTTAGTACTTTTCCACAATTTCAGGAGTTTTTTCATTCCTTTCCTTAGCTCACCTCACTCTTTTTTTTTTTTTTTCCCCCTGCTGTTGACCCAAAATATTATGGTATTTAGTTTTGAAAGATAGCTGGTATGTGATGTTTGAAAAGTATGGAATGGGGCTGAGATTTCCACACACAGAGAAATATTTCTTCATTGTTTGACATTTACCCAACAACAGTGGGGGAATAGCTACTTCTGGCATGCAGCTGAAGCTGATATAGCAGAAAATAATATTCCTGTACCACCACTATCTACTCCAGATGATTATTTTCTGCTGTAACAGCTGTAACATCAGGCATTAATGTGCTAGGGTTAAGCCAACACAGGAGCTTTTGGGGAGGTGAGATTCTGTCTCATTTCCCCATGAGTTTCAGGACCATTACTTCAATTTTGTATGGTTTTTGCTTGCTAATTTTGTTTTGGGGTGGCTTTTTCACTTCAGGTAGACATGAAATGCATGTCTTATTTTTCCAGAGCTGCTTTTTGAGTTATATCCCATTTTGGTAGCAACTGTCTGACTAATGGGAATCCTAATTTTTGATCAGAAGTTACAGCAAAATGGCATGTATGATTTAGGTGGATTTGGGATCCTGTCACATATCATTTTATGCTTCGCAAAACATTTACCTCACTATATTAACAACGTGAACCTGAGATGAGTTTACTGAACAGGATGCATTTATCCACTATGCTGATATAATCTACATTTCAATAGACTTTTGGGTAAAATTGTTACACAGAACTAAATCTACTAGCCTATCAAAATGTTTACTAGCCACACACTTGATGGCTGGTAGCATATTTTTATGAGTTTTCACAGATTTCTCTCTATTTGCCCTTTTGTCCTCCCCCCATATCTGTGTTTTGTAGTATGCCTTTTTGTTAATGTATGAATTACAGACATAAATCTTGCTTTCACTTGATATTTTATCAGGTAATTAATTGGCTCATTTGAGAAAGCTGGGACAATTGTAGCATTGCAAGTGAAAATTTACATAGTAAATTCTTTCTCAGCTTTTAAAGCCTTGTGCAGACAAATTAAACCAAGTCGCCAGTTCTTTTTATACTTATATTCTGCTAAATCCACTGCAGAAATCACATCTGCTCCTCAAACCATAATTGTGAATTCATTCCTAAACATAATTTTATGAAGAAGATATATAAACATCTCAACATTATCAAGGAAAGATAACACAGCATAATATATTTAACAACTACTGGCAAAATGTTTAAAGAAGTAAAACATATTCCATGGCGAGATATCTATTTAATGTTTAGATAATTTGGATAAAAGAGAGAGGAATCTTCACTCTCTACTCCCACAGAAATTAAATAAGTGCAATTTTAGTGCGTATATTACTGATTCTTTTTGGGTTAGTGCACACACAAAGGTGATCTGTAGAAACTCGGATAATTTTTACTAAGTACATCTGTAAGTAACCATAATTGTGTTTTCTCCCTAATGAAGTCAGTCCATTACAAAGGTATAACAAAGTTAAATCCTATCTCTAAGAACTTTTTTTCTTTGCCTGGAGGGTTTATGCTGGTTTCTGTGATTTTTTTTTTTTTTTTTAAGGATCATCTGTTTCAACTGGAATCGCACAAATTTGAGAGAGGACGAGGCAGGTGCCCTTTTGACCCCAGTTCTTCCTTCACCTCCATCTTAATTGGTAATGATCTTTATGTCACAAGCTCCATGGTCCTGTCAATATGTCATTCTGAGTCTTTCTCTTCAGCACACCAAAGTGTTGTCAGTCTTCTACTGCAGCCTTCCACATGTCAGACTTAATCCTCATGGTGCTGCCCACATTAATATTACATCCCAGGCACCATTAAATGCAGCAAGGGTGTCTCACTGAAGTGAGCAGATGTCATATGACACGTGCCATCCTGAAGAGGTAATTGATTGTTGTGTGGTTTTAGAAATAATAATTTCCTGCTTTTCTTCAAAGCAAAGCAATATGTCTAGATTAATCTTTTCCACCACTGAGACAAATACACAAAATTATTATTTAGCTACTGAGATGTAATCTGTGTAACAAGCATCTTATAAATATGTGAATTTAACTGTTGTTGGTTTGGTGGGGTTTTTCATCAAGCATTTATTGTTCATATAAATTACAGCTTTTGAGGTCAAAATAGATTTTTTCAATGCTGCCTTCTAACAAAACAGTCCAAAACTGGTGATGCTTTGCTAGGAGAGTTTATCTTATACTCAACAGTTACAAAAATAGATTTCAAACTCCTGCGGTGCCAGAAAGGCATGCTGAGACAGTGCTCCTCTATGCCTTGCTGGTGAGCATATCAGTGTAGGGCTGGGACATTTCAAGTTGTAATATAGCAAACCATATGTTTTTTCCTTTGTAATGTTTTCCTGAAAACATTTTGTGATATCAAGCAAACACAGTCTTGGCAATATTATAGCACATTGACTAAAAATAAACTGGAACAGCAGGTAAAGGCTGAAAGCTAGATGCACTTAGGGAACAATTTCTGGTTTTAGAAAACTGAGCATCCGGAAGGTATAGCTGTTAAAGAGCTAGAAAACAAGAGGCTAAAGTTCATATAAACATTCAACTTTTCAGGGATAAAAAAATGTTAAAGGATTTTACAGCCCTTTTATACTTACATTTGATTTCATATTTTAAAATTGGACAGCTAAACTCTCTGATTGATAATTATAATGATATAGCTCACCCACAGTGGTGAGGAAGTATTGATCATGAGTAACAGATGTATTTTTACATGCTAGGTTTATTTGTTCCTTTACATTAACAAATTACTTACAAGAAAGGTCTTCACAAGTAAAGTCAAATCTTTCAAACTGCAGAAAGTAATCAAACCATTGTTCATTTCCATTAAAAAAAATGCAGCTCAAGTTCTTAAGTTAGTGGGGTTAAGAAGTCATGAAAGAATCCAATAAAAAAAGATGCATTTTGACTGACATTCCAAAATCCATGAAGCACAGATTGTTACGCTTTTCTTCCACCCTGATTTCTAAATTGTTTCTACAGCTTTTAACAGATTCCAGTTTTAGCCTGGGAACAAAGACTCATACCGTGGAATTTGCTATAGGCCTGAAACCTCATGGTCTAATCTTGAAGTCCTTCTCAACCTTTCTTCATACAGAACTAAGTAAATAAATTAACCTGATCATGTTCCTACTGTGACATCAATGTGAATTTTATTTGCTTAAATGGAAGCCAGATTGTTCCACTGAGCACTTCAAAATTAATGGTTAGTCCTTGTGCTTCTGGCCTATACATTAGTTCGCCTGTATTGTGGGAGGTCCTATGGATCCTCACACTTTTATCTGAAAGAGAAATCCATTAAATAAGACCTTCCCTGATAAATGCTGATCAGAATCTTGGGCATCCACTGACAAAGACTTATAAAATCAACCCCAAAACCCTAAAAAATTTGTAATGCAGCAAGATTAACAAGAGAAAATAATATCTTTTTTTGGCAAATCACTGATACGACATAAAAAAGAGAAAAAATGTACCCCTTCATCAAAACTAATATGACCTGAAAGACCTCCATTGGGAATTCTATAATTTCAAGTGGTCATATAATTGTATTTTAATAGCATAACAAAATTCTTCAAGCAGTTTATTACTTTATTAATGCTTTCATATTTTTTTATACTACTGGAATTGAACACTTGCAACACTTCGTAAAATGTCCTAAAATGTTTGTATTTCCATGTATTTTAAAATATTTTGGAAACTTCTACTACCTAGAGCTTGCAGAATAAACAGAATTAATACTGCTTCTTAGACTCTGGAAGCTATATCCTTTATCTCTGTAGGCATCCATTTGAAAAGGGTAGAAGACATGGACAAAAATATGGTGAATATTAAGGAATCTCTTAATTAACATTTGAAAATGAGACTGAAACTGCTAATGCCAAGTGCCCTCTGAAGGAAGGGATGGTCATTTATTCAGCTGAGCCCTGATTCCAGCTCATGGTGGTCACGACCTTATGACAGGAGATAACAGCTATACGAGGAAGCCTCAAGGACTGGTTTTCCAGTCTTTCCTACGGTTCTTGGGTGTTCCATTCTTCCTCATGCACTCCAATTTTCTTAGAAAGTGAAATCTGTCTAAGGAGCAGGCCCTTAAAAGCTACACCCTGGAGCTACATCCACTCTCTCATGTAGGTTCAGCCAACGTGTATGTCCTTGACAAAGTTTTATGCAAAGTTGTTAGTAAAGGCTTTCATAACTCAGCTTCCTCTTCTTCTTCCTAGCTAAACAATTCTAAACCTGCTTTCACATGCAACTCCAATTAACACACCAGCCTATACCAGTGTGGCTATTGACCAACGGTAAAGATTAGACCAACAAGAAAATTTGACATACCTCTGATAAAAATATAAAGCTTTTAAAATCTTGATCTTGGAAAAACATTTACCCCATCACTAATTAGAACCATATATAGCAAGATTAATTTAGGAAGAAAGAGAATTCCTTGTTCTGTATCTCTTCATGTATTTCAACACATAAGTTAAATACCCACTTCAAGAAAACAATAGTTCGTGACTTGGCTTTAAAATCAAATATCCATGCTGTCTTAAGTTTTATTACAGGTTATCTGACCCAGTGGCAGAGTAGCTTGTGATGAATTCCTCAGTTTATGAACAATTAACTTCTAGCAATTTATTGTCAGCATCAGGAAACAGAATAGATGTTGGATGGCAGACAAGCTGAATAAAATGTATGTGTTCAGATAACAGGCATATAAAACTTTTGGACTTCTATTTCTAATGAACTTTCCCATCTGCTTTCAATAGTAAAAACTACTTTTGATATCAGATCACGCACATTGATTAATTTAGACCACACTAGCTCTTGAAAACTGAGAAATTCTTTTATGTCTAGGTTTTGTTACCTGCAATATATCATGAGCAAGTGGTGAAAATTCTAAGCTACAATTGAATATGCTTTTCTGTCCAGGGAATCCACTCCAATAATATTTTCTGGGTTTACAGTTTTTAAACAGTTTCATGTATTTGTGTTTTTTTCTTTTATTCCAGACAATGAACTAAAATACATTTTCTCCTTAAACAGGAGACAGAACACTTGACTGACAGACAGAAAGTACAAATATACAGAGGAAGTTTACCAGCTAAGCAGTAGCTAATTTCTTTTGAATTTGTTTTTTTGCTACCGTGGAAGTTGTCGCTTGTGATAAATGTGAAGTGGTATTCTGATTTTAGTCGTCAGTCAGTAATAACTGGCTGACAATCAAAGAAATGTATTAAAAGTGCTGCTTATGTTCTACTCATTACGCTCTGCTCCTTTATTCATAACATGAATTTTACATTTTAAACAAATAAGACTGCTGATAAACAGTAGCTTATGTTTGCATTACCTTCTAGTTTGAAGTAGGTACACAAAGCATGCCAATAGCAAACAAAGAAAATGCACTTCTAAGGTGGAAGCAACCTATTTAAAAAAAAAATCTTATGTGTATATTAAGTTTTTTAAATTAAATCATATGCTCCAATCTGGTTTTCTTTAAGGGTTATCATTTAGGAATTCTTGCATTTAGAAGAAGTTTGTATTCCGTTTTTGTTATTTTTTTTTTCTCTGAGAACAGGGCAAAAAATAAAGGTCTCTTTTAAGTGGTCCTCATTGAACTTCAAAAGTATTTGTTATCTATCTTGAAAAGTATGATAGCTAGAAAGTGTGAATGCATCACTTGAGCCACAACTGGGTTTTGAGGTCCATGGGATTTTTTGTTTGTATAAATAAGGAGAAGAGGAAGCTTTTATTCTTATTTCAGCAGGATCAACCAGATTGTATTGAAACTTAAACTTTAGCAATTAATTTGTCAAAAACATGTGAAGCTGAGATTAGACTGGAAGAGGGTAGGAGTGAAGTTCTGTGAAATTGCTCAGTTGATTTTCACTGGAAGAAACTGGTTTATCAGTATCATGTGCAGTAGTATAAACCCTGCAACCAAGGCAGGAGTGAGTTGATATGTAGTAATAGCTTTACAATGTAGGAGAGACAAGTAGAAATCTTGCCAGGATTTTTTAAACCTCAACCTCAGGCTGTCTCTAAAACTATAATTATTCAGCAGCTGTAAAAACCTGCAGTGTTCAAAATGTGTAACATGGATATAAGGATGTGCAGAAGTCAATCAAAGAGGGAAAGAGAAGATCCTTTTAATGTCAAAAGTGTAAAAGATCTCAGAATTATGCTGAATGTTCTTGTACTGAGATCTTTGCCAGTCACACTCACCAGTACATTCTCATTGCTCTCCTTAGGTGAAGTGACCTGTCTGCTCACATCTTATACTTGTGTTCAATTTAATAACACTTCAAGATGAAAATCAAGTTTCATTTCTGTATCCATACAATCACTTTCATTAAACAATATCCATCCAAGACTGGAACTTCAGTTTTTCTACCCCTAGGATTTCACAGATAAAATCGGTCAGAACTTCCCCAGTATATGATAGAATGCCATAGCAGCAAGTTAGCTACATGTACTAATATTTTATACCTACGCCAAACACAGGAAATAGGCTTCATATCCAAACTTCTGAACATCTGGAATTATATCTGATAATCCTGATCACCAGCAATATGTGAATATATGCATCCTCTGAATCATTTACCCTGCACTGATGTATTTTCCAAGATTCACTAAGGGGTTGAAATAAGCACATATTTTATTACACATCACAATTATTGTATTACACATAGATATTTTTTCCAATGGAATTCTTAAAGCAGGGTTTATGACTCATGTAACTCATTAATCAGGCTTGTGAAAATTGGAACATTATTCAGACACTGGAAAATCCTGTTGTTTAAGCAAATTTATGTTGTTTAGGAAATAAAATCCTCTACTAGTTTTGAGTAATCTTAACTTCTGCTGGTGCTATAATTTATACTTCTTTTTAAAATCACTTGCCAATATTTTACACCAAATCATGACCATGTATTTTACGAGGCAATATCCATTCTTTATATGGTGAACTGCAAGGCAAAAGCGCTCTCAGCTCCAGATTAACAGAGGTTTCTGAACCAGCCCCAGATGACAAAATATAAACTTTTCAGAATCATTTTTCAGGTTTATGGAACCATTAAATTCATGTATATCTCTTAAGAGAAACAGAATTCACACTTTGGGGAAGACCAGCAAGAAAACCGTTGTTTTCTGCTATAATCCTGTATAATCAATTTTCCTGCTATAATCCTACCATCAAATGTAATTTGAATGCATCAGTGGTGTCTATTTTAATTAGCAGGTAGGACCGTGTCACTGAAACCCCTGATCAGGTTAGCCACGAACCAGAGATTATCTTCCTTTTCTTACGCAGTTTTATTCCTGCCGTGTTATTTTCTGACGTAAGGATGCCACCTAGTGACAGTAACTATCAGCTTCTGAAAGTGGGCCTAAAAACTATAGCCTAAATCCACAAGGACGTGAAATATATTATTCTTAATGCTTGGTCAGTTAAGGGGAAATGAACCCATGCATAACTAAAAGGTAGATTTACTGCTGGTATTTCACTAAAGTAAAATATATCCAATATCACGATTTTAGATGGGTCAAATAGAGAGAGGGTGAATTTTTGAACACATGTATGATTTATTTGCACTCCACTACATGCAGGTTTTCAACAGTTATTGGCAATCAGCATATTATTTCTAATACTTTGCTACACTTGCTTCATTTGTGAATGCTATCTAAATCCTATGAAAATGGGACCCAATTTCTGTTCCTATAATTTTTTCAGGAAATATTCATCACTAGTTGTGCAGGATGGATGACATCTCAGATCCTGTCCCTACTCTGTTGAATATTTTAATGGTATGAAAATGAGTTATTGTCAGATCAGAGTAAAACAAGCTCTTTTTCTCTGTCAACCAAACAACTAAGCTAGCAGGATGTATCCACACTGTAGTTAAGTGGAACAGCTCCAGAAGGCTGACTGGAAAACCCCATTGGCCTCATAAAACATGTGCTTGCTTAGAGAAATAATTTCAAAAGTAGTAGGTTCTGCTTCTTCTCTCTCCAGCTGGGGAGATAACTGCCTCCAGTATTTTCACTATGTGCTTCACTAATTAATCTTTTTTTCAGCCATGTTTTGCACAGAGCCAAATCTGATAACTGTGCTCAGGAAACTCCCCTGTTTGAGGTCCAACCTGTGGATTCAGGTATAGTTTAGCTTTGAGCTGTATTCAAGCATCGTAGCCCAAATCAGTGGTTCAGTGAAGCCATGACATTCTTTTCCGTAGAACTGCATCTTCTGAAACCTGCTGTTGCATTTTCATCCCATATTCTGGCTCATAAACCTATTATGTATCTTCCAGTTCTGGAACCAACTGATTTGTTGTTTCTCATTAGCAAGACCAGGACACATTTGGAAATGCCCAGAAGTAAAACACTGGTCATAGTCCTTGCACTGGTGAAAATTTAGGTAGGTGTCTCTGGGGCTAGGCACTGACTGGATGAGAGTGAGATCTTTGAACTTAGATACCTGATGTGGCAGAAGTTAACATGGCAGATCTAGTTAGATGTTAATTTAAGGGCTTCATGTATTGTGTGTGAATCTATCCTGAAGTCATTAAGTCAATTCTGAAAATAAGGCTGAGCCCATAAATGAAAGTTAAAATTCTTGTCCTCATGCCATTCCAACTGTAGATGTTGCAGTGCCGGTAGAAGCAACATCCATATGCTCTTGAGACCATACGTAACTTACTGATTTGCCTTACTTGAATTTGAACAAATTCTATTGTGCCATGTTTATATTCTGTCATAGGCAATGCAATTAATACATAGAGCATTACCAAATTGTTTTGTTTTTGTTCTTTAATGTATGGTCTGCAGGTGGTGAACTTTTTACTGGTCTCTACAGTGACTACTGGGGAAGAGATGCTGCTCTATTTCGTACCATGAACCACATGGCCCATCTCCGAACAGAACCTGACAGTGAGCGCCTGTTGAAAGGTATGGGAAGGAAGAACCAGAGGTGTTCCAGATTACTAAACAATTTCTGTTTAACCAGAAATTAAAATATATTGTTCATGCATACATACATCCATTTGGAGATTAAGTTTTTTAAACTATTTTTTCATTATTTTTTTCGTGAACCCCCTATCAGGATGCTTATATTGAAATCTTTACCTTGATTACATTTTTGATTTAACAAATGGAACTTTTACATCACTCATTTTTTACTTTTAACATTGCTTTTAATTTACACTCTGAATGTTCTATACTATTTCGTGATATGCCTGATCTATGTAAAATATACTCTATTTAATTAATGGCAATTCATGAGAACACACCATTCTTTTTTTTCTAGATGAGATCATTTCATCTTTATGTTGCAATTAAAAAACTCAATCTTTACCAAATTGTGTTGTAAAGAGATGTCATGCAGTAATGTAAAATAAAAAAATGTATGATGATCATACAGTTAAATGAAGCAAAGTTAAACCAGGTAATTTTAGAGAAGAACATTTGAGTATTCCACAATAAAAATATTGAGAAAAATCATATGCTGGGAAATTTGGAAATTGTTTCATACTCTTCAACATGAGATGTCATTGAATTTCAAAGTTTTTGTGAAACAGAGAATCAGACTCTTAATTTGTTTTGCTCCAAACATTTTGCAATATTTCATCAAATTTCACAGCAGTTTTCTAACAAATCAGAAGAGAGAAAATAGTTCTTCTGAACACTTCTTCTTACATGAATCTCACCTAAGACTTGACTTAAACACTTTTTTAAAAGACAGTTTAAGTCCAATACCTAGATCCTTCCCGAAATGAGCATTCTAATTGGTTATATAAAGGACTGGGGTAACAACAATCACATGGATGTCCACAATACACAAATGAAGTTTGTCTTCTCTTCCATTTGGAAGTTTTCTTTATTTTAAAGAGAGAATTTTCTAAATTATTGTCTCAGACTTTGCTTTTCATTTTGTCTATACCTGAAATTTTAATTTGCAGAAAGGGAATATTTTTAAATGTATATTTAAAAAAATCAGAAAATTAGCAAGTGCTGTGTCAGTGTCTTAAAATGAAACTACCGTTTTCACACAGAACAGGAAGTTAGAAAATACTTACATCACCCACTGCTTAAGATATCATACTATGTGTGACTGACATACTCATTTAAAGAACTTGTAAAATCTTAGCTACAACTCAGTGTGATGAAATCATTCACAGGTCTGCTTGGTGTGGAGTTAAAACGTATACAGGCATGGACTGAACTCTGAGCTTAAGTTTCAACTTTGCAGCAAAATGTCGAACCAGGAGAAATTTCGAAAGCCTTTATTTCATGACAAAGATACACAATGCACCTTCTATATTTAAAAAGTATGCTCATATATTATCTTTTAGCTGAACTACCAGAGCTTTTTTTTTATCTAAAAGGGTTTTCGTCTGAAGTTGAAATTCCTACACTGGGTTTATATGGGATCAGAGTTTGTTATGTGAATAATAGTGCCGGGTTTTAGCCTAAGCCAAATTAAAATATATAAGCCCTGGAGAACAGGACTGGAAGAAGGTCTTTTTCTTGCACGCATACAAAGGAATATTGATTTGTGGATTGGAGCAATGAGAAGTTTTACATTAATGTATTCCACATGGTCTATAGATACTCACCTAGAAAATATTTTTTTTTCCTATTTTTATCACCCTATACCATTAGGTATCTCTCTGACTGACGGATCCCTGAATTTTTAATTTTATGTTTTTCTTTGCTGCCAGCTGATTTTAAGAATTGAAATCTGTAAGAGAATATTTTAATAAACTTGGTTTTGATTTATTTTTGTTTTCTTTTAAAGAACCAAAATTTGTTGGCTCATACATGATTCCTGACAATGAAGACCATGATGACAACAAGGTGTATTTCTTCTTTACTGAAAAAGCATTAGAGGCCGAGACAAGCGCTCATGCCATATATACCAGAGTGGGACGTGTATGTGCGGTAAGATCTTTCTTCTGATTCCCCAGCTAAATCAAAAACAAACAAGCTTCTGTCTTTGGTCGTTCTTCCCCAGGCAAATATGGCATCTATTATAGGTGTGAGAGTAAGCTATAGGTCTGAATGAAAATACTACCTCTGAACAGCCTCAAGCATTAGAAAATTCAGAAGCGATCTGAAATCTGGGCTTGAAACTGAATTTTACTGAGAGAGGAGGGCAAAATTCAGACAACTTGTCATTCAGTTCCATATCTCTCTGTGCTGATACGTGGTAGCAGTAATAGCAGTTGCTCACAGGACTCTCTTAACATCCGTATTCTCAATTTAAATCAAGGGTCCATTGCCCTTAGTATTGGTCTAGGTCCAGGGCCTCTTGCAGCTCCCACAGCTGACATACACTGTCATCCCCTCACATTCCTGGTGACAGGACCAGGCCAGCCACCAGTCCCCTCTGACATTCCCTCTTGCCTTCCTATTCTGTCAGCAAGAGGCAGATTTAACTGATCTCCATTTGTGCAGGGTCAATGGCTGTCCCAACAGAAAGCTGAATAGGACAAGAGACAATGGGCACAGATTGAAACACATGAAATTCTGTATGAATGTAAGAAAACATATTGTTACTGTGAGTGTGGTTGAGCACTGTCACTGGTTGCCCAGAGTCTCCATCCTTGGAGATATTTAAAACCTCACTGGACATGGCCCTGAGCAATTTGCTGCACAACTTGCTCAAAGCAACTCAGTTTGAGCAGGTCAATTGGACTAGATGATCTTCAAAAGTCACTGCCAAATTCAACTATTCTGTGATTCTGTAAATTAAAAAAAAACCAACTCTTTCTGATGTATTAATGATAGAAAGAGTGCAGCATCAATCATCTATAGAGTGCATTATAAATAGTAGCTAATTAATGTTTTAATTTCGTGTCTCATTTATCCTCTTCTCAACATCAATTAGGGAAAATTATGAAGATAAGAAACTAGAATAAAGGATTGACCTGTCCCTCAAATTAGGTTTCCCAGAAGAAGCAGAAAACTCATGAGGAAAGACTTTGATTCCTTCCACTGCCCTGCAGTATTGTCCGTTTCCCACTCAGACCACACTCCTAGTGTGTTGATCTCATCTCTTTTTGGCTCCCTAGGCCCGCACACAGGAAGAACTCAGTTGCTAGAGAGGAGTACTTTTAACATATGGTCTCCCAGATCAAGCTGCTCATAATTGGTCCTCTCCGAACAACTAATGAAGTTTGGGTGCATTCCTTTCTTTTTTTTACTGAACTGTAGTACGGCTGATGAGAGGAGCTCTCCCATTCCCACTGGGACTACTTCTGCTTGATTAAAAGAAGGAATGAGTTTATTTCTTAGCATCTGATTTTGTTTCTAAAAAAATTGCATTCCTCCTCTTAACTGTAGGGGATTCATTACTTAAACTACTGGGTACAGTGCAAGATTCAAGTTAAAAATCTTCTGTCACCTCAATGTATGGTATATGTCACATATGCTCACAAGCATATTACCCATTAAAATTTCTTAAGGAGTGCTCATGTGTAACTTAAAACATCTGACGTATACAAAGTACCAAATTTCAGCCTAAGACATTAGTGTCCACGAAGCCAGTTGGCTTTCTAAATTCAAGCCTGCATTAAGATCTGAAGAAGAATTCTTTGGTCTATGTTTGGGTAGATGTATGAATAGATTATTTTAATAGTTCACTCTAGTCTGAAATATATCCACCTGAATGTCTTATCTCCAGCCATGGGTTAAATCAAAATCCCACAGAACTTTCTATTTCACTTGTCCAAAACTCTAAATACTTTATCATCTGGACATTGACTTCACAGCAGTATGCTATAATTCAGATTTGATTTAATGAATACAAAAAGAAAATAGCTAGTTGGTGACTCAAGACCTGGCTTTTTTTTCCATTTTTTACATTTTTGTCTAAGCTGTGACAGGTTTCGTAACACAGAGGCAACTACACCATGCATTTCTACTTTTCTGAGGAAAACAAAGCTCTGTTTCTGTGATAGCTGTCATGGTTGAAACAAAAGTCATCCATAAATCACACAGTCGCTCTCTCACTCCCCCACTTCTTGCCCTCCCCCTACACCTGGAGGGATGGAGAGGAGAATCAAAAAGAATGCAACTCCCACGGGTTGAGATAAGAACAGTTTAGTAACTAAGGTATAACACAAATCACTGCTGCTACCACCAATAATAATAATGATAAGAGAAAATAACAAGAGAAGAGAATACAACACCTCAGCACCAGCCAACAGGTAACTCGCACAACCCCACCCAACTGAGCACCGACCCATACCTTGTCCAACCCCACAGTGAACTCGCCCTTCCGGGTAACTCTCCGTTACATCCTGGGCATGACGTGCTGTGGTATGGAATACCTCTTTGGCTAGTTTGGGTCAGGTGTCCTGTCTCTGCTTCCTCCCAGATTTCCCTCCTCCCTGGCAGAGAGCATGAGACTCAGAAAGTCCTTGGTTGGACTAAAACATTGGTGTTATCAGCTCTGTTCCCAGGCAGAAGTCAAAACACAGCACTGCACCAGCTACTAAGAAGGAGAAAAATAACTGCTACTGCTGAACCCAGGACAGAGCTCAGTGTGAAGCTGAGGAAATCAATTAATTTCAGCAGTTTAGAATTAAGTTGTGAGAGGGGTTTTGCAAGTTTAATACAAAGTCTTCAACAGTCAGTTACACAGCCTACCTAAATGCAAGGCCATAGCCTTGGGGATGCTACCCAGAAGTTACAGAACCTGATTACTGATTGGTACTAAATGCCCTATTCTCTTAACAGTCCAAGAGACACAATAACAAGAAAAAGATGAGACAGCCATAACAAAGCAGGAATTATTTAAAGTTATTGATAAATTTTTAGAACACCATGTAGGCAATTGCCCTAGGCTTGCCCCAGCTGCACCAGCTCTATAGACAGATTCAGGGCTTCAGTTTCCAAACGTGTTTATCTAACCCTGCACTGAGCTCCTAACACAATGCTAAACTTTGCCAAAGTACTCAGTAAATCCAGCTAACAAAAAAAAAAAAAAGAGAAATAAAAAAGCTTTACAACAGCTGCATAGTTAAAACTACACACGGATGTGGTACAGAATTAAAAAATTCTTATAAACCCACAACTCTTAATGAGACCTGGAGTTGATCAGTGCAATCCTGCTTGGAAACTGACTCCAAAGAAAGTATACTAGTAATAGACATGTGGTTTGAAAATGCATGCTTTTGACATTAAAAGATACAATGAGTGGCTAATTCAGCAGAGATGTTTGTGCTTCTAGACTTACTCATTCAAATTACCATCAGTATTTTTTTCTCCTTACACAGAATGATATGGGAGGCCAGCGAATGCTCGTGAATAAATGGAGCACCTTCCTCAAAACCAGGCTAGTTTGCTCTGTGCCTGGGAGAAATGGAATTGATACGCATTTTGATGAATTGGGTAAATATCCTAGACTGCAATAAACTTAAAACCATCATACAAAACACACTTTCATAATAACACATATGACTGTCAAATATTGTATTTGTATTCATTAACAGGGAATGGTTGTTAAGGTTTTGTTTCCAGTTTATATGAACTTCTATATATATGGAATTGACTATCATCAATTGTGCCTTTATGTATTGCATTGTTTATAAAGTTTGCTTTTTAAATCTGCATAAAATTTAACAGCATATACAAGTAAAATAGGATTACACTTTTAACAAACAGTGAAGTTTCTGTTTTGGGGGCTGAGAAAAGTAATCTGCTACCATTTACTTTGAGTTTAAATTTTTCAGAGGATGTTTTTCTGCTGCAAACTCGAGATAACAAAAATCCAGTGATATTTGGGCTCTTCAACACTACAAGGTAAATAACTGGAAGAAATATTAGCAACCACAGATTAATGTTTGAACAACCTATTGAAGAGAGAGAAGCTGCATTATAAATATCCCTTAGCAAATATATAGTAAACAGTTTAAGCCCTGTTATATTCACAGCAGTCTTCCTTGTTAATGTAAAAACTACTCTGATACTGAGGAGCTTGAAGTCTTATTCAGTGATCCATTCTATGTGGATCACAAATTAATTAAATGTTTTTCTGCTCGAAAATTTCCTGGTGTCAAAGTATATGCACTCCTATGCGCTTATAACAGCAGCATATCAAAGCTACTTGTCTTACTTGAAGAGCTTCACTGTAATTCAAGTTTAAATAGACAAAGCTTAAATTCCTACTAACTTCCGAGTGAAGATTAAAGCACCATCTGGGATGTTGCTGGTGGCCTCTTCCACTGCAGCCCAGTTCAAGTGCAAGCACACAGTACCAGTTTTTAGGGCATCCAACTGTTTTTTCAGGATGTAAATGGTAGATCAGCTGTGTTTTTGCCACTATCTCACACTCCTGATTTATTTTTTCTGGAATAAATTGAAGCCAATCTAGTTCTTTAAGGATGCAATCACTTAGCATGTCCTACTGGGTCCCCATGCCAGCAGAGAAGGGCAGGCACCTAATTAAAATGTTCTGGATCACCTTCTGGAGTCTTCAGAGGTGATTTCTTTATAGACAGCACTGACACTTCTTAAAAAAAAAACATTAAAAAAAAAAAAAAACCAAACCCCTGAATTGCTTCTGTGCAATAAATTGAATAAAATTTATAAGTAAATTTTATGTGGATTGATCTACATAGAGTGATCTTGATGACTTAATAACATCAACCAACATTCCCATTCAGTATAAAAAGACTCCTGTTCATTTCAGTCAGCAGTGGTTGATTTCCATATTCCCAAAATAACAAGAAAAATCTTAGAGAAAAAAAAACTGTTAACTGTTTAAGTCACTAATCAAAGATGTATAAGACCTGGATTCAGTGATTTATAAATCACTTTGTGATTATAAAGACGTGATTTAGAGCCTTTGTTCACCATTTTTAATTTTGGGGGCTAGAACACAGAGCATCCTTAAAGAAATATTATAAATATAAATACATTAAAGTCTTTGTAAAGAATAATGAACACAGCAGTTATAAGAAAAGCATATGAGAAAAGTAAGTAGTGTTTTTCTCCCTGAATACTGTTGAAATTGGACTTATTTTTAACTACACAATAATACCAGTATTATATGTACAGAATGTGACATAACACTTTAATAATGTCTTTGAATTTTGCTTCATAGCAATATATTTAGAGGATATGCTATATGTGTTTACCACATGGCAAGTGTCCGAGCAGCTTTCAATGGACCATATGCTCATAAAGAAGGACCTGAATACCACTGGGCTCTATATGAAAGAAAAGTACCTTATCCTAGACCTGGTTCTGTAAGTACAATCTATTTTCCACTGCTTTGCTGTGTAAATGAACATGGGAAGAAAAAGAAAACTGCTGCTAATGTAGAAACATCTTCCTGACTTCACAGTCCAATATATGTTTATTTGAATATTTATATACTCTGCATTTCTGGAAAAGTGTGGAATGGTTCAGCAAAAAGTTTAACCAAGTACGAGATGCACACCTTTCCAGCAAGAAAATTGTGGGATTATATAGGGGTTTTCAAAATCCTGGTGGAATTTGAATTTAATAACCTTGCGTCTAGGTCCAAAGGTCCTAAAGATAGGACCCTAGGAAATAGGGGCAGAAAGAGGCATCCCTAGAAGATGGGTCTGAAGCTGCATTCAGAAACAGTAAGCGTGTTACCTGGGAAGGAGTCTCTTCTATTGAGCCTGAAATAACTGTTCTAAATTTGGCTGCTGACATATTTTTTGCATCTGACCCCTGATAACTTTGATCTAATTGTCAAAGAAATAAATGAAAAGTCAAATTTATTAAAGGGCATTGAGTGAACCATGGAGATTTTTTCCTAATGGAAGTTTCTGGGGAACAATAAAGCAAATAAAGAGAAAATAAAGCCAGGATGAACTAGAAACATGTACCTATATTTACACTGAAAAAAAAAAAAAAAAGTATTTAAGATACCTGCAATATTTTGCAATGTAAATAAGATCATTACTGGAAAAAAACAAGCTTACCCAAACCAATTCACTTATTTTCTATTGCTGCTGAAACTAGGACATTTAACAAGTGTTAAGGGAAGTAAAAGAAATAACTAAAAAGATGCTCCACTCTTTCAAGATCAGGTGGTTCTTGTTCCTTTTTTAAATCTCTTTTCAAAAACGATCAAATTTCAACATTGCCATAATTTAGATTGATGTACAGGTTAGAAAGGAGACACAGATTTTGTTTAAAAATAACTAATCAGAATAAATACATTTCTAGTCAAGGAATAAATCCTCCACCACCTAAGGTCCTTGTCTCATGTAGGTTCTTTCTAGAAGCAATGGAACAGCTTCCTTACAATGCATTGTTTTGCTTTCAGACATCACAGAGTGATATTTTATTACCCTCAAATAGGGTTCCTGAACTTTTTAACATTCTTGTAGTGTACCGTTTACAAAGTGTATAGAAACATTAAAACAATGTTGCAAAGAACCAAACTCAGCAAAATCACTCATGCTTTTAATTAATTTTCACACAAGTTTCTTTACAAGCTTCCTTTTTTTTTGCAATGGACTTTAAGTGAAGGAAAGAAACAAGATGTATTTTGAAATTTGAATTAATCTGACAACTGCTGTAGCATACTCTGCAACCATACAAGTGCTGTAGTGAGTTACTCCTGAGAGTTGTTAGATTTTTCATTCTGTAAATAGAAATTTTGGAGGAAATATCAAACTCATTACTTAGAGACAGGTAATTAATTTCTACAAGGAATTCCTAATTTCTAGTGGGTTTCTCAAAAGGTATCACAAGTAATCATCTCAAACCCTTTCCCATTTCACTCTTGCTTT
The DNA here is from genome assembly GCF_037157495.1 of Lathamus discolor. Lineage (NCBI taxonomy): Eukaryota > Metazoa > Chordata > Aves > Psittaciformes > Psittacidae > Lathamus > Lathamus discolor. Next base: position 34,299,038 of record NC_088884.1, on the reverse strand, counting down.
AGATGTTTCTGAAGTTTACATTTCTGTAGTATATGAGCCCATGAGTCTCAACCCAAGTCTGGGGGGTGAGGAGAGCAGCCCTGTTTTCTGCACTGCTTGAGAGAGTTCCCTTTGCATTGCAGGGCCCCATCAGCATCTCAAAGAAAAGGCACAACAGGGGCCTTCCTCACCTTTCCTTTCCTGCTGTGAGTCAGAAGCCCCGCAGCAGGGAATGTCAGGCTACCCCAGAGAAGCATCGAATCCAAGATTTCTTTTTCATCCCATGACTTTTGGGAATACAACTAATGCAACCAGGGTAATTGTCATCTCTTGCAAAGCTGCTTCTGGTTACACTTGCAGAAGGTCTACCCCTTATCATGCCAGCATAGTGCAGATTTTTCACTGTAAGATGCAAAGATATTTCTAATAGCTGTTTGCCTAAGCATCCCCAGTTTTCACACTTCATCTCTTTATCTTCTCGCAGGCTAGGGGCTTGCTCTCTTGAGTTTAACAATGGAATAAACAGCTGCATTAACAGAGCATTACTTTCAGTGCTGTTTTTCCTTTGCTAACTGAATCAATATTCTCTTTTGTACTAAAGTCAGTCATTTGCATAAACAAGCATTGCATACAATTCATTTATCACTGAATCACAGGAATGAGAGGTGAAAAGGCCTATTAGGTTATCTAGTCCATGCTGGTACAGCCTTTCTCCCTGTAGTGTGATTTTAAATGTATGTCCTATCTCATTTTAAAATAATGATTTTCTTTAGAGCTAGAGAAATAAGTCAAAATGCAGAAGTGAATGCTCAAAAAAAGAGATTATCTGGGATGTAAACATTATGAATATGATTTTGCCATCTTGGCCAATAAGCTACCGCTGTAGTAGTGCTGACATCAATACCAAATATTTTTGTTTGCTTGTTTGATGTAGATCAAAGTCATTGGTATTGAGTCAGGATAAAAAATAAGTAAATTATCACATTTTGAACAAAATGGTTCAATTCAAAGGAATTATTGGTTTCCTATTTCACATTTTATCTAGCAAACCTACAGTTTTTACAGTTATACTAACCGATGGGGCAGAACTATGCATGGATTGCAGAGTGACAGTATATTTTGCATATATTATATGGTCCAAGTTCTTTAAGCAGTATTAATTTATTTTTTTTCCAGGCACTAGAACACCTCACATATGTTATTTGGACTAACATTAAACACAGGCATGAATTCAGTATTAACAACTACAGCCCTTACATTGATATCTCCTAGCATTGAAGATTAAATGGTGGGGTTTTGGCAGGAAGGAGAGAACACTGAGCCAGTGCTTCAGCAATGTTGACAATGATTTACAGAAAGGCTGCCCTAAGTTCCACTCACTTTGCCCTAAGTTCCACTCCAATGCTTCTCTCCCTTAGCTCCCTTAGAAAGGCCGCACTTGGGTCAGACTGGATTGCAGCCACCCCAACAGGCAAGACTTAGAGGCTGAAACAGATAGCAAAGCACAAGTAATTTTCGCAGTGTCATGGAACAAGTTAGATGAGGAGGTCTTTTGTGGGTGTTAGTCAATTTAACCATATTCATCTCTGTCTGCTGCAGAGTACATCAGAGGCTGAAGGAGCTGGATCTGCCAGATACATGCAAAGTATTAATAAAAAGTATTAATTGAATAATTTTTGGCTGCTCATTTGGGGCACAGTTTCAAGGTCTTTTCAATGTTTTTTCCAGTAGCATGAAAGAAGGCACGTTTTGGGCTGTAGCCCACAATATTAGGTTTCACACCTAACGTTCAGCTTATTGGTAAACTCAGCCCAACTCCCTTTTCCATTACAGGAGTGACAGTGACAAAAGGCTGAAAATTGCCTCCTCTTAGGCATTTCTGAGAGTCAGCAGTCTTTAATCTTAGCTAGTGAATGGGTAAAGATGGAGTCTATAAGGAATGTGAGTAGAACTTAGATGAATAAACAGAAAACCACTGTTAAGAGTCACACAGGTTCTGACAGACTGCAATCCACTGCTTTCTGAAGTCTGCTTGAAGCACTGCTTCTGCCACAATCTCTGCTCCTGTTTTGCTGGTTCTTTTAGTGCATTTAGACTGTGATGCTTCTGGGAATGACATCAGTTACCTCAAAACGGGTGTTGATAGCCTTCAGAGATGGATGCACCTACAGTGTCCTTTCTAGAGTACTTCATTTTATTTAGTTAAAAATGAAAACCCTGTGAAAGATTATTTTTATTAAATCTCTCCAGGGCTAGAACTTTGCAAAGGGAACCTGGCAATGCCTATTCACTTGATATGCTGTGCAGTGCATGGCAAGCAGAGTCTTAGCCTGTCTTCATGATCCAGTTCTGTCTCCTTATTGCAAACAGCCGGTGAAATTCCATCACTAGGTTGATTAGACAATTACTTTAAAGTCAACATTGAACAAATACTTTCCTGTAGCTAAGCCCAAAAAGTGGAAACAAACATTACCCCACTTGACAAGTGCAGGAGTTGGTTATTGTCAATTACAGCTGACCTCAAGTTTAAAATTACTGTTTCCAGTAAACATAAAGACTATTTTATTTCATTTTATTGATTGAAAAATCCAATTTAAATAGGGAAAGGCTGCTACTGTGGCTTTCCTTGAAATGTTTCTTAAAACCACACTGTCTTATGAATATTTGGAGAAAGTAAATGGTTATTGAGATACTTCCAAGTTGATCATAAATGGTTTCAATTAGACATCATGAAGCAAATTGGAAATGTAGAATCTATATTCAGTTAGGGAACACTATATCCTTCACAAAGCATTCTAAAATTAACTTCTCTGTTTAATGCATTAAATTATCCCTAATTGCACATTTGACTGAAGGAGTAAGCCTCTTTTAATCAATCATTGACATGAAGTCTATTTGCTTTGCAAAACAGTAGATTGATCAATACAAACATTGGTATTTCAAGCTAAACTGTGATATATAATACTGTCCTCATGAGTTAGGAATTAGAATCAAATGTAATACTGTTAGAATACCTGAAATCAAGCATTACTCTTGCTGCTGGCATAATTTTTAAGTGTGCTTCACTTCTTATGGCAATACATTGTGCAATCAAAAGTAATAAGGGTAGAGATTGATGTCAAGCATTGGTGTTCTGTTGATTTTGCATGGTTGAGTCTCTGTCTTTCTCCTAACTGCCAGTGGCCATTTTGATTACATCTTCAGTATGAATTTGAGGAAAGAACCATTTTTTGTCAAAATCCAAAAGTGACACTATTTACTCTGCTCTTAGAATTCCAGAGAGGAAGGAGCTACTTCTTTCTAAAACCTGCAATGTCTCTTTCTTGGCTTCTCACAATTAATAATTTACACATGTAAAAGCATAGAGTTCACTGTCCCAGTTCTTACTGTGCCTGTTTTTGTGCCAGGTTTTCTGTAGACTTGTCATCACCCCTAAAAATATGACCTGTCTCTAACAATTTATTTAGCAAAACTTCAGGATAATCTATGTTTTATGTTTCTGCAGTGTGCCAGCAAGGTGAATGGTGGTCTGTACACTACCACCAAAGACTACCCTGATGAAGCTATCCATTTTGCCAGGAGTCATCCACTGATGTATCAGCCCATCAAGCCTGTTCATAAGAGACCAATATTAGTTAAAACAGATGGAAAGTACAACCTTAAACAAATAGCAGTGGATAGAGTGGAAGCTGAAGATGGGCAATATGATGTCTTGTTCATTGGTACAGGTAAATTAAAGAAAGCAAGGAAGATGATTTAATGGCAGGGGGGGTTACCTGAAGGATGAATGGAATTAATTTCTGCATAGTCTAAAAATAAAATTAAAAAAAAAAAATCAATACAACATTCCTTTTTAACAGCCATTCTTAACATGATTGCACCAGTCTTTGACTTACAGAGGAGATCAGTCATTCTAGACATGTGCTTTGCTGTCCTGATAACATTATACAGAACACTAGTGGTAGGGAAACATTTAAAGACTAAGAAAAGAAACTTAGATACAGGATTCCTTTTTTTTTTTTTTTTTGCCTTTCTTCTTTCTTTCCAAACATGCACCTAAAATTAAACTCCTGAACGACTGCCCTTATTTTTAAAAATTCAGAACACAATCACGTATCTGAGCATACTTCTGAGCTGAGACTGGAGACCTGAGAGAAACAAAGCGGATTAATGTGATTTTCAAAAAAATCAGATCGAGTTCCTGGCTTTATTCCACAATTTATTTTCCCCAGTTCTAGAAACCACAAGTCTAGCTGATACCGTTAAAAAGAAACTGCCAGCTTCCAGATTTGGATTATAACACAGCTCAAGGAAGGAAGGAGGAAATACCCAAGTTTCTTAAAAAGATACTGTTAGAAGTTTTCTGCCAAGTTTTCTTGTTCTTTTGTGCCATTTTCATATACTACAGGCATACACTTTCATAAGATAGAGAGAGCTTGTTTAAAGACGATTTGTAAACATCAAACAAAAAAATATGGTTAAGGTAAAATAGATTATAGTATTGTAGAACTGCAGTAACTCTAAGCAACCAGATGGAAAAACATATTCTAATGGTATTTGAAAAATAAGAAAACTGAAGAAAATAGGAGGAAAGCCTAGAACTAAACAAGACTTTAGTTACATCTAATCTATCTGGAAAAAATCCAAGGATTCATCCATTCACATTTTAACAATTTAAGAACAGGAGTGGTATCACAAATCATTTTGACCATTTTGTCTAGGAAAACAGTTACAGTAAATTATTTTTTACAAATTAAATTCCTCTGATAAGCACATTTCAGTGTTGAGAACATTCAAAAGAGGCGTGTTTGTACAACAGCAAAGGGTTATTTATACTAGTGCTGATTTCTATGGTTTTAAATGGCCTCAGTATGTTTTTGGTATTGGATTTAGTGTGGTCTATAAAACATTGTGCCATGTGGACTTATTTCTGTACAGCAGGTTTTATAATGGTGCCTAGATTTTCTCATATTTTCCACTTAAATTTATGATTGAGATATTGTATCAAGTATCAAGTACCCTTGTACACAAATCCTCTGTTCAACAAAGTTGAATTCAAAGGGACTTAACTGTGTGTGTTAGAGCTGTGCTGAGTGGCACCCAACAGCTGTTTAGTCTTCTTGAGATGTCTAATCTCAGGTGACAGGAAATTCCAGCATAGGAATTTGGGTTTTAGAAACTGAAACAAACCCTTCAATCTCTGCTTTGGCAAAGCCCCCATCAAAAAATGCACTGCTTCTCTTGGCAATATAATGTTAGAAAGGGTTAATATTTTTTTATCCAAGTCCAACACCTGCTGTGTAACATAAGCAAACAGCATCTTACAGCTGAGCAGGAGTTTCCTTAGGGTAGCAATGTAGGTTAGAAAAGTGTATAAAGGCAAAGTCTAAATGTCAGGGCTTTCACGTGCCTGTCAGCAGGATTTGAAGAGGGACTTACTTAAAAAATCAGATCTCAGAATGCAATTTATTTTTACTATTCTATCACAAAATGAATGCCTTTGATTATATATTCTGTTTGAGAACTGGTGTATGACCCCAGTTTAATGGTTCCTCTTTATGTTTGCCCCTTTGATCTTCTGCTGAACATTTTTGCAGTGCTTGTCTGCTTAATATTTCCTCTGTAAATCAAAGGTGACTGAAAGCAACAGAAGAAAGGAAGTGATATTTGCCATTGTTGATGACAGATTTTCAAATTAATGAAAGCAAGACTATTTTAGTAATAGCAAGAAAAAGCTGAAGTGGTAGAAGACCAGATGCTATTTGTGTGTTTTAATTTCCTGCAAGAATTGTAGTGACAGAAAAGCAGATAAATCTAAATTCCAATATGCCTTAGAATTTTTTGAATGTGCAGGTTTTTTGGTTCATCTTCCTTTGATTAACAAACACCTTCAGCTCAACAGCAGCTCAGTTTCCCAAGAGGAGGAGAAGAACTGGGGACAACTAGCCCCTGAAGGTTTTTATACTCCTGCTTGGAGCAATGGAGCTGCTGCTAAATACTAACTATTAAGGATAGTTAGTAGTTTCCTAACTAGTGTAAACACTCTGATACTGTTAAAGATACTTTACACTCCCTGGCCTTGATTATCTCAGCTCCCTGCTCTTGCAGGGGGGTTGGACTAGATGATCTTTTTAGGTCCCTTCCAACCCTTGGGATTCTGTGATTCTGTGATTCTCCTGCCTACTCTCATTTCTCTTCTTGAAATATGGTCACCCTTTTTTGCAGCTCACCAAGGAGTTATGACCCATAGCTTGAAAAATACACCTGACTTAATTATATAGCTCAGCGATATCTCAGTTGACCTGTATTTGCCAGGGACAAATTGTCCTATGTGTCTATTTTCTAAGAGTAAGAATCCTCATCACTAACCACAAGATTCAACTACTGGCACATATTTGTAAATTTATATCCATTATCAATTTGAAAAAGTCTTTTAGTGTATTTGAAACCATATAAATGTTTTGACCAATTATAAGCTTTAGTTTTGTTTTGCTTTGTTTTTCTTTTTTTTTTTTTTTTTTACCCATTCTCAGATAATGGAATTGTGCTGAAAGTTATTACAATTTATAATCAAGAGACGGAATCAATGGAAGAAGTGATTCTTGAAGAGCTGCAAGTATTCAAGGTGAAATGTGCTGTATATGAATCATATATACAAGTAATGAATTTTCTGCAGAAATAAGCGTCTAAAAAAATCTGAAGATAGCGAAATATATAATAGTTGTGTGCAGGAAAATTTCTAATGGTCCAGTTATTTTATGACAGAAATCTCTGTTTTCAACTGAAGTTTTTCTGAAGTGGAGTTACAGCCCAAGTAGTTTCAATACATGCATATTGCATATTGCAATTTTTAATCAGAAACTTGATGCATTTAATTCAGTTTTATCTCATATCCAAGTAAGTATTTAAATAAGTACAGAATGTGTACTACATGTACAAAAATGTGCCTACTACAATCTTGAAAGCTTAAAATGAAGTCCAGATAAAAAAAAAAAAAAAAGCCTAATCCTCAGAAAGTGTGAATCAGTTAATCTGTCTTTACAGTGGGCAAACCTGAGATCTAGTGAGGCGAAACTCTGTTCTGTTTAAGAATACTCCATACATAAAGTTCAGTATTAAACATGGCAAAGCTAATATAATGAAATCCTCTTAGAAAGTATTTACATCCCGCCACATTAGCCACACAGGTAAAGTAGGAGACTAATATCCAAACTTAGATATTCAAATCTGGCACCTGTATTTAGGCAGTGTAATCCATAACTTCTTGCCTGGATTAAAAATCACAGAAATTGCCCCTCTTGATAGAGCTGGTTTTCAATAGACCTATTAGGGGCTATGTTTTGCCATTGCTCCAGGAAGTATGAGCAGACAGGACAATGCTAAAAGAAGGAATTCCTGTTATTTTTATCTTATCTTCAATGAATGTTTTCTTATAAAGACACTCCACTTATCACTTTCAAGTAGGACAAAAGAGATTCAGTGGTGGCAAGAACTAATACCATGTTTGACAGCAAAATTGTAGTGCTCCTGTGGCTCCAGTAATCCTGAATTAAGTGTTGGCTGGTTGTCTTTAAATAAGCTCTTTTAAAGCAATGCAGTCACGATTTCCTCTTTCTGTAGCATCAGAACTTAAAGAGAAGCAAAGTACCTAGCAAAGCTGATATAATAAGTAAACACTACTACTAATTTACCTACTTTCTTGTCATAGAAAAAAGCTACTATTTTTTTCTGAGCAAGGAATATTTCCTATTTTCTAGGTGCCAGTTCCTATTATTTCTATGGAAATTTCTTCAAAAAGGGTAAGTATTTGACAAGTTTAAAATGTGAAGATTGTGACTCAAATGTAAATAAGCTATAAACTGTATAGATAGACAGTTGTGCATCATCTATTATGAGATCTTTTCTGGTACATGTAATCCTTTTGTAACATAAAGTGATAGTTATAGTGTCTGTCCTTTTATGAATCATTTATATTTTTCAACTCTACTGTTAAGTCCCCTTAGTTCGCATGATCATGCTTATCAAAGCAAGTTAAAACCAGCCTGTTTCAGGAGTTACTGGCATATTAATCACAGTAGGGACTAGCTTGGTGGGTATGACAGCTCACAGAAAACTTCCTTGCTGATAAATGCAGACAGACTTCAACCCCACAAGAATATCGGTGCAAAAAGAGCCTTGCTGGCTCTCCCACATACTCAGCTGCCCATGAAAGGCAGGGCTTTTGGATTTGACTCCCTTTTGGTTTTCTGCTAGTTTCTGCTCATATAAACACTCACTTTATTACTCTTGTATGTAGATTCTCATCTGTACAATATTATCATATCATCTCAGGATGAAGCCATTATAAACATAAGATCTTAATAGATCTTAGACATCTGGTGCAACATAGGTGAATATAAACATAGTGAAACACAAGTAACAAAGAATGAAAATTGCATTAATAGGAGGTGTGAGTGTGCCCCAAAAGATCATTTTAGTATTGGTGTCTATCAACTTGCATTGTTTCTGTAGGTAATGCAGAAAGACAAACTCCTCTTTGATGGTGACTCAGGGGAGGATCTTAGATGTAAATGTTCTGAATTATTTCCTGGATCAATCTATTTTTTTCCCATTGACCGTGAAAGCAGCTTTGGAGACTAGATTGTCTAAAATTGCACCTAAATGATTATTTAGAGGAAAACTTCAGTGTCATTGCAGATATTTGCATTACCTATAGCTACCAGTGAAATGTCATGCTAAAAGGGTTTGTGTTGGAAGTGTAAAGGGGTGTTGCTGTATAAAAAAGAAAGTAGTCTTTTGCCAGTAGATCCTGCTCCCGAGACAGCTGCTAACTTTTCTAATTCAAGTGTCTGGAAGATCTGAAGAGAGCTGTAAAAAAGCCACCAGAGCAATCCAATGGTTGGAGAATAAACCTACTTGTGAAAAGTAAAAGTAGCTTAACTTTTTCAAGATATCAATGAGAAGACTAGAGAGAACAGAATACTCAAACATAAAACTTTACCAAACAAAGTGACTTCCTAGTGTAAGTGTATAAAGATACTTGAACACTGATAGCAGAGAAATATGAGATTAAATAATCAAATTCAGCTTGTTGTATGTAGGTAAACAATCTTGAAATAAAATAGTTTTCTGATACTGAGGACAATTAAATGTTGGAATGCGTGTTACGGACAGGGTTGGCAACTAAGTAATGATCAGAAGCATAAGAGTTGAGTTTATGTGGAAAACGTTATGTAGCTTGAGCATTTTGGCTGATATCTTTTGAACTTGGACTTAGTGAGCCTGTGGAGAGCTGCTTGCTAGCTTTGTTGCAATATCCTTATAACACTAACCAGCCTTCACTAAGTCAGTGGTACAATAAAACATCATGTTTCAGGGCTGAGCTAGTTATCTGCAGTGGCTGGGAAGGAATGTTCTTCTTTGATGTTCAGTCGGCTAGATATAGAATGCTTCTTGCCCTCCTCTGATGGACCAAGACTTAGGGTAGTCTTCACCCCTGCTAAAAGATGAAAGAGAAAAATCCCATCTCATATGTCTAATTGAAAGTTTTGTTCATGGCTTCTGGAACAATCACACTGCAGCCTTTACAGACAAGAAAGAATTCCCGGCAAACAAGGATCCTAGGTTTCTTTTTCATTCCTGCTGGCAGACTGAGTTCCTGCCACTATAATCTGGTTTATCTCAGCTCAAAAAGTCTTCAAGCATTGCTATTACCAGTCTCTTCCAGGCTCTTCCCCTGACATTTCTGAAAGTTAAATTTCTGTGATCTAAAAAGATATAGGAGGTGTAATTAGGGAGCAAGATTGGACTATCTGGATTAAATTTCTTGTTTTGTGATAGGTAAATCAGACTAAATGAGCTGCCAGTATTTTCCAGCTTTAAACTATTTCAAAATATCAGATTTTGAAAGCTTGGTCTAAGAGTGGAATTATGGACAAATTTTAGCCATTAGGGTAAGCACAGTTTAAGTGTTCATTAGGAATCTTTTCCCTGACTGGTAAAACCATGAAAGTGAGCTGTGCAGAAGCAGTTCCTATAGCAGTGCACACTGCATATTCTGTATTCAGACTATTTACATTCACCAGTAACAGGATTTTTTTCTCAAATCCTTGTAAATTCAAGCTTTTCTTTTCTGAATTTATTATGCCAGCATCTTAAGAATTAGATTGATCATCTTTCATTTGATTTGAAAAGGACATTTATGTGAACTCAGGAGATTCAAACAGCCTTAGCACTAATGCTGCAAAGAAACCCCAAACTCTGCAAATAAATACTAAATAAGTAGATTATGACTGGCTAATTTGTAAAGAAAGACTGCACAGCACCAGGAAAAAATAAACAAACAAACAAGCAACAACAACAAAACCTCCAATCATCTATCTCGTGTGCACTGAGGGATTATACAAATCATACGGCACAACTGCTTAAGTGTATATGTGATCATACTGTAAGTAGCTAGATCAGGAACTAAACTTACTGATGATTCCCATATTAAGATTCGGGTTGCTTATAGTTCTTGCAAATTTGAATTTCTTTGTTTAAAGTCTTTCATGTCAGGTGTTTTCTGCAGATATGATAGGTGACAGAGAAGTGTAAAAAGGGAAGCATTGGAAAAAATCCCAAGGAAGAAAAATAAACTTAAAATCCTGCTTATTCAAACTCAAAATCTGAAACTTCAGAAGTGAGGAAATGCCAAAATAAACTTGTTCATTTTATCTTCCTTCTGTTCCTCTGTCCTCATGCAGGAGAGTTTAATCTGTAATCAGATATTTTCCCACAGAGTAACTCTGCCTCCCTCCGGGCACAGGCTGGATACACAGCTGGCAAGCAATGATAAAGCTAACGTTTCTTAAATAACTGCATTGGTAACAGGAGTTTCAGTGGAAATTCTAGGAATTTAATTGTATGTGATGTGTTTTTTCCAGCAACAGCTCTATGTTGGATCTGAGTCTGCCATAGCACAAGTTAAGTTCCACCAGTGTAACATGTACGGCACTGCCTGTGCTGACTGCTGCCTCGCTCGAGACCCGTATTGTGCCTGGGATGGGATCTCCTGCTCCCGATACTATCCCACAGGAATGCAGGCAAAGAGGTGAGTACTGCTGCATTCCATTATATCCTTTGTTACAAAATACCTTCATAAAGTGTTCCTACTGCAACACAAAGTACTTGGTATTCCCCCCCCCCCCCCCCAAAAAAAAAAAAAAAAAACAACCCAAAACCAAAAACTGAGCAATGAGAGGATATGCAAGCTGCTAATTTATTAGCACAACCTTTCGGGATTGCAAAGGAGAGAAAGTAATAAGATGGCATAAACTGCAGTACCAGAAATACTTCTATGAATGAAGCAAAGTCACATACTAATTATTTGCAGTAGGCTTTAAACAAACCTCTATTTCCTTCTATATATCTTGGTGTGAAAAAGAAAGATGCTTTACAACATCAGAGACATAGTTTGGTAGTATTATAAAGAAAATATATCACACTGCAACAACATACATAACAGCATTTCCAAAAGAAAGCAAAGAAGAATCTGTGCTAATAGCCAAATACCTTCACAACCAAAATGAAGCCAGAGTATCTGCTAAAGTTTAGACTTAAGCTTTCTCCAGTGAACTTATAAAGCCTGTGCAAACCTCATGAAGTTCAACAAGTCCAAGTAAAAAGTCCTGAAACTGGGGCTTCTTGTCCTTGTGCACACCTTATCTTTCCATGAACCTGGATGCACTAAAACAACGCACTGCTGACTCTAGCCAGGCACAACAGACATTTCTGTGGATTTCTCTAAAAGACAATGAGCACAGTCATGTTACATTGGGTAACACGACATTTTGGTTAAGGCACATTAAAAAGTAAAAATTAGTAATACAGCCAATGACTCATCATAATTAAGAATTTCTCAGACATATTGCACTAAGGCATAAGGTAAACCAAGTTGGAAGCCTACAGCACTTTTACAAGCATGATTGCACAGTATTCTCATGCCCTTTGCAAGCAGACCTAAGGGAGGAAGTGAACTCTGGTTGTATCCTCAATGTGAGAAGAGTCTGGCTAAAATAATAAGACCCCAAATTAAGACAGATGAGCAGCTGTGTAGCAGGCCAGGGAAATTTATTTCCTACCATATAAGTAGAAATTGAATTATCGTTAATTATAAAGCATATGGGTTTCTCATCCAACGATGTATAAGATGTTTGGGGAAGGGAGGGGGTTAAAATATTTCCCAGCAGCCTGCTAGGATGCTATATCAGCATTTACCTTGTTCTGCAGGCTACTTATTGTCTAAGAAAAGATAAGAGAAACTCAGTCAGTCCTGAACTCTGTTGTACATTTTTAACATATTTCTCGCCTAGGACAATTTCCAGAGTAGTAGCCTCTAAGTCCCCTGACACACGAATTTATCCAGGGTTGAGCGATATGGGCAGCACCCCAGGCATTTTCCTATCCCTTACCTCCCCAGCATTCAGCAGGTCAGTCTCTAAAAGAAGAAAACACAGCTGTTATCACCCTCATTCTCTTAAGATAATCACTGCATCAGTGAAGAAGGATTTGCACTCAGCTGAATGATACTGATGTCTGCAAAACTTGTTTTACATATAAGAGTTTGAGGAACAGCCAGAGGGATGGATGGCCTTTGCTTTGTTCACTTTGTCTCATAACTGAGGATCAGAGCATTTTAAACTTACAAACTTACAATAACTGTGTGGTACATTGAGAGACAGGGAGAACTACTCAGGCCATGTGTATGGAAGCTGTTTTAAGTTGCCTCCCATTGCACACCAAGTGGACAGCACTGCTGAAAAAGAAGTTCTCACTAGACAACGTGAAGTTTTCTGATGCCAGGTGACCCTGAACAAGTGATAACCTTGCCATGGCTGCCTTTTGCTCCAGCCGCCATTAATGCCACATCCTAGAGTGTACATATCTTAATTTGGCCTTGTCTCTGGGCTTCATATTTCTGCCCAAGCTGTACGAGTAATGTGAGTACAAAAGGCATTGGAGAGCACTTTGCTTCCCCTGTTCCTGGCAGCCCTCCCACCTTCATTGGGACTCACAGAGCTGTGCTTTACATTACAGCACACTTGAGCTGGTTTTAATACCCCCTCTATCTGTTCAAATGTGTCCTTCATAGAGTGCATATTTAGGTGGGCCTTTGACTTGTAAGAAGAGCCCTGCTAGTTTAGCAAGAGCACCTCTAAGAGCTCTCTTTTTAAAAAATTCTATTCCTTCTGGTGAAGAGTTGAAACAAATGTACAATGTGTCCTTCCCACTTTGATTCAAATGTTATCTGCTTTAGATCCTAATGCCTCCAAGGCATGACAAGTGTTTAGAGAATAGAAAAACAGGAAAACTGTAAACTAAGGCCCCAAGGAACAGGATGGAGAGATAACTGCAGCATAAATACAGAAAAACTCTGCCTGACAGCTGGTACCAACTTGTTAAGCTGTGAAAGTCTATATTATAATTCCTTTTAAATGCATAGCCTGGACAGTTAATCAGATAGAGGATTTAATTAAGGACAAATAAAAACTGAACCCAAAATCCTGTATTTTGGTGATGGTGGTACAATATCGTACAATGTCATGGTATCTACAGGTGCATGGCTCCTGCATACTGCAAATACTTAAGAAGCCAGAAGGAAATTATATTGCATCCAAATTCCATGACTGCTTCAGAAAGTAGAGGTCCAGGACTTCAGGGAATGTTTTAGTCCACTGTTACCTCTGCAATCTGGCATAAGCAGGTTCAATTTTTACCTAAACAAGCACTAAATTCTGCAAGTAAGATTCTTTGCTGTGCCAGCTCACCATTCAGGCTGAAAAAGAGCTTTAGTGATTTTAAAATGTCTTTCAGTTTGGGTAGGTCTTCTGGTAATCTGTGATTCTTTAGCTAATTTTAGGAAGCTGACAGTCACCCTCCTGCTTCCTCTCCCTCTCTGGTCTCTTTATCTACCATTCATTCCACCAGTAAGCACAGAAACATGCTCTTGCACTTTGCAGCTAGGTGCAGGTGCTATGCCAAATGTCTTTTTATTATAACATTTGGTCCAGCAAACCTTGACTGAGTCTACCAGTTTATTTATCCAAACCACAGTGATGTCTTTTCTCCCTGAAACTTTTTGACTTCGCCTCATCTATCCCTGGGAAATAATAAAGACACATGGAGATAATGGTGATGATGATGTCCACTGTATTTCTTTCTTGCAGATCATTTTTACCAAGTTCCTGAAAGCAGTTACAGACTGAAAGTTAATTAATGTAGTTATAGATTGCAAAAGACGCTTCCACATATTCAGTACGTTTGCTAGTCACTAAATTTTTTCCTTGTGGTACTTCATGTCAGAAACCGTCTTATACTCTATTATTCATGGAATTCTGAATTAAATGCTTACTAAGAAAAAGAGTACCAAATACCAGGCTTATGTCAGCATTTCTGAAATATGTTTATCTCCCAACATACCCCTCTCTTTAAGCACCTCTGCCCATTTTTTCCTTCTTTTTAAAAAAGTAGCAGGTGAAAGCACTGGTAAATGTTATCTTCCCCAGTCTTCACGCACACAATAGTAAAACTCCACCAAGCAAACATTTATTTTTCCAGACTAGTTCTGACAAATGGAGATTTATCCTGTTTTACAGGATGAGGATTTCTTTAGCTCTACAATGATCTCCAGGACTTAAAAGTAAATAATACATGCCTACTAACTGTCCTGTTCCTGCTAGGTAGGGCTGTTAGGCCTGACAGAAACAAAGTTTTCTTGTGGATTTTTCAAAGTCTAATGTCTGTAGTATTTTTGTATATTTGCGCAAGAAAATGTCTCTTCAGAATAATCTGTATACACAGATATACAAAGCTGGTGGCAAAATTATTCAGCACTGACACTTTGCAGAGTTATCAGTAAGCACGGCTGTAGTAAGCACTGTGATGCATACATTACAGTGAGAACTCCAAGGGCATGTTAAAGCTCTGTTGCTATCTCAGAATCTCAGGTTTTGTTTAATAATATGCATGCATTTTTAGCACTTTTGCTGAAAATGCCTAACACAGTCCTTACTGAATTTGCAGATTCCCTTGAAACAACAATGACAAAACATTGGTTTTGCTTTGAATATCAGTAAGGGTTAAAGATGTCCTCTTGGTCCACCAGCACCTCCGGATCAGAAGTTTATATGAGTGACAGAATTCACGAAATAACTCCTGTTTACTGAAAGTTTAGAAATATGAAGAGTAATATCCATCAGCAAGATCCTTAAGTGTAAATCCACATAGTTTCAGTAAATTCAGTTTGTGCCAAATAAAAATTCTGTCTTTTGTGTTCACATAACATTATTTAAGCATTATTAAGTATTAAATGCAAAGAATAACAAAAATTCCTGGTTTTGCTTTTTTCTATCATATATGATTTATACTCTACACATACTTGCTGTCTAAAATTTGCTGCCTTGTATATTTCTGTTAATCTGTTATGTATGGCATTGGTAATACCGTGTAAAATTATGCAAATATAGGAAAGGTACCCTTAGCACAACTAAATTTCAGGTTGTTGGAAATATGGCAAGATATAACATTCCAATAGGCTCTTTTGTTTCCCTAGTAAACAATCTTAATTTTATTTATCAGGATACTCAGAGGAAAAATTTGCTATGTAAAATCACAGTTCTTCTGGGAATGCATTGTACAGTTATGTTTTTCATTATTTTTCTGCAAATGCATATAAAAAACTCAAAGCCCAGAACTCACAACAGTTTTTCTCTCAAAAACCAATCGCATTATTTCCAGGTCACAGTCAGGGCTCCCAGGTTCTTACCACAGTTCCGCCACTTGCTCACTTTCTAAGAATGGGCAAGTCATGAATATGTCTGTTTCCCTGTCGAGAAAAATAAGCTTAACAACTGTCTGCTACATAGATGTAATAAGGTACTTGCTCTGCTATTTGAGATTCCCAAGTGAAAAAAATAACATGACAGCAAAGGATAAAAGAACTACCATTCACATACATGGCAAACTGTTCGAAAATAAACGAAAGAACATTTCCTTGGCTTCCAGAAAGAGAGAACCCAAATAAAGGCTAAAGGTCCCTTTGACCCTTCCTAGCATTGAATATTGCCCAGCTGGTTCAGAAGGTCTTGGTTAGTAGTTATAACATTAGTGTAGTTAGTAATGTATAAACTGGACACATAGTTCTGCGTCTTCCCCAGACGAGTGTGTTTCTTTTACTCAGACATGTGATTCCCAATAGCTTGAATAGAGAGAAAATACTGTTGGATAAATGTTTACTTCTCTAAACAATCCTAAAGTTTTAGGAACCAAGATTTAGCTCTTTATGTTTTTAATGAATGCCACTTTAACATAAACCAAACAATTTGTAAGCTAAACGTGTTATCTCAAACACTTCCATCTTTTCCCCTCCAGACGTTTCCGCAGACAAGATGTTCGACACGGAAATGCAGCGCAGCAGTGTTTTGGCCAGCAGTTCATTGGTAATCTACTCACACATTTACAAATTACTAGCAAATGCCTGGAGCAGAGAGCACAGGCTTTGCCAAGAATATGAGCCAGGCCATGATGTCACCCAAGTTCTTTTACTGGCATATTCCTGTAATAATTTACAAGAGTCATGGGAGCCCATGTTGTCCAGGTCTAAGCATGACTTTGTTTTGATGGCAGGTTAGGTGGATCCCACAGAGTTCATGTAGCTCTGCAGATTTTTCATTCAGACTAGGGATGTGGCTAATGCACCTCAAGGGCTTCCAACAGAAATGCTAGTGGAAAGATTGTCCAGGGATAAGAAACAACAGGCCTGTATCCTGAAATGAATATGAAATACTGCCAGGACACTCAACCAGAATTGAAGCAGACATGGGCAATGACATGTCAGAACACAGATGTGTGTTTATGATCATCATCAAGATTTGTCCTAAAAAAAGATTGAGTACTGTGTCTAATGCTGTTTGCTTTCCAAACCTCAAAAAGGGATGATTTCAAACATCCATACTGAATATGGTAAAACAGACAAAAAACAGTTGTCTGGACTTCCACAGTCTTTTGCTGGATAACAGCCTATATATTTGTAGAAGAAAATAAAAATCAAATAGAAAAGATTCTTTTAGATAGATATTTTAATATATTAAATAGTACATAGATATTTTACCAGAGAAAGATTCATTGAAGTCCATAATGCAGAATACAGTAGATATTGGAAAAGTGTATTCTAATATGAAATAGTAATTATAACCTAAGTTCGGAATACAACTGAAAAATCACAATGATAACAAACCCTGTAATTTTAGGGTGCAAAACTGATTCATCTCAAGAACATTTCTCACTGCTATGGACTAAGAAGTTTTCATTAAGGCAACTGGACTCCTCCAGTATAACATCTAGCTTATCTTCCTCTAGATGTTTTGTTGGATGCAAAAGCAGAATTGAGTTTTAATTAACTTCATTCACCTTGTTCTTATTGGCACCCTTGGGCCAAAACTTTACATGTATTTAACATATATATTTATAATATTGGTTAGGGTATTTCCAGGTGTTAAGAATTTCATTCTGCAAAAGTCTATGTGCTCTCATTTTCATCTGGTGTCCTCAACATGAGAAGGACATGGAGCTATTGGAGCAAGTCCAGAGGCGGCCACGAGGATGATCAGGGGACTGGAGCACCTCCCATATGAAGACAGGCTGAGAAAGTTGGGACTGTTCAGCCTGGAGAAGAGTAGGCTGCGTGGGGACCTCATAGCAGCTTCCAGTATCTGAAGGGGGCCTACAAAGATGACAGAGAGGGACTTTTCATCAGGGGCTGTAACAATAGGACAAGGGACGATGGATTTAAATCTAAACAGGGAAAGTTCAGGTCAGATATAAGGAAGAAGTTCTTTTTACTGTGAGGGTGGTGAGGCCCTGGCACAGATTGCCCAAAGAAGTGGTAAACGCTCCATCCATGACAGTGTTCAAGGGTTCAAGGCCAGGTTGGACAGAGCCTTGGGTGACATGGTTTACTGTGAGGTGTCCCTGCCCATGGCAGGGGGTTGGAACTGGATGATCTTCAGGTCCTTTCCGACCCAAACCATTCTGTGATTCTATGTTTATATTTAAGCGTGTATTGAATCTGCCTGTTTCACTGAGTGACAATGAAATAGATGAACTATTCATAAAAACCAGGCATAAGCAATTAGCAATGTGAAAGGCTGAAATCTGTTTCTCTGTGTATAATTTTAGCTGAGTCACAGCATAATTCCATCCATTTACTTTATGACCAGATCCTGTAAGAGTCTGAGATGACGGGGAAATTCACTTAGCAGGTGAGATCTTCACCAGACACTGCTTTTCAGTCACTATCTGGATCTGAATTAAACTTCACTCTTAAAAGTAAATATACCCTGAATATCAAATGTAACAAATATTAGCAGTAGCACATGGTTTTAAAACATTTATTCTCTTCCAGGTGAAGTCCTTGAGAAGACTGAGGAGCGACTTATTTATGGAATAGAGTACAACAGCACCCTTCTGGAGTGTACCCCACGGACCTTACAAGCAAAAGTAATCTGGTTTGTCCAGCGAGCACATGATACTAAAAAGGAAGAGGTAAATATTCTTATAGACTAAACGTTTAAGTAAAAGCCCGCTGTGAGGAATATTACAACCTCACTGACACATGGGTGTCAGGGGAAATCATTATGTTCATCTGCTCTCCTGAATTAAGAGACCTGAGAATTTCATCTGGTATTTGCATTCAACATCTTGAATGCAGATGTTAGAAATGTAGTGAAACTTGAGTTAAGATCTCAAAACAAAAGAGAATCCACCGCTTCTCTTAATATGCTGTTGCAGAGGTGAAATGTGTACGTCGCTCCCAATGTTAGTCTATCTTAAAGCTATTCATCCTTGCCACCTCATCTGCTATATTACAGAATCTTCTGAAAATGGGTGTTGGTGGATTCGCTGCCTCTTTTACATATATTTTCTTACTATGAAAGTGGTTCATAAGTGTTACTATATTTATTCCTCTCTGATACACATCAATGTCTCTATCCCCACCCAGTACGTGGAAGGATGTAGGAAGAAAAGCCTCAGACTACCAAACGATAAAGACGGTTGACTTACTGCCTAGCAGCTGGGCTCCACTGCAAACGTGAGACCCCAGCTTAGCCATAGACATATGAAGATCTCTCAAGTTGGACTCATCTGATAGAGAATGTGGACATTTATAATAACGAGATCTACCTGGGATATAGTCAATGTAGGAGCTGTGGGGGGAACTCAAACAACAAACTCAGAACTGAGGCTTTATGATTACAATGGTACTGCAGTTAGATAATACAAATACCTGTGAATGTCACCTCAAAAAACTTTGTCAATGTATAAGAGAATTGACAGAGAAGGTATTGCAGGTCAGCTGGCAAATGCTCATTTGTTTTCTATCCACTAGTTTATTTGCACGTTTCAACCTTATTTTCCTCTGTGATTAAGACACAAGTGACTGCCCCATGCTGGGAAAACAGGGAATTATCTGCTTAACTATCTGTTCTTCCATGCTTGCCAGCTTTTCTCGACCGCTTTCCCTTCATGGCTCAATCTCATATTTTTTCTAGTAAATATTTTTGTTACTTAAAAACTATGAATTAGAGGATCCTGGATCTCTAATCTGTTTCTCAAGTATTATGTTCATGAAAGTACAGTTCAGAAGTAATTTAATGTAATAGTAAAGGCCTGTGCTCTACAACTGCACCATTTGCTTTTCAGGTGAAGACAGATGATAGAATAATCAAAATGGATCTTGGCCTCTTATTCCTGAAGCTGCACAGACTGGATGCAGGGACCTATTTTTGTCAGACAGTGGAACATAGCATTGTTCACACTGTCAGGAAAATCACCCTGGAAGTAGTTGAGGAAGAACGGGTAGATGAAATGTTCAATAAAGACTATGAGGAGGAGATACCTCACAAAATGCCATGCCCAATGCAGAGCAGTATACCTCAAGCATCAAAACCATGGTACAAGGAATTTCTTCAACTAATAGGTTACAGCAACTTCCAGAGGGTGGAAGAATACTGTGAAAAAGTGTGGTGTACAGATAAGAAGAGAAAAAAGCTGAAAATGTCTCCATCCAAGTGGAAATACGCTAACCCTCAAGAGAAGAAGGCAAGGATCAGGCCAGAGCATTACCGGTTGCCCAGGAACATAGCTGACTCTTGATGGACAAAATCCATCCACTCTTTATGGGTGAAATTTTATTTGGACTTAAGAGGGAGAAATCAGTCTTGGTTTTGGTAAATGACACAGGCTTATATATATAAAATATTGGGACTTAAAAATGTTATGGTAAGTTATACTGTACACTCATGATGACAGTTTAGAAGCATTTTAAATGAAATCTTCTTAACTATCTGATTTTAAGTAGGTCAATGCAATCAGAGTTTTGCATTAGGGAGGATGTGACAATCTTCAGACTTTGAGTGCTTGAATCAGTTTCCTGTGTGGCCCATGCTTGCGCTGTATATTGTTGCACATGATGGCATATTTAACAAAATCAAACATCTAAGCATTCACAAATGGATGAAAAACAATAACACATATGTTTTCTTTGTTTCACAAATTTCTCATGCTTCTGAAAGTGGCATGTCTTCAGATCTTTTGTTTTGATTGTGACCTGTCTGAGTTTACCACTGAGAGCAATTAGTTGTGTTAATACAGTGCACTGCTATTTCTAAAGATAATGAAGGGAAATCTTACTTCCCAACATTTTTTGTCTTGGCAGCCATTTATGAAGCGCAAGGTGCTCTCACAGCTAAATAATATTTCCTAGTAACTTAATGTAAGTCAAATGCATGCTGAGAACACAAACAGAATTAAATTCTTCGATTTATCTATATAGAAAGCTGGAATAATGTTTTAGGAAAAGAGTCTTATTTTGTCTCTAGTAATGGACGTTGCCTTAGTACTGGCACGAATTAAGGGAGTGCCCTCTTGTGGCAAAACAAAGCAAAATCCGATATTGTCATCTGGAGAAGTATAACCCATACCCACAGAAGGTTTATTTGCAGCTCACACCTACGGTCTCCATGTGCTAAATCCAAAGATTTAGAAGGCATTTTAGGAAGTAATTCATACTGGAGAAACAGCATTTTAAGTAACGCTTTGGGTTGTTAACATGCTTTTGGGATAAAAAACTCATAAAAAGTTGGGATGTAGGTTAAAATAAAAGAACAGTGTTATGCAGCTGTGTTTCTATAGTTTCAGGGTCTGCTGGAGGTAAATCTTTTCCTGATATGTCATCTCTGGTCAAAGGGCTGCTTTGCTGCTCTTGTGAGTGATACCAGGAGAGGAGATCAAAGAGCTGTCACAGTCTAGAGCTTTCAAGACTTACTTAAAAAAAAAAAAAAAAAGGAAAAAAAACCAAGAAAAAATACCTTTATTTAAGCACAAGAAAACAGATGCAGAAAATGAAAAAACAAAAAAAAAAAAACCCAAAACAACACAAACAATAATTAAAAAAAACCCAAGAAAAACTCAGCATTTCACTACTTGAGAAATCTGATACTCCAATGTGAATTGGACTTTTTTTATATTGAATTTAAAAAAAAAAAAAAGATAAGGAAGTTATAGACACAAAAGAGTCACAAATAAATTAACTCCTCAAATGCAAACATGATGCTAGTAGGGGAAATAGCCAAACTGATACAGATATTGATGTAACCAGGAAAACATACAAGAGATTCACTAGCCACAAAAAGGCTGATGCTTAGCTTCAGCTTCTAATCAGGAAACGGAATTTAGACATAGTGAGAATTAACAGCCTGGATAACAGAGATTTGCTAGGTTTGTTGTGTTAACAAATACAGCAATCACTGCTAACCTAGTGTTTTCCGAACAGGCTGTGTATGAGAGAAGCTCAAAGTCGTTGGCAGGACTGGCAAGCTTTGTTGTGCTCCTATGGGGACAGAGTGTTTGAAAGGAGCCCATGGGCACTGTCAGCACCCTGAGTATTGAGGAAAACTGGGTTTCATCTTATGTCAGGATAATGGCAGATAACTCTTTCCATCAGCCAGTTGTGTTAAGGAAATCAATGCATCGGAAGGTTTGAACTTCTTTTAGCTAGAATACCTGTCTGAGAGATGGGACCAGACACTCTGCACAGCCTTGCACAAATTCACACAGTTGCTGACTTTGATCTGATACAGGAGAGGATAAATTCACTTTTCCATAACAGTTTAATGGAACCTAGCTGCTGGGGTTCTCTGTTTACACTTATATTGAAAGTACTGGCACTGAAGGCTGTGGCAAAGAACATACACAGAACAAGCATCCCTGGTTTGTGCTTAATCCTTTATACAATCCTTGGTGTAAAATTCTCAAACACCACTGAAAACCGTTTTCTTATAACTATGGAGTCCACTTCTTTTCAACAATAATGGGAGTCATATTTTACTTTTTCTGATTCATTTGCTCATATCTAGTGCCAGAAGTACCATTCATGGACCATTAGAAAGGAATAACAGCATCTCAGCATGGTGGGATAAATATAACTTTGTGTCTCGGTCTCTGACATTTCAGGTGGAAATCATGTGATATGCAAATCAGGATTCCTGATTTATTATGAGTGTGTATTTTTAGCTCCCCATCCCTTTAGTGGTTACATGTGGAGAACTGCATTAAATTTTTATTTACCTTTTAAAATTTAAATTTCTAGCTCACACCTTGGTACTTTCATTGGTTGCAATGCCTGTGAGAATTCAGAACTACAAGGTCTTCTTCAAAGAGTGCTATGCCAGTTCTAAGAGTGCTATGACATCTGCGGAAGAAGAGAAAGAGTGACAATGTGTTTTGGAAGGATATGCACAAATGTGCTTGTACACAATGATATTTAAAATGCTTCTATGTATATTTGGGGGGCATTGTCTGCTTCTTTTCATTATGAGTTTGATGTATTTTGTATGTGCATGAAATGGTCAAATTATAAATATAATTAAGAACTGCATTTGACTGAAACAATCTGTATTATTTCTCGTAATTTATCTTCACCATTATTAATTATATGCAGATCACTATTCACACATTGTTATTTACAGATGCCCTTCACCACACATTTTATGAGCAGAGATCTCAGATCAGGACAGAGAGATATTAGTATATGGCTGCCAAGTGGGAAACTGGCACAGGGTAATCAGTATATTTAGTCTGTTAATGTCAGGTAGATTTGGAAAAGCCATTGATTAGAGCATCATCTGCTGCATGAGTGTATTTTGATAATGGAACATGATCACTTAAACCAAGAAGATTCTAACTAATGGAAGTTCACTGAGAAACAACAATTTGGATAAAGCTTTGAACTCTGCCCTGCTTCCTGCCAAGGTACAAGCCAGATTACTTGGACTAACACTGTTTTGTTCCTGCTCTTGTCAATGAGATTACTGTCACCTTGTACAATTGACTGTGTTCTCAGATTCTGCTGGGACATGAAGACAGGAGAGTGTTAGACTGCTATGAAATTCCTGGCTTGTCTATCTCAAAATAGGTTTTTACGATCCACACAATTTTTCTGTAGCATGAAACATATCTCTTCATGTAGGCAAGAGAGAAAAAGAATTGCCCTACACCCAGGTACCTGAATAGCACAGATAACAGTCATATCTGAAGAAGTGCTTGAATCAACTAACATAGTTGAGTTTCTCTTGTTCTTTTATTTTCTTTTAGTTTGAGGGGAGGGGGATAGAAATAACTTTCTTTTCCTATAAAAAAAGCAGTCAGTCAGTTTCCCTTTTTTAAAAGTCCATTAATCTACTTAGTCTGCACTGGGGCAGTGAAGCTGGATTTATTTATGCTACTTTATGTCTCTGGGTCCAAAAGGTGCGAATGCCTCTCAAAGCTGCACTGTCCAGTTAACAGGCCCTGAACGTGAGCTTTTCTGCATTTGTAACCCAGCAGGATGTCTGCAACACCTATCAGACCTGGAATCCTGTTCAGTTCACCAAATTGCTGCTTTTTAAGGAGAATTCATGTCCAGTTAACATGGGTATTTATCGTAAATGAAGCTATGATTGACAAATTGTCTTTGGGTGATATTTACTTTTTCCTTTAGTAATAAGGAAAATAAGTTATCTGACTAGCACTATAAACAGAAAAATGGCAGAGCTAGCAATGCCAAGTAAAACTCTAGTCACTATGAATGAATCAATATTCTACAGTGATACATACATTTCAGAACAAATTTGCCAAATATCAACCTAATCCATCACTGTAATCTGATTTCACAAAACAACTTTGCTCCTTTGAGATATGACTCTCATGTAATGTGGAAACAGTAAATATATTGTTAAGCCTTTGCACACGTGCACATAATTTGTTGAAGTGAGAGGTGCAGGGCTGAATAGAGTTGAATAGTTGGAGCATGGGAGCCTTATCTGCCTAGCTGCTAGTTTTCCTGGGATTCTTGTCTATCTGTAGTACAAGCAGATTGAATTGCAGGAGGGGATGCCTGGAACCCTGAATGGTTTGGTGAGTCACAGATCCTGTTTCAGAACATCTGTGGGCTAAAGAGCCATTGTGAGTAACTTGTTTTAGTAGATTTCCCCAATTGCAACACCCTGAAAACTCCATTGAAACGAAACACCTCTTTACTTGCAAAGTCAGTTAATTCAGCTGTAGAATTTCGTGCCTTTGAGGATGTTTTTGGACATCTTTTAAAAGCTGAATTTGAAGAAGTACAGTCTAGAATTACATTTAATATGGGTGTGTTCACATATAAATCATAAACTCTCAGAATTATATCTAGTCAGTTTGAAATTCAGTGTATCCAACAAAGTCACACATATATCACATGATGTTTTTTTCTCATGTTGAAGAATCACACTCATTCAGTGCCCTCAACATGGATTTGAAACAAGTCTGTGAAGGCACATAATGTCAACCATAATAATCATCATCATTGTGATTATCATAAGCTGCAACAGCTGTAACTCCGTGTCTTCTCCACTTCCCAATAATAAGAGATGAAATTTGCAGACCAATGGGCATAATTAATGCACCATGAGCATTTTCTGCATTTTAATTTGCTAGATGTATTAAGAGGTGCTATCAACATCCAGAATCAGAAGAATGAACTGTGGGCCTTGTCAAATTAAGGTCATATTCCACCTGTAGCTTTAACTCGGACATGCAGGTCAGTAGTATTTAATTTACTTCATTTTCTCCTGCTTAAACATGTTATTACATTATTATTTTGGAATCATTGAAAATAATGAGAATTTCATTGTGGTTTTTTATGTTCAAAATTTGTTTAGTTTCCCAACAGCCACTAGAGGCATGAAAATACATTTTTTTGTCCCTCACTTTGTTGTTTAAAGGAGCAGAAAAGGCCTGTGGCCAAAGCTCCCCCATAACACAATGCAGTGCAGTGCTGCATCAACGTAGAGTAGTGCCAGGTGAGTTGGCAAGTTAGATCAACACAGTGCAATGCCATGCAGAGACCCCAGCTTGTGCTCCAAAACATGTTTGTACTAATCAATATCTTTTCCAGGCAGCTCCAGTTTATGGCAGTATAGGCTAACACATCCTGTCCAGCCATTCCTGCTATCATGTGGAAACTTCTGGAAGAGGATCAAAGCAAAAAATCAGAGGTTAGTTATCAGCTATTAGGGAATACAGAATCATGGAATCATAGGTTAGTTAGGATTGGAAAGGACCTTGAGATATAAAGCTTCTTTACAATGTAGTCCATTCATGGTCTTGCCATACCAAGCCCAGGGTACAGTCCATATTGATATTTAAATCACAAGACCCTGTGGCTGTTCAGGGCTCTTTGATTTGCCTTGCTGTTGTTGTTGTTGTTTGGGGGAGTTAGGGAGGAGCTGTTTGTTTGGGGTTTGTTTGTTTAGGTGGGAAAAATAGAAAAATAGACATTTTTTGATAGAATCTATGAGATCTTTTTAAGATACATTCATAAGAATGAGATGGATTCATCAGATGAACTCCACCATGATGCTTTAAGGTAATCAGAAAGACCATTTCAAGCTAATTTTTGTCACAAAGTAAATACTCCAAAACATCGGAGCTATCAATCTAGCTGAAAATACGGTAACTACATCTGAGCAGTTTTGTCTTTTATCGTCAAATAAAGTCAGTGAGGAGGATGAAGTTGACAGCATTCAACAAGAAAATGTATATTGGGGAACGCTTTTGGACAGAGCCATTCCATTGACTCCAGGATCACCTGAGTATATATTTATATAGTTAGTTAACTATTAATCAGCACAAATCATTAAGTGATGTACTCTCATTTATTTAGAGGTCATGTTTCATCAGACACTAATTTTAATGAGAAAGCATTATTATTTAGATTGCTTGGAAACTTGAGGAATTAGGTGCTGACTCACTTTTATACCACATTTCTGCGAAAAAATATATTAAAAAACCTGAAGTATAACTGCCAAAGAATACCTGGTTTTCTATCTTCCAGCCATTTAATCATTCTGAAAAAGATCAGAGATGAGTTTTTTTAATATCTAAAAAATTTAGCAATTATTTTTTTATACACACTGACCTTTTAAAAGTGTGGACATGGTAAAAATCATTTAACCTCCAGAATATCAAATATTCTCTTGAAGTTATGAATGTTCCACCCTAAACCATTACCATTTCAGTTCTGCACTCTGTCTTTTTGACTGTTTTCCACACTTTCATGGCATTGTTTTGTGAATTCCATTAAATGTTACACCAGGCACAGAGAACAGTGAGCTGGAAGATGAATATTTGTCTGTGAGTTACTTATATTGATGTGGGGTTAATGGCTATATTGATATGAGAACTGCTCACCCACAGAACTTTTCAGAAAAGATCTTGAATTGTGATTTGTTATCATAGTTCCTGTGCCTGGGTAGATTATGAATTGTGGGGAATTTTTCATGGCATAGAGAATATGCTCCAGACAGGCAGAAATATATTTTTCTTGCTTAAAAAGAAAAAATAGAAAAAGATTTACAAATGTTTTCCATCCCATCCATCCTTTTCAGAGCACCAAAAATGCATAAAGTTTGGAACCACAGAGCAGAAAAAATAGCTGCAAGCGTGGACTTTCTGGGGCTTCCTTGGTGCTTCCTGACTGGTTAATATGGTTATTTGCTGTGTCTTTGGTGGTGAACGTAGGGTCAGTATGAACTCAAGCCCTCCACATCCTCTTTTGTAGTTGTCAATGGGTCTGAAGCTGCCAAGAGGAATGCAGCACAGCTTGTTCCAGAGAGCATTCCCTACTAGAGATGACTCTCACCACAGATTGTTTTCAAATGCAGCTTTGCTCTGATCCAGGGTACTAAACAACACACAGATTGTGAAGTCTTGTGGGGGACACTGCAGAAGCTGTATGGCGAGAGCAAAGGTTGCCAGATTATAGGATGCATTGGTAGGAGAGAGTTGGATGTAGGATAACTGGTAGGGAAGTAGATGTAATGTGTGGGGAGCCATCTCTCATTCATAACAACTACTTGCAATTCAATGCAAGAGAAGGAGGAAGGAAAAAGAAGTGTTTGTTAGTAATTTGTAACTGTAGTTTGAATTCTCCTTCTTGGAAAGCTGGTTTTGAAGAATTAAAATTAAGCACTAAAATGGCATTATTTGGTCAGCAGATGACGTATGATCCAGAGCTTTTGGTCTTGAAGCAGCCTGCACATTACACTGCAGTTACACAAAGCTACCCCAAAACCAACAAAATATTAGTTTGGTGGGGTCTAAATATGCAGGCTACACTTTCAAAAGCTGCAGAGGAACCATGCTCAGCCTCAATTCTGTTCAGGCTTTAGTGGAAGTGGGTTTTCTTCCCTCTCACTAAATGTAAGGCTATGAAAGATTTTCAAGGGTAGGAGAGCTGAAATACAGACTGATCTCTTTCTGGTACCATGTTCAGTTCACATCTTATATGATAAGGGGGGGGGGGGTGGTTCATCCACATTGAAAAGTGTATCAAATGAAGTAATCAGTCTATTTTTGTAACTATAAAGAAAAGTCATGCTGTGGGAAATCTCTTCTTACTGAAACCGAACCTTCCTGTCATCAGCACAAGGGCTGTTCTCTTCATACAAGGTCTAGACAGGCAAGTAGACCAAGGTCTGATTAATCAAGGGCATAGGTAAGATAGTGATTTATGGAGCACAGATGGTGCGTCTTTCATTAATGCACACAAGACTTTACCTTAAATAAGTAAAAATAACCTGCTGAATTTGCAATCAGGTATTTAATAACATACTTAAAGAAGATTTTTTTACAAGGGCCTGAGTGACATGTCAAGGAACAGTGATTGTCAACTGAAAGGGTAGATTTAGACTGGATTTAAGTAATAAATTCAGTTGTGGATCGCTGGAAGTGCTCCAGGTCAGGTTGGATGGGACTTTGAGCCCCATCCATAGTGGAGGGGGGTTGGAACCATATGATCTGTAAGGTCCCATCTGACCCAAACTATTGTATTCTTCTATGATTGATATTCCTATCGTAAGACATATGTTATGCTCTTAACAAAGATGATATAAATCTGTAGTATGAGCTGAAGCTTTTAGAGTTAGAGGTTACCTATCTAGTTCTAAGGAAAGTACAGCAAAAGTTGTAATTACATATATTAACTCCCAGTAAACTGCTGAATTAACTGATAATTGCTATACATGGTACAATAACTGTACTTGTAGACATCTTCTGCTGTTTCTGTTAATAGCCCCAGATTTTCATAATCCTACTATTTCTGTTTATATCATCAATTTCAAACACTTTAAAGCTATCTGCAAAACTAGTCTGTAATTTGGGTTTTTAGAGCAAAAGCCTACATTCTGTTCCCAGAAAAGGAGGATTTTATACTAGGAGTTTCCAGCTTAGAATCTTTTATCTCTGCTATGACTGTATTCTCAAATTTCTTATTATCTCCATGAGGCTTTTCTTGTATCAGCAGTCTCTTGATTTGCTCTTATTTCTCCACTGAAGATTCCTTTTTTTTAATTATAGTGTTTAAAAATGTCATTTAGATGCAAACGCCATACAAGGCACTTCACAGAAATCAGCCAGACTTTCTTCTTAGCAGAGAGTGACTCTTCTTCAGATCAGGGATTTAGCTTGAGGAACTTGAAACTGATCTTTTAGCACACTTGGCATAGTTAGTATTCTTAAAAAAGAAATATCAGCAGTTGATTAGATTTACTCAGCAATGCATCTGGGCATGTGCAAACACAGACTGTGAACCACTTCTGGAAAATTTCACTGTGGACTCTGAAAGTTAACTCATATGCTTAAACCATCTTCTTTATTAAACGACGCTGTGTGCTAATAGACTGTATGCATACATCATTCAGTATTTAACTAGACTGCAGGGCTAAAACAACCAACAAACTTTTAAATATCTATAGAACAATGCAGGAAAGGAGAATGTAGAGAGAATTTGTTTACTGCATAGTTTCTCCAGAGTCTCATTTCTGAAGTGCTGCTTGATTCCTCTGAGTATACCTGAGATAACTGCTGAAGATGCAGTTATGTTGCTCCACAAACAAATACTGTATGTCCTACTTCATGAAGAGAACTAAGAATGTCACTTTTGCTACCTGGCCAGGACAGCTGTAATGTGTAATGTGTAATGTGACACTAACATCAGCTACCCACATCAGAAAGAGGCGGCAAATGAGCAGCATAATTTATCAAGTGTACTATTTTAATTAGGAATTAAATTTTGTCCCTATTTCATTCCATAACAGTGTTCTTAGCTTGAGTAATTTTTGCCCTCACGCTACACTATCTCTAGCCCCTCATTGCTTCCCTTTTGTACCCCTCTCAGGTCTATCTGAACAAACGTTCGTGGAGTTAGTATGGGGACCAGAGCAGGGAATTCCACAACTGATATAGATAGGCAGGAGGCACAGGAGGGGCAAAGAACAGCAGGAACAGAAAAAGAAAAAACTGATGGACAGCTGATGTGTGAGTGGGATTTGTTGTTGCAAAAAAAAAAAAAAAAAAAAAACAAATTTGCAACCCTTTTACATATTCTACTGCATCAGAAACAGTTTATTTTTTACGAACTCCCAAATTTCATTGAAAGCTATTTGTTTTCCAGAATTATTTAAATTATTTGCATATGTTGAGTCTCATTAGATGTTAGAGACATATCTGAGGCTTGGTAGTTACATAAACACGCAGTGTACATATAAAATACACTTCAACAAATATTGATGTGGAATATACAAAATGTATGAGGAACACACACACAAACCCCCCATATATATACACATATATATAAACACATATGTTTATTTATATATATAAAAATAAATATAAGCAAAAAGTCATCCTTCCCAAAACAGAGGCTTTGTAAAAGAAAACCATAGAAGAAACCATTTGCATGGCTGATTGATAAATGATAACAATAGAAGAAGCATTGAAGGAGGGTAAGGAAAACAGCTAAATCAAATTTGGCTGTGTGCTGTTCAGTACACAGGGCCTAAAGAGTTTCCTAAAGAAGATTCACATATATTCCTTATAGAATAAGCTGAAGAACTGTCCATAATAGAAGCGTTAATGGAACAGAATGGACTAGACTAGGATAGGATAGAATAGAATAGGGTAGAATAGACATTGCACTTTTTTGGAGATTTTGCAAGAAATGGTATAAGGAAGAATAACAATTTTCCAACACTGGATGTCATTCACCCAAAAATCCTGAAGAAACACATATATGAAACTAATTAACTGCTACCTGATGTGTACAATTTGATCCTTGAATCAAAGCAACTGTCAATGAAAGAATATACCAGCTACCTATCTACAGGTATTGCTTGGTAAATGAAGCAGGCACAATAAAACCACGTTTCTTTCCAATCTTCTATAAGTTCAAAAAAAAAAAGGTTCTGAAGTACAAAACTTTATTTCTCTCTTTAAACTGTAAAGTTATGAGAAGTCAGAATTTGATGTACTGGGCAAAGAAGAATCTTTTCCTTTTCAACACAGTATCCTAAGCTGTCCTGGGTTCAGCAGTACCAGTTATTTTTCGCCTTCTTAGGAGCTAGTACAGTGCTGTGTTTTGATCTTTTGGCCTGGGAACAGTGCTGATAACGCTGATGTTTTCAGTTGCTGCTCAAATGTTTGGTCTGGTCAAGGACTTTCTGAGCCTCATGCTCTGCCAGGGAGGAGGGGAAGCTGGGAGGAAGCAGAGACAGGACACCTGACCCAAACTGGCCAAAGAGGTATTCCATACCACAGCATGTCATGCCCAGGATGTAACGGGGAGTTACCCGGAAGGGCTGGGGCACTGCAGGGTTGGACGAGGTATTGGTCAGTGCTCGGCTGGGGGTAGTGGGGTGAGTTATTGGTCGGCTGGTGTTGAGGTGTTGTATTTCTCTCCCCTTGTTATTTCCTTTATCATCATTATTACTGGTGGTAGCAGTAGTGGGTTGTGTTATACCTTAGTTACTAAACTGTTCTTATCTCAACCCGTGGGAGTTGTATTCTTTTTGATTCTCCTCTCCGTCCCTCCAGGAGCAGGGGGAAGGCAAGAAGGGGGGGAGTGAGTGGACGAGGTTTGTGGTTGGGTTTAAACCACGACATAAGCAAATGGATATTGGAAAGATAAAGTAAGCAAAACAAAGTCTGTATTCTTACATTTTTTTACCTAAATTGGGGGATTTAAAACTAAATAGTAACATTAATGTGAAAGAATGTGCTCTTGAGTTATTAACAAGGGAGCATCCTGAACTGTGAAAGAGGAAGGGGAGAGACATTCATGATATAATCATCACCTTAACACTTTTTCAGAAGTAAGGTGAAGAGCAGCTGTCACAAAATGATGCCATAAGACTTCTCCTTACTCTCCTCAACCTAACGAATATCACAGAGCTTGAAGGAAAAGAGATGTGTGACATGGACATTGTGTGTAAGTAATTTATTCAAGGAAAACATTACGTATATACAAGCACTTATATTTCTAGTTATATATATGTATATAGTTATATAAAATACATAATATAGATACATATTTGAGCAGAAGGTTCCTAATGAATCTCCACAATGTATTGGAAGAAAGACAGCAATTTTCACAGATAACTCCAGGATATGCATTCCTCTTATCAGCCATCAAACAAAAAGCAAAGCAATGAACAAAACTTTCAGCAGTAATGATATGAAAAACACACATTAGGTTGTATCTTCTGTGCTGAGGATAGTTCATTGTATGATAATCATTCTATAATAATAAATGGTGGTTTTTTAAATTAAGGAAAAAAAAAAAAGCCAACCAACACTCTGTGTATTGGAAGTCATAAATGTATGTAAAATTTTGGGTTAGTTTCTTGTCTACACTCCATTCCAAAATTTTCAAATTTATCTTTGGAGTTACTGCTCCACAGAATGAAGCTTCACCACAGAATCACAGAATCGCAAGGGTTGGAAGGGACCTCAAAAGATCATCTAGTCCAACCCCCCCACAAGAGCAGGGTAACCTACAGTACATCACACAGGAACTTGTCCAGGCGGGCCTTGAATATCTCCAGTGTAGGAGACTCCACAACCCCCCTGGGCAACCTGTTCCAGTGCTCTGTCACTCTTACAGTAAAGAAGTTCTTCCTGATGTTAACGTGGAACTTCCTATGTTCCAGTTTACACCCATTGCCCCTTGTCCTATCACTGGACATCACTGAAAAAAGCCTAGCTCCATCATCCTGACACCCACCCTTTACATATTTGTAAACACTGATGAGGTCACCCCTCAGTCTCCTCTTTTGCAAGCTAAAGAGACCCAGCTCCCTCAGCCTCTCCTCATAAGGGAGATGTTCCACTCCCTTAATCATCTTTGTGGCTCTGCGCTGGACTCCTTCAAGCAATTCCCTGTCCTTCTTGAACAGAGGGGCCCAGAACTGGACGCAATATTCCAGATGCGGCCTCACCAAGGCTGAGTAGAGGGGGAGGAGAACCTCTCTTGACCTACTAACCACTCCCTTTCTAATGCACCCTAAGATGCCATTTGCCTTCTTGGCCGCAAGAGCACATTGCTGGCTCATGGCCATCCTCCTATCCACCAGGACCCCCAGGTCCCTTTCCCCTTCGCTCCAGCCCCCCGTTCCTGTACCCCTACCCACCACCCCCCAGCGCCTCCCCCGCAGTCCCACTCGGCCCCGCAGCCTCACGACACCCGCACCACAATCAATGTCCTGGCAGTACTTTTTCTTTCCTTTTCTTTTTAATCTGCTATCAAACACCAAAAGACTGCAAGAACCCTAGAATCTTGGTAAATAACCAGTAAAAATTAACCGAACAGTGTTGCTATTTGTGCTCACAATTAAGAGGGAAGGTAGGATTATCTATCTCATACTCTGACTGGATCCATAGTATGTAACTGGTGTGGCACAGCTACACAGAGAAACAAAAGGAAAGGAAAGAGGAAAGGAAAGGAAAAAGGAAAAGAAAAAGGAAAGAGGAAAGGAAAAGAAAAAGGAAAGGGAAAGGGAAGGGAAGGGAAGGAAGGGAAAGGGGAAAGGAAAGGAAAGGAAGGGAAAGGGGAAAGGAAAGGAAAGGAAAGGAAAGGAAAGGAAAGGAAAGGAAAGGAAAGGAAAGGAAAGGAAAGGAAAGGAAAGGAAAGGAAAGGAAAGGGGAAAGGAAAGGGGAAAGGAAAGGGGAAAGGAAAGGGGAAAGGGAAGGAAAGGAAAGTGAAAGTATGTCTGTACTTTGGCTCTTTTGTGTCTTGCAAAATATGATGAAATGGATCATTTAACATTTATTATGCACTCAGAGGCCAGACATCAGAGAAATGAAAAACTGTCTTGCTGGAGGCGTGTTCAAATAGTACACAATTTAAGGCATCAAGAACAAGTGGTACAAGCATAAAGCAAAATACTGAATAACTATTTATTGTTCTTTTGGTGCTCTGACTAAGGCAGGAATCAAATTGAAAGAGCTATGATTTCCTTTATTTTACAGATGGTAGAGAGTGTATACACACTAAATGGTCAAATTAAAGCTACAAAGACAACTAATCTGATGTTTCTTAACTCCGGAAAGGTTTGTCAGACTTTCCTTTATTTTTTTTTTTTACTAACATTTTTTATTTGCTTATGTGCCGTTGTCTGTCCCTGCTACAAGTGCCTTTTGGAATACATTTTAAAACACTGATTTTCTAGATTGATATGACTATTTTCACTGTGAGTTGCATTTGATTGTAACAACAAAAATAATAATAAACAGTAAAACATGCATGTTAACACATAAGCCATGGTAATAGTTCAAAGTATCTGTGGAGAATCTAGATGAGCCTAAAACTATCCATAACCATCTGACAGTCAAAGATTTAGTTTCCGTAGTTTTCTTCTATAGTCAGTGTAGAGAATCAAGCTTGTGATGGGATAAATAGTTATAACAAAATCAGTTGTATAAGTGCTAAGTTTTACACACAAACTCTATGATTCTAAATGCTAACGCTTACATTAAAAAGTAGCACGTGAATACATAGAATTTATGGTCGCTCAATGGGGAAGAGTTCGTATCTGTGTATGTGTACACTCATACTGCTCATCTTAATCTTCCTTTTGATTTTTGTGGGGGGAACAGTCATATTTTGTGGGGGAAAATGTCATATTTTGTTGGATCATATCTGGAAGAGAAATTCAGCTTTTACCTTTTAAAACAATGCTGATTCTGGAAATGCTTTTAAGTATTAAAAGTGGTAATTTTATCACTTCATAGCAAGATTTCTTGTATGTCATTAGTGCTTTCAATATACAGAGGAAAAGTCAAAGTCACTTTTTCTAAAGCAAAGCTTAATGAAAAGCTTAAATATATGCATAGTGTTTTTTAGATACTCCTGGTAACTTGGGGACATTTTACAGAAGACATCACTTTATATCAAATGTAATCCATGACCTCTGAGCATCATTAGTTAATAAGTCAGCATAGGGCAAGAAAAGATGAAGAACATCCCGAAAGTGTTCAAGGCCATGGTGGATGGTGCTTTGAGCAACTTGATCTAGTGGAAGGTGTTCCTGCCCATGGCAGGGGGCTGGAACTGGATGATCTTTAAGGTCCCTTCCAACCCAAACCATTCTCCAAGTCTATGATTCTATGAAACTAATGAGGATTTAAAACACATTTTTTAATGCAGTTATTTGCCACCTTAAATAGTATAGCACAATGGGACCTCAGCTGCAATTTCAGATCCCTCGTATCTCCAATACAGACAGTTTACTGCGTATTCTTTTTTTTTTTTTCTTGCAGCTTTGAACAATGTGTGGAATGGGACAGGCTGTCAGGGAACACGGGATGGGGAAGTGATACTTTGCCAACAGGGCAGTGGCCTCACTGACCAATGTCAGACTCTGAGCTAGGTGAACAGTGCAGGCTGGGGATGGCAGCTAGACTCAGACCAGAATCCAGATCATTAGACAAGTCCATTGCAATGAGGCAAGTCCAATGGGAAGTCGAGCCTGTGGACCAGCAAGTTCAAGGAATGTTTGCAGTATAGCACAGGATCAGGCAAGGGTCTGAACTTAAATTCATCTCCCAAGCAAAGGGCAAAAGGACCTCTTGAACAAGTCAGCAAGGTTACAAAGCTACATCATATGAGAGCTGACCTCCAACACCACCAAACAAACATGTGGCAGGGAAGAAAGTGCATAGATGTTCAGGTCCTGAAACAGACCTTACTATTCAGGACACTGGGATCTGTTATGCCTAGAACAGCCACGTGACACATTAAAAGCTCTGCCAAGTAGCTGTGCATACCATGTGAGCATAGAACAGCCCTGCAGCTGGGAAGGGTGAAAGCCTGATTTTTGTAACTGTTTTCCTCACGCCAGCTGTGTTCAGCTGGTGAGTCATCCTCAGTGTGAAAGGTGTAAGAAGCACACACAGGAACATGAACAGACATTACACAGATGAATTATCAAAAGATAGTCAAAACTTCCTTGAGTCTCCGGGATTTCTGTGAAGCAGGAATCACACGTCTCATATTTAATGCATGAAGTGAAATAGCTTTGAATTTCTTCTACACAACAGCCTTAGAACAAATATGTGACATATTGAAGAATTATTGTCTACAGTGAGGACCTATAAAAAGTTCCACATAACATCCATATAATACATGTGGAGTTGGTAAGACTGTGATGTAAGGCTAAGACAAAATCCCTCAACCCTCTATATCATCAATGAGCCCTTGGAGCACCTGCTTCTCTACCTGTTGTACTCACAGTGGGCAGCAGTGTCCTGACTACACACACTTCAGAGACTCACTGAAAGTGAAGAAATTTAGGCTACTAAGTCATTTTGGTGCTTCTGAGATAGCAAGACATAACAAAGTGCATCTTTTGGAAAACAAAGAAGAACCATGGCATCGTTGCTGATGGTTAGTATTTAATATTTATGACTACCTGTTCTTGTCCTGTGCATTCTGAGAAGTTTAAGGGGAGTATTTGTTTGAAAGAACATTTATGTGTTAACAAATCATAGAATCATAGAATAGTTATAGTTGGACAGGACCTTAAGATCATCTAGTTCCACCCCCCACTGCCATGGGCAGGGACACCTCACATTAAACCATGTCACCCAAAAGACATAGACATAATAGAAATTAAACCAAACCAGATGCCCAAAATGCCTAGCATGGTCTGGTATTGATGGAATATTTATGGACAATTTTCTGTTTATGTCACTGTAGAGGCCCAGACTTCATGTTAAGTCTGACAAAGTACTTTCTAAGTTTTAAAAGGCCTAAGGAATTTGACAGTACCGTTTTCTTCCAAAAGAGACCTTGGGTCTCAGTCCAGTCTTGGTGAAAATCAATGAGTGCAGTTTTCTGTAACAGGAAATTGTTTTTATGATTGGAACAGCCATGTTTACTGCATTGTGTTTTCAGCAGTAGTACATACTTATTGTAGACTCTTGAAAGTCTAAAGTAATATGATTTTTTTTTAATCAACAGACTAAGTTGTTCAAAAGTACCTAGAAAGCTGTGATACAACATTTTGTCACAGGTGGTAACCCTTTGGGAAGGGCTTGGTTATGCATACTGATTTAGCTGAAAATGTTTATCCTTCCATGGTTGCTTTCTTCTTGCCTGAAAGTCTGATAAACTTCTAAAGAACAACCTCTTTTCATGCACTCATACTGCTTACACTTCAGCTACATAAATATTTTAAAATTGTTTTTACTATGTTATCATAGCATATATTTGTGTCTGTGTTGTTGGACAGTGAGATGCATCTACGTGTGAATTGCTGTATTTTTGGTTTTAGAAAAGGAGGGTATTTTAACTGATGACATGTCCCAGCCTACTTTGTTCCTACGTACATCTGGAAACATATAGTTATTTGTGAATTATTCCAGTATTAAGAACAAATCAAGATGGTGCAGTATTCTTGTAGTCTGATAGTGGTTGTACTCCTTGCAGTCCTGATTTTGGGACAGGGTAGTAAGAAAAAGAAGAGGCATTTAGCTTGTGTGGACCTCGATTATTCGTGCTTCCAGTTTCCTGAGCTGCACCTTGTGAGGTCAAGTATAATATGAACAGAATTAGAATGGCTTGGATCTATTTTAGGAGTTGGTCTGGTCTGAGGGTTCACACAAGGTAGAAATTACCATTCCTTTTAAAAGGTTAGAGGAGCTGTTTGGTTTTCAGCTATCTAACCACTACGAGTATCTATTGCAGTCTAATAGCAAGGACGCCATCCTTCGTAGCAGCAGCACGCCCTAGTTTCAAGAAGCAATGCCAGAGCTTTTTAAAACTGCAAATAGTATGGGGGGGGAGTGTAGGAGGAGAAAGCCATAAGCCATTTCTTCTGTTCTCTGCTATTATACTGCATTCATCAACATGTCATCTAAGGTTTTGTTTGCTTTCCTTTGCAGATTTTGTAAGGTGCTCAGATTATTTTACTCCTCTGATTTAATATTGATTTCCTCCATTCTGTTTTCTATACTAGCCAGTTAATCATTAACTCTGTGTATAGAAATATTAACAATTACAAATACAACAAAAATAATGAGAATTCTATTACATGACTGTTGTGAAAAATAAGTAGATGATAGTTTTAATAGTCTTCAGAAAACAAGACATTGAACAAGCCTGAGCAAAGAAGTGGTTGTGGTAAAAAAAAATGGGGCAGTCCTTCCATAAAATTATCAAAAGCACTGGAACACCACAAACATTTTTCTACACTAAAAAGTAAATTTTAAAATGAAAATTATATAGCAGTCTATAGAATGTTACAGCATATTTTATTTGGTTACATAGACTATAGATCAAATTAGACATCAGACTTTCATGGTTCTGCATTAAGGTATGAGATGGTGTGTCCTAAGCTATAGTTCCCTGGTTTGAAAGAGCCCTACAATGTGCATATAGCTTCTTCTTCTATACCTTTACACACCTCCCCTCTATTCAGGTTTCATAACTGGAAACCTTCTCTTGGAACTACAGACTACAGGCTATAGGTACAAAGTAAATTACTATGAAGATCTGATTTACCTATTGGGTAACTAAAATACCATCAAGCCCCTTTGTAGATATACCTCTGGGGCTGTTTCAGATTGTAAACGGTAAAATGAACATAGTTGTTGATATTAGCTGTGACTTTGCCGACAGATGAGCAAAGGAAATCTTAATGGTTGAAGCTGTTGCACCTTACCAGCTGAAATGCTACAGATGATGCAGTGCTTGCTCCTGATTCCTTCTAGTTGTGGGGCAAAACAGGTTAGTTTATGCAGCTGTCAGAAAGTCTAAATACATCCTGCTTCATAAATGAGACACCTAAAGGCATATACAAAAGGCCAGAAAGGCAACACAGCTGTGAAGAGATAAGCTGCTAAGCTGCTATAAGTCACACTCAGTCACATAACCATAGCCTAAGAGCAAATGGTTGGTATGTCACCTCTCCACAACACTGCCATTGTCAGCTTCTAACAGCAATATGAAATGTAGTGCATAATATCTTGTTACTCATTCTGCTTATTGGATTGTCATGGGACATTTCAGGCTATTTTTGGCCTCCTTCTACCCATCACATTGTCAAGACAATGGGAAGACAATGTGCTTTTTCTGTTCTCATTTCCATTGTTATAATGCAAATGAATTAATATCGTGTCATTCTTTGTTCTCATTATGACCCTTCTTAGAGAAACTGTATAATAGGAAAATATACCAGTGACAATTTCTGTGACAACTCAGCATTGTAATAAAACATGCTGCACTACAGAAGTAGCATGTATGTGCTCATTTTGAGGAAATGGAAGATGGGAAGAAGAGGATGGAGAATTAACCCCTTTTGGTAAGTGAAGTTACTAACCCTCTGGGAGCTTCTTTGCTTCTCTTAGTCATAAGACACGTGACAGTACAGGGCACAATCTGTATTGATCCTCAGGGGATATTTTTCCCCTTTGTAGCAAAACAACCCATTAGGTAAACAGAGCTTTGTTGCCCATAGCAACAGAAAATTGCATTCTAGCAGGATAACAATGTGCTTTAGTTTGGCTTATTTCTTTCAAAGTTAAAAATAAAGATCAGCAGGAAAACAGAAGCATGATTACAATTACGCCTTGCTTAATAAAGACTGGACAACCACAAGGAGGAAGAACAAAGATTCATCAACAGAATGCTGAAAAATACAGTGCAATTTTTTAGCATTTACCTGCTGCTTTTATTAGTTACAGCAGTGATAGTCTGACATTCAGTTATTCTCACCACTGCCAGGCAACTTGCCACAAAGACGCTGACATGGTTTATATTACGTTTTCAGATGTTGCCTGACTTAGCTTACATGAAAGTATATCCCAAAATATATTTTGTAAGCTTTTGCTGGCTATGGCATAGGATGTGCACTGCTAGTGTTCCAGTCCTTTATCATCCTCATGGCCCCCCTGTGGACTTGCTCCAATATCTCCATGTCCTTTTTATGTTGATGACACCAGAACTGCACACAATACTCCAGGTGAGGTCTCACAAGAGCAGAGTAGAGGGGCAGGATCACCTCTTTCGACCTGCTGGTCACACTCCTTTTGATGCAGCCCAGGATACAGTTGGCTTTCTGGGCTGCAAGCACACACTGTTGGGTCATATTGAGCTGCTCATTAACCAACACACCCACGTTCCCCTCAGGGCTGCTCTCAGCCCAGTCTCCGTTCAGCCTGTATTTGTGC
Organism: Lathamus discolor; assembly: GCF_037157495.1. Lineage (NCBI taxonomy): Eukaryota > Metazoa > Chordata > Aves > Psittaciformes > Psittacidae > Lathamus > Lathamus discolor. The sequence continues at coordinate 34,258,937 of NC_088884.1, read as the reverse complement.
TTGGGATTGCCCTGATCCAGGTGTAGGACTTTGCATTTGTCCTTGTTGGACTTTATGATGTTAGCATTGGTCCACCTCTCAAGCATATCAAGGTCCCTCTGGATGGCATCTCTTCCATCCAGACTGTCAACCACACCACGTAGTTTGGTGTCATTGGCAAACTTACTGAGGGTGCACTCAGTCTTACTGTCCTTGTCGCTGACAAAGATGTTAAATTGTGCTGGTCCCAATACTGACCTCCAAGGAACGCCACTCATCACTGGTCTCCACATGGGTGTTAAGCCACAGACCAAAACTCTGAGTGTGACCAGTCCTCCAAGTGGTTCATCTGTCAAATCCATGCCTCTGCACTTTATCCCCAAGGATGTTGTGCGGAACAGTGCCAAATGCCTTGGACAAGTCTAGGTAGATTATATCAGTTGTTCTTCCCTTATCCAGCAATGGCGCCACCTCGTGATGGAAAGACATGAAATTTGTCAGGCAAGATTTGCCCCTAGTGAATCCATGCTGTCTGTCACCAATTACCTCCTTATTGTCCATGTGCCTTAGCATAGTTTCCTCAAGGATCTGCTGCACGATCTTGCTGGTCACCAAGGTAAGACTGACTGGCCTATAGTTCCCTGCATCTTCCTTTTTTCCTTTTCCCATCAGCAGGAACTTCACCAGACTGCCATGGCTTCCCAAATATGATGGCTGAACTATTTCACCTGCCAGCTCCAGGACCTATGGATGCCTCCCATCAGGTCCCATGGACTTGTACACTTTCAGGTTCCTTAGATGGTCTCAAACCCGATCTTTCCCTACAGTGGCCAGTTCTTCGCTACCTTACTCCCTGCCTTCGCCTTCTGTGTATTGGGCAGTGTGGCTGGAGCACTTGCTGGTGAAGACAAGGCAGAAAAATTGTTTTTATTAGATTTAAGATGATAGTATGTCTGCAAGCATACTGCATCAGAAAAGTTTACTATGTGAACCCACCTTCCAATTTTGTTGGAAGAACACCTCTTGCATTTAGGAAAGGGTGTATATAAGATTTGGGTACCTGGTAGTTTTAATGAGGTGCAAGAGAAGAAAGGGGCTAGACTTTAGATTTTCTAACTTTACATTTACTTCCTTTAGAAAAGGCTTTGGAAAACTGTCCATTTTGTCCTTTTATCTTGGTGGCTTCTTTTTTTTCTGTATTTATTCCTTGGCTGTCAGGTTTTCTTTTTTTTTTTTTTTTTCAAGGACAGATCGCACTGGTTGAAATACAGCTACAAAGAAAATACCGCACCAAAAGAGAAATAACACAAGACTTTATCTAAAAGAGTGAATTGGGGATACTTTGTAATAGCCTGTGTTTCCTCAATTTTTATTACAGTTGAGTTATGAGGCTTTACTTTACACTGGAGAATAAGCCTTGTATTTAAGAAAAAAAAGAAAGCTACAGACCTGGATACATGGTTGGCAGACAGTGACACAAATTGAGATGTATTAATGCTGCTACGGAAAGAAAGTCTCCAATAATTTATAAGTCATGAGGGAATTCAATGCAGTTTCTCATTCTCAATTTAGCAGTAAGAACAGCCCTAAGAAACTTTTGGTCTGTTTATAAAAATATATACAAACAAATGGTAGAAAATTAGTTACAGAATAATTCTTGATCTGCTTGTGAGTAGCTCAGAGACCACAGTCTGCCATTTTAAAAATGTATGCTCATGGAATTGTCATGGTTTAAGCCCAGCTGGTAACTCAGAACCACGCAGCCGCTCTCTCACTGCCCTGCTTCTTTCTCCCACCGCTCCTGGAGGGATGTGGAGGAGAATCGAAAGAATGTAACTCCCACAGGTTGAGATAAGAACAGTCCAGTAACTAAGGTATAACACAAATCACTACTGCTGCCACCAATAATAGTAATGAAAAGGAAAATAACAAGGGAAGAGAATACAACCCCTCACCACCCACCGACTGATAGCCAGCCCGACCCAAGCAGTGATCTAGCCCTTCTGGGTAACTGCCCCCAGTTTATACAGTGGGCATGACCTGCTGTGGTATGGAATACTTCTTTGGCTAGTTTGGGTCAGGTGTCCTGTCTCTGCTTCCTGCCAGCTTCCCTTCCTCCCTGGCAGAGCATGAGACTCACAAAGTCCTTGGTCAGAGTAAAAATTACTGAGCAACAGCTAAAACCGTCAGTGTTATCAGAGCTGTTCCCAGGCTGAAAGTCTGCACACAGCACTGCACTAGCTACTAAGTAGGAGAAAAATGACTGCTACTGCTGAACCTAGGACAGGAATCAAGTTATTATCTTAGAATGTGACTCTTCAGTATTCTTTTTGAATGCATATTTATAGTCTGTACACTGAAACAGTATGAAAATGTGTGGGACTCAAAGACTTTCTTTTAGAAAGTGCAAGGCAAATGCAGGTAACCAGTATTTAAATATTTATCTATTTCAAACAATTCATTATTTTAAGGATAAGCTCATGATATTCTGGAATTGCACATTATTTGAACACCTGCCTGATTGCATATTATAACTTCCAGAATCACATTTCTAAGGTAAATGCAAATGCTTATTAATTTAAAACGTGCTTTCTGTGACTATTCTGCATTAATAGCTTAAAAATTGATACTTCATTGCAGTAGTTGCCAACCAGAAACCATGTCAATGCGAATGGTGCAGGAGAAACGGAGAGTGAAATTAATGGGAAACTAGCGAGAGTGTTTTCAGCTAAGAAATGCAAAACTCACACCTAGTGGAAAAGTAAGCCCCCTCAAACCTAAAATTGCCTCTAAACTGACTTCAGGGTGATTTTTCTCATAACCCCACATGCACTATGAGAAGCATCTGAATAGCTTTTATATCATCACGTGTTAAAAAAGAAATTCTGCAATATAAAAATCTGTAAGCCTATAATCTCCCCAATAATTCTGTGGTTTCTGATTGTATCTAATTAATGTAGTCTTTTTCATGCATTTGCTTTTATTTCCCAGCTTTTTCTTGACTGATATCCCCAATTTTTTTCTGTCAATACTCTATCTATAGATCTTGCAACTGCCAAAGTCCAGAAACACCTTTTAATCATGTTTCCTAGGGTTTACTTTTCTTAGACACCAAAGGTTTGGTTGTGTGTAGAGTATGATTTATTCAAATCTGCTTGTGATTCCTTTCAGATGAACAAATCCAGTCACCTGCAGAATATTTTTGTAGTCAAAGCACTCCTCACACAAAGTCAGTCTTCACAGTTCTTAACTGATTTACCCCAGGGAAGTGAGGAAACTGCTCTTTTGAATTAGTAGCCATTAACTCAATCACAGGCAATCTACCTGCCAGGAGTTAGAATCAAGACTGGCACACAGGAATTTCTAGTTGCTGGCCTTGTATCTACTGCTGATTGTACTGCTGATCAAAACTCTGAGAGTACTTGTGTTAAACAAAGTATAACTAAATAAAATCTGATAGAATTACTTTGTCCCAACCTTCTCCATGTCCACAAATCATCCATGTATTCAGTGATATTTTTATTAGTGAGTTAGGTAGTACAGTTCAGCTATATTCTTTCCTGATTTGCTTAAGAAGAGCATTTCACTTAGTTATGACGTATTTGTGAAAGGCTGCATTCATCTATGATTAGAATTCAGAAAATATCTCTGGTGGCCTAAAATATTCTCCCAAAATAAAATCTGAATGTGTCCCTTTCATATTCATTTTCTAAATGATTCTGTTCACAGGCAACAATTTTTTATATATGCAAATAGTAGTGCCAGCTCAAAATCATTACAGAAACACTCATGGCTTCTCTCAAAATGGCAGAGGCAGGAAATGGTTTGGAGCCACTATGAACAAACGATAAAAAAGGGATATAACCAGGACTCAGGAAACAGCTGCTGTGATTTCAATGAGGTCCTTTAAAAACAACAAACCTTCCTCTCCACTAAAGACAACTAGTATGGTCAGCAAAAAAAACCCAAACAAACAATGTAATAAAGAAAATATGAGGGTTTTTTCTATCCTGGAAGTTGGTAATAAAACGTAGAGGTTGAAAGTGTGTGAGAAGCAGGAAGACATTGGGCAAAAGAATATGGATCAGTCCCCAAACAATTAAATGGTGACAAATATAAAGATCATTAAAGTTTAGGTTACAAGCTTTCTGAAACAGGTTTTTCTCTCTTGGGTCTCTGCAATAATCATAATTTGTTGCTATAGTTATCAATGAGATTTTGACCTAAGAAGTTGATAGCCAATGAGATTAATAAAGACACAGTACAGCTAATAGTCAAGAATGACCAGGCTTGCAAAACAGAAACCAGATGCAGAGCTGGAAGTGATTGCTTTCAATGCCTGGAAAATGCAAAGGATCTTTTATTTAGCATGTAGAGTCAGTCACATCTGAAATCTGGCAGAAATCTGGTGAGGCATGAGTGTACACATTAACCTTGGTGGTGGGCTAGAATGCTGTATTTCACACAGGGGCTTGTGTCACTCAGATGAATGAGAGCAAACACAAACATTGCCTATTGTACTCAAATGCATTTTTACACAGCTTTGGGTTTTCATTTTTTACAGTGCTGTAATGCACTCCTGGGTTAACTGGATTTTTTGCTATAAGGTATAAATGCTCTTGAATTTTAAAGTGAAAAACATTCCTGCATGACTGGACACAGGTTAGCCTCCATCACCATAGTAATGCAATGATTATAGGACTGACAATTAAATAATCATACAAAGATTAAATATCATATTGTAATGATTTATAATTTCAGCTATTCAGTTCAACCTGCACTTCGAACACAGTCACCTGAAATCAAATTTCATGAAACTGCTCAATCTTCTTTCACTAATTTCACCAAACCTTGAAACAGCCCCAAGGGTATTGCTGAGCCCATCACCTCCTGCAATTGGTATGTGAGTTATGGTTGAGGCTTCCAAACGTAGTGAGATATTAGGATATGTTGTTTAGTCTAACACTATGTGCATAGGATTATGGTAGATTTTCCGTCAAGAATCTATACCAGCAGTTAGTAACATGCTCAGATAAAACCACTGCAGGCACATACTATATAATTTTGTAAATTATCTAGCTTTCCTCTGACAGTAGGAGGTTAATCCTAAATTTCTGTTAAGTAATTCATGCTAATTTCACTGTCTGCTTATCTAGAATTCATAGTAGATTTTCCTATTTAATCCTGCACAAAACTAGTCTGTATTACTTGATTGGGTAAAATATAAAAAAGGAATACCAAATGCACAAGAAACATAAAATGAATCACATATGAACTACTACTCATTTGAAGTAGCTGCATTTTGAGGTTCTTCTATTAATTATCAATTAACTTACATTTATTTATTTGCACTAGAGATAGACATGAGATTTTTCTTTTCCTTTAATGTTTTTTTCAGCCTGAGTTTTGTATATTTACACAAGAAAGCCACTTAAGAAGACACATTTTTATGCCTCAATATATATAAATCATATTTTTTTTAATAAAAGAGAACAAATTCTTCTTGCACAGCTTAGCCTCCAGAAACAGTTCTAAGAGTTTAAAATGGAAAGATAGGGTTTTTTTGGTCACATACAGTAAGAGTACAATTTTCACTTGATAAATTTCAACTGCTGACTGTTCTGCCAATAACTTTTCTTCATCAAGATCAGCCAACTTTTATACTAAAATCTAGTAAACTTCTAATCTTCTAACTTTATCACACTGTTATTTGACAGCTCTCAGCAGCTCAGTTTGTCAAAGATTAAGACCCTCAGTTTTTCTCCAAAACTGTATATTCCTGGCAAACCTAGGTGTTACACAGTTCAGTGCAAAAGAAAACAAACCATCTATGTGATCTGTACTCTTGAAAAACAAGAAGGACTAATAACCAGTAGCTGGGCAGAACAAGATGATCTTCTTCACCTATCCCACCAGGGGAGGAGGCCAGAGGAGTGCAGGGGGTGAGCATGAGCAGCCGGTGACACTTAGTTGCTGGCTGGGTTAAATCACAACCTAGTCTCAGTGGAATGCCACTGCTGCAATGCTTATCAAAGAAACACACAAACCTGGCATGTGAGTCTTGCTCCCCATTGTGAGACTTCACACGACTGCTTACATTGAATTTTAGAGAAGTGTCTGAAGCAGGTGACTGTCAGGAAGGCAAGACTTATTAAATTAGTTTCATGTGACAATCCTGTTGTACATAACCACCTTATCAGAGAATGACAAACCAAAGTGGATGTGTTGGATCTTGCAGCTAGAGAAAGCTTTGGCTGTCTTAACTTCAGAAGGAGACATTAAGTATGTAATGCGTATAGGTAGGCTTGGGATACTTGTCACTTTTGCTTGGAACTGCTGTTAATGTTAATTTATAATGTCCTGTGGTTCACCTATTGTATTTGGCCTGATCTCAGTCCCTGTCTGGCTATACTGGCAGCCTACTAGGAGTCTGAGCTTTGCAACATCTGTTGACTGGAGAGAGAATAAGCCTAGATCTCCTGATCAGAAGATAGCTCTGAAGCATCATTGTACCCAGGGTTGTGAAAAACTTGTATTTGTACATGGTGCTCTTCTGCTTCCTTATAAATTGAAGGCACTTGAGAGTAGTAGTGTAAAAATGCTTAATTTTCAAAATGTTACATTTGGAAAAATAAGCTGAGAACGTGAGACATGCTATGTGGATAGGAAAATGCAGAAACAGAAATACTACCAAGTTATGAATTTAGAATTACTGGGGGATGTAGAGAGGAATTCTAAGAGAGCTCCATAAATACAGGTGAACTCTCTTAATAGGTTAACTCTCCTTTACATTCCATCTGGCTGCTGTTTCTTTCCTATCTAGTGTACCCCCTGGTTGGTACAGCACCCAGGTTACAGCCTTGCTTGTTGTTTGGTTTTGTTTAAAAAAGCTTTACTTCAAACAATCAAATCCATGAAGTTTATGTTCAGCAGTAAAAGCGTCCTTGTTGTGAATGTCATCCTTTTAATCCAAGACAGTCAGAGGAAAATACACAGGCTATTTTAGCATTTGCAGACTTGATATCTACCATACCAAATGGTTTGCTTCAGAAAAATAAATAAACAAAAAAAATATACATTTGCATCTCCCCACAATTAAGGGGTAACGGGTTAAAACTGAAACAGGGGAGGTTTAGATTGGACATGAGGAAGAAATTCTTTACTGTTAGGGTGGTGAGGCACTGGAACGGGTTGCCCACGGAGGTTGTGAATGCTCCATCCCTGGCACTGTTCAAGGCCAGGCTGGACGACGCCTTGCATGGCATGCTTTAGGGTGAGGTGTCCCTGCCCATGGCAGGGGTGTTGGAACTAGATGATCTTGAGGTCCTTTCCAACACTAACTATTCTATGATTCTACTCCCACTAAGTATTTCCCGATTTACTTGTTAGTGCAGCTTAGCCAATAAAGTTTATAAAACCACCTGGGAAAAATTCCACTAGATAGGTAGTCACTGCAACATGGGAAACCCACAGTTCAGCTGAGTATTCTTCTCATTCCTGTTTTAAATAATTGTAAAGTGACTGTGTTAATGTCAAATACAGGACAGAGTTGTGAGCTCAGTCCTGAATCCGGGATTACCTTAGCAGGCTCCCAACAGAATATAGTCATGCTTCCACTTTTTTCTTTTGGGCCAACTAAATATTGCAAAATGGTTATGTATGAGCACTGGACTGTTGTCTAACTGTTTTCAGTTATCTGAAAACAATGACATTAGGAGATTTTAAAGTTAATACTTTTTTCACTGATATTTTGAAATTATTTTGGGTAATTTGAGTACAAGTTTTCTTCCAAGAAACTTCTACTTTTTTGCTCTCAATGTTTGGAATTAAAGAAATATATCAAATACCATTTCCTTTGTGGGAAACTTGTGAAAATTGGACAGGTGATTTTTAAAACATACTATTATTCTCAGTGAGAGTGGCCAAGCCAGAATATACACATCCTGTTAACAGCTTCTTTAATCTTTTCTTCTGTATTTAAAAGCTATAATATATCTTAAAAGTTGCAGTGAAAAGAGTCTCTTTTTGCAGGACAAACCAAATAGGCAACAGTGCATGATGAGGACAGGACCTTTCTGACCAAGAAGCCAACGCAAGCCCTCTTACAGAGGCCTGATACCAAATGACATAAACAGCCACTTCACTGCAATATGCCCAATATATCTGAATGCAAGCTTGTGCTTTTCCTGTTCCTTCACCGAAGTCTATGTAATACGTTTTTAGCAAAAACTAGAAACTGAAAAGAACAGTCAGGTCACTCAGTTTGTTTCATAAGCACATCACTCTCTCCTGAGGCATATTCTCCATCAATGCTTAATTCAGCAGGGTGGCTCTGATGTTTTCCTTCTCGCTCCTTTTTCCATGCTGCGAAATACAGGTATGTCATGAAGCTTGGATCTAACTTATTTAGCCTTAATATGTCTCTGCATTTCTGTCCACAACTGTGCCCCCATGACATGGATGACTTTTCCTCGGTCTAATAAACTATCCTTTCCTAGGTATGTCAGTTTAAAATTCACTTCAAGAATATACCCAGGAGCATTATTTCCACACAAACACCTCCAGTTATCCCCAGCGCGTTGTGGTCTCCCACCAGTGCTGCCATCATGTCAGATTATTGTGATTCACTAAATATGTAGGCAAGTGTTACACCAAGAGTGACTCAGCAGCAGTACGGATATTATTAACTTTTTTTGCATGTCTACAAAATAGGTGTGTGCATGATAACAACAGTGTTTATGTCACTAGGATGAAGGGAGTTGGGGCTCCAATTTACAGTAAAGTTTTTCTGTACATATTTACATCCACTTTTTATGTTTTAATGTGAAAAAAAACATGTTGAGGCTGCATGTGTGTGATTGCGTGTGTCTGCATGCAGTGTGAATGATTTGCTCAGACAGCAGGGTCACTTTAAGGGGACTCCATTTCCATCATGGAAAGCATAGACACATCAATGCCAAAGTCAGGCCACTGAGGTCCCCTTTATGACCATATAAACTTCTGTCCATGAGACTAGAAGAAATCTGACAAGAGACAGTGAGAAAAATGGGCTTCTAATCTGCTAGTCTTCTGCCAATTTTCCACGCGGCTTTGGGCATCTCTTGCTATCTCCTTTCATAACTTGTTTTATCAGCTTTTCAGGGAAGCACTTTCCATTTCTACTTGCTTATAGACTGGATAGTCTAAGTGGGGCCCTGCCTTCAGTTCCAGCATTTAAGCTCTGCCATGGAACAAAGACCTGTAATAGATGCATTTACTGGCCTCTGCATTAAGATGCCTTTTGTGAAATCCATTTGATGGGATTGTTTCACAATTGCATCACAGTAAAAACCCAGTGCTTTTAGAGAGGGAACAAGCCGACATACAAATGTTTTCATCTATATTTATTTAAAAAATAAAGGCACTTTGACTGCCTTTACACAATTTCCTATGCTGTTCTCACTAATTAATGCTTTCAGTACAGATAACAGCTACAATTAAAAGTTGTTTTAGAATCTAAAATCAAAACACCAATCTAGGATTGAAATAAAAACACCTAAAACAAATGTGAAAAAACATTCAGCTGTAAAATCACATTATTTATTTGACTTTGTTGTTTTTTTTTTGCAGGGGAGAGAAAAGCAGGGGGTCTGTTTCTTGAAGTAAGTAATAAAAAGTAAATGAAACGAGAGTAGGAATCGGACTCTAACATTAGCTGCAGTGAAAGCACTGATACATAATTCATCATGCCACTAATGCAGTCTGGCAGATGATTATTTCACATGTATGGCAGGATGCGTCAGACACTTTGATTTAGAGTCTTCTCCAACATTTTCAAGGAAGTGCATAAGGGTTTTGCTTCCTCCCCCATAACTGTTTTAAATCCACATTGCAAATATGGACTTAAATTATAAAGTTCCTGATACATGAAAGCAAACTGATTCAGAAAATGCTTGTACGTTCACACTTATATCCTCCTAAAGATGTTGGAATTTGGGATGACCAAATGTCACCACCTGCCTAGAAGTGAATCAGAACCCAAAATACCTTTGTTAGAGGTATACTTCTGTATCAGGTGATGAGAGAGACGAAAAGATGCCTGGCAAACTCTCTGTGTGGCGTGGAAAAAGTATAACATAAGGCAGCAAAAGCAAATAGATGTTAAGGTACATTAACCTCCACTTTCTAATTGACACAGCTGTCTATGGAAATTATAATTTCTTAAATATGCAATGTTACTTCATAATGCATGTTTTAAAACTTTTTTATTTATCATTCTGATGTTTCTGATATTTTGATGTTTTCGAAATGCAATTAGGCTTATAGTAAAATTAACAATATGTATGCAAAAGGTGATGTAACTCAAGAAACTCATGATGGCACCTACTCTTTATGCTTAGGATTGCTTGAGAAGCTGCAGTGTCAGAGATGATATAGAAACTGATTCATGCTGGGCCTCCAGCAATGTTCTAAATTGTTGACTCCATGCATGGCTTATTAGTGAGATGCAGATGAAGCAAATACAAATACTGCCTACCAGATATAAGCTGAGTTCTTTGAATCAAAAAGGTACATCCAAGAAAATCTGGCAAACCTATTCTTGAAAATTCTTGCTGAGAAATCCTGGTGTTGATGTTTTTATATTGTAGTTTACCACTTCCTATTCTCATGTTGGATGTTTAGTTAAATAACAGGTTTTGCTAAAAGGAATAAACTTCCCTTGAATGAGTCTAGCTAACCAAGAAAACATTTGGATTAGCAGTGAATGTGATTTACGTTCACTGTGTCTTCTGAATTACAGTATTCAATCTAACTCTGAAGGATTTTCATTGCCTTCATGACATTCATGAGCTGAGCATGCAACTCTTCTACTCCCCACAGATCCATCACTTGACCAGGAATCAAGCTCCAGAAGCTAAAGTTGTCTACATAAACAAATGAGTAGTCATTCTAGGTTTTCTGATATTTCCATTTTCATAGTTAATTCATATTAGGTAAATTGGAAAAGATAAAATAGACTTTGCAAAGTATGCCCACTGGCAGTTTACCTAATTATTACTAAATTATTAATTATTAGATTCATTACAAAAATGCTGTCAGTGGGAAAGCCTTCATTAACAGTTTGACTGGCAGCTGAGCTAGACAGCTTATCTCCCTGAGCTCAGCATAGTCAAAGGTAAATTCTTTTCTCTCCAGAGGTTGCATAGAGGATGTAAGATGACAAAGCTCCCAATTTAAACCCCGAAGTTGCTTCTTAATTAAAAGGTGAAAATAGCTTCCTATTTCTTCCATGGTGCAGAAAATTCCTAAACAGTATGTGTTTGCCTCAAGTATAAAATATTTTAAGACTGATTTTAAAACATTCTGGTTTAAAGCCTGAGGTAGGAACAAGTCTACTTGGAAGTTTATGACGGGTTTGTGAGTGGGTATAAGGCAGCATGACTTAATGATCTTCCATAATTTTGAAATCTGTCTGTAGGAAAGATGATGTCAAGAAGAAGTTATTCCTTGCATATTTATTGGGTTTCTAGACCTGAGTAAAATTTAATGTTCCGAAAACTATCTTACTTGAATTATAGGGTATGTATCTCCTCATGCTCTGCTCAAGAACTTTGAATATGCTGGCCAAAATTTTCAGAATGACTTGGTTTTGATCTTTTCAGTCCTCAAAATTCACTCCCTTTGCATTTGTCTTTAAGATCTCCCAGATTTTCCGATTTTTTCACTTTTCATTGACAAGCATCTGGAGGCTCTTGCAAGCCAAGTGCACATTCTGTATCCTATAATATTAGAAGCTGAGATTCTCCATCTTGCTCTAGTTTCTAATTCCCATTCCTGCTTTCCTCTTTTCACATTTTTTAACCAATTACAACAATCATAATTACCATATCTTACCTTCCGTAATACCAATTTACATTTTGTGTAAGAGCGATCATACAAAAGATGTAAATGTCCAGAAAGCAGATCAAAAGCTCATTCTTCCATTGCAGAATGTTTTAAATTAGCATGACTTACAAATTGTACTGTGGGGCTGAATCAAACTCAGAAAAAGGAAGAAATTTTGGATTGAGACTGGCCATCTGTTTAAGTCAATGGGAAAAAGAAAATGCCAGGTGACTTAAGGACATCATTTTCCGCCTGAATTAACTTCCTTGGGGTCTTGCAGCTTTAAGACTACAAGCTAAATTACCCAGACTTATTGTGTATATTTTGTAGCACTTCTCTCCCATTATTTTTTTTCTCCAAGATAGTAAATATCTTTGTTTGTACTCAATAGTAAAAAGCATTAGCCCAAGAGATGCTCAGTTTTAAAGACACAGATTGACAGCCAACTACAGAGATGATTTCATTATTTTCTTTGGGTTACTTTAATTACAAACTACACTTGGCACAGGAGGGTTTTTGATGAAGATGGATAATCACTACCACTAGTTATTCCTTAATTTCAGGGAGTGCAGTTAGAAAATGACAGATATGAAACAGCAAACTTTATCGCAATATGACTAAAGAAAAGTAGTTGTAAGAATGAAGAGATATAAACTATGTAATATGAGGGGACAGGTAAAATACAGGTTGTTAATTTTAACTCACAATTGTTTAAAGCTGGAGGTGAGTATCAAAGGAACTGTTTCTTATCCTGAAACAAATATGTAAAGAAGCTTTGGTCAGGTGCACTATGCTAGATCATGAATACTGATGAAAATTCTACTGTGGACTTGAGCACATACACATCTGAATTTTGTCTCTTAATTTCTATTATACAAAAGCATGCTCCCTTGCACTCAGACTTGTTCTGTTCAGTACCTGTATGTTAAGCTAGTAAAATGCTTAGAATAAATTTTTAACAGGCTTTTTATAACAATGACTGTTCTGCTATCCTGTTTCCTCTGGCGGCCAGAGAATATGTCCAGGGAAAACTGCAAGTGCAGAAGCAAACATGATTTCCTCCTGTTAAGAGTCTTGGAAGCTCCGTCCACTTTGATTTCTCAGACTGACCAAGACTGACCCTGTTAAGAATATGTACTTTTCTTACCATCTTCTAAAGGTGCTCATAGAAAATTAGATCACATTGTTACACGTTTGAAGTCCAATATAAAAAATTTATCTTTGAGGCTGACTTTGAATTTTGTGGTAGGGTTTAGTAATACATTTGGTTTGAAAAGGCATTTTCATTTTTCGGTTTCTCAAGTCTCTTTAAAATAACCCAGTTTGAGTTTGTGCTGAATTAAGTCCAAGCTGTGACTGTTTATTCGAGTACTCTTAATGAATAAGCTATTGAGTTACATTTTCTTGACAGATAATTGCCTCATTAATTTTATTACATACTGAGGGTACAGGACTTTGATATGAACAAAACAAAGAAGAGCTTACTAGTGCATTTCTAAAAATGGGGAGGCAAAGTGCGATGGTTAGTTCAAATAATCTTTCATTGCTACTTTTAAATTATTCCCTCAAATTAATTCTCCTCCTCACTGTATTTACAATCTGATTTTGCGAGCAGGTAAATCTGTACAATTATCCTACTTTTATGTGCGTTAATGGCTGTGTGAAAAGCGTACTTTGTATCTGCAAATAGTCACACTCCATTTGGCAGCTAAATGGGCAAAAGAAAGATGTGCTTTGTGGTCTGTGTCCAATTGACACAGCTTGAAAATTGAAAAGTATTATTTATGAGCAGCTACTCATAACAATTCCACTTACAGGATGGGAATTATTGCCACGCTCTGGACAGAGTCCTACAAATGCTAATTCAGATGCATATGGACAGATTAGTTGTTTTGAGTTCATCTGAGCAGTTTACTGATGTAAGCAAAAAGGAAGCTGTTCAGAACTCTGCAGCCTTGGGGCACATTTGTGTGAGCTGCAAACATCAGTGACTAAATGCTGTGTTTGTAAAGCTTTGCTAAGAAAGATCACCTACGCTGTGAAGCACTGCCAGGGAGACTCTAACAGATGTTTAACAGCTGGGAGTTTTACTGCTTCCTTTCTCTTGGTCCCTATCTCCCTACAACCTGTAAGGAAAATGCCAGTGTGGAGACTGTAAACAAGGATTACTAACAAAAGAGAAACTGCCAAGGCTCTCACAGCATCCCCCTTCCCCTCCTGGAGCTTGGACTGGCAGGGCTTATGGCCAGCTCACAGCCTTTACTATTTGGCTTCCAACTGAGCACCAGATTCCACAATGCCATAGCTATGTGAGCTCCCAGTTCTGTGGCTCCTGGGTTGAGATCCCAGACGATTCCCTGTATCCAGGGAGGTGCCTGGTGCCTGGGTCTGCGGCTGTCCTGACTGCCTCCAGCCTGCCCTGCCCTGACACTCCCAGGAGCCCCTGACAGCCCTGACTGGCAGCCTAATGGAGTTGTCAGCTCTCTGCCAGATTTGTTGGAAATCTTGGCTTTGCCTTTAAAGCATTGAGAGTCGTGATCTTAATACTCAAATGGTATTAAAATGCACTTTTTTAATTCAAGAAGTCTCAGCTCCCTAAGAAGTACAAATGTTCACTTCTTAATAACTTCCTTACTAATAATTTAATTATTAGTTAATTAATTGCTGAACAACTTCCTACTTATAGTGAAAGTAGGAATTTGTAGGAATAAAATACATACAGCTCACTTGTTTCCAGTTTTGACATGGTATCAATTTTTCAGGATGAGTATACTGACTAGGAAATCGATATATATGAACATATCCATCTTCCTGCAGTGAACAGGATCTAACACAATGCCTATAACCTTGTCCATGCTACCTTACTGTATCATCTGAGTCACTCACAAGACCTAAGCTATCCTTAGTCTGTCAAATATGGTAGAAGAATTTGGATGAGTGTTAAGCTGAATGGAACTTACATTCTTGTTCACTTACAAGCAACTACAACTTCTTTGTTGCACTTGATTAGAAACTCCTCACAAAGAGCTAGATCTTAAAAATTGAAAAGCATTTTCAATTTGCAGACAGCAATTACATGTTTCCATCATATCTGCTTTCAATTTTTAATCTTGTGCATTTTTTATTATCACTCATGTTCCACAAACACTTTTTTTGCACATCCAGTTTATAATACTGTCCTCAAGCTATGGGCTGGAGATAAGATAATGGCTCAGCCTGGCATGGATGTGCCTGCTAAGCAAGAGGGACTATTTTATCATGCAGCTTGGAGGCTGCATACCATCTGACACTCAATCAGGTATTTTATCTTCATGAGTAAACAAAATGCTAGTCATAAGAATTGTCAGAAATATATGCATTCAAACCTGGAAACAAGAATGCTGTGTAGCCCAGGAAGTATGATTTTTTTGCCATGACAAATAAGAGCCTTGCACTGACCTGACACCGCAGGGTGTCAGAACATGTCTTACACTTTGTCTTGGCATGGTTTCAGCAGATTCTAACATTCATCTGGTGGCAAAGTTACTATTGCTCCATATGTGTATCAGCTGAAGCTTTGTAAACACTAAGAATGGCAAAGATCTGACAAACCTAGGAAGGCACTGCCTTGCAAATAACAGCCTTTGATACCAGCTGAGTCTGGGGGGGTGTGGGGAGGGCAACTTTCAGACTTCAGCAGGGAACAAGTAATAAGGCAGCAAACTACAAGAAAACATGTAAATGTTAAGTCCAAGTGAACCCGAAGAGAGACGAGGAAGAAAATCTCACCTATTGTGAACATCACCCTAACAAAGGGAGGGGAAGTAGGGTTCAGACAGGATATTAAGAAGCACTTCTTTACAGAGAGGGTAGTCAAACACCAGAGCAGGCTTCCTAGAAAGGTGGTAGATGTCCCAAGCCTGTCAATGCTGAAGAGACAACTGGACAACACCCTTAATAATATGTTTTAACTTTTGGCCAGCCCTGAAATGGTCAGGCAGTTGGACCAGATGATTGTTGTAGGCACCATCCATGTAAAGGAATTCTATCCTATTCTATCATATTGTAGACTATTCTATTCCATTCTATTACATTCCACTCAGATTTTAAGTCATCATAACTGACAAAGACTGACAAGTCAACATAACCACAACTCCAACTCCTGCTTGAAGAAAACTAACTGCACACCTTAGGAAAAAAGAAATGTGTGAAGGACGATCATAATGCCAGTGTCCTGGGTTCAGCAGTAGCAGTTATTTTTCTCTTTCTTAGTAGCTAGTACAGTGCTGTGTTTTGATTTTTTGGCCTGGGAACAGTGTTGATAAGGCTGATGTTTTCAGTTGCTGCTCGAATGTTTGGTCTGGCCAAGGACTTTCTGAGCCTCGTGCTCTGCCAGGGAGGAGGGGAGGCCGGGAGGAAGCAGAGACAGGACACCTGACCCAAACTAGCAGAAGAGGTATTCCATACCACAGCACGTCATGCCCAGGGAGGTAACTGGGAGTTACCCCGGAAGGGCTAGTTCACTGCAGGGTTGGAGGAGGCTATCGGTCGGTGCTCAGCTGGGGGCAGTGGGGCGAGTTATTGGTCAGCTGGTGTTGAGGTGTTGTATTTCTCTCCCCTTGTTATTTCCTTTATCATTATTATTATTGGTGGTAGCAGTAGTGATTTGTGTTATACCTTAGTTACTAAACTGTTCTTATCTCAACCCGTGGGAGTTGCATTCTTTTCGATTCTCCTCTCCGTCCCTTTGGGCTCAGGGGGAGGGCAAGAAGGGAGGGAGTGAGTGGACGGGCTGCATGGTTTATGGCTGACTTTGTTTAAACCACAACAGCCAGAAAAAAGGGAGAACTATAGGAAGAGGTGTTCTGTGTATTTTAACTCTATTGTGAATATAAATTGCTGTTTCAGTTAGATCATAGAATCACAGCATCATAGAATAGTTAGGGTTGGAAAGGACCTTAAGATTATCTAGTTCCAACCCACCTGCCATGGGCAGGGATACCTCACACTTAACCATGTCACACAAAGCTCTGTCCAACCTGGCCTTGAACAGGGCCACGGAGAGAGCATTCATAACTTCCTTGGGCAACTCATTCCAGTCCCTCATCACCCGAACAGGAAAGAACTTCTTCCTTATATCCAATCTAAACTTCCCCTGTTTAAGTTTTAGCCCATTACCCCTTCTCCTATCACCACAGTCACTAATGAATAGTACATCCCCAGCATCCCTATAGCCCTCTTCAGATACTGGAAGGCTGCTATAAGGTCTCCATGCAGCCTTCTCTTCTCCAGGCTGAACAGCCCCAACTTTCTCAGCCTGTCTTCATATGGGAGGTGCTCCAGTCCCCTCACCATCCTCGTGGACCTCCTCTGGACTTGTTCCAGCAGTTTCATGTCCTTTTTATGTTGAGGACACCAGAACTGTACACAATACTTCAAGTGAGATCTCACAAGAGCGGAGTAGAGGGGCAGGATCACCTTCGACGTCCTGGTCATGCTCCTTTTGATGCAGCCCAGGATACGGCTGGCTTTCTGGGCTGCGAGCGCACACTGCCAGCTCATGTTCATTTTCTCATCAACCAGCAGCCCCAAGTCCTTCTCTGCAGGGCTGCTCTGAATCTCTTCTCTGCCCAGTCTTTAGCTGTGCCTGTGATTGCTCTGACCCAGGTGTGGGACCTTGCACTTGGCATGGTTAAACTTCATAAGGTTGGCATCAGCCCACCTCACAAGCGTGTCGAGGTCCCTCTGGATGGCATCCCTTCCCTCCAGCATATCAACTGAACCACACAGCTTGGTGTCATTGGCAAACTTGCTGAGGGCACACTCAATCCCACTGTCCATGTCACTGACACAGATGTTGAACAAGACCGGTCCCAACACCAATCCCTGAGGGACACCACTCGTTACTGGTCTCCAGCTGGACATTAAGCCACTGACCACAACTCTGCGTGCAGCCATCCAGCCAGTTCTTTATCCACCGAGCGGTCCACCTATCAAATTGATGTCTCTCCAATTTACAGACAAGGATGTTGTGTGGGACAGTGTCGAACGCTTTGCACAAGCCCAGGTAGATGACATCAACTGCTCTATCAGTTCTGTAGCCCCATCATAGAAAGCCACCAAATTGGTCAGGCAGGATTTCCCCTTAGTGAAGCCATGCTGGCTGTTGCCAAGGGCCTTGCTGTTTTCCATGTGCCTTAGCATGCCTTCCAGGAGAATGTGCTCCAAGATTTTGCCAGGCACAGAGGTGAGACTGACTGGTCTGTAATTCCCTGGGTCATCCATTTTCCCCTTCTTTAAAATGGGGGTTATATTTCCCTTTTTCCAGTCATTGGGAACTTCACCTTATTGCCATGATTTTTCATATATGATGGCCAGTGACTTAGCAACTTCCATTTGCCAGCTCCTTCAGGACCTGCGGATGGATTTCATCAGGTCCCATGGACTTGTGTACATTTAAGTTTCTAAGATGGTCTTGAACCAGACCCTCTCCTACAGTGGGCCTAGGGTCTTCATTCTCACAGTCCCTGCATCTGTCTTCCAAGACTTGGGTCGTGCGGTCAGAGCCTTTGTCAGTGAAGACCAAGGCAAAGAAGTCATTCAGAACCTCAGCCTTCTCCAAATCCAGGGTAGCCAGTTCTCCCAATAGCTTCCAGAGGAGGCCTATCTTGTCCCTAGTCTGTTTTTTGTTCACTATGTACCTACAGAGTCCCCTCCTGTTATCCTTAACATCCCTAGCCAAGTTTAATTCTAACTGGGCCTTAGCTTTCCTAACCTGGTCCCTAGCTTCCCAGACAACATCCCTGTACTCTATCCAGGCCGCCCGTCCTTGCTTCCATTTTTTATAAGCCTCTTTTTTCCTTTGAATTTTCCTCAACAGCTCCTTATCCATCCAAGGAAGTCTCTTGGCCCTCCTGCTGCACTTCCTTCTAGTTGGGATGCAGCACTCCTGAGCTTGCAGCAGGTGATCCTTGAATATCAACCAGCAGTCTTGGGCCCCCCTGCCCTCCAGGGCTATATCCCATGGAACCTTACTAAGCAGGCTCCTGAAGAGGCCAAAGTCTGCTCTCTTAAAGTCCAGGGCAGCGAGCTTGCTGCACACTCTTCTCACTGTCCTGGGGATCTCAAATTTAACCATCTCATGATTGCTGCAACCAAGGCTGCCCTGGAGTGTCAGATTTCCAATGAGCCCTTCCCTGTTGGTGAGCACGATGCCAAGCATGGAACCTATCCTTGTCAGCTCCTCTATTACTTGCAGAAGGCAGCTGTCTTCTACACAATCGAGGAACCTCCTGGATTGCTTGTGCCGGGCTGTACCGTTGCTCCAACAGATATCAGGGTGGCTGAAGTCTCCCATGAGAACAAGGGTCTGTGAGCTTGAGGCTTTTCCTGTCTGTATGTGGAGTGCTTTATCCGCAGATTCCTCTTGATCAGGTGGTCTGTAACGGATCCCCACAGTAATGTTTTCCATCACTATTCTCCCTTTAACCATGACCCACAAACTCTCTGTTGACTGCTCACCTGTCCTCAGACAGAGCTCCATACTTTCCAGCCTATCATAGAATCATAGAACAGTTAGGGTTGGAAAGGACCTCAGGATCATCTAGTTCCAACCCCCCTGCCATGGGCAGGGACACCTCACAGTAAACCATCCCGCCCAAGGCTTCGTCCAGCCTGGCCTTGAACACTGCCAGGGATGGAGCACTCACAACCAAACTGGGCAACCCGTTCCAGTGCCTCACCCTAACATAAATAGCAACTCCCCCTCCCCATCTGCCAGGCCTGTCTTTTCTAAAGAGCCTGTAACCTTCCATTCCAACACTCCAGTCATAGGAGCCATCCCACCACATTTCTGAGATGCGTATTGTATCATACCCCTGTAGACATGCACACATCTCTAATTCCTCTTGTTTGTTCCCCATGCTATGGGCGTTTGTATATAGGCATCTGAGCGGAGCTCCAAATGAAGCCGTCTCGTTGGCTGGAGTGGCTGGAATATCTCTACATTGCTCCGAGCATTTATTATAGGCAATGGCAACTAACTGGGTGTGTTGGGATGGAATGATGCCCCCTTCCCCCAGCACATCTAGTTTAAAGCCTCCTTGACCAGTCTGGCAAGCCTCCTACCAAAACCACTCGTCAGGCAGCTACACCAGCCCACAGCAGACCTGGCCTACAAACTTGGGTCCTGTGTTCAAGATACCCCTGACTATGGCACCACCCTTTTAACCATTTATTAACCTGGCCAATCCCTCTAGCCTTTTTAAGGTCCTCCCCTGTATCCTGGAGAATAAGATGACAATCTGAGCTCCAGAGCCCCTAACCACCTCTCCCAGGGCTCTGAAGTCCTTCTTTACGTTCTCCAGGATACTGCCATCTATATCCTTAGCACCCACATGGATCTCTAGAAGTGGGTAATAGTCAGTGGGACTTACTAGAGCAGGCAGCCTCTCTGCAACATCCCTGATCCGTGCCCCAGGCAGGCAACACACCTCCCTTGAGACCGGGTCAGGCCGACAGATGAGTGCCTCTGTCCCTTTCAGAGTAGAGTCCCCTACTACTACGACCTGCACCTTTTTCCTGGCAGCACCAGTAGAGATCTTTTTTTACCAGTGCATCTGCCGGCTGTTTCTGGTGCTTTCCGCAGGAGCCCCCTGCAGGACAGCAAAGCGGTTCTGGGCGGGGACAGCAGATTTAGGAAGAAGCCCCTTGCTTTTAATTGTCCTCTTCCGCTTTTCTTTGTTGTTTGCTTTTTTATTTCCCAGCTTTCTGGGTTAACGGCCTCCTTTCCTTCATGAGCTACAACGGACACTTTAGGCTCCTGCACATTTCGGCCCTGGAGCAAGCATTCCTGCTTCCTCTCAGCTTCCCTAACATCTTTAGTCTATTGACAGCATCCCGCAGCTCAGCCACCTGCTGCAGGAGGGCCTCCACCAGGGAGCACCGAGCGCAGCCCTGCCCGTCGTGCACCTTTCCCTCACCAGCCCAGTGCAGGCACCCTCTACACCCCGAGCTCTGCACTGCAGCCTCCCCTCCCATCGGCTCTGTCTGGGTGCCTACGCTGGCCACCGCCGGGGCAGCCAGAGCAGAGCTCCGAGGCCGGGCCCTGGCCGTAGTGCGAGCGCCCACCATCCCGCTCGCACCGCCGTGTTCACGGCACTCCTGCTCCTTCGCGCTCCCTGGGGCAGGCTTTTAACCAATCAGAGCTGGTGCCGCTCCTCCTTGCTCCGCCCCCTGTGAATCAGCTGCTCGCGTCAGGGGAGCTGCCGGCTCCTGGGCAAGGTCTGCCGGGGGCTTCCCTCGGTGGGCGCTTGCTAAGTTAGACGATTAGACTGTTAAAATATCAGCTCATCTCAAATGCTTTAGTTCTATATATGCAGTGTATCTCTTTTGCCAGTAACACTATTTTATATAATACACTCCATATCTTGAAAGTCAGCTTCAGAACCAAGCTGAGATATGGCTGTAGAACATAGCTGTATTTGTTTATATGATACTGAATTTCAGCTCGCATAAATATATTTTTAAATGGTGATGCTCATAACCATATTTCTGTTAGGTTGGCCTATTAGTCAGTCAGTTTTCTTGCCCCTAACATACGTAGAGAACACCCACATCTACATTTAAAATACACTTGATAAATACAATATCATGAGGAATGAGGAAGTGATTCGGTAGCACTTGCCCTTTTACTCATACTCAGGATGGGAAACAGGGAGGGATGACTGAGTGGGTTAGACCATTTATCCATCTGTCTGTATTTTGCAGGAGTCATGTTGTAATACAGCAGTTATATTTTTTTACTCTAGCTAGCTGTTCTCTTGTCCTTTTGTAAGTCAAATTCTCGGAAGCCTTAGGCATCCATTTACTCTTCAAGATAAAGGTCTTTTTTCAGAACTCATTATTTTCATGGGAACTATCATGTAACTGTTTAAATGATATGACAGAACAGGGAGGGTTAACTTCTCAGAAAATCAGTCACATGTCATGCCACAGATAAACTTTGAACCTTGTAAGAATTTAACATGCTAAACTCTCCAGCCACCCCGAAGGGAATTATTTACAGGTTAAATCCTGTTACTTTAACCTATTGTTCTCTATTAAATATATAAAGATAGCCACAGTTTTGCATCTATGTATGGTTAAAAGTTGTGTCTTTTTAGTAGGCCTGAGCAGCTTAACACTTGTTTCATTTCATTCAAGATCTTTAAACTGGATGCTTATCTGTCTACTAAGAAGATTGATACATTAGATGTCCTCAAAGTTCACTTTATGTGCTGATTGTATTAATTTCTACGCAAAAACATTTCTATTCAAATTATGATCATATGGATGTTTGCTATACATCTCTTAATTCAAAACCTCCAGAGTTAAAGGGAGAAAACCAGGTTCCCTCTCCTCTCAGGAACCCCCACCCTCCATAAAGTTTTAAATTGTTTTGAGGAAGAGCTTTCAACCTGTGTGGTGAGGTTGGGTTTGTACACCAAAAACCTAATACCTCTTAGTTGAGGGAATGAAGACGTGTTTTTTCATGGAGCCTCTTAGGTCATGAGCATGGAACTAAAAAGTGCTACCTAGTCTTTTCTCCAGGAACAAACAGTTACTGAAACAAATGGTTCTTGAGTGCTTAAAATCCTAACCTAGTGGATTAATTATTTTAGCTTCTATGTTTTATGCTTTAAACCTCTTAAAATTTAAAAAGCTCCTGCTCCATCTTTTGAAAATTTGTGATACTGGCTCCTGGGAGTCAGAGAGTAGCTGTAGCTGTGATTCTGATTGAACAGAAGGATCCACCTGTAATCCCAAATTAGTTGCCACACCACAAAGGGACCCAGTCTTCCAGAGGTTTTCCTATTAGCCATTTTAAGCTTCATGTTTCTTACTAAGCAAATAATCAATCCCATTTTGTGGTACTTAATTAGTTTCAGGCACAGTTCAAGAAACATTAGGTATTTAACTCAGAGTTATAAATCAAAGCTAACTTGAAAGTTTAGTTGTAGTTCTGTTCAACACTACTTGAAACAGGTTATCTTGTAGGCAAGATTCATGGAGGTCATGAATTCTCAGCAGCTCTACTCTTGTGAAGGAATTCTGGAAGCTATAAAAAGTAATCACACTCTTAGAAATGTAGGATGCAGTATTCTTCCAGTTCCCTTGTCTCTGGGAGGAGAAACAGGTTCTTTTAAATTGAAACTATATTTAAAAGAAAGCAAACAAGAAGCCTTCCAGCATGTGGAAATTCTGCTTCTCAGCTAGTTCTACAGCTTTTTTTCAAGGCTAGTTGCCTAAATTCAGGTGTTCAGTAACTACCCTGGTTTTCAACCCTTTGAATGACTTAACCTTACTTAATATGGAGTCTGCTATTCCAGTTAAAAAACCCTTGGAGTCCACAAACTGAAGAAAATAGAAGAGCACTGGTAGAAAAGTTATGATTCAGCATGTAAATATGTTACAAATCCAGATAGCCTCAAGGGTCTTAGCAGGTAATTGGTTTCAAACTGGAAGAAACATTCCTGTTAGGCAGAGCTGAATAATTTTAATGCCCAATTTACTCCATTTCTTTTTTTGTGGAGAAAGCTATATGAGGGACAGGCCTGGTGGCAGGCATTAACATTTTTCTTCAGGGGAAACACAGGCATTTTCAAAGGAAAACTGGCATAATGGTGCCTGCATGAAAAAGAAATTTGAAATTCTACATATGACTTACATAAACTATGTCTGGTAGCTTTTAAATTAAACACTGGCTTCCCTAAAGTTCTTTGCATATTTCGGTTATTTCCTCTGGGAGAAGTTTTCTATTATGTGAGGTCTCTGGGGAGACATTATAGCAACTTTCCAGTATCTAAAGTGGTCTACAGGAAAACTGGAGGACTTTTTACAAGGGCATACAGGGATAGATCGAAGGGGTAGATTTAGATCAGGAATTCTTTACTGTGAGGGGGGTGAGACACTGGCACAGGCTGCCCAGAGAAGCTGTGACTGCCCAGCCTTGGCAGTGTTCAAGGCCAGGCTGGACAGGGCTTGGAGCAACCTGGTCTAGTGGAAGGTGTTCCTGCTCATGGCAGGGGGGGATTGGAATTAGATGAGCTTTAGGGTCCCTTACAACCCAATTCTATGATTGTATAATTCAGTTTTTCTTCACCTAAATTTATGTAGTCAGATGTTAAACAATTAATGAGAGGGACATCCACAAATAAAAGTGACTGGAGATTTTACTTGGAAGAGAGATATCTCTTGAAATTAGCCTTACTTTCTCTTAGCAAACAGTAAAAACTTCATTAATTGCATATCATTTATATTCATTTACCCATAAAACATCAAATTGTACCTATAGATTATCACTGATCTCTTAGTACTGAATACTAATTTAAACATTTGCTAACCTGAATTTTCTCCTTGAGCTTTTTTAGGTTTTATTACACCACTGCTTTTCTGAATGAAAGCACTAAAGACAGATTAGCAGTATGAGCATAGTACATAAAC
This sequence comes from Lathamus discolor, assembly GCF_037157495.1. Classification (NCBI taxonomy): domain Eukaryota; kingdom Metazoa; phylum Chordata; class Aves; order Psittaciformes; family Psittacidae; genus Lathamus; species Lathamus discolor. Next base: position 34,234,631 of record NC_088884.1, on the reverse strand, counting down.
CCAGCTAGAAGGACCACTAATTGTTTCAACCTGAAATTAATGTCAACATAAAATGAGTTTATTTTCCTTAATTAAATTAATCACTGTTACACTCTGAAAATGTCTGTTCAATAGCCGTTCATGTGAATCAATATTGCTAATAAGAATGAATGTAAAAAGAGAGCAAAGACAGTTTTTAATGTACCAAAACATAAATACAAATGAAAATGCCAACAGAAGGGTGCAGAATTTCTTTTCAAACACTGACAGAGGCTGGGAAGGCAAACTCACTGAGGAAGATTATTCATACCACTGAAAGGAGATCTGCTTCTTCAGAAGTCACCTGAAACAGGCCTTCCTCCTGCCTCTAAATTCAAGCTTCAGAGGACTCTGCACACACCAGAGCTTCTGTGGGCTGAAGAATGCAGTGTTATTTTTAGTGCTCTTACTGCATTGTCTTCATCTGGAGCAAGAGAGGCTGTCCAAGGCTCACTAGGTGGTGCTAGGCACAGGCTGGTACCAGCAACCAGCCCCTGGTGAGATATATTTTCTGCTGGGGCCTGTGTCCTGAAAACACAGCAGCAGCTCTGCATTTGCAGTATCACAGAAGCTGGCATGAAAATGGTGGGAAAAAGAACTCTGGAAACATCACACATACATATATGAAAAAGGAGCAGTGATGTGACCTTTTCAAATTGTTCCAGTCATTTAAAAGCAGCTTTTGACATGTGATAGTAAACAGGCTGTTGCTGTTGCATCAGTATTCCCCTTTCTATCTTACTTTAATAGTCTTCTGTTATTCTGATCTATTTTTCTTCACTTTTCCATTAATTTTTCCATTTTTCATTATCGTTTATTCACAGTTCTTCTTTGAGTGAGAAATCTGTTGTCTAGTCAACAAGTTGTCTTTCTCAGGTTGGGTTCCTATGTGTAATGTTGACCCCACCAGCTTCCCTTGGGGCCATGTCTCTGGTTTCTCACTTCCACCCCACCACTGCAGCTGAGCCACCTGCAGAACCCATCAGTGCTGAACTACAGACCGCTGTTTGAACAGTGAGAATATAGGTAATAGCTTAAAGCAATGCTGTGTTGCCAGTCAGCCCCAGCACCTCTCACCAAACCTGATGTTCTTCTGTAAAACAGTGCAAATGTTAGGTTTTATTTTAGAAAACAATACAAAGTGTGCTTTTAAATAGATGTGTATTTCTGACTAAATAGATGGGTATTAACTGACTAAAACAGAAATATAGGTACTTGCTGCAAGATAACACATAACTACTGTAATGTTAATACTCTGTACTTCAGCAGGTCATCACCTCTGGCTCATCAGACAAGACAAGATATACATTGAGCCAAGGCTTTGGTACATGGAACCAGTAATTTGCAGTTTCCAAATCTAACTGATTTTTTACAGTCCCTGTGCTACTCAGGGATTGCATTCCCGCTCAAGTCCATTTCCATATTTCCATTCTCAGCTGGATTATTTAGAATTCATTTTATACGTGGTGGCTGAGCCTACCAGCTTCCTGTGATTCTATCTTCCTGGAGTTTCCAGACCACAGTGCTTCTCTGCACTGAGTAACAGTGATATTTTTTCCTTTGCTTAATGAATATTAAGCTTGTCACAAAAACTCCCTCACTCTGCATCATAAAATAATGAGGCACAGAGGATATAAGGTGAAACAAATGAAATTCTGGTTAGAATTAGAAAGGAAAGATTATTTACAATGGAAAAAGTAAAACTATGGAGCAGGTTTCCTAGTAAGCTTATGGCATCTCCACCACTGGGTGGTATTTAGAAGTTAGCTATGCTCCTGACAGACCTGGTTTAACATAAAAATTAAGTCTCCTTTGAAGAGGTTGAACCAGATCATCTCCAAAGATATCTCTACAATTATTTGCTTAGGGTTCTTTTAATGTAGAGAGGCTACTCTGCACTACCCTGTTATCAGGCTCTGAAGAGCTACCTTAAAATCTCATATTAATTGATCAGCCACTCCGTGAGTAATCCATACACAGAGAACCCTGTGCTTCCAGCAGGGGGTTACCCGTGATGATCGTTAATTGAGATGTTGTGAGAATGGAACTAAGCACTACAGCAGCAGAAGCCATAGCCCCTCTTTTTATAAGATTATTTGGTGTTGCCAGCAGTTGCTCATTTACAGATTGTAAAATGAAATGTTGCTTGGTCTCCCTTAGTATGTGGTCTCAGGGCTGTAGCTCTTTTCTCTCCTTTTGCTCCCTCTGAACAGTGTCCTGTTCTTCCCAGTACTTGAACTTTCAGCATAATTAAACAAAAAAATCTGTAAAAACACAAATGAGAAATAGAGTTAGTTTCTGAGTGATGGTGCGGTGGGTCAGGTGGCTTGTGTAGAGTAGATGGTTTGAATGTGGGGTGGACACTAGAAAGGTCTTATAAAAAAATGTCTGTGACTCGGTGAGACCTTAGACGGCTGCTGTAAGTTCTTGTATCTTTTCCACCTAAGATGTGGTATAATCATGACTCCCCTGTTCCATTAGAAACAAAAGTATTTATTTCTCCTATATTTGGATAAATAAATATAAAATGTAAAAGCCACATTAATGAACAGGGCCCTAACCTGCAGAGTAATTTCCTTTAGTAGCAAACTTACAAGGCCTGAAGAGATACTATCCAGATGCATGACTTCCTTTAACTGATGGTAAAGTCTTTGATGCCACTTATGACTTGGTACTAATCCTGAGATCGTAAGTATGTGTTAAAGTATGTAAGATGCATTCTACCCCATACAGCTAAACCCCTAACTAAATGTCACCATACTGTGAAGTTTTTCTTAGATTTTGTACCTAAGTCTTCTTTCTAACTTGCTTAGTAGTTGCACTGGTATAATGTAAAGGTCTCTCAACAGAGTAGGAGTTACTTCATGCCAAAGTGATTCTAAAGACACAAAATGCATGTTCCTATGACCTCACTGTCTGCCATTTCCTACTTTATGAAAACATACAAGAAAAAAAAACCCAAAGACATAGGTAATATAGTTAATATGCTATCCATTCAAAACAGAGGGTAGATTTAGACAGGTGTAATATGTGCAGTATGTAGGAAAATGCAGTATATGAGTAATCTCTCCAGTTTCAGTTCTTTAGTTTTAACTTCTTGGCAAAAAAAGAAGGAACAAGAATTAGAAACATCTTTAATCAGCTAAGTGAATATGACTGTCACAGAAAAAGCCCCATTCTTAGGGCTAGTAGAGTGTCTGTGCCATTCACCATTAAGCAAATTGTCTTTAGGCAAAATTACTTTGAGAAAGGATGAGTATAAGAAATTGTACTGAGTTTGTTCTCAGAAACTTGCAGTAGACCTGCCAGAGTCAGACTGATATCTGGATAGTGATATGATTTCTCTAATGGTATTACAGAACAAATGATATCAAAAATTCTGTCATAATGTGATTGTAAGATCTGAAATACAGATTGAAATAAAAAGCTGCTAACACTGTAGGGCACAGATATTACTGGATGCAATTGCTGTCATTTCTTACTGAACAAGTCATTAACCAACCTGAGGTAGCATTGGTTTAGATTTCATTCTGCTAAAATACGAAGATACCTTATGAGACTGGATTGTCAGAAATAGTCAGAAATACAATTTTATGAGGTTTTTTTCCAATGATTCAATTTGAGGTTAAATAAAAAGTGTGTAAATTGGGACTTGGGTATAAATAAACTTCTAACTTAATTAAAATCCTTGAATCAGAGACAGGAAATTTTTGGTATATGACACTTGCTGGTACTTGTTAATAGAATAAAATGCTCAGCAGTATAGATTAGGACACTGGTTTAGACCAATTTTCAGTTTTCCAAAATAATGATTAGCTATGTGGAGTGGATAATCTGACTGCTTTCAAAGCTGGAATCCATCTGCCTGGGGAGCAGCTTTGTGGAAGGGGCCTGAGGGTCTTGGTGGACATAAGCTCAATACAGCTTTCTTTGCCACAGTGTGTAGCTGTGGCAAAGAAAGCCAACAGGATTCTGAGTTACATCAACAAAGGGATAACCAGCAGAGATAAAGATGCCACTGTCCCACTCTACTTGGCACTTGTCAAGTCACACCTGGCATACTGTGTTCAGTTTTGGTCCTTGCTATACAAAAAATATGTGGACAGGATGGAGAGCGTTCAGAGAAGAGCCATAAAGGTGAGCCAAGGACTGGGAAGCTGAATGAGGAAAGGCTTTGTTCAGCCTTGAGAAAAGAAGGCTCAGGGAGACCTGATCAGCATATTCCAGTATTTAAATAGTGGCTGCAAAGAAGATGGAGACTCCCTTTTTGCAAGAAAACACATGGAAAAGACAAGGGGTAATGGGCACATGTTACTCCTGGGGAGGTTCTGATAGGACACAAGAGGAAAATTTTTAATGAGAAAAATCAGCATTGGAATAATCTCCCCAGGGAAGTGGTGGATTCCCCACTACCGGGCACTGAAGATTTGCCTGGACAGGGCGCTGGGACATCTAGTCTAGGTCATGCTTTGCCTACAGAAGTTGAACCAGACGGTTCTTGAGTTCCCTTTCAGCATGGTAATCTATGATTCTGTGATTCTATAACTGTACTATCAATTAGAATGATACTTTGTGTTGTGTATTTGACTTGTTTTCAGCGAAGCCACTTCGGTTTTCTTGCTTCTGCATGGCCGTGCCACAGTGGTATCCCAGTTAGTGATATACCAGAGCAGTGCAGTTTCCTGCATTGCTTGAATAAAGAATCAACAAGTGTTGATATCCAAATGAGTTTGTAACCTTTAAGTTGTGGCAGAAGAGTATGGATTATTAATTAACACAATCTATACAGGGAGATCTTTATGTTTCACTGTTTTAAAAAAGAGTAAATTTTGACGATGTTGTGAATTTCTTACAAAGTTACCCCAATTTAGTTATTGTAGGTTTCAATGTGGAGAAGGCTTTGAATTGAAATCAAAGCAGCTAAATCAACATAAAATCTGTATTCTGTTATAAATAAGAGAGCGTAAAAAACACTGGAAAAAAAAACCCAACAATGGGGTAAGTGGCTACACCCAAAGAGATACTAGGAAATTAAGAATATAATCTGTTGAATGTAGGAATGCTCAATAATAAAGTTCTGTCAGCACTGTAGGCATAAAGTAAAACATCAAAAGACATGTTAGTTTTGACTTTTCAGTAGAAGGTGGGGAAAACACAATATACATGTACATAAATAAAAGGAATTAGAAGAGAACTGCAACTTTTGTACAGGAAAAAAGGGAAATTTAAATACTTGGGTCAGCTCTCCCAAAAGTAAGTTAATTCAGTGGTCAAATACATATGTGATAGGATAACAGGAATAGCAATACAGTAGCAGAAGTTACTATGTAGATGGTAATTCTAGCTGAATGAAGAACTCGTACAAAAATCAGAGAGGTAATTGGGAGCTAAGAAGCTGACACATGACATTACAGAACAAGTAAAGCACCTTTGTGTTATCATTTGAGTTAATTCTAGCAAGAGAAATATTTCTAAAAATAATGATCTGTGGAAGCTAAGGCCTGAATATTTGACCTCTAGTATATGCAAACTTTTAGGGTAGATTTAAGAAATGGAAAATTAGGGATATGGATATACTCAGAAAAATTGAGTAAAATGTATTCCAAGTTTGGTAAATCCATTGTTTAGACTAGCTTGTCGCTGGCTGCTTTACGAAGAGTAGAGCCACCAATTTGAGGAAAGTAATTATTACTTTCTAATTTGGTACTTGTGACATCATAACTCTGGTATTTTGTCCTGTTTTGTACTTCTTACTACAAGAAATCCTTCAGTAAGCTTAAGCAAGTCTGGCAGTGGAGTGGAGAGGTGGTGGGTGGGGCAGGGATCAAACTGCTCTCTTCAATGCTTGAGTTGATGGTTATAGCAAGAACTATGTTGCTCTTCAAAGCACATGTAAAAAGGGCAAGAAGCGACATTCACAGGTTACAGCACGTATATGTACCAGTAAAACACAAAGATGAATTCTTTGTAAGAAGGGTGGTCAGAAATTAGAATAGTTTCTGTAAAAAAGATTTTGGAATTTTCACTCATGGAGGTACTCAGAACTCAACTAGACAAAGCCCTGAGCATCCTCTTAACTTTGAAGTTAGCTGTGCTTTGATTTGGAACTGGTAGAGATGACCTTCAAACATCCATTCCAACTTAAATTATTCTGTAATTCTGTGATCTTTCTTTTAATATAGTAATTAATTTTCTATACTTATTAAATGTGATAAATTCCCCTGGGTGTATCAGACTTGATGAGAGTGACATACAAAGTTCCTTCAATGTGGTATTTGAGCTATGATTTGGGAATGGTTTATACATGCGAAATTCCAGGGCAGTCGAAAGAAGTGATTGTACATCATTCGTAGGCTAGTGGTAACAACTGGCCCCGTAACAACTTACTGTGTGGTTTAGGGAGTGTTATTTCAACCCAAGCTTCTTAGAAGGTCATAGCTTTGCATTAATAACGTGTTTTTTACTCTCTAGAAATATATAACAAGTCAAGATCTCTCTCACAGTCTCTGGCTTGATCTTTGTTTTGCAGATTTTAGACATCTCATTAGGCTTAGTCTTTTTATTTTAATTGTTCTGCCCACTTGCTGTCAGATCTATTGGCTTCTCCAGAACTTGTGCTATTTTAGGTTTTAATGTTGATAAACACTCCAATTTCTGCTGTTTGTTTGTCTATTTCTTTGTTTATGTATAAAGCTGGAACCTCCTTATGTTTCATCTCCATGGCTATCCTGATTTAATATCATCTCCACGGGGTCAGAAATAAACTTACAAGCATGGTCTTTTTAGCCATTGATATATGTTTGATCACTGCAGATGTTTAGCTCTGATGAATCTTTGTCATAGAACACTTGATTAGATGTTTTTATGTTTTGCTAATATAATTTTAACAAGCCACTTTTAGCATTTACCTCTCTGTAATCAAGTAACCTGCTTTTAAGATTTTAATCAAACAGTATTTCAGCAAATTTTATGCCAGTTTTCAGAGTGCTTATCTATAATGTTATAGTGCCAAGTAATGTTTCTCTGAAATGTCCTTTCAATGCTTTTAACAACATTTCACACTAAACCATTAGGGAGTGAATACCAGAGGCCAAAAGCAATATGCTTGCAATCATACTCTTCTAAATAGGATTTAAACGAATAATAGTCAACCTGTAAGACATTCCACTGCTGCAGTGGGTATGTCACATCTCAGAACTGAAGGTGCTTATTAGGGTTATACCAATTGCATTCTTTAATGATGTTATTTATGATGGAGTTGAAAAAATAAATTCATATTACTGTATTATTTCCAGTACTATTCCCAAATATATGTCAAGAGCAGAGTGGTGAGCTAATTATTTTTTTCTCTTCAACTATTTTATAGGCATTTTCTTTTTAACAATGTTAGATATTGCTGTTTTGCTTTAACCTTCATGGACCAGAAAGATTCTTTGGTTTTACAGGATGTACTTGCTGGAGGAGGTATAGCCCGCAGTTTTATATCATCTGGCTGCTTCTGAGCTAGTTGCCTAGATGCCCTTTAGAATTGGTTAAGAAAAACAAACATCTAGGGCATGATTTATCTAACCTATTTTAGACATTACATCAGCAGAGGAGATGAATCTTGTTCTACAGAATATTTATGCCTTCCACTGACTGTAAAGCGAGTTTAAACATCTAACTCATAGAGAGGTATTTATGGTTTGGGTTGCTGAATCTGATCTGATGAATCCTGGCCTTAGTCCCCTGATTTTAGACCTGAAATAACAGTTATTGTTTTTAAACTCTTTATTGTCAAGTGGTTATTACTCCAGAAGAGTTTTATTCTTACTGCCAGCTCACATTTACTCAGAATCATCATCTCAAAGATAGGATTTACCTGCCTAGAAAACCTGAGGTATCATTCTCAAACTTTTTGTTGTTTAGCAAAATCAAATATGTCACTGTAGGCTGAAGGCATGATGTTCTAGCAGCTGCCCTAGGTGACCATTTGCTATGTTTCATTTGAGCATTTTTTTCATGTGACTTTGAAGGAAAATTTAGAGTGGACTCTGGCAAATTTTAAATATAAATTGTATGTTGTCTGTGTAAATTTCATTATTGTTCTTATTGTTGCATATGTTGGAAGTACTATTGAGGTAAAATCAACAGCAGGGGACTTTTGAAGACAACACGTCACACTTTGTGCATTTCCTACTAAATATAGTATAATAAATGCTTATTTTAGCTTTATCTTTAAAAAATATTTTATTATTGAGCCCTCTTTGACTGGATGATATACAAATAAGTGTTATTCCAGCATTGCAAATTGCAACTCAAAATGTATTATTAAACTTTCGCATTCAGCATAGCATTGACTATTGTATTTCCTCTCAGAAATGACTCTTCAGGGAATGAAGGCATTCTCATAAGAACATTTTTATTTTTATTATTAACCCAAGAAATTTCTACACCGATGTAAAGTTCTACATAAACAAGCCAGGACCCGAGGTCAATAAAGATAGTGATTATAATTAATAAATCTTTAGCGCTTTCTTTCGCTTCTTATAAAAATTGTTTTCTGGTTTAAATGAAGCACTAAAAGAATAATGAAGTATATTTTATTAGTTTCAAAATGATGCTATGTGGAGAGAACAAATATTGCCTGGTGACGATAGCGCAACTATCATTTTGCAGCTAAGCATTGTTTTGGGTCAAGAAAAACAGTGCAGAACTATAGGAGTTTACTCTCTGAGACTGTCTTAAGTCTCTTTGCCCAAGCCCTGATGTAGTTCTGTTAGCTCCTTCTTCCTAACCTTATCAAGCTTTATAAAATAGACCATTTATTTATGTACCTATCAGTAAGATCTGAGTGTCACATACTTCGGAAAAATCTGTTAGGATCTGCAAATCTATCATCTACTCTGAAAACCCTTCTTAAAACTTAGGCCGGCATAAACTGTACAGAAAAGTGCCATCTTTTAATTGTCAAGCTTCTGACTACCAACCAGCTTTACAGATAATCCTGCCCAAATCACAGATAAACTTAGCGCTTGCTCCTATTTCCTTCAGCTTTCCAGAATTATTACAGCTGATGTCCTCAGAGGCCATCATTTGCTATTTTTGTGGTAGGCACAACATAATGGGAACGTAGTTCAGACTTGCACAGTTGGAACCATAAAAATGCTGATAAGTGCCTTTTGTAAGTGAGAAATCTGACTTGTGGTCTTGTGCAGTTGGGCACTTTTGTCACAAACCTTCAGTGTTATGAGGGAATCTGTTAGCAAATAGGAGCAGCATAAATTGATCTGAGGTATATTTTCTACTTCTTTTCAGCCTGCACTCGGAACTTTAGGCAAACAGATGGCTGAGGATTTCTCTGAAAGATTAAGTGCTTCAATATGAACATTTCCCAGGCTGTAATTTAACAGGCTACTTAAAGGCACCTGATTTTTTTTTCACCCTTTTTTTATATTAAAGCATACAGGAACAATAGCCAATATATACTGTTCTATTAAGACACAACATTAATATTCAGATCACAAACTACTTAGTATAACTGTGACATTAAGTTTACTTAGTTATTATACAAGCCACTCATTAGTTCCTCTTAGTATATTTAATTATTTTCATCCATCAAAAGAAATAACTGAATATTGTGATTCCTTAATTTTTAATGCAACCAAATGTGTTTATATGGGTTATGAAAACCTCAGGGGTAGCAGTAGGCTTTTGATAGATTATGTTCTCCATGGCTGCTTGCCAGCTGATCAAAGTTGGTGATTCCAGCAATAATGTAAGCTCTTGAGTACAATGATCCTGTACTTTTCTCAGTATGACTCCGTATACAGCAGCTGACAGAACTTACATAGTCTGTTCTGCAGTGTTAGCAGAGAGCAATCTTCCCTCTTAAAACGCAAAGGGAAGAGGGAGACTGGAGGTGTTCTTTCCTTTGAAAAAGGAATGCAGAGTTGCATATTCGTGTTCCTTTTGTACGGGGTACATTTGATTGAGGAGATGCTGTGTTTCTTTGATACTGTAAAAGCCTATCCTATGATTGCCTTCTTCATCCTAATTTAATTCTTTGAGCCTGCTTGGTTTACCATGCTGACTTTGCTAGCACGATTCAGTTTTAAGTGACTAAAATCTGTGATTTAACACCTTTGAAGTTGTTCTTCAGGTGGGATGTCCCATAACAATTTTGAGTCATAGAACTACCCTGTAGTTCACTCAGTAATGATAATGTCAACTTTACTCTGCATATTCTGCCATGGTTTGTCTTTCTTTCATTAAAATACTTATTCCCTTCTGCAGAATTTACTGGTTAAGTAACCTAAGACCTAACCACAGCAGATGGAAAGGACATTATTCTTTCTTCTTTACAACACTTTTATATAGGTGAAAATTGCTCTGTTCCTCTTCAGTCTTTCTTTTTTTTTTTCAAGATTTACTCCCACTAACGCATTACTTCCTGGACTTCCTATCTTTTGTTGCTCTTCTCTGAACACTACTGAGCAGAAGATACCATGTCCACTTAGAAGGTATTCTGTTCATTGAGAAGCACGTAAGTTGCAAAGTGGAAGGAATACTTTACTAGTTGTTCTAATTTATGTGATAATATAATGTTTGACTTTACAGGACTGTGTTGTTGACATGTGCAGTCTGATTCATTGTAACCTCAAACCTTGGTCTGCTGCCTGCCTGGTCACTCTTTACCCTGTGTTTAATTACCTCAATGTGCCTGCTCAAATAAAGTAAAATGTATTGTTTTACACACAGAATCACATAGGTATCAAGCTATTTCCCCAGCTTTTTCCTGTAATTAAGTTAGACTTCAGTGCTGTCCTCCAGAATATTCACAGTCTCCTCCAGATTAATGGCACTGAAATTTTAAGAAGCCAATAATAAAAGCTAACAAGATTTTTCCATTATCCCAAGACAGGTCTTTATGCAGTATAATTTGATATGTTTTTCATTATTTGCTACTGAATTACATATAACTGCTCCGCAAGCTTGGCTGTATCTATCTAGTTTTGCATCCAGCCTATAGCATCATTATTCATGTTGTTTTCCCTCTTAGTTTTTGAGCTTTAATGGAGTCAAGATAGAACACTTACTGCTTCTCCCCATCTGCAAAGGCCTACTACTGTTACAGAAGACAATTACACTGATCTGATATGTGTCAGTTTCTACCTGCTAGTCTTATTTAATCATTTCCCAGGTGATTAAAATACTTTGTTACTCCAGTGTTTTTATGGCTGGCAAAAAAAGATTTAACAACTAAAATTGTAGGAAAGTGGGTAATAATTGATGTGATTAGTACAAGACTTAGCAAACAGATTTGACTAAACTAGGGCTTCAACCTGCATATATTTACATCTGTACTTCAATTGTACTTTGCTAAAGTAAAAAGAGAAAAGTTTACAAAAAATGGAGTCCTACGCTGTCATCACTAAGTACCCCAGAATTCCCTTTAAACTTGTACAGTTGCAAGCATGCTTATTGCAAATAAGTGTAAAATAACGTAAGAAAGATCTGAGGGTTTTTTAAATTATTTATTACTGGCACTCCTGTTTTTATTTTTTATGGATTTTTCTTGTTTATAAATAATTTTCATTGTTGCTAAGTCCACATTCTCTTTAATATGTACAGATGATGGTAGTTTACTTGTTTTGGAGGAGGGGTGAGACACCTTGTGAGAGTGGGGAGAGTTGTAGACAAAATGTTGGTTTGTCAGTAATTATGACAATCAATCATGTCTTCCCAAATGTTTCTTATAGCTTGTGGAAATAAAACTGAAAACTTAACTTCCTTCTTAAACCAGGATAGCTTTGTGCAATTATGAGATTGCTCTCCCTGTGTTTTGGATATGCCTAGTACAAACAATGCATTTGACTTTGATTCTAGCCCATTAGTGGCAAAACAGTGTAGTCTGGAAACTAACAAATAGGTGAAAATGTCCTACTAAAATAATTCCTTCAGGCATCTGTTATCTGCCTCAGCTTCATCCTTTTTCGAAACTGACGCATCATTGCCTTGGCAAAGCTGTCACGTGCTGTGTTCCCAAAACTGAATGTAGCATTTAGGTTCATTTTACCTGTTGCTCTTGGGTTGCTTTCTTCTTTTTCAAATTTACTTTTGATAGCTCCATTCCCTCTTCCTCATCATAAGCAGTAATGAAAGTATTCACATCTTCTTTCCCATAAACAAAGAACTGTGTATCAACATTATCAGTGCATAAATGGTTCAAAGGTGCTTAAATTCATGCCAGATGCTTCAGTGTCTCATTACCACATGGTGAAATGCCTGAGAGCATGAAGATACTCATTTTTCCTGCTGGAAATGTCTTCACAAAGGCCTTTTTCTGTTAAGAGTCGTCGGTGATCACAGTTCCTCAGTATGTGGAATCAACAATAGCTGAACAGGCAGCTTACAAATCAGAGCAATTTGCTTCTACTGTCAGCATCAAAACAGTGATTTTATAACAGTTGATTACTTGGAGAAATTTAAATAATATGCTTCTAAGAAAAATTTTTTAAAAATTATTTTAATATGTTGTTTATTGGGAGGATCAGCTATAAAGGCAAATGTTCGCTTGAACTATGAAAAATCTGTGATTTTTTTTTAGTTTCCCACAGCTTGATCAAAACCAAAATTAACTCTCATTTGGCAAGAAGAATGAATGTCAAAGTTTTAAAATAAGTGATAACCCAAAAGACATTTAGACATCAGTCAGTCTGATCTGAGGTTTGGTCAGTGCCTCAGCTTGATAGCTGTGCCTGTTCTGTCTCGGTTTTAGCCCCTTTCCCACAAGACTGTCACTTATATCAGCCAAATCAATATAGGAACTATAGAAGAAATATGTATTCTAAAATTAATGACCATTCATTTTCCAGTTCCACCTGGTTTAGCCTCCAGTATATGAAACACACCAAATGAAGTCATGTCGTGAGGCATAACACTGAATATCACACTGAAAATTTTCACTGTGCAATATACTGATTGCTTAAACTTTTAATAGTCCTGTAGGACACTTGCATAGTTGAGGCTGACTTCTACTTGAATGCTGGCGATGAGCTGTACACTGGTTTTGTTTCAATGCATTTTCATTTCTAGTGTTTGTCTACATGTGCAACTGATTACTGAAGCAGAAACTGTACCTATTTGAGCACCTATTTTCTTTTTAATAGTTCATGAAATTACAATTCATAATGACACTGACCTTTTCACCTTAGCATGTAGGTAACCACCAAAGTTACTATTCGTTTTACATTTTAAAATAACTCCAATTTTATAATTATGTATCCATTTATTCTGCAGATGATAGTATTTTCAGTTCCCAAGCTAAAAGTGAGTGAAGTGGGTAGACTCCAGTTTCTAAGCAGTATCACCTACCTGTCAGGCATTATCACAACAGCACATTGTTTAGAATACAAATGCTATGAGGAACTGTGCATCAGTGTTCCATTAATTGATCTTTATTATTATTTTTTCTAAATTTAACAAAAATTAATCATCCAAACTAACAGTTTGATGCAAAAGTCATTAAAATAGGTGGAAACATATTCATTTAACAAGTCTTTAGAGCAGGTACTTAAGTAGCTTTTAATGCTTCTCTCTCTAGTTTGACGAGTATTGCTTTCATTACACAGGTGATGCTGTGAAGTCATGGGAAGGTTAAATGTTGATTCCAAGGCCACAAAATGAGGCAGCTGCAAAAACAAAAGTGAAATATTGCAAGTTCTTTGTCTTCATTTTATATTCAAAACAATATGTTGCAAGTTTTTATGTAAATAAATTTATGAAGACTAAAAAAAGGAATATATATCAATATATATAGATATAATGAAAAAATAGCATTTAAACTGTGTTTTAATGTAGAACAAAGAACCTGTATGGTTCAAGAAAAACTTTAGTCCAATATTGTTACATTACGCAACACAGTGAATAAGGAATCTGCATAGAAAACCTTAGTATATTGATACAAAATAATTTCGTTACAGTGGTCCCTGATAAAAACCCCATTTTTCTCTCTGATGTGTCAGTGGAATATATAAGAACATTTTCAGTGGCTTTTTGACTGGATTGTTTAGACTAATCTTTAAATCAGAGAAGCATGCAAGTAAAACCATGAATATAAAAAATAAGCATCAAAAGTTAACCATAGGAAGTGCTGTGAGAAATAAAACCTAAGTCAATATGGTAGTCAAGCACCAAAATACATTTACGACAAAGAATTGTGCAAAACTGTTGAAACTCAGCATGTGAATGAAGATTAGTAATCATGTGTCTGTGATTTTATTTATTGAGGGGTCTTAACCTTAGTGACCAATTACAGTCAGCGTAGGTGGAAATTCCATACAGACCTGCACAGGAATGAAATGCCCAAATCCTTTTTGTGCTTTTTAATACAGTTTATATATGCCCATGTAAGTTAACAGGTTGGTGATAGGCAATAGAATTTCAATCTTTCATCATGCTGGTAACCCAAAAACATTACAGTTTTACCTATTATTAAAAAGCTAGGAAATATTGGACAAGATTTGGACAAGATACTGGAGTTTTGATAAAATAACCAAAACCTTCTCCTGTATGCTGCAGCAGAGCTACCAGGGTGCTTCATTGACTTTAATGTGGACATGAGCACTTCTGAGGCATCACCTTAAAGAGAGGGAGGATGACCATTTTTATGGGGAGGTGGGATGAGGGTGAGGGCTCCCCGCACTCTTCATAATTCAAGCACGCTTCATTGCTCAAGCAAAGCTGCCATGCTTCCTGAATGGACAGAGGCTCTGTGAAGGCCAAGGGAAGGAAAAAGATCAGGCCTTACCTCATGGGGCCAGAAGACTAATCCTAGCAATAATATTGTTGACTTGATTTTGCACCAGGTATAGCTTCAAACTCAGTCTAAGCATGTAATTAATGTTGAGTTCTATCACCACTGCTACACTCAAGGAACCTTTATGGAAAGATAGTATGTGTAGTATTTAGAAGTCAGCTTACAACTAGACTCCAATTTAAAAGAAATTAATTGTAAAATTAATAGCACTCACATTCCATAACTACGTAACTATAAGTTGGGTCTTTTATCAAGAGTGCACTCCTGACTTCTGGCATCTGTAGGGAAAATCCAGACTCTCCATGAATTATGTTGGTCTTAAACGACCAAAATACCAGCTCTTTAATTCTGCATTTCACTTAGGTGCCCAAGCAAGTACATTTGACTTT
The DNA here is from genome assembly GCF_037157495.1 of Lathamus discolor. Lineage (NCBI taxonomy): Eukaryota > Metazoa > Chordata > Aves > Psittaciformes > Psittacidae > Lathamus > Lathamus discolor. Next base: position 34,219,424 of record NC_088884.1, on the reverse strand, counting down.
ACTTTGGCAAGAAACACATTCTGTACAGCTGAGCTTTCAAAAGCAAGTTCAGAAGGTTCCAAGGATTTCAGACAGAAGCATAAATCAATATGTTTAGTATAATTTAACCAAACTACTACTTTATGTTCAGAGACTGTCAGTGCCTTGACAAGAAACAGTAAAGCAAGCTCATTGGCAAAGAATTGTCTGAACCAGAGTGAGATGGCAAAAAATTATCCAGTTTCCCCATGTGCTTCATCATCTCCATGCAGCGCAATGTATTCACATTAGAATAACACACAAAATTTATTTTTTATTTAAATGATGCAGAAAATAATATTGTCACAATTGCTTTATATTATACCTCAAGTCTAAATATTAGATTTTGAAGGCTTTCTGTCCTAAGACAAAAGTCCTTCAAAGTCCAGAAGATTTTGCAAAGTAGCAAACCAGTGTTTAAGACCTGACATTTGGACCCAAAGTAGAACAGCGTTCTAAAATGTATCCAAGGTTAAATGTGATTTATTTTTGCTACTAGTAAGTGTTCACCTTTTCAGTCTGTATCACAGAAAGAAGGGATCCAAGGTCCAGAGAAAACAAAAGGGGGGCAAAATAATTGGAGTTGCAGTTTTGTTTCATTAGGTATCTGTGAGCAAACTAAATGTGTCTGCATTACCATATTATTGTGCATTTGTGTTGTTACCATTCCAAAAGCCTGAAACCTTACTTTGTGCTCTGTCAACAGGGCTGCACAACACTAGACTCGGTTTCTAATGGATTCATGGGCCAAAATGCATGTTTTAGCCAACTCAGGGCAATATATTTTATCAGTCTATATTTAGCTCAGTGCAGAACAGGTGTCCTTTTTATAGCAGGGAGATGGGGACCTTTTCCTGCACAATTGTTCAGTAAAAAAAAAAAAAAAAATCGTATTTATCACTTTGATAAATTCCAGGTAATTTCCTTATTATCCTAGAGCACCCAGCTGGGAAATTTGGGTGTTTTTTTGCTTGGGTTTCTGAGTTTGTTTTAGATTTTATTAATAACTGTAATTTTGGTCATGTTTTCCTCAGGATCTCTTTTATTTCTACTCTTTTTTACCTATACTTCTGTGTATTTTTTTTTTTCAACATACTTCCATTCTCTGACATTGTTTTTTATTGCCATAATCAGCCCCAAGGTTGTTTACACTTTTGTACTATAATTTATTAGCAGAAATTAGTAACAAATAATGCTCCTTGAAACTGGACGAGACACATCTCTGCAGGCTGAGACTGCTTTTGGTTTGTTCACCTGTATCTTAACTCTGGAAGCAGCTGCTTTAACATTGCTCAGTAGAGTACTGTACAAATGCATGCTCACAATGAACAGACTATTAGGTTGTAAGCTGGGAGCTTCCCTTGTTACATTCACTAATTACAGCAGCGCGCAAGGCCTGCTTTGTAGGGCTAAGAATTAGGTTGCAGGATGACTGGGGAAAGAACCAGCTCAGGGCTGTTTCTTCAGCTTCATTGCTACATAAATAGCAAAATAAGGTAAGAGTTTTTTAAATGATTGGCTACTTCTTTTCTTTCTGTTTAAGAAGCTATCCCAGAAGGCTGGCTGTCATTGAAAACTGACATTTGATTTTCAGCTGCAGCAAATTCAAGTCAGTCACTCTCCAACAAATCCTCAGATAACAAATACAAAGAAAGTTTTCACATTGGCTTTGTAGGGATGTTCCTCGGCAGCTAAGTGTCCTGATCATTTTTTACATGCTGCATATTTCTCCTACCTCTATTCTTCTTTCTCTTACCAGGCATATACAGTTCTTCACTACATCCAGTGACTCAGCCATTATATTTGTTAGAGATACAGGAATTCTGCTTCTAAAATTGTCATATTAATCTTGGAGATGTATGGGAAATGTTCTCAATCACCATCACTATAATCCTTATGCACAGCAATTCATTGTGATGGCTGCAGTCATCAAAGCATCTGTAGCATTTACATGGAAGAGGGCAATCCCTATTTGCCTCAATATTGCATCTGTTGTTCTTTAGCAATTTAATACTTTATATCATGAGTAAGAGGCCTATTGTGCAGTGACAGTATTACACCATGTTAACTGGGGCATCTGTGAATTGAAAATGTGCTTTAGGTAATATTTTCCCAAGCACCAAGGAGTCTGACTTAATCAGAGCAATACAAAAGAGAGCAACATAAATCATTTAATATAACAAGCCAGACAGTGCCAGCAAACCTGCACAGTTTTGCTGTAGCACAGAGGAGGAAAATTAGCCCCCTTTTTTAAAAAAGCAAAATCACACAAAACCCCCTGATAGTCTGTAGTGTATACGGATAGACATTCTTTGATCATAATACTTTGGCAAGACTGGATAAGGTAATCTTCCTAGCTGAAACCTGAAATTCTAGAGACATGAAAAACATAATGAACTTTTTTTAACTTTAGAGACTACGGCTTGGGCTGTATTTTTTCTCATTTTGTGCAAGAAAAAGTCGGGACTGGAGATCAAGGGATATGTTCTTTTTATTTTCAGTGTGAATAAAATAAAAAGCTGAAATGTTTTAAATTTGTTTTCCTTGCTTTTCTGATGCTTTACAGTAACGTTTCCCAACAGGTATATTATGATGGCCTGTGCATTTTGCCCTGCAACCAGTCTAAACAGCCTGGAAAGAGTGAGAGATCCTGGGGAGTGGAATATCATGCATGACAGCTCGAGCAGGTGGTCATAGCGACATTGGACAGTCAGGATTGCTCAGGGAGATATGTCACATGCCATCAACTTTATAATAGAAAATCATGTGCTTCAGGTATCAAAGGTTTAGGAAACACTGTCTATAGTATCTGGGTTATTTAATTAGTTCCACTAACATGGATTAAAATATACAGCCATAATTCTTTTAGTTGTGCATTCAAATATTTGCTCTCCTTTAAAAGAAAGTTCAATGTATTAGTTCTGTGTTAAACTCTTGTGTGTATGTCTGGGCATGTAAATCTTTACATTCCTATCTAGAAAAAATTACATCTTCTTAGAAAGCCTTCCTGACCTCTTCTTGTCCAGAACTGGAATATTTGGGTCAACAAAACATCTGCATTCAGGTTCTAGACCTTAGGGATCTGAAGACCTCTGAATGATTGAGTTTCCCTGGTTCATACCTTCCAGTGGAAAGCTATCAGTAAACAAACATTTCTGATTAAACATGAGTTGGGGAACAAATAATAATTGTAATATACACAGTTGCTGTCAGGCCTTTGCCACCCCACAACAAGATGAAGATTCTGTAGTTCCAGTACTACCTTGTCTTATTTACAAAGTCTAGTGTATTAAGGATTCCTTGCTATGGATAAATACACTTTCCTGTGAATATTTACGTAATTGTAGAAAAGCAGCAGTATCTGGTGCAAGTAAAAGTCTATTTCATCAGTATAAAATCATTTAAAGCATTAAAAAAAAAAAGCCCAAGTATATGTTTCTCAAGAAGTGCTGACTAAATGCATTTAGTCAGGTTGATTATGTTACAAAATACAAATGCAAAAATTGCCACTAAAATGCATTAACATTATTGAAAGCTGTGATACCTAAATATAAAATACATCAAGTCTGCATAAGAGATCTTAATCCTAATTAGAATTTATATAAATAGCATTTGCTATGCATCTAACCTTTTATCCATTTGCTATTTTTCCTGATTACTGATTCAGTTACCAAACAGTCCTTAATTGCCTGTGCAACTGGACTGTTTGCAATAGTTCCAAAGTTGAGTAAATTTTTAAGAACATGGTTTTGCACATTAAGCCATCAGATAAGGCATTAAATATATTAGACATACTCATTCACCATCATTAAATCTATTTTTTAAAGGAAAACATGCTATGGCAATTGCCCATTGTTGTGAGGACAAGTGAGATTAAGATTAGTAGCAATGCCAGCATGTTTTCTTTGTACTTCTGTTCATTTAATGTCTGTTTCATCACAGAGATAGAAATTGCTGAAAATAAAATCTGAAATCATGAAACAGCTATTTCTGGCCACAGTAGGAAGAACTGGGGACTGCATAACTCATTTGGCTTTTAAGGTATGCAAGTCTCATTTTCAGGGAAGCTCTTATATTCTACTGATAGGCAATTCAGAAAATTCTAAAATCATATTTGGTCACTAATTAAGAGCCATTTAATTTATTCAGTCAGGTAAGAGATGCGAGCTGGGAACTGCATACTCATAAGACAGTCAAGAATCAAGGGAAGGAGGGGGACAGAGAGACCCAAGTTTCACCATGCAAGCCTGGGACTCCTTCAGGACTTTGGTATGTCAATTAATTTGTTTAATTTGTTTTAAAATCAAGAATAATTATATTTCTGTGGTCTGGAAGTCTGTGGAGGTTCTAAATTTAGTAGTGCTTGTAACATCTTTGAGAGGCTTCATTGGTAGATGTTCTATATCATCACTACAAGCTACTTACAGAAATGCTGTCATTTTCTTAAAGGTTGATACTTCCTGGCAGCATTAACTCAATATTTTCAAGGGACAGATTGCTAATTATTTTTATTGTGGAAGCACACTAAAATTGATAATTACACAGTCCTACTGAGCACAGATTACTTAACTCTTAAACTTTTCACTATTATGTATAGATATGTTTTTCACATTATGAACATCTAGTTTAACATTTTAAACAGATTACTTACGAAGTCATTGTCCTGTCCCCCTCAGCGGTTGTAAGGAGAAGTGATCTCTTGACATACCCTGTGTGGTTCAAAACAGCAATTAATTTTATTGCAGACTTCCCTAAAACTGTGTCAGGAGGAACAAAAGTGTTGGCAAGTTCTTATTCTTACAAAAGACCCAAAGTAGAGGCAGGGGACAGCTGGTGAGCACCAGACCCAGTTCACATTGTGCCCTGGCAGGCGCCGCCGTGTCTGTCCCGTTGTCTTCGGGCAGTTTGCTGCCTGGGCAGTTGACCTTCGCAGCCTCAGGGCAGACAACAGAGGAAAGCATCCCCGTCTTGGTGGAGCAGGTCCCTGCTCTGCCCCCAAGCAGATAACGTGCTGCTCACGTGATCAGAGTCCCTCGGGTCCTTCTGTCTTTTGAGTTGTTTTGAGACACACACAAAAAGGGTCCCTTGACCATCACAGTCAAGAGTCGTCATAAGGCATATAAGGCATTGTATGGAAAAGAAGCAGGGAAAGCTTGCTCCTATAGTTCATGGATTTATAGGAGCCAAGTAATTTCTCCTCCCTGTGGTGTTATCTCTGTATGTTGCTTCCAGGAGGAAAACAAAACCAAAACCAAACCAAACCAGCCAACCAAAACACAACCAACCAACAAACAAACAAACCCAAACAAGCCCCAGAGCAGTATAGTTATAGTCCAAACTTGACAGTAAAGCCATTTCACTACTCTGAAAACTTCAGCTTTGATCAAATAGTTCTGTCGCATTTGGTTTGTTTCCATCTTCCTCCTTATTTAGACGCTTCACATCAGCTTTGATTTGTAGCCATTTTATTTTCTCACTGTGTCCCATTTAGTTTGCTTTGTTTTTTTTTCCTGCTGACTGGTAGCCTCTCCAAAGTAAAATCCCTCACAGCTATCCAGTAATGGATAATTGGTACTGAAAGCAACTATGGTTGTGTTTTCTATGCAGTTCTCAACTTTCCATATCTTCTGACTTTCCCCTCCCCTTGTGCCTTGAAAAGTTAGAATGTGTGTTTAAGTAGCAGTAGGAACATCTGATAGTTACTGAAGTTCATTTCACTTAAATGTAGCAGATGTTTGTGTTTGGAGTAGTTCAGAAGACTAACGAACTCTGTTGTTATTAACATATTTGGTGTGATCTCTATGGTGAGCTCACCAGAGCTTGCAGATTTGAGAAAATGAAAAGCAGAGTGGCTGCTTGTCAAGATATGTATTTAAAATGTAGCAGTTGCCTTGAGAAGTTCAAGATGAACAGGGAGAACATTCAGTCTAGGATATGCTCAGTAAAGAACAAATCAGCTTTGTGAACTGGGAGGTCTAGAGAGAGGGGATAGAAGTGTCTGCATGTGTGTTGCATGGCAATACCACTTCAAGCAAAGTGTAAAAATGTGGGATGTGGGGGTGAAAGGGAAGATGATTTTGAACCAAGAGAAAAAGCATAGCCTTCTCATAGGCAGTCTTACACAAGAAGGTGTGAAAGTTCACCAACCTTGAAACTGAAGTTTGTTTTTGAAAGGCACTGCGTAGGGGTGAACTAGATAATTATCTTGGATTCTACAGCTGATAATAAAATTCAGGAAATCACAAGTGGCATCTAAAGCAAGATGTTGGATACTAGGATTAAACGTCCGGATATATCTTCTTCTTTTCTGCTTTTCTTCTGTCATACCCTACCCAGTTTTGCAACCAAAAAGTTGACACAACTCTACTAAAATAAAATGTCCTCTCTAAGATACTTGAAAAATACCTCTTGGGTTTACAGTCATTTCCTTCACTTGTCAAATCCAGATCAATGATCTGCATGTAAAGCAGTTTCTGTGACACATGTGTACATAGCAAAAAATTTCAGTCACCATCACAATTAGCAAGAAAAGGCTGACTTCCACAGCCTTGAATTCTGCTTACATATTATTTGAAATGTCAGCTGTATCTTGTTTCCAAAGAATTGTCATAGTCAATAAATAATGTCCATTGCAGTCTCATCTAATCAATAAATGTAAATCCTTACAGAGAAGGTACAGAATAGTATTCATCTGACAATTCAGATTTCATCTTCCTAGAGAAGGAAAGAAAAACATATTTTACTCAAGGCTTTGTTGCATGCTAAGTTTTATTTCCAGAAAAGAGTAGGGCATGGTGCAAAAGCATTAATGCAGTTCAGAATCTTTAATAAAGTAGGTTATTCAGCACAAAAAATAGGAAATTAGGATGTCAAGACCATAGTAAAAAAAAAAAAATAAACGGGTTTTTTTCAGCATGTTTCTCACATCCATTCTGAATATTGCAATTTCCCAAGAAGAAGCCTTGAACTTTTTCTTCCAGTCCCACTTCAGGACAATAAAAACTGCATATGATCTGTCTGCCAAATCAACCCCGTAGCACCTGTTTTTCCTAAAAATGGTTTCATTTTGTTCAAAAAAAAAAAAAAATCTTTGGAAGAAACCTGTTGGACCAAATTCTTAACTTGCTTGTGGGAACTAAGGTTTTAAATAAACATTGCACATAAAGAGATTCATAGTGCTATCAATTCTCAAGATTTTGTCTCATCCTTTGCCCTTCAGGTTGTGGAGAAAAGCCCAATATCATCATTCTCACACATTCAAATCAGATGGAAAATAAAAATAATTCAATCTATAAGATGTCTTAAAATTCATGAGGGTTTTTTGTTTGTTTTTTTTTTTTTTAAATCTGACTCATGATGTATGATGCCTGGCTTGTGATTTCTGAGTGTCTGGCTTTGACAGTACAATTAAATATAGAGTGTTCATTCATTTTATTTACTTCAGTTTCTGAAACTTATCTGTTAAAATCTTTCTGCCAATACATTCAGGGTTCCATTTAGCTAGCTGACCCCTTTTCAGAAATACCATCAGCCTTTTACTTAGCACAGTGCTATAATTTCATCAAATTGTTCTAATTGTTTTTTTAAAAAAGCTTTATTTTGTAATAATATTGTTCAATACTGTTTCTAAAAAGAATTCATTTTTTTCCTATTTTTTTGTGTTGCCTTCTTCAAGCCTTATGCTTTGCTTAAAATCTTCATTTAACACCTACTAAGACATTTTGTACTTCAGTATCCCCCTTATTGCTGACACTATCTAGAAAAGAAAATGGAAATGTTAGAAGTGAGAAGAGTATAGATCTGCCAGGCTGGTGAGCAGCAGCAGGGGCTACCCATGAGCACTGCTAAATCTTTGTAGAGAAGAAAATGTGTAGTATTTAATATCATTTAGGGCATAGCACAATTTAGGTAGACAAGGCAGAATGTTGTTTGGTTGGTTTTCTCTTTTAATTCACACCATGATGCATGGTCCAGTAAGTATTCATCCTAACTGTAAGGTCTTAAGAATGCTCAAGGAAGGGGAAAAAAAGTTCATATTGCTGAATTGAAGCTACAAATTCAGCCTGGCATCGTGCGGAGTAAGATTCATCTCCCTCTTCCTCTGTGTGTGAAAAGGCTTTCTAATCTCTACTATCTTTCTGTTTATTAGTATAATATTTGATTTTTGTACTCTATACACTTCTAAGCTGCTGATATAACTATCCTATTTTTTTATTCTATCACTGAAATTGGAGTGTTCCTCTTATTCTGATCAAAGAGACATAGCCATAACTTCACCCTTAATTGATCTCCCATATAATCTATCCAACAGACAACAGAGGCACATCAGAACAATCAATCATGCAATTTAACAGGGAAAGTGCGAAGTCCTGCACCTGGAAAGGAACAACCACCTTAGGCAATAGTGTGCGCTTGGGGCTCATCAGCTGGAAAGCACCTTTGCAGAAAATGGATCTGGGGGTCCTGGTGGACAGCTAGGTGAACATGACCCAGCATGTCTCCCTTGCATCAACAAAGAAAGCTAATGGTATCCTGGGCTGCATTAGGAGTGTAGTCAGTAAGTCAAAGAGGGTGATCCTCCCCTTTTTTCCTGCTGGTGAGGCTACACCTGGAGTACTGGGCTCCCTGTGGCGGTGTGCTCCTCTCTCCACCTCTCCCCTCAACCTGACCTTTATTTACCCTAACCCTGCTGAAGTGATAGACATTGATTGTGGTGGTGGTGGTGGTAATGGATGTTTCTGGGATATGATGGCCCATCTGACTCAAAGTGGATTCCAGGAAGACAGATAACAGCACAATAGCCAAGAGCTAATCTGAGCAACACCATCCCCCCCACCAACCATAGTCTTGGTCAAGCACCGACTCAAGACAAGTTTCTGTACTCAAGACTATGAGCCAGTTATCTTACTCCATAAATAGTGAACAGTCCACAGCTGGTTAAACTGTCCTTCACAGTAGTGAGGTGCATGTCAGGATCTCTCCTTGAGTAGGGATGCCTCTCAAGGTTACTCCTCAGGGTTGGGGGATTCGTTGCCCTTGGTAAGTGGTTAATAGCATGCTTAACTTTGAAATGTTAGTAAGTGATATAAAGGATTGACTGTGTGCACGTAATTCTTTAGACATAAACCAAGTCTGGATCCTAGACTCTTCTCTCAGAGGGGTTCATAACCCAAGGGAGTCCTTTCAGAATCTCATGATTCAATGGGAGAGTCTCCCTGACAGTTTTGTCAGTGCTGTCCTCTATGCAGTAAATACTCAATTGTACCTCATAATCAAATCTTGCTGAATCTGTCACATTTACTAACAAACTTTGTTAAATCACTGGTTTACATCATTAAACATATTGCTACTTCTCTCTTACAAGTGAAGTGCATCACTCTGTGTGCGACACTCCCCCAGTACAAAAGACATATGGACATACTGGAGAGAGCCCAGTAAAGGGCCACAAAGATTGTTAAGACCATTTCTTTTATAAGGAAAGGCTTAGTGAGCTGGAATTGTCCAGCTTCAAGAAGAGAAGACTCAGAGGTCTTACCAATGTATATAAATACCTGAAGGGAGGGTACAAAGAAGGTGGAGCCAGACACTTTTCAGTGGTGTCCAGTGACAATGCCAGAAGCAGTGGGTGCAAACCGAAACACTGGAGGCTCTGAACATCAGGAAACACTTTATTACTGAGAAGGTGACTGATCCTTGGGAGTTTGTGGAATCTCCCACCTTGGAGATATTAAAAAACTGACGTGGTCCTGGGCAACCAGCTCTAGTTGACCCTCTGTGAGCAGGGGAGTTGGACTAGATGTTGCCAGGTGTCCCTTCCAGCCTTACCAGGCTGATTATGTGCAGTACTGTTTTTAGCTGGTTTTATTGACATGATATTTCCAAAATTTCATTTTTAACTGAGTCTTGGTTTGGGAATTATGTCCCACTGAATTTGAACAAGATTTATGAAAAGCATTATGAAAATCAGTCTCCTAAGCCTCAGTGTCTAAGTAAGATTGAATAGACAGTGAAAAGTTTTTGTTTTACAGATGGCTTTGATTAGAGCTAGCTCCAATTCTGTGTGAATAAAGTAAATATCTGGCAGAATTTTTCTTTTCTTCAAAGTGCTGGTTTCCCTTAGTAGTCATCTGCAGCACCTGCATGCGCATGACTGAAAACAAATCACTTATGAAAGAGCTTAGACATATAATCAGAGGTAACTTCTAGTTACTTTATCTTAAACTAAATATCAGTGCCCAGTATCTTTAATGCTCTGTTGATTTCTGTTCCTCAGAGCAATTTTGCTGTCTTGCCAATAATTCATTCCTAGTATGCCTTTTGAGGGAATGTGTTTTAAAACATAACCTTTTAGATTAAAAGCCTCAATTAAATAAGGCAAATGTGCTATAATTACAACAGAGATACATGGATATGGCTCAGAGAAGATTAACTTAAAAGCTAATTCTGAACACTTAAATGTCAGTTTAATTATTAATAGAAAATTTACTGTTTGTCACAGATGATGAAATGTACCTTCAAGATTGTAGTTATCCCTGTGAAATTGGAAGGTGTTGCATACCTTGCTATTTGATGTCTTTCTGATTACTTATCTGGTCTACTCCAATGGGGACTTTCTCTGAAGCTGACTGATCAGTCTTTCTGCCGTTTAATGCATGGCATATCTACTTTGCATGCCATGACACAACAGAAACAGTTGTTTCTGTTCAAGCAGAAATTGATGCTATGCATATTTCCATTGCAATGTATCTATCTTTAACTGCTGTAGAGCAGTGTCAAAAAAAATTACAAGTTTCCGTTTCATAAGAACTAGATCCCAGGATCTGAATGTGCAAATATTAATATGTTTGTATTGGGTTTACATGGCAAGGTTATGGTAGCGTGAGGGCTACAGGGATGGCTTCTCTGAGAAGATAACAGAAGCTTCCCCTCGTTCCAATACAGTCAATGCCAGCTGGCTTCAAGGTGGACCCACCGCTGGCCAAAGCTGAGCCCATCAATAGTTAAGTAGCGGAAAAAACTGCTGTTTTAAGGGCAGCCAGAGAGAGGAGTGAGAATACATGAGAGAAACAGCTCTGCAGACACCAAGGTCAGTGCGAGAGAATGGAGGAGGTGCTCCATGCACCGGAGCAGAGGTTCCCCTGCAGCCTGTGGTGAAGCCCATGGTGAAGCAGGTGGACTCCCTACAGCCCATGGAGGTCCATGGTAGAGCAAATCTCCACCTGCAGCCCATGGAGGTCCATGGTGGAGCAGATACCTACCTGCAGCACATGGAGGACCCCACACTGGAGCAGGGGGATGCCCAAAGGAGGCTGTGACACCATAGGCAGCCCATGCTGGAGCAGGGTCCTGGCAGGAGCTCTGGCCCTGTGGAGAGAAGATCCCACACTGGAGGAGGTTTGCTGCAGGACTTGTGACCCTGCTGGGGACTCACCCTGGAGCAGTCTGTTCCAGAAGGACTGCACCCATGGAAGGGACCCATGCTGGAGCAGTTTGTGAAGAGCTGCAGCCTGTGGGAAGGACTCACGCTGGAGAAGTTCATGGAGGACTGTCTCGATGGGAGGGACTCCAGGCTGGATCAGGGGAAGTGTGTGAGGAATCCTCCCCTTGAGGAGGAAGGAGCGGTAGAGACAACTTGTGATGAACTGACCAGAACCCCCATTTCCTATCTGCCTGCGCTGCTTGGGAGGAGGACAGAGAGAATTTGGGAGTAAAGTTGAGCCTGCGAAGAAGGCAGGGGTGGGGGAAATGTGTTCTGTGCTTTATTCTTATTTCTCATTATCATACTCTGGTGTTAATTGGCAATAAATTAAACTATTTTCCCCATGTTGAGTATGTTTTTCTGCAATGATAATTGCTGAGTGAACTCCTGTTCTTGTCTCAACCCGTGCCACTTTTGCTGTATTTTTTTCATCCCTGTCCAGTTGAGGAGGGAGACTGATAAAGCAGCTTGGTGGGCACCTGGTGTCCAGCCAAGGTTAACCCATCACAGTGTCCCAGAACTTTGTAATCTCATACCCTCCCTGAGGAGGGCAGCATTCTGTTTGTATTAGCATATTCTCTGTATCGTTTTTCGTATTCATTTTCACTAGTGTAATTTTTATTTTTAAGGGTCCAAAAGACTGTAGTAGCAAACCAGTGTTTTGAAAAGAAGACAATAAGCATTATCGGCTCATGGTCAATGTAGCTTAGTAGACTGGAGTTTACTTTAAAGGATATTCTGTGTTTAAATCCAGCCCTTTCCTGTCATGAGCAACCATATTGTACAATCCTTTCCATCAAATTGATCAAGTTAAGTTTTAATGCCTAGATTGTTTTTTCCTCACTAATTCTATTGAAATGCTTTTCTATCAATTCAGTGTTCTCTGGCTAGAAAGTCTTCTAACTTTCAAGCTAAATTTATTAATGATCAATATATCTATTTCATCCTGTATTCATATTGTCCTGCAGTTTATCACCCTCTGTATGCTTTTTTTTCTAGTGTATTTAGACAGTACAGTCATAGTCCTTTCTCAGCCTTTATTTTACTAGGGGGAAAAGCCCTAGGCTCTTTTAATTCCCACTCCTACAACAGGCTTTGTAGTACTCTTGGTTGAATTTCTCATATGTTTTATTTTGAGTTAATTTCTCTTGCGCCAGAATAACCATACTTGATTTAAACAGTATTGTGGATGAGACTAGGACCTTAAGATCTTCTAGCCACATTAAAAATTCTGTTTCTTTACTGAAAATATAAAACCTGAAACATTTTAAGGTTTTCTTTGATGTTTTTCACAACTTTCTTGAATAGGGGTTTCTAGTCATCCTGTAACAGATAAATTTACCCATGTTCTTTTCCTCTGCTATTTTAGACTCACCCTCTGGATTGTGGCATCAGTTCCTGTTGTCTAGCCTTAAGTTCACAAGCTATTGAATTTTACTTTATTTCCATTATTACCATCCTCAAAGTCATCCAATTTTTCCTATATGGAAGAGAATTTTCAATTCTTTTCTGTACAGACGACTCCAATTCCTTTTAACCAAAGAATCTCATTAACCCACTCCTCCACTTTGTGCCAAGGACATAAGAAAGCGTATTAAAAAGATTAACCTCATGGCCAGTTCTAGAAGATACCTACTTCTAAACTGTCCCTAAACTTTTCTTCTGCTCTTCAATGTGCTTTTTCATATTTCTTACTTTCTAATCCTCCTCAAGTCCAAATATCTCAACCTTATCCACTTTTCACTAGTGTGACACTCTCTTAGTTGCTTACTGTTCTCCAGACAGGAAAGATGCACTCAACTTTGATGGAAAATGGAAATGCAGTCTTTTATCAGTGGAAAGTTTAGGTTAATCCAGACCGTTAAATCCATTCTTTCTCATTTACTTTTACATTGGTATATCATGATAATTTTTTCAGTATGAACATTAAAGGTGCAAAAAGATACTGTAATTTTAAAACAATTCAATAGATAAAAGGCCAGTTTAGAGTGTAACCTTGCTTTCCTTCCTCTTGACAGTGAAATGTGTGGGGAAAGGGGAATGCCTATAGGATTTTACTTGTGTACAGAAAGGCAGAAACCTGCAGGAAAGGTTTCAAGGTGTGAACCTAAAATGGGACAACCAGAATGTCTTTCTGTGTGCTTTATGCTAGCAGTCCTCTTCTTAATCCCAGGTTTAAAGACAAGTCTTTGATACATTCCCCTTTTTTTCTTTGCTATTTCCAGGGGCTAGCCTGATTAGTGAGCTGAAATCAGCAGTAGTTAGGCATCTAACTTGCTACATCTTGGCAAATATAATTCCTGCCTATTGACATATGCAGGTGTCCATATGCTATAGAAGATATGGCCCCATGTAATTTATGGCTAAAATACCCACTAATTTTCTGTTAAAAGTAGCCAGCTGAACACATTTGAAGGGAAATCTGCTTCCATTCGCTTGTTCATTATGCTTTAACTATTCTCTTCTGTGTCCTTGACTGGAAAAGAAAAAGAAAAAGAAAAAACAACAAAACCAAAAACCCCAACCCAAAGAACAACAAAAACCAAGCAAGAGGCAAAACCCCAAAACATTTCTCAAAAATGAAGTCTTGTGGTGCTTAGACTTTAGCATTAACTTTAGCTTAGCTCTGGCCTTTCATGAGTTTCTGGCTGCTTCAAACTAGCAGCATTAAATCATTACCATTGCAGCCTTTTATTCTATAATATCACATATATGCAAACCAGCCTTGAAGACACATTGCAACTCAAAAAGCAAAGGCAGTGCTTTCAATCTGAAGTCAAACCATTTCAACCAGAATCATATAATTTGCTATTTTTGATTTCTGCTCTTTGCACACCACATCACTTTCTCTGCATGAAAATGTCAAAGTAAACTTTGCATCTCTTTCTGGAGACCTGGATATTTTATTTTTTTTCCGTTGTATTATATAAAACATTTCAAATCCTCTTTTAACCAACACCTCAAAAATAAGAACAGTACTGGATGTTGTTGAGTGTGGAATCCTTTTGTGAACATCAGAACATTACAATGGAGTTTTTCTGTATATCGTCATCATAAAACAACATGATAAAAATTCAGAGATGCATAATTGTGAGCTTGCACAAGAGCTAAGTCTGTTGAAGCGGTGCATAGCTGAATTGGAGTACTGAAACAAACTACAGAGGTTGACAAAATACCAGACAACCACATGGATGGTAAAACAGAAGCAGAAAAATACTTGTTGAGGTGGACTTGAACAGAAAAATCCTTTCTTCTCTGAGTGTGCTGTTGTTTTTAAATCCAGGTTATCTCTCAGTACAAGCTACCTGGGGTCACTGCCTGACCTGCTATCAACCAGCAACTGGCTAATCAATAAATGAAAAGTCAGCTGAACTTGCCCCACAAGAACCTTATTCAGATGATTTTTTTCAGTGGAGCACAGATATTTCAGCACTTGAAATAGGGAATTTTCTGAGAAAATACATAAATTATTGTATGTGTGACTTACTGAACCTCCTTCTGTGTTTTTGTTTTTCCAAGGATTCCAGTGCACAGCACAATAGACGAGCCTATTCCCTGACAGTTTTTAGAAATAAGAGGCTGTTCCTAGATAATAGGAATAATATTCCTATATAATAGGCTAATAGGCTAATATAATAGCCTATATAATAGGCTAATATTCCATCATTCATGTTCCATGAATTACCATAAAGAATAAGAACAGGTCTAAGAAGAAATCAACTCCTACATTATGGGTTTGGTTTTTTTTTAGATGGTATTGTTTGGGCTGTTTGCATGGTATAAAAAAAATGTTATTTACAATACTAAAACTGTTTTTCTTTCACTGAAGTTGACACTTCTGTACTTACGGAGTTTGAACACTAAGTTAATACATTTTGCTGCCTATGAACAAGCAATAGCAGCATTTAGAAAGTTTTCTCAAGACACTCAGCATAACTACCCATTTACTGTATAGAGTACCTTAACTTTGTAAACTTACATAAAGAAATATTTTCAGTAGAAACTTCTTCATGAGCTTTCTATCTAATGCTGCTGTCATGGCCTCTGTTGAGCATTTCAGTGCCCTGCCATAGAACACAGGTCAAGGGAAATAGTATGGCTATATTATATTGGCTTCCTCAGGGAAAGAGAAGCCGTGGCACAAGGTAACTGTGGCATCTCAGTAATTTCTTTAGAAAATGGAAATTGCAAGGGTTTTTCCTGTACTGTGAGGGACAAGGTAAATAATTAATTACAAAAAAGTAAAGTAGCTACAGGAAAAACAATTTATTATATTTATTAAAGTTAAAAAGAAAAGGTCCTGTTCTTTGTGAAATTTTCCTTCCGTCTGCATTTTACCTTTGTGTCATTAGATCCTAGAAGCTAAATATTTATGACCTTTAAATGGAGTTTGGAATAGACAGGTTAAATCTGATTTTAAAATACTATTTTCTCCTCCTGATGCTCCTTGCAGACTTAATTTTCTCTCTTTCACAATTTAACAGTGTTCATTTTGTGGTAGATTGATGTTTTTATAAACAGGAGTACATGAGATGTTTTTTTAGAAAGCTGTATAGCTATAAGCAATATTTCCAGTAATTAACAAGTCAGTTGGATTAAAGATTGAAAAACATGGCAAAGTGCATATAAAACAGGACTGAAAACCAAACAAGACATTTTGAACACAGGGAACTTTTCAGACCTGATTAAACCTGTGCTCTTTTCTTAAGGCTAGAGCTCTAAGGAACTAATTTTGTTCTTTCTTTTTTTTCTTTGTTAAGTTTTGTCATTATTTCAGTTCTTTCATCACTGTTAAGGAACTGAACATACTGTTCTCACAGATGACCACACAGCCCTAGTAATGGAATTACTTTTCTTGTCATTTATAGCTGCAAGACAATTAACAGTACTGAGTTTGGGAACATTCTATCTCCGCGGCTGGAGAAAGTAATATATTTTCTTCAGAACTTGCCAGATGAATCTCTGAATCGTGTCTAGGAATATTCAGTGTACTTTACCCCAGACTGGGACACACCAAACCTTTGATTTCTTGCTTCTGACAGTACAATAGAGGTGTGAGAGAAATGCAAAAACTTGACCCAATCCTGACTGAGATTAATCCACTTTGTACTTTTAGAGAAGGAATAGGTGAACTTAACAGCCAGTGGCAAAAAGAACTTGCCTAAAGTATTAGGAGCAAATAAATAAACTACATTTGCATAAAAGCTTTTTCCATTACATGAAAACTTCAATCAAAGGTATCTTATAACAAATCATAAATACATTCTTACTTTTGGGAAAAGAAATGAGAATTTTTTTTGAGAGTTTCTTAACAAAGAGTTAAAATGAAAAGGAAAGCATTTGTACTAACAGCACAAGCAGTTGTCTTGGTTCGATTCTGTTTATGCCTCTGGAAATGTCTAGCAAGCTTGCAGGCAATGAAAAGAAACATGATTTATAATGGATATAAAAAGCAAAGTTCCACCTTCTAGCTTGAAGGAAGGAAATAGGATAGTGGCTGAGCATAAATGTACTTCACTATTCGTGCTTCATTTCTTCTGGTGCAGTCCCAGTGGCATCAATATATAATCTGTAGTGGGAGTTGTCTCCTAACTGTTTCCTGCAAGTAATTGAGTGATTTCCTTTACAGCTGCAGCTGTAAGGCTGCTGAACAGATCCCTGGGTGGCTCTGAGGAAAAAAATGACAGTTTCATCTGTACCAGAATTCTCTGATGTTTTATCACTTTATATATTATAATTCTTTCCGTAAACTAAGACTGTGGAGAAAGTCCATGGGTGCTGGGCTGTATAGCAGAGCTCACAAATCATGACTGTGTTCATGTGGTGCAGCTCTTGATCCAGGACTAAAGAAAGTCAGTGGGATCTTGCCACTGATCAATGATGCACAGTTGCAGACTTCTGTCAGATTCAAAAGCCACCTGCTGGTGCATCTCTTTTGGGAAGATGTCAATCTAATTAACTGTTAAGAGGTTCAGTGCTTGAGCTATGAATGTGTTTAATCAGCCTTATTTTGCTAGTACATATAGCGTCTGTGTTTGCTATTTTTACAGTTAATTAGGAACTGTTTGGTGATACAGGGTATGCAGTAAGTGCACCATTCAAATATGCAGTGATGTCAGTTGGCATTTTTGATTTTTAAGTTCATGTATTGAGACATATTAGAGAATAAAACTACAGATGGATGCTTAAAAATAAATATTAATCTCTTTATAATTATGAATTATTTGCCAAAGTCATGTCTATCGGATGAAGGAGTGCTTGAGATCTAGAAATAACAAATTAGGAAAGTATTAACTACAATGTCTTTATTTTTTGGCTAAATTTCTTCAGAATTTAGGCTAATTGCTTGTGCACTGAGCTTACATAGATTATGTACTTCCTACCCTAAGTAAGCAGAAGGCAAAATAAATGAACTTGAGGAGGCAGTGGAAAGAATCCTGGATGCACACAAGTTAATGACTTGTGACAAAAAAAGGCTAACTTCAATAGGATAATAATTTCATTCACTATGCTTTCTAGCTTCAGTGGATGGTTGTGATTAAGTCTTGTTGAACAAAGAATGAAAACGGAAAATTGGCATTTAGATTAAAAAGATATAATACTTAAAATATTGAAGGTGTAAAATTTTATTTCACATGTTCTGATCATCAGAATTCCGAAACATTTCAAACAGCTTTATCACTTCATAATTTGGCAAGGAGGTACCACACTTTAAATGTTACAGCTACATTCTTAGCTGAGATATCTTTGGAAGAGATTATCAATGAATATTGATTAAAAAAGTAAAAAAAAAAATAAGGTATTTGTAACATCATGTAACATTCAGGAGAAATACTCATTAGTGGAAAGAGATACTTGTTTTGGTTTTATGCATTTAACTAAAAGAAACAATAGCATCTGTTACTCAGAGGCCTGGAAAACAGACTTTATACCTGTTTTATGCAGTTTTCTGATGAAGTAATCCAACAGCTTTATCAAAACCAAAGCTAAAATGTGAAAGCTGATTCTAGAAGGCTATTTCTGCCAAGTGACCCCCTACCTGTTATGAAAAAACATTTCCTCACAAGACACAAGATCTCACTCCAGTGCACAAGAATAGGAAAACGTCATATGAAGGAGCATACAGGAGATGAAAATGAAGTTGGCCACTGTGATTTCCTTTAGTTGAAGTGCAAGGAGAAAGCAATGTAATCACTGTTAGTTGTAAAGATGAAGCAATAGTTATTTTGGATTGGAAAGGATGTTTTTAAAATGTGGAGGCAGAAATGTAATATTTGCTGTGAGCCTTGTATTCTCTCTCCATCTGTGTCCGGACAGATTACTTTGCAGAAAGGTTAGGGCAAACACTGAAGATAACGTGGAACAACATTTGCATACACAAGCCTTCTGCTTATATTTCTACCAGTGTCAGAAATCTTGTATTCAGAGGGCAGATACTTGAAAGATTTTCATGTCTGCTTTCATTATAGACATTAGGGCTGCAGTGTGGATATGTGCTCTGGTGTGGTCCTCTCTGTGGGCTGCCAGGTATACCCGCCCTGGTGCTGGAAGTGCCTTTCTTGATTTTCCATCTGCTGTTTCTCACCTTTCTGTTCACTTCTGTGCCTGTGTGTCATTTTCTGCCCTTTCTTAAGCTTGTTTTTCCCCAGGCACAACTGCGGTGTTCGGTATGGGGCAATCATGGCCTCTCCTCACAGAGGTGCCTTCAGCCCCCACTGTCAGACCTGAGCACAGACACCTGTACAAGTGTGTGGGACATTAATAGGAATTTAAGCAATTCCTTTAAAAAAATTCTGTAAGGAAAATAAGAGTCAGTGAGGTGCTGGGGAAGAAACTGACCTTTTAGAACTGATGGAAACAATCATGGAGTCATAGAATCATAGAATGGTTTGGGTTGGAGGGGACCTTAAAGTTCCAACCCCCTGCCATAGGCAGGGACACCTCCCAATAGACCAAGTCGCTCAAAGCCCCGTCCAACCTGGCCTTGAACTATTCCATGGGTGGGGCCTGAAAAGTGTACTGTGAATGTATAGCTATGAATATGTTTTACTCAAGTGTCGTAATAAACTTGATAGAGAATTGATAGAGAATTCATCTTAGAAATCTGCTTAGACTTGCTGTCTCATGTTTTAATGGACTGATACATTATATTGAAGTTAAATTTCTTGGACACTTTCCACAGAATGTAGATTCTGTGTAATGGAGATTCTAATTTGCTTTTGCTAGTGCAAGGTCTTCAGGACATTGAAGGTACTGGATATGTTGTATCTGCAAATTTAACATGATTTCTGAAAAGCATATTTCTACTGTGCATATACAATAGAAGCACATGGGAAGCAAAGTTTTTAAACAAAATAAAAAACTGAAGACAAAAACTTAATTTTGCTGTTCTTGATTTCAGTTTGCAGATTTTGTCTTAGTGGTCTGTTACAGCCATTGTAGTGAAGATACAGACAAAAATTGCTTTGACTCTGCAAAGTGTGACAGACTTGATAGTTAACAAAAGTGAATCTCAACATGCCAATGTGGCAGCCGTTTCCCTTGCACTGAACTGTACTACTGATCCAGACTCCAGGAAAATGCAAGAAAACACTGACAAACTCCAGAGACAGAAAATAGCAGATCCTGAAAACCAATTCAAAATTACTAGTTTCAATATAAACTTCAGAAACTGGCCAGCAGACCACTGAGGCAAAAACATGTCACCTAAAGTTTCAGCTTTCCAATACAAAGTGGATAGTTTCAGTCAAGGATGTCTCCCTTGCCCAATGTAGATAAGTTTTAATGTTACTTGCTTTGCATGTGGCTGTGGAAGATATCGAAATGTCACTATCTGAGTTAAAGCAAAAAAAAAAAAAGAAAGTATGTACCTTTACACTGTAGTAGACTAAGACAAGCTTCAACCATGTGATTATGTGATCAGGGAAAATACTGTAACTTTTTATAGTAATTTTCAAAATGTTTCATTGCTTTCTACATATTAATGGATCATTTGCTTGCACATGTGTGTAGTGCGAGTTTTTGTTGTCTATAGGTGTACATACATATGGGTATATGTGAGCATAATCTAAAGTGCGGTCAGACTTTAAAGGCATCTCAGCAATAGCAAATCTGTCTCTAAAGGATTAGGCACTGGTCATGCAGGCAGTTTTTTCTCACAGTGGAAACAGAAACCACCTCATTTGAATCTCTGAGGACTACCATTCCAGCAGTATGTGGTTTTCTGTCTATGGGAGTGCCTGAAGAGCCATCTAGAATGTGTAATGCCTAGTTTGGATTTGTATGAGAGCAGCTGGTAGAAATAAAAAAAAAGCAACTGTCCCACTGTATTTCATTCCCCTTGAAATGTAACAAATGCACAGACCAAATTATGCACGTGAAAACACACTGAATAAATTCACTCAAATGTTAAAGTTACAGTAAAAGAAAAAAAAAATAAATCTGAACTCCTTGTAGGCATTTGCACAATCAGCACAGTAATCTTAATCTATAATCCTCATGTGATGTAATCTGCTTTGGTCTATCAGAAGCAATCATGCTACGTCAGCTCATTCCAGCTATGGTTTGGGTTTGTTCTTTTCAATTCTGCTAACTGAGAATTGAGGAAAAACCCCCAAAGTGAACACAAAAAAATTAAGCTGAATATTAGTGAGCTTTCTCCCTGATTTTAAGATTTTGCAGAAATTGGCAAATAATTTTGGGCAGTTATTGTGAAGAAAAAAAAAAATATATTTTGTTAGTTGTAGAGCTGCTGAAACTTCTTTATATATATGACACTGATAATACCAGTCCACAAAAATATGTTGCTGATTTAATGGGAAATTCCAAATCTCCCCACAGTTCATTCCCTTGGTTTGCAGAAGGAACAGTTATGCTATATATGATATATATATAACTGTTATATATGTAATATGTATATAACTGTGTGTGTATATATGTGAGATATATATAACTGTTAACAGTTATCAGTATATGCTATCAGTTATAAGAAAATACTAGACAGCAGCTCAGACAGGAAAGATAAGTCTTCAATAGCAGCTTTCCAGAGTTGTGTATGCGTGTATGAGAGTAGAGCACGTGGCAAAAGGGTTTTGGATCAGGGCCAATGTTCTAAATGTTAGCTATGTTCTAAATCTTTTTTGTTCACATGCTGCCTGTAACTGCATTAATTTTATTACTGATAGTATTCTGAATTAAAAAGGATTTTTAAAAAATATTATATAATTAAATATTCAAGGACACAAACAGAAGTACAGCACTGGTATATTCCTGGCCTGAAAATAATGGTTTCCTATGTAAAATATATCTTGAATAGGCTAAACCTTATATAAGATTGTTATGTTATAAAACAGTATGTGGAATCAAATTACTCTCCTTGCTACACTGAGTTGGAGTCACTGATTTTGCAATCTGTGTTCAGTATTAAGAGCTACAGAAAATACTCAGTTGCGCCAGGGAGGATATGAAGAGATTAGAGAGACCAATATATCACAGACTAACCTCTTTGCTCTGGACATTCACAGGGACACAGGCAATTCTCATTCTACTGCTACCTGGAGCCACTCTATATGAAGCAAAAAAAATCAAGATTGCAAGTAAAGGTAAAGTTTAAGGTAAGCAATTCTTTTACTGCTTATAATTTGCATGATGAGCACCTTTTCCATATTGAATTCTGAATGTAAATATCATTTATAATAGCAATAATAAAAAAAAGGGATCTCGGGAGCTTAACAGTTACTAGTAGCAACTAACTCCACTTTTGTTTCAAATTTCCATAGTAAAATTCCTGAGTGACAGCACTATCAATCCCATCTCTTTTAAATTATGGTAAGGTTACTTCTAGCACAGAGGTAAAGATGAGTATACGATTAGGAGTTGCTTATTCCTTGAAAATATCAAAAGTCTGTATGGGTACATAGAAAAAACCACATGCTAGAAAACAGATAAGTAACAAGAATGCTTTTTATCTTCATAAAAGCATGTTATACATTAAAAGGCATTGTTGTCTTATATTACATAATATCTCATTAAAATGAATTGTTTTATAAAATAGGTTAATAGTAGATAATAAATTATAACTAAACACCATTTTTATCACTTTTTTGCTTGTCCCAATGGGAGATGTTATCAGCTATATTACTTTCTTAGTATTTTCACACCGTATACTAAATTTTGAGGGTTATGCTTAAATTTCTACTTCTTGTGTGAATTACCTTTTTCTGGCTGTGTTCACCAGCAGTGGGATTAGCAGGTTTGTGAGGGGTTTTAGGGCATCATTAATAGTAGCTATACACAGTCAAACCATAACTTCACACTATGAAGAGAGTGATGTTTCTTGGGGGTGTTCACAAACAGTGAAATAATTGTCTTTTAAGTTTTTTCTTGAGGAAGGGGAAAGGCAAAGAAGGAACAATCATCGGAGCAAACAAGGATGGGGATAAAACCTGGAGAAAAATAACTGCTTCAACCTTACTATTCCAGTCTTAACTGTTGTGTAATATTCTGCAAGCGTACATACAGGGGCGCTATACAATTAGTCATATTGTTAAACACAACTATTTTGCATGGCTGAAGTTTCATGTACTTAGGAAAAATGGTCTTAAAAATACTGTGAAGTAAGGTATTTTGATTTTTAGGAAGCATCATAAGCCTCATTGCTGAAGATATTATCTAATTCTAGAAATTTCTAGGTTCATGAAAACATCTGCTGAAGAAGTATTTCAGTTGACGTTTATTTTAGCAATTAAGTAGTAAATTTGCACAAGTTCAGTTTTGATCAAAATTCCTTAAAGGTACCGAGCCTTAGACTACTTATAATTAGCTTATAGAAGTTCTTATATGTAAATATAAAATGAGAGTTATTAAATAGAAATCAGTAGAAGCTAAGTGACAAGAGTAGGAGCTTAGAATTGAGCTGGCTTTTGAAACTTTTATTTTGATGTTATATACAAGCCTATTGACCCTGTGATGGAAATTTTATTCTTATGCCTACAGTGTTTTGGCCAAGAATAGTAATTTTTAGTTATTGCTTTTTGCATAGAAATCTTATTTTTCCCTTCTCTTTTTCTGCTCCAGCTTCCTACGATTTTCCTTGGTGCCTATAGAAAATTCGAGAATGAGAATAGATAACTGCTCAGTTCATGTCCTAGACAGTTTAGGTCAAAAATGTAACAAGCCAAGGTGTAAGTCCTCTTCCATTTGTGCAAACCCCATGGTAGAAGAGAAAACATCTCTATCAGCTGTATAATTCAGCACATCCATAGCTTTACCAAAGACAACTGAGTGATTTAGGAACTTCTGCTGAGGAGTTAGGGAGGGACTTAGTTGTAAAGGGATTTGAAAAAATAAAATAAGATTTAAAAATGTAGATAGTCCTTAGGGAAGCAGTAAGTCAGGATCATGGAAAGCTGGGAAGATACAGAAATAGCTGTAAATTCAAACCTGAGACTACTGGAAGTTGTTAAAGTTTGGTCTCTTTAAGAGTTTTGATTTGCTGCTGTGGAGTTGTTTCTGGAAGAAGACAATCTTTAATGAATGTGGAAACTTAGCTATGCAGATTTCCTTAATATTATTTTATCTCGTGAATTTTTAGGTGTGGGGTACATAGTTAATAGCAAACATACGTGCACTAGAGTTTGTCTATGAAATCTTCATATGTAAATGAAACTGGGAGAGTTGCCTCTTTAACACAGAGGAAAACATTTAAATTTGTAGGGCTCTTTTTGCATTATGTTTTTGCTGCAGACAAACTCAGAAAGTATCCTACTGGAAGGCCTAAGAAAGAATCTAGATCATATTTTACAAAGATGAATCTTAGATTTCAAAGTCACTTTTCCAGGTCAAAAGTAAGAAAATGAAGGAAAGGAGAGATTGTCTGGGTTTTTTTTTTAGCATAGACCTTGTAGGTGCATATTTTCTCTAAATCTTTGCATAAATCTATTCCTTTCATGATAAAAGACTTTAGTCTTCTCTACAAAAATAGGACAATCAAAGATGTGGTAACGGGCAGAGTTGAGAACTCAGTAAGGTCATAGCCCATCCCTCCCACCAGGACCTAGTGGGAATGCTCTGCTACTCTTTGATTCTTTTCTTTCTGTGGTTTCTGAGTTATAGCTGATTATTTTTACTTGTATTTTTGTAAATGTAGTACGGGTGTTAAGGGAATTATAGATAGATGGAATGATGACTTGTAGATACTCCAGGGCAGGGGAGAAGGAGGAGGGATGAGATGAAAGGGGGTGGGGGAATCTGTGTGGGAGGGAATATTTGCTAGTTTTAGCTGAAATTGTAGATTTGTCTGTCTTCATATCCTCAGAACTTCTTTGTGTGAATTATTCCAAAAGACTTTTGGAACTGTTAAGAAACTTCTGTAAATCTGCTGCAATTCCAAACTTTTCTGTGCTATGTAAGTGGGTTCTCTTAAAGTGTTTCAGCTGGTGAGAACTGAATTGAGAGGTTGAAATCAATGGATGCAATAGAAAAAATATGTAAGCCAAAATGGGTGAGGTTTATTTTAAAGTACATCAGTTTATAGTAGTAATTTAAAACCGAGTTCGTTATGTTTTTAGCTATACACTCTTCTTTATATAACAGTCAATGTGGTAAGAGAAATGAACTGGATGTTTTTATACGGTGTGCTTGCTGCTGTTCTATAATCTAATCTCTTGAGTGACTCATTTTTGTTGTTGTTACTGCCTTAGGAAACCCTGTAGCTGAATTAGATCATAGGAATGCTTGTGACTTTGGTGCTATACTATTGTGAAACATCGTGGGGGTTTTAATGGTGTTCCACCAAACTACTGGAGTGCAGTGGAGTCTCCATCCTTGGATGTATTCAAAAGCCCTCTGGACATGGCACTGAGCAATCAGCTCTAGGTGGCCCTGCTTGAGTGGGGGAGTTGGACAAGATGATCCAGATGTCCCTTCCAACCTCAGCCAATATATTGTTCTGTGATTCTGCAAATGTTCCAACAAATCTGTAAAAAATACGCTTTTATCACCTGGCCCATGAGCAGCTCAGTCTATTTTCAGAAGTAGTATTTGAAACAGTTCACACAGTCCCTTCCCTCCATGCCTCAAGCTGTTACAAAGACTTTTTTGTCAAGTCTAGAATGTGTTCTTGATCTTAACTGCAGGTGGGTTTTGCACTGGATATATTGGCCAGGGACTTGTACTGTAAGGAAAAAGAGCTCTTGTAAGACTCGCTTATAAACTTTAACTTTCAAGAACACATTTAAACTGAAATTCATATGAAGGCATAAGGACATCCAAGCTTTAGGCAAGTTGGCTGACTGACTTCCCATTTAGTTAATGGAAGCTTACACCAAGCTGGTTAACTTTCTGAGTTTTACACTGCTCCCTTGAGTCATGTGCCCACAGGCAGGTTTGTAATGCCATTTAATACGCCTTTCACTAGGGCTGGCAGATACAACTGGGTATATATAAAAGAAATCCTGTATCTCCTAAAAGATCTCCATCTCTCTGCATTGGCAGCTAAAGTCTGAGTAGCATATAACATGTTTATGCAAGTGAATCCCATCTGTTGTTCACCTGACTCTGCTTTTCTGTTTTATGGACTGGCTCTCCTCCAACTACAATGGGAGTCTGAACACTTAGCTCACATGTAGAGTCAACCTGTAGGTACTTCAATGTAGGCATCTTAGTTCAGTTAAATCTTACCCTAGAATCTAATTGCTTAGTGGAAAAATGCTCATGAGGACTTTGATAATCTACATGCTTATTTATAGTTAGCAAAAAACTTAAGAAAAGTGGACTTCAGGACCCAAATGAATTTTCTTCCCAATCCATTAGAACTAAAGATGCTGTGGTTTCCTATTTGAAAGTAGTGAGGCCAAGCACATGTCATTAATACACATGCACACTCACTTACTCCCTTAGTACAGACACGGCCAACAGATGAACACAGAAAGGCAAGGTCCTTATTTGTACTGCATGCATACAACCAGTGGTCATACAAACAAGAAGAAAGGATTTGATCCTTTTCTCACTTGCCACATAATGAAGTTTAAAGATTTCTAGCATATCACACAAACACCATCACACATACATTCTCTCACAAGTCTCTTATAGCTGCTCCAGATCTATAGACAGTCCAGTATCCAACTTTGGGACCTTCTGTTTTACTTACAGTGATCCCATCTTGATGTTAGGTATTGTCTCCCACACAGAATAGTGCACATACAAAATAAAATAGGAATATATGCAGTAAGATCATATCTCAGATTGTGCTGATGAGGCACAAGGTTTGGCCAGATAGAAGTACTGACCAGCAGCCTGCTTACATGCAGCTGGCCACATTTTTATCCCCCCTCCTTTTCATTTTCCTGTGTTTTTGGTCCTGTTCTACCCTGATCCTTCCATTTCCCTGCTGTTGATACTTTCCTTAAACATCCCACAATGCTTTGCATGTTGCCACAGTCCACCTCAAATATTTCAAACTAAGTTTGTTTGTTCTCATCACATTCATGATAATCTTATATTCATTCTTATAAACTACAAAGTTCAGGTTGAACCTCTTCAAGATTGTGTTTGAGTGGTTCCTTCAATTGCCATCAGTGACCTAAGAACTCAGTGACCTTTTCTTTTTGTTCTCTTCAATTCTACCAAAACGCCATTTGGTAACTCATGCCAGAAAACCAAGTTAATGTGTATTCAACAGAGTCTGCAATGCATCACTCAATACATGGGAAACAACAGGTGGTACCCACTGAAACTGTGTACTCGGCATCCCTCTTTATCATTCTACATGTGAGTTCCTAAAGAAGGACTCAGGTGCTTAACTTTAATCTCTGATCCTTCAAAATGGGGCCCTTGGCCAATATTTAGTTGTATATGATGCTTACAGTAAGACAGGTTTCATCTTGAGAATCCTATTTTAAGTAAGATCCATGTAATACAAGTGAACTATTTTTGATAGTACTAATGAATCTTAACATCCTTCTCCTTCCCCCCAACTCCATAGATTAACAAATTGAGAGGGGGGAAAAAAGAAGATTTAAAGTATTTAAAGTAAAAGCCTGTGCTCTGTGGCACAGTCAGGACCTGAACATATAATCCAAATACATGCTTCACTAATGTGATTTTTCTTTTTAGGATATGAAGTTTTCAGTTTAAATGCTTACTGTGTTCTGGACATGAAAAAAAAAAAATGCTAGGGGAATTAAAACTTTCCACAGTTACCTTACCAATAACAATCCTAAGAGAAAGATGCTGAGAATCTCACTTTTACGCTTACTGATGCAAACCCAATTGAATAAATTGAATGGTTACTTTATTCTAATGTGATCTATCATATTTTGATGCTAGTGATGGTTCAGACCTTTCTCCTGGTTCCTCCTAATTGAGTATGTTTGCTCTTGAATTGTAATCACCCCAGCTATGACTGCTTCACCATACAAGCAAATAAGAATTGAGATCTTTGTGATGATGTCTGTACCACTGTAAGTTTTGCTCAACTGCTGCAGGTGGCTAAACTCAAATTAGAGAAAGCAACTGGAGAGCAACAAGACAAAAATACATACTGATGTTGTTGCAGGTGGTTTAGGTTACAGGCTTTGAGATTAAAGGCTTTTTTGTCCCATTCTTCAGTTTAATATGCAAATCACTATTTGTTTATTAGAAGCACTGATTGCAAATAAACAGATTTTTAACACTGTGACTAATCTATACTGTGGGAGTCCACACTGTGAGCATATCAGCATTGCTGTGCTGTAGGCAGCTGGCAGACCTTGTTTTGTTTAAGCAAGCAAATCCGGTTTGAGATTGCTAGGATAATGTAGACAGGTGTCTATACACCGCCTATGAAGTGAAGTCTGGATACTGTAAATAATTCTGCCGAGGGTATTTTCTCTTACCTGAGACGTATTATGCTATATTTAGTCTATTAATAATTCTTTTGTTTTGCTTTGGGTTGTTTTTTCCTTAAGTAGGTATTTTCTGTAGGATCTTTGGAATGGGGGTAACTTACTATTTTGATGGCTTCTCAACTGGCATGTACAGTGGTGGAATAGAAAATTATGTGTAGAGAGAGGAGTAATATGTATTTGAATAGAAGAGTGATACACAGTGCTTTGCAAAGTACCTTGGTGTCATCCTTTACTGGATGTTTTGGTGACTAGTAAGTCTGAGACTGGAGATTCATTATGATCTTGAAGAACATCAGTTGTGCAGTCTTTAGCCCAAGATTGGTTGGTATGTAGATAAGAGTTTTGATACAAAATTAGTACCTGTGAGAGAAGAAGCCTCACTCTCCTGTGCTCTTGTTTTAGAGCATACATCCATTTAGAGCAGACTGTATATGCATTTTCTTCCACTCCTTAATAGGCGTTTTATATAACCTGCACCAGTGAGCTGCCCAGTACATTAGTGTACTAGTGGTACTACAGAGAGTGCACGTACAAACATCTTATTTACAGCAGCAGGTGCTTCTGGCTTACATGCTTATCTAGACAAAACTTATGTCATATTTGAAATTATTACTTCCTAGGTGTTGCATAACAACTTTCCAAAAACCAGGTTAATAATCTTTGATTTCATCCTTTAAAACTTCAATGCGTTTTGAGATGGTGAATAGCAGAGGACAGCAAGTATAGTTGTGCAACTGACTGCGCTATGAAATTCAGTGTTTTCCTTTATTTTTATGTATTTAAATATACTTATCAAATGTCTTGTTGTAACTGTCTGGACATTAAGAGGCATTGCTCATTCTCTACAGCAGATGGACTGGACTGTTAGATGTATCTATCTTAGGCATGTCTGTTAAACTCAAGGTACCATCCACAGTCTCTGTTATCTCTGAAACGGGGTAGGTAAATGTGATAGGGGCACTGCAATTTTTAGGTAGGTATTTTTACAAATTAGATATTAAATCATTAATGTATAAATTGTTATAAATATGTTTATGCAAATTATAGCTCCTCTTTTAACTTTACCTTCCTTTGTGGTACTGATCATCACAGCCTCTCTTAATCACTAATGATTAACACACATTCTTACTCCTTCACTTTTATCTGGGAATAATGCCAGGCATATTATTAAGATATAGGAGTTTGCTTTCCCTGCCCATTTTGCCAGCTCATGCCAAGGTGTTACTGACCTCTTATTCCTTTTTCCTGATGATCTTAGCACAACTTCTCCAAATTCTATGCACTAAATGGCTTTTTCTCCCCTTTAAAATGTAGAGTACATCTACACTAAGTAGCCTACTGATGAGAAGATTGGATGTCTTCAGTGTTGTTAATCAGTAAATTAAATTCAAGCACTCATTTTAGTGCTGAAAATACACACTTAACTGAGATTAACTTGCCCCAGATCAGATTCAGCACTGGCAAAAGATGAACCAGTGTCCTTGTGCTGCTTTTGCATACTCAGCTTTAACTTGGACTGGCTCTTCTGGGGATCTGACTCATCTAGTTTGCATACCAAGCTGGTCCACCCCTGATGAAAGTTCTGTGTTACTGATACAATGCAGTCCTGAATGTAGATGAAGTTACTTCATATATATTGTTCCTTTGTTTTGCAGGGGTAATAATACCATGCATGGACTTCATGTTGTAAAATACATAAGTGTCTGTGGATTGAACTGATCTATTTTGGGTTCAAACAAACACAATAAAAAACCTTCAAAAACTGGAATCAAGCCCTCAAAGGGTAGCTGGATTTACCTCTGTTCATGACTATCCTTTTTATATTACCTAGTGTCTAGGGGAAGACAACTTGCCTCTGTATCTGCCTCTAAATTTTAACAGTTCTAATTTGCATACACTTTTTAAGAGACTGTTTTATCTCTGAAGGGTTTTAATCATATTTTTCAGTGCTAGAGATGAAAAAAATAAATTATTTTTTAATAAGGGTATTTTGCCTGACATCACCAAGCTGTTTCTGGCAAGTTAGGCATCATGACTTCTGAGTAAAAGGCTGATTCATTCGATAACTCTTCTTTCCTTGCTTCCACAGAATGTTTTGCCTCATTAGTTTGTGAGTTTCGTCAGTAACATCAGGATGAGAGAGTTCGTGTCACTTTTGGAGACACTGTGAAGCGTATGGGGAGAAAGATGTCGAAATGATGGGATGTAGGGAAATAGGCCTGCAGTGAGACTTCTGGGGAAGATAGCTATTGATTTCATGCTGTTTCATAAAAAAAGGTAAACGTCACAGAACTGTGAAAAGAGCCAGTTTCCACAAAAAAACCCTAAGATATTTGAAATCATAATAATTTTAAGGCGACATCCTTGGCTCCAGTGAAGCCAACAGTGAACTTCCTGCTGAAAGTAATTTCTCATCTTGTGCCCCCATTTGTGCCCAGCTTACATCCTGAGGCATTATGTATCTCTCCCCTCCTGTCTTCTATCTCAGCACATGTTAACAGTGAAACAGTGTCAGTGTGTATAGTTTTGATCAGTAAGCACTAGAGGAACTTTCATCTCCCCAGTTTTAATTGTTCTATTTAGTGAATTTAGTGTGTTTTGATCTCACTTGTTTTCTCTGCATCTATATCTCATCATAAAAACATATGCCACCTGTTTTTAAACATAAGATGACTTCTAGGTCTGAGTCAAAAGCTCTAGTTACTTTTTTTGGTGTTTGAATAAAGAAATATAGGGGTGTTGTTTGTTTAGAAAAATTGCATTTGGGAACTTAATAAATTTCCAGGCTACCCAACTAAAGGACAGGAAAACTGCCCTCCACATAGTGTTTGTTTAGGTATACATGTATATTTAAGTGCATGGCAGGGGGGGTTGGAACTAGATGATCTTAAAGTCCTTTCCAACCCCAATTATTCTGTGATTCTATGATTCTATATGAATGCTTCCATCAGTATGTATCAGAAAACTAAATGCTTTCACTGATTAAATTCCTCTTTCCCCACCTTTGTTGCCTGCTTCCATGCAGCAGCACTTTTCACAGCTATTCACACTTACGTACATGATGTTCACTTGTGCTAAATGAACAGTGATGTGTATTTGGCTCCCTTAAAAGACCTTAACTGAAATTTGTATCCTTCCTTCACATGCCAAGTGAATCCACCTTTATCCAGGTGTGACTGTGTTGTGTGTCACCTCTTCCACAGGCCTCTCTGATGTCTTTACCTAGAACACTCTGTGAGTAGGTATCTACTTGCACTCATGTCACACATCCATTTAGAGGATTTTCCCTTTGTGCTTTATCATGTTCTCTGCTGAGCTGCTCTTTTGATGTGTAACCTAAAGTCACTTGAGAGACAAATAGGAAGCACCCAACTGCTACTAGTTCCATCATTTATTTGAACCAGTACTGGAGAAGAATGGTCTCTGATTGTTACATTATGAGTGTACTATAAATATTTGGACAGCATCCTTATGTAGGTCGTTTGGAGGATGGATCTGCATACAGCTGTGTAGGAAAATGGTGCTGCAGAGGGAGACAAGAGCGCCAAGTGCTGTCACATCCCTGTAGCTGAAACAACTGATAATTGTGAAGGTGTAGTTGTTTAACAAACACGTTGGAATATTCAAAATACAATAAGATCTCTGGGAAGGATTTGGGAAAAATTTGGCCCTCGATCAATGAGGCAGGAAAACTGGTGGAAATGGGCATACAAAGGCCGAGGTACTTGATGGCTGTTTCCATGGCTTTTATGGGTAAGTTTTGTCTTCGAGTCTCCCAGGTCCCTGAGCTGAGCATCAGAGTATGTGTGAGTAAAGCATGACCTGTAGTAGAGTAAGACTTAAAAAGCACTTAAGCACAGCTGGACATGCAGAAGCTTATGGCACTAGACGAGGTGGATTAAAGGGTGGTGACGGAGCTGGTGGATGCTATTGCAAAGTCACTCTATCATCTTGAAAAGGTCATTGGGAAAGCTTCCTAATGACCAGAAAAAGGCAAGTACCACACTTGTCTTAAAGAAGGGGGATCCATAAGAGAACTTCAAGGCAGCTTGACTACTGTGGCTAGTACCTTTCTTGGAAGAGTTGCAGAGCAAATCCTCTTGGAAGCCATGTCCAAGTGGATGAAGGACAGGAAGGTTATTGGAAACAGATGGCATGTGTTTGCCCCAGGCGAATTATGCTCCACCAGGCTTTCAGTGTGATCAACTATAATAATAGTCAAATTAGTGAGACCTGTACAGGGGGTAAAAAATAGACTGAACTCTCAGGCTTAAATAGCTTGTGGTTAGTTACTTCAAGTCCAACTGGTGGTATGTTGCTAGTTGTACCTTTCTAATGATGTTCTATGTCTCTATTAATGATGTGGGCAAAGGCATTGAGTACACCCTCAGCAGACCTGTAATCGCAACAGCTCAGAGAATGGCAGATACACTGAAAGGCAGGCCTGCTGCTTGCAGGCACCTTAGGAGTTTGAACAAAGGCAAGCACAGAGGCCTCTGTCTGGAAAGGAATAACTCCATGCACCAGGACAGGCTGGCCCAAAGGCAGCATTGCAGAAAAAAAAAAATCCCATCCCATTGGATGGGAACGTGAATGTGTTTAAGCAGCATGCCTTTGTGATGGGGAATGTGAATGGCAGACTGGGCTGTACTATCTCCACTGCAGCCAGTGGGTTAAAGGTGATTCCTCTCAATGTATTAATTCATTGCCAGACTGTTTTAGGAGTGTTGCATCCAGCCTCGGGCTCACCAGTCCTAGAACAGCACTGTCACACTAGAGCCAGTCATCATGAGAAGAGATGAGAAGGTGGCATGGAGTTCTCATAGCAGCTTTCCAGTATCTGAAGGGGGCCTACAAGGATGCCGGAGAGGGTCTCTTCAGGGACTGGAGCAAAAGGACGGGGTAGTGAGTTTAAACTTAAAACAGGTGAATTTCAGGTTAGATATAAAGAAGAAGTTCTTCCCTGCGAGGGTGGTGAGGCACTGGCACAGGTTGTCCGAAGAAGTGGTAAATGCTCCATCCCTGGCAGTGTTGAAGGCCACCTTGGCTAGAGCCTTGTGCAACATGGTCTAGTGTGAGATGTCCCTGAGCATGGCAGGTGGGTTGGAACTAAGTGATCTTAAGGTCATTTCTCAACCCAAAACATTCCGTGATTCTGTGAGGGCAGTCAAACACTGAGACGGGCCCGAGTGTGATCGCTCACAACTCGGCTGCACCCAGCCCTGGGCACCTTGACCTCTCTGGCTCTGCTCTCACGGGGTTGCTTGGATGCCTACTAACTACGCATACTGCTAACTACGTGCTTTGAGCCCACCGCGACCACCGCCCGTCCGCGGGCGCGGGCTGTGCGCGGTGCCTTTAACTGCCGGGGCGGGGGGCCACGGGGGAGCTCCCCTCCCTGCCAGCCCCGAGCATGCGCCGTGCGGGGTGGCGGAGCGCGGCGCGGCGGGCGGTTGGCGGCGCCGCTGGTCCCTGGCAGCAGCTAGCGAGAGCGGCCCCGGCCCTGCCGCTGCCGGCGGCGTCGTGCAGTGGCGTGGTGGCGGTGGCGGCGGCGGCAGTGGCCACGGAGCCCTGAGCGCCCGTCGGGGAGCGGGGCTGAGAGCCGAGAGCGGCGCTCCCCGCCCGGGCTGCACCCGAAGGGAGAGGCAGCGAGCGGGGAGCTGCGGCGGCCATGGGCAACGAGGCGAGCCTGGAAGGAGGCGAAGGGCTGGGCTCCTTCCCCGAAGGGGCGGCGGCAGCCGGGGATGGCGGCGGCCCCATGGCCCCCTTGGAGAGCCTGGTCCCGGCCGGGGTGGAGG
Organism: Lathamus discolor; assembly: GCF_037157495.1. NCBI lineage: Eukaryota > Metazoa > Chordata > Aves > Psittaciformes > Psittacidae > Lathamus > Lathamus discolor. The sequence continues at coordinate 34,185,243 of NC_088884.1, read as the reverse complement.
CGGACCTGAGCCAGCTGAGCGAGGAGGAAAGGAGGCAGATCGCCGCTGTCATGTCAAGGGCGCAGGGGCTGCCCAGAGGGAACCTCGCCGCCGCGGAGCCGCCTCCCATGCAAAGGCACGCACAGAAATTCTCCCTTCTCCACTCCTCCCTCCCTCCTTCTCCGTCCTTTCGCGGTGGGGCGGGGGGCGAGGCGCGGTAAGATCCGGGCCCCGCCGCACCGGGAGCGGGCATGGCGTTCCTCTGGCTGCGGGAGGGAAGGGGGCGGCTGCGCGAGTGGGGACACTGGGACGGAGCCCGCTCTCTCCAGCTTTTCCCACTCCGGTGGTTTCTAATAATACCGGCGGCCCTCGGTTCCAGCGGGCTGCACCCTTTCCCCTTCCCTCCCTTCGCACCGATCCGGAACACGGGCAGCTTCTGTGTTTCGGGAGGGGAGAGATTTGCAGATACCATTTCGGTTTTCGGTGTGTGTGTGCCTGTGGAGTGCCCCGCAGCTCAGGTAGTAGCCAGGGAAGCTCTCCACGGGGCTGGCAGGTTCTGTGAGCTTCTCTTCCTGGAGAGATCTTGCTGAATCTTTGACAGCTTCTGAGCATAATGTGTTTGCTAGCCATTACTCTCCCAGTTCTTAACCTCTACAACTGTCATTTGACTTCATTAAATAGGCATGGATTGAGTAGCTCTGTTTCTGTTTTCCCCCCCCTCCCAGTATTTTTCTTCTTGATTTTTTTCTACCTTTTTTGTTGAAAGGGGAAAGAGGCGAAATATTAAATTGATTCCTATGAGATTCAGTATTCTGGATAGTGATGGCCTTAGCTCCTTGGGCATCTGCGATGGCTAGGGTTATTCGCTTCCCCTTTCTTTACCTGCCTTTGGGCGGATACGCTGCCCGGCGTGCAACAAGCCGGTTCTTCGGCCCGGCCCGGGGCCGGTTTCCCGATACCGCTACCCGCCCTCGGCTCCCCTGCCCCTGTCCTCGGTGCTGAACCGGCCGCTCTGCCCCTGTCCGTGGTGCTGAAGCGGGCGTTCCGCGACAGTTCCCTGCTTTCATCTCCGGTGCTGTGTGAGTTGCTTGTCTAGAAGGAGGATGTCGAAAGGAGCCTCCTCGGCCGACCGTTCAATACTGTTCTTGTGTATGGACCTCACCCAAGATGAATGCATGCTGACTTTATATAATACCGGGTCTTTATAAGTGAGTTATAGAAGAGAAGCAAGGAGGGTGGGACCAAATTCATTGCTGGGCAAAGTACTGAAGCCATTGGGATTATACCTGAGATGACAGTCTCCATTTTTTAAAACTGGGATTCAAGTCTTCCTATTTTATGTCTTGCATAATTATTAAACAGGTATTAATACTGTATGTATAATATAATTTTCCATTCAGTTGAGGGCTTTACCCAGCTTCTATAGATGTTAATGGAAAGCAAGAATAAATCTTGCTGCTTAGTTCTGTGAAACTAAGCTCCAAATTCCCTTTTGTGTGACAGTCAGTGGGCAAAGACACAAAGACTTTGAAAGTTTATTGTTTCATGCTAATATTCCAGAAAAAAAGTGAGATAGATAGATAGGTGTCCCAGGAAGATGTTAGAATAGGCTAAACTCATTGCAATGTGAATCTTTCTGCATTTACAAAGGTCTGCTTTCCTACAAACATACTTAGGATATCAGAAAGTATTTTGATATTGTTAGTGTGCCATACTTAACACTTTCCATTTAAAGTAAAGGCAGTCTATATTTGTCAATTACAGCCTTCTAACTTTTAGCCAAAGTTGACATTTTAGCATTCAGTGCAATAACCAGACAACTAGTTTCTTTTGTGGGGTTGTAGCATCGTAACGTCTCTGTGCCTGTCACACTGTAATGAGGTTACTACTTGTCTCTGCTCTTCTATTGTGGCTTTACTTGCTCCTCTTCCATAGCCTCTCTACTACTGAGATCTACCAAGAATGATGGGAATAATTAAGAATCTGATCCAAACCCTTTGCGTAAGACTCTTCTGAGAACCAAGGATCAGCCTCTTCCAGGCTTTAACTTAAGTGAAGAAGTAGCTTGCTGAGACTCAGATTCTTTAGCTTCAGGGTTTTTTTTGGTTATTTTTTTCTTTTTTTTTTTTTTTTTTTTTTTTGGGGGGGGGTGGTGGGGTGGTGTGTGTCAGTTTTTGTGGCCAAAAAAATCAGATGTGGAAAATATCTCTTAACTGATGCTAAACAACTGTTGTTCACAGCACTGGATTATGCCGGTCCAAATGACAGAAACAGTGATCGAAAGAGGAATTCTGGCTTTCAGTTTATATAGCCCTGTGTTATGACTGTGTTACTATTGCACTGTCTGTTAGGTATTTTTTAACTGGATTTTTCCACTGTGATGTCCATTATAATATGAGCTATTATCCAGTCTTACCTGAGAGACTAATACTTACCTCCTGTTCTCAATGCTTTCATTGTCCAACTAAGTAACTCAAGTCTTAAAATGGACAAATTCCTTATGACTGGTGATAATCTGATGTAACCGTTTTTGCAACTACAGAGTTTTTAATAGTAAGTAATGTATGTTCCAGGAAACATACTTACATGCTTACCACCATGAAATGCATGCTGTAGTTTCTAGGACTTCTATAGGCTTTGAGCTTTTATGTCTTAAAAAATGCAATAGCTAAGTAGATGCAATTAATATTTATTATGCATTTTAACATAAGCATTTAGATCTAGAGCACCTAAAGTGAATTGGCTAAATCAAGTGTACATTTTTTTTTTTTTTTTTTTTCTTTGAGCATTTTACTCTCTAGGTCCTGGTCACCATTTGGGATGCTTAGCACCTGTGGAAATCTTTCTGTCTTGTTTCAATTGCTTGTTTTCAGAAAACCCATGATTAGGAAGTTTAGCTGAAACATAGTTAATTTGTAAGCAAGTTCTAGTTGTAGCTTCATTGAATGACTCTGTGACTCTGTCAGTGTCCACTTGCTGAGGAATTGTTCCACATCATCTGAAAGGATTAGATGACCAAACTGTATATATGAACCATCTAATGCAGCTGGTTGGTTTTGTTTGTTTGTTTTCAGTTCATTAAGTTAGTCACAATAGAAATTAATAGGAAAAAAAAATTCTACATTTTGAGAGGAAATGCTCAGAAGTCTTCCTGAGTGTCACACTTCTAAAGTATGATTATGATGTTTTTTCCAGAAGCAATATGTATTTTTGTTACTGCTATCACTCTATTGAATTAAAAAACACCCAACAAAAAAAAAACAAACCAAAAAGAATTACCCACTAGGGGTATGTGTAAGTTTATACCTACCTTGTCTGTAGATAAGAAAAGATCTGACTATCCTGGAGTCACATAATATTCATTGCACTTCTCTTTAATACTATCCTGATGAACAGGAAAAAGACATGCCTTTTTAAATAGGTTTATATAGCTATGGCATTCAAGCACTAGTCTTTTTGTGAAATCTCCTCTTGACTCCAAAGTAAGCTTTGATTTGGCTCTAATAGTCATGTAAATGAATAAAGATGAGTACTGTGATTCAAGGCCTAAGTGACAAGGAACATAGCAGCACGAAGTAAAGTATTAGCTGAGGGAGGACTAAATGATAGTCGTGCTTGTTGGATCTGAAGACTTAAGGACAATGTGTTTTGGGTTTTGTTTGTTTTTGTTTTATTTTTCTTTCAATGATTCAAAAGGTCTAAAAATAAGAAAATTATTGTAAAAAAAATATTTTTTTTTAATTGAGGATTTCTGATTCTCCAGATTAATTAAAATTGTTCAGTGTTAGTCTGTAGCTGGGTGCAAAATAGTTTTAGAAAAGAAAGCTTCAACTTCCAGCTATCTAAAACTAAACAGAGAAAGTCCTGGCTTTTGACAGAGGTCATATTTTTCAAGAAGTTTGTCATTTCAAGGCCTTTTCTTCCACTAGTTAACTGTGCTCTATATCCATTGCTTAGAAACACTGTCATATATAAAGGCAAGAAAATACACAAGCAGTCCTCCAGAATCATCTGGATTTATTTCCTAGATTCGTGAGGCTTAATCTCATTCCAAGTCCTGAGATCTGATCAGGTGGAATTTTAAGGAGCACATTATTTTGATGAAAATGGAAGCTGGAGGAGAATTCTATTCCAATAGGGATCGACATTATATCCATACTTATTTGTGTTAATGTCCAAGTTCAGTTTCTAAAACTAGGTTTAGTTCTGGAGGTTTTTGTTTGTTTGCCTTTTTTGCTTTTTTGTACCTTTGTACTTTAAGGTTAGGGCACGGTACCCAGTTTCCTGAACTGAGTTTCAGTAGTACCATTGATACTTTTCTTTTTTTCCCTTGTCACTCAGCATTGTTGAATGAAGCCTTCTAACATTTTGAACATTTGCAAACATGAATGCTGGAAGTGTACCAGAGTGCCACTAATAGAATAGTTGAAATGACTTCACTTAGCATGCCATACCTCTTGAGATAAACTTGGGAGTGCTTATCTAAATAACATGGAACTGCAGGTAGACCTACCTAGTCACTAACAAGAGTGTAAAATTGTTCTTTTTAACAAGTAAAAATGTTGAATATTTGAAGGAATTAGAATATAATCAGGCTTTTCTGTATTATCTTTGTTATGAATAATGAGTTAATCAGTGTTCACTGATGCCAATGGAAACACACCTACTCACAGTGGGTTGCACAAGAAGGTGCCAATGTTACAGCCAATAATTTTACAAGAATGGGGAAGGATAAGTGGAGTTATGGAAGGTTGGAAATAGTTTGTCCTTAACAAGCATTTCATGTGGAAATTGTTAATTTGCCCAGAAAAATTCAGACACAAGATTTTGAGAAAATCCCATGTTGTGAGAATTATGAGCACAGAAATAGGGGCCAGTTAGCTTTCCCATTTCTATTGCCACTGCTAGATATGGAATAAAAGCTCTAAAAATTAATCAGAAATAATAGTAAACCCATAGTAACATTAACAGTGTAAAAATATTTTTCAGTGTGTCTGTTATATATAATTCTGCAGACTTTTGAGAAAACTCTCAGCCAATTGTACAATTTTTTATTTATTTATTTATTGGTTAAGGAATATAGTTAAATGGAATGAGTGATCTCTAAATTGGAGAGACATCAATTTGATAGGTGAACCACTCAGTGGATAAAGAACTGGCTGGATGGCAGCACACAAAGAGTTGTGGTCAATGCCTCAATGTCTGGCTGGAGACCAGTAATGAGTGGTGTCCCTCAGTGATCAGTGTTGGGGCCGGTCTTGTTCAACATCTTTTTCAGTGACATGGACAGTGGGATTGAGTGCACCCTTAGCGAGTTTGCCAATGACACCAAGCTGTGTGGTTTGGTTGATATGCTGGAGGGAAGGAATGCCATCCAGAGGGACCTTGACACTCTTGTGAGGTGGGCTGATGCCAACCTGATGAAGTTTAACCATGCGAAGTGCAAGGTCCTACACCTGGGTCAGAGCAATCCCAGGCACAGCTAAAGACTGGGCAGAGAAGAGATTCAGAGCGGCCCTGCAGAGAATGACTTGGAGGTTTTGGTGGATGACAAAACGAACATGAGCCAGCTTCAGTGTAGGTTCGCAGCCCAGAAAGCCAACCGTATCCTGGGCTGCATCAAAAGGAGTGTGACCAGCAGATCGAAGGAGGTGATCCTGCCCCTCTGCTCTGCTCTTGTGAGACCTCACCTGGAGTATTGTGTGCAGTTCTGGTGTCCTCAACATAAAAAGGACATGGAACTGTTGGAGCAAGAGCAGAGGAGGCCACGGGGATGATCAGGGGACTGCAGCACCTCCTATATGAAGATAGGCTGAGAAAGTTGGGGCTGTTCAGCCTGGAGAAGAGAAGGTTGTGTGGAGACCTCATAGCAGCCTTCCAGTATCTGAAGAGGGCTATAGGGATGCTGGGGAGGGACTCTTCATTAGGCACTGTAGTGATAGGACAAGGGGTAACGGGTTAAAACTTAAACAGGGAAGTTTAGATAGGATATAAGGAGGAAGAAATTCTTTCCTGTTAGGGTGTTGAGGCACTGGGATGGGCTGCCCAGGGAAGTTTTCAATGCTCTATCCCTGGCAGTGTTCAAGGCCCAGTTGGACAGAGCCTTGGGTGACATGGTTTAGTGTGAGGTGTTCCTGCTCATGGGAGTGGGGTTGGAACTAGAAGATTTTAAGGTCCTTTCCAACCCTAACTATTCTATGATTTTGCTCATGAATGTCCAAAAAGCACTGTCATGTCTGGAAAGATAAGATCAGTTAACTGGATCTCTCAAAGTGAAAGCCGACTATTTTATTTTTGCAACACTGTAGTGGCACTGAAGAGAACATCGTATCTTCCAGCAAAAGCACAGTGGTAGCACTGAATAGAATATTTTACTACAGTGCAATAGTGTTGAATACAATATTATTTCCTTCAGCTGCAGCCAAGTACAGCAACAAGTAGAATATTATGCCACATCTGAAGGCATGATCTTGATTGTGGTTCCTGAATTCTTAGTTTTGTTTTCTTCAATATGAAAGCACAGCAAAATGTTATTGCTAGAATATTTAGAAAAATCCCTGTGTAATGAGAGATTTTATTGCTGGGCAGTGTGAATTGTTTTGATGATGCTTAGAGAAAGCTCTAGGCTAGTTCTATTTAAAAAGAAAAAATCTTCACGACTTATTCTGTGAACTGGCATCTGGTTTGTCTGATTGAAAATTCTTATTTGTGAGTGGATGGGTTGAAAAGAAATGTTTTTAAAAAGAACTATATACTCTGTAATGTACCTGTATTTTAGGAGTTTAAATCTTTGCTGCATATTGAATTATAAATAGATCCAAATTTTGTACAAGTAGCCAAAACACAAGTATATAAACATTTTGTATTTTGCAGTGCTTTTCTTGTATGGGTCTTCTTTGATCTCCTAATTTTCTGACACCTCTGTTTCTTTCAGTCTTGTTTATGTTTGTATCCCAAGGGGTAGAGTGGAGCACTAGTCATTTGGATTTAGGTGAAACAAGCAGTTGTAGCTTTGTGTTCTTTGTATTTCTGAAAATAAAATTAGTTGTTGTATTAGATTATTTTCTAAATAATAAATCAGCCTACGCTTGAGTACTTGTATAAAGCTTTAAAGAGCAGCAATTTTCATTTAAATACTTTTTACATGCCCCTTATGTTATAAGCGTTGCTCTCGCAAACACCCAGGAGATGTCCCAGTGTTACCAGAGCACTTCCAGGGTCACAGATACATCTTATTTTATCTCATTTTTCTAGTACTGTTGTACATTGTTTTAATTTGATTACATTTTCTGTCTGCAGACATCCTGAGCTTGATACAAGACCCAGGCAACCAGGTAAGCCTCCAGATCCAGGACCACCAAGTTTAAGTAAAAGCAGAACAGTAGATGTGCTGAAGACAGAACAACGGGCACCTGGACGGAGCCCTTCTTCTATTAGCCTAAGAGAGTCAAAGTCCAGGACTGATTTTAAAGAAGATCAGAAGCCAAGTATGATGCCCAGTTTTCTTTCAGAAGCCAATCCATTGAGTGCAGTCACTTCAGTTGTGAACAAATTCAATCCTTTTGATTTGATATCAGATTCAGATGCAGCCCAAGAAGCCAGTAGGAAACAGAAGGTTACCCCAAAAGAGCAAGGGAAACCTGAGGAGCAGAGGGGTCTTGCAAAACATCCAGCTCAACCACAGTCTCCAAAGCCAGCTGTTCAACAAGGACCTGCCAGACCTACTCCCCAGCAAACTGAGTCTTCCAAACCAGTGCCTGGGGAACCAAAGCAAGTTCAGAGACCAGGCCCTGGTCACCCGGCAGACTCAAAGGTAGAACAAGCAAAACAACCACCCCAGCCACGAGGACCACAAAAATCTCAGCCCCAACAATTGGAACCATCGAAGCCCGTTCAACAACAACCGTCTGCAAAACCTTCAGGCCCAGCAAAACCATCACCACAGCAAACAGACAATGTTAGACCGACATCCCAAGGACCACCTCCCACAAAACCATCATCGCAGCAGCCAGGACCTGTAAAACAACCATCTCAGCAGCCGGCACAACAAGGGGGTCCTGTAAAGCCATCTTCACAGCAAGCAGGTCCTCCAAAGCAGCCTTCTCAACAACCTGGACCTGAAAAGCCATCTGCTCAGCAAACAGGACCTGCAAAACAGCCATCCCAGCCTGGACCTGGGAAGCCACCTCCGCAGCAAACAGGACTTGTAAAACAACTGCCACCACAGGCAGGGCCAGCAAAACCATCTTCTCAGCCTGCAGGGGCCACAAAGCCCCTGGCACAACAACCAGGACCTACAAAACCACCAAGCCAGCAACCAGGGCCTGAAAAGCCCTTGCAGCAAAAGCAAGCTGGTCCAACCCAACCTACTGAGTCCACCCCAAAGAAAACCTTCTGTCCTCTTTGCACAACTACTGAACTGCTGCTGCATGCTCCAGAAAAGGCCAATTACAACACATGCACACAGTGTCATACTGTAGTCTGCAGCCTGTGTGGATTCAATCCCAATCCTCATATAACAGAGGTGAGTAGTTTTTAAATTGATATTCACTACCAGAGCAAAGATTAGGTTTACCTTTGTTATGCTGAAACATCAGTTGTGTTACAGTCTTATCATCATGATCATTTAAGGCCTTAACAAGTTCAGTTAACAAAAATCATGCTATTTGGGAAAACTGCTTATGAGGGAAAGAGTGTGAAATTATAAAGAAAAGGAGGTAATGGTTCTCTGCACAGTGTTTAGAAGTGTGTTCTCATTCTTCATATAAAAAGAGGAGGAACCCCAGTGTGACTTGTTTGCCATTTTTCTTGATTTTAAGCACTCACTGGCTATGTTTATAATCTGACCACGTTAGTCAAGTGCTAATATGTTTATAAGTAAATAAAATTTGCTGCTATAAGAAGATGACTTTTCATACCCAAGTGTGTGTTTTGGTAAAAGGATGCTGTGGTGTATTTGCTTTGTAACTATGTCAGTGTTCATTAGCTGAAAGGCTGCGTCATGTGTTTTGACTTGGTGATACTCAGGTTATTTTATTCTTGTGGAATGCTGTGAAACAGATCTCTGTGGACTATCTCTAACCTTGGTCACCATTCCTGCTGTAATTATATCATGTAGAAATGGCATAGAAAGTATTAAGACTTCAAGTGAACTTCATTTAACCTGATGTTTGTGATAGCTTAATTTAGGTGGGCTGACGCCAACCTTATTAAGTTTAACCATGCTAAGTGTAAGGTCCTACACCTGGGTCAGAGAAATTCCAGGCACAGTTACAGGTTGGGCAGAGAAGAGATTGAGAGCAGTCCTGCAGGGAAGGACTTGGGGGTGCTGGTCGATGAGAAAATGAACATGAGCCGGCTTCAGTGTGGGCTCACAGCCCAGAAAGCCAACCGTATCCTGGGCTGCATCAAAAAGAGCGTGACCAGCAGGTCAAAGGAGGTGATCCTGCCCCTCTACTCTGCTCTTGTGAGACCTCACCTGGAGTATTGTGTGCAGTTCTGGTGTCCTCAGCATGAAAAGGACATGGAACTGTTGGAACAAGTGCAGAGGAGGGCCACGAGGATGATCAGGGGACTGCAGCACCTGCTGTATGAAGACAAGCTGAGAAAGTTGGGGCTGTTCAGCCTGCAGAAGAGAAGGCTGCGTGGAGACCTCATAGCAGCCTTCCAGTATCTGAAGAGGGCTATAGGGATGCTGGGGAGGGACTCTTCATTAGGCACTGTAGTGATAGGACAAGGGGTAACGGGTTAAAACTTAAACAGGGAAGTTTAGATAGGATATAAGGAGGAAGAAATTCTTTCCTGTTAGGTTGTTGAGGCACTGGGATGGGTTGCCCAGGGAAATTTTCAATGGTCTATCCATGGCGGCGTTCAAGGCCCGGTTGAACAGAGCCTTGGGTGACATGGTTTAGTGTGAGGTGTCCCTGCCCATGGGAGTGGGGTTGGAACTAGAAGATTTTAAGGTCCTTTTCAACCCTAACTATTTTATGATTCTGTGTTCTTATACATATACTTTACTTGCTCTGTGTAGGAATGAGACTTCATATGAATATCTAATTTCTTTTTTTTTGAGCAGCTTCTCATACATCCTGGTATGTTAATTTTCAATTTGCAGTGTAGTTTGAGTTTGTTTTCAGTACCAACACTTTTATCAAGTTATAGAAATCCAAGCACAGCAGACTTGTCACCGAGGACTACCTAGTGATAAAATAGCCGTAAAGGGTATTTGAGAAGCTTATTTTTGTCTTGTTTTGGTATTTGTTTAGCTGATCAGAGATGCTGATAGGAGGAAGTGCAGACTGCTACTATATTTTGAACATGAGAAATAATATCCCTATGTTTAAAATTGAATCAAAGAATCACTGAGGCTGGAAGTGTACTCTGGAGATCTAGTAGTCCAACCTTCTGCTCATAGCAGGGTCACCTAAAGCAGGTTGCTCATAGCCAGTTTTGAGTATCTCCAAAGACTGAAACCTGACAGGCATTGGCACCATAATGATTTAAGAACATTGCTAGCAGTTAGATTTCTTTTGAGTATGGAGTATGGAGTATTAGTGGGTATCTGGTAAAAAGCCAGCACACTTTGTGCTTCCAGGAATTATATTATTTATTGATTTGTTGTTAAAATTGCAAATTTAAACCCGAAAGACTAACTGTAGTAAACATTGGTAGCATATTGCATCATTTAGGGGTGTACTCTCTTGTTTGAGTTTAGGGAAATTAAGCATTGAGATAGTGTGCCTTAATGCTTGGGCTTGAACAGCTGTGTGCAGAAATTTTAGAGCATTACTGAAAGTCTGTATTATATGGGCCTACATGAGGAAAGGTCACAAAACATGTCATTGTAGACAATTTTGGGTAAAAAAAGAGATATATTTATATATTTATGTATAACAGGCAAGATGGTGATGCATTGATTTTTAAAGTCAAAGAGGAACTTTGTAAGAATATTTTGCCTTCAAGTTCTGACAGAATGTTTTTAGACCAAAATTTGTGAGTGCTGAGTTGTTTATTTCCATAGTGTACTCCTGGAGTCTCTTGGAGCTCCAAGTTTATCCTCTTAAAAACTTCATACTTGCCATAGAAATGGTCAGCAACTTTGGTATGTTCATATGAAATGGATTTTAGGAGAGAGAGACTTTATGTAAGAAGATCTCAAAGTATTTGGCAATTCTGTGAATAAATGCTAGTTTTTGAAGGGGGTACTCTGTAAGTGTCAAATTCAGGACTTTAAGACAATAAATACAGCTGCATTTAAGACTAACTGATTGCATACATATGTAAAAGCAGATTTGAATTTCATATTTCACAGTGAAATAAACACAGGATATGCATTTATTTCACAATGAAATCATTTCAGTAAATGAAGGTATTGGACGGCTAATTTATTCAGCTATTAGTTCCAATCTCCTGACTCCCACTCAGACTTTCCTCATTTGCTCAGCTTTACACCACCAGCTGTCTTGCTGAAACTACATTTTGGGTGTCCTGCTCCAGTCTGCAGTGAAGTGAGAAGAAAATCACATCTGACTTTGTTACTGAACAGTTGGAGCAAAGTAATAGAACCTGCTCTGGAACATGCGGAAATTTTGCTTATTTCAGCTACAAAGGTTTCCACTCGAGTTATTATCAAACTTTCCTTCTAGTTTCCCTTTTCTTTCAGTGTTTAGATTGTTAACAAAAGTTTCTGATTCCTCCTTTGCACTAGTTTATACATTTCTTCCTGTCTGGCATGAAAACCATAGATTGTGTCTCAGCTGTCAGTTTCCTTGATTATGGTGCAAGGTTTTTCTTTTGGCTTCTCTTAATTTAGGTTCTCCAAAAGTGTTACTGACTAAAAGTCTTTCATCTCTCACCCATGCACTTAGTGACTGTATCTTCACCTCTTACTGCTATTTGACTTTTTTTGCAATTCTTTTTGCCAAGTTTCGTGATTCTGTGTTGTCCTTTTCCCGTGCCTGTTATAGCCACTGTTTTGATTGCTTGTGTTAGAACACATTACCAGTTGGAAAGCAATAATTTGAAACTGGATGTGGGGAAAGAGAAAAGCATTTATTTAGAAATGAATTTATACTCCTTTTGTTCTCCAACATTTTCCCCTGTACAGCTTCCTGAACTACCTTCTTAAGGTACTCTTCTACAAGCTTCTTACAGGATAGCTCAGTCTCAATAACTAACAGAGCGAATTTCTTTTCCAATATAGATACTTCTAAATTTCTGTATTCTATATTTCTAGCTGATTCTGGAAAGAATACAACAGGTTTTACAAACTGGCTCAAGAATTAGATTGCATGAATTGTAAAACCGTTATAAAATTCCTGATTTTGAAATTTTTTAGTCATTCTTTTAATTTAAACCTCTATTTAAAATGCAGTAGTCCATGCACTCTGCCTGTTTTAACTCTAGTGAGAGAGCTGTGTAACTAAGAGCAGAAAGTGATACCTGTATTGCTTCAAGGTCAGACCCCTTAACTATTTCTCTGAATGATCTGACACTGCAGTCCCCTTGGGGAAAAGGGATAGTTGCTATCTTGGTTTTGCGCAGCAGTCTAGAAAGTACACCATACATTATGTGTTCGGTAACATATGTCTCTCTAATCTGTCTAGGTATTCACACTCCACTCATCACCATGGCACATGACTGCCTAGCAACAGTTGCATAAAGTAATGGAAAAATTATATAAACAGGTTTGATGATTGGTACTTTGTTCCCTTTTCCTTTCATATACGTCAGAACCTTGTAGCAGGTGTGTATTTATTTTATTACCTAGTGATTTATTTTTCTCACTTCTTCAAAATGTTGCCAAAACCACTCCCATGAGCCGTTAGCAACAGAAACCAGCACTTCCCCCAAAAAGATTCAGCCCTGCAACATTTGAGTAGGAGTAGACTTTCTGTAAATGAGCAAAGACATCTGATAAACATATGCATTTTGATAAACACTTTCGTATAGTTTTTGGTAAAGCTAAGCAAAAAACATGAGCTGCTGTAGTTTAATCTAAATGATTGGTGTATATGCCTGATAGCTGGAGGAAATTTTCATCCCCTCTGAACTAGTTATTGGAAAATACGTACAACACAGACACAAGGGTTTAAAGTATAATACTTCATCACTGCATTCTTTATGATGGGCATTTCTAAAGTTGATGATCAAGTAGAGTGTTAAAGCTGTTAATATTAGAAACTTGGCAGTATGTGACTCAGTTCCATGAGGCCACCCTTGATGATATGTGTGCATATGTGGATGCCTGTCTTCTAGGTAGTTTTTAGGAGGGCTTATTTTTCATGCATTTTATCAGTGTTAATCCATATGCTATCTACAGTTTCATTAAGCTTTTGAGAGACCATTTAAAATCAGTCTTGGAGCAAAGAATATTTTTTTACTGAAATATTTGCTAAAAGTTGCACATTCAGACAGTGTGAAGCTATGTATATTGATGCAGGATTTGTTTACTTTCCAGAAGCTCTTCTGGATGGAAGCAAAGTGAGTTCTAAAGAATATTTTATTGGTTCTGACTGTTTCTGAAGCAACATGTCTGTATCAAAGTTGATTTAATCCTAAACCCAATCTGAAAATACTTGGGTTTTGTTGTTGGATTTTTTTCCTCATCATCTATCACTGTGTTTCCCTGCACATTCAATAAAAGATAGAGATTTTTCTTAGCCCTCCTTTTGTTTCTGATGCATTCATACCAACATTTTTTATTGTCCTTTAAGGCAGTGGCCAGGTTAAGTTCTAGCTGGGCTCTCCTTATTTTCTCCCTGCATAACCTCATGACATCTTTGTATTCTTCCTGAGTTGCCTGCCTCTTCGTCCAAAGGTCATAAACTCTTTTATTTTTCCCCTCTGACAAAATCTCTCTGTTCAGCTGCACCAGTCTTCTTCCCTGCCAGCTTGTCTTCAGCACATGGGGATGGGCTGCTCCTACACCTTTAAGATTCCTTTCTTGAAGAGTGTCCAGCCTTCCTGGGCTGCTTTGCCCTTCAGGACTGACTCCCAAGGGACTCTGTCAGCCAGACTTCTAAAGAGGCCAAAGTCTGCCCTCTGGAAGTCCAAGGTAGCAGTTCTGCTGCCCCCCTTTCTTAGGTCTGCATGAATCAAAATCTCTATCATTTCATGATTGCGATGCCCAAGACAGCCCCAACCATCACATCACCCACAAGGTCTTCTCTGTTCCCAAACATATAGGGCTACCCCACTGCCTCTCCTTCCTTGCCTGTCTCTTCTGAGGAGTTTATCGTGATCCATTGCAGCCCTTCAGTTGTGTGAGTCATCCGTCTATGTTTCCATGCTAAATCATAATTTTCCTGCTGCATCTTTGCTGCCTTGTGGATCTCCATCCCCTACCTCTACTGAGACAACAGACTGAAGGACCTTGCTAGCGCACTCTCAAACATTGTCATGCTACCCCTAGTGCTATCTCTAGCGTGCCTAATGTTATCTCTTTCCCCTTCAAAAGTAGTTTAAAGTTTTTTCAGTCAGCCCTCATAACTCCTGCACAAAGATCCTTTTTCCCTTTTGAGACAGGTGTACCTGTCTGTTGATTGCATCCCTGGTGTTGTGTAAACTGACCCATGATCAAAACCCCCAAAATTCTGCTGGCGACACCAGGTTCAGAGCCAGGTATTGATCTGGTGGATCTTCCTGTTTCATCCCTCATTGTTCCCTGTAACTTGAAGGGTAGAGGAGAATTCTGCTTGTGTTCCCCTACCCAGTCATCTCAAGGCCCTGAAGCCTTTCTTGATTGCCCTCAGACTTCTTGTTGCAGCTTCTTTGCTTCCTACCTGAAAAATCAATTATGATAATAATCTGAGGGCTATACCATGGTAGGAATCTTTCTGTTCACATCTTAACCCAGGCTCCAGGGATACAGCAGACTTCCCCAAGAAGTGTCTTTTCTGCATATTGGGCCTTCTTTTCCCTTCAGAAGGGACAAGGACCCATCTTTTTTTTTTTTTTTCTTTATGGACGCAGTCTTAATGCAGGGTGTATGCTGACTTAACCTCAGCAACATCTCCATGCCAGATGAACCATCGTCCTCATCACTGTTCACTTCCATTTGCAGAGTTTCACACCTATTATGCATAGGCACTTGGGAAGGTGGGGCAGTCACAGAGGAGATGTGCCTGCTGTACCAGGCAGGGACCTGTCACCATTGCCCCCTGCCCCTTAAGACTCTGTGTTTAGCCAGGTGGAGAGAGAACAGGGCAGCTGAGTCTGTTGTGGTTGGTGCAGACCTGAGGCCATGGCTTTCTTCCTGGTGGATCCCATTGCTCCCTGGCCAAGTTGGCAGGACCCCAGTGCCCTTCCTGCATGCCCTTCTGTATAAACTGCCATGCCACACCTAGTAACTAAAGAGAATTTAAGCACTCAGAAAAGAATTATTTTTTCTTCAGTTATTATTATTAGCTTGTACAGGGAAAGGAATATATAATTAAAAATACTATTCATATAATGAAGATGACTGTAATTCTTGTGTTGATTCTGTAAGTTTTGCTTATAATTACAGTAAAAATAATAGAAATTACTCTGTTAAATCGTTGTTGATTATGTGACAGTAAAGGAGGCTATAGATCAAATTGAAATATCCCTTGTGGTTTACAGTCTAG
Organism: Lathamus discolor; assembly: GCF_037157495.1. Taxonomy (NCBI): domain Eukaryota; kingdom Metazoa; phylum Chordata; class Aves; order Psittaciformes; family Psittacidae; genus Lathamus; species Lathamus discolor. The sequence goes on along the minus strand of NC_088884.1, from coordinate 34,169,656 downwards.
ATCCTGCTGTGTAGTAGTAGTGTGTAAGAACCAGAATGCAGCATGAACTGGAAATGACACATAAACAAAAATAACACTACCATCACTGTGGATATTGACATACCACAAAATCTAAGCTTTTTAATACCAGGAAAAGCAGCTTGGAAACTGTATGCCCTGTGTAAACCTAGACTGGGAGGATATTCAGGTTTAAATATATAAGTAAAGCAAAACAAAGTAGAAAAAAAACAAGGACTTAAGTATGATGATCAGCTGTTATGATCATAGGTTGTAAAGAAATGAGTTTAAATAAACCCAACAAAACACAAAGGTTTTTTTTTTTTTTTTTAACTTTCTCAAAGTATTAATGTAGATATCAACTCGTAACTGTGCCGCAGTGAAGCTGGAGATGTTCTGTAAAAGAGGATGGAGCTCAGTCTGGGTTCAAACAGATCAGACAGCAGATTCAAACTGACCTTGTTTAGCTGTCTTTTAAAAATGATCAAAGTTTCAAATATTTCTGTGTGAAATATTTGTTTTGGTCCAGATGGTATTTGGGGTGTTCCAGTGTTACCAACACTGCAATTTATATGGAAATGGAGATTCTTTGCAATTTTTGTAATGCAATGAAGTTAATAAAGTTCTTACATTTCCATGTGGAAATGCCCATTTCCCACATGGGCATTTGGGAAAATTGTAAAGGTTCTCAAATAGAAGGGCTATGGCAGTACAGAATATTGTCTGTGGAATATTCTTAATCCCATACCCACACTGTTTCTTTCTCAGAAGAAGGCTGTGTGCCTTCATTTCTGCTTTACTCTTAGGATTAGATGTATTAATAATACTGATGCCCTGTGGATTTTTCTTTCTGTTATCGTGAAAGGGGCAGATAGTACAAAATAGCAAACCCCTATGCATGGGAAATGGTTTCTCAATATTTTAATTAGGCAATATTCTACAATATGTTGGAGTGTTTTCTCATTAACCCAGGAAACTGTCCTGTCCAGTTTTTAACACAAGTAAATAATAAATTAATCTGCATAGCTAAAGATGTCAACTGCAGTGAGCCATCTGCGCCACTATTGCTGTTGCTCAGCAACTGTAATTTACTACTATGTTGGGACATGTGATGTGGAGATGCTGTTTGCTGGATAATCACTGGGCAGGAAGCATGGCCCAGCCCTTCTCTGACCAGACAGCATAATCTGTGTTCAAATCCCAGTGATATTAAGTCAGATGTACTCTATGCAGCAGAGAGGAGCTTTGTTAACCTTTTCTTTGCTGCTCTCTTGATTCGCAGTGGCATTTTTTGTTAGTCATTCATGTTATTGTAGTATATTAAATCCTGATGCAGTTAGTGAAAGCAGGTGGCATTTATTGCAGTGATGCATGATGCAGTGTATTGAGCTGTGTTTAAATCTTTTTCCTTGTCCTCTGCATAAGGCAGCTTAAACACATGTTTGGGTGTAAAAACCTAACTTTTAGATATTCTGAAATAGTGGTGTTCAAGATAAAAGCCAGTCAAAACATTATGTTTCTATTTTGCTTGATGATTTATAATCATATAAGATATAAAATAACAGTTCCCCAAACACTCATAGTTCATATGCAAATTACAGCTTTTTGTATTAGTAATTTAAACAGAGCAGTGGAGTATGTTTTAAGATAGTGGTAACTGCATAACATAATTCATCCAGTAATGTTCTTGTAGTTTTAAAATAGCGAAGTAACATTTAAAAACAGTCTTTTGAAGTGGCTATTTAAAAGTTTGCCCAAACATTGGTTTACCACCAAGCTACAGTGCTTGTAACCATTGCTAATGGTTTGTGACACGGATACCTGGGGACCATGCTGCTGGCTAGAATTTACAACATTTTCATGAGCATCTTGTGTCAGTGTTCCCTGATAAACTCCCCAGTTGCCTTTTACATTTGATAGCTGAAAGGAAGGTAAATATTTGTTTTGTAATGATGATCTATTTGTCTCAAATGAGCATCAGTTGCATACTGTGTACAATAGTTAAAACATTTGCTTCAGTGTAATTACTTCGAATAGTTGAGATCTTACTCAGGGAAGGATGATGTAGAAGGAAAACTTTGTCTCACTATTGCCCAGGCTTGTTTAGAAGACCTTTTCAGTTGTATGTCAACATAGTAATTGAGTTTGTCCCATCATAGTTGTTCTTTTTTGTTCATAACTGGATTTTCTGATCTAGTTTCTGGACTCTTGCACCCTACACCCTCACACTTGTCTCTGCCACCCTACAGCTGCATAAAATCATGAGCCCAAGTGCTTATTTTTCAGGTTTCTCTCATAATTTTGGCAGGAGTATCTGCTAAAAGCCAACTCTGGATTCCTCACTCCTCTCTGAAATTGTCAAGAAATAAATAAGCTGATCTGTTTTCAGACTAGAAACTGATTTTGCCAATAAAACTTTGGGGCAGCTCTGAGCAATGTCATCAAAGTCCATTTACATATCTATGGCAATGTAAAGGCTCTATAAATCTTTACATTTCTGTGGTAATGTAAAGGGATGATAATATTTTATACGTATCTTAAAGTTCCTTTTTATAGCACCAAATGACTGGTCTAAAAGAGAATGGGACTCTGCCTTAGAATGCAGCTCTGTTCTGCAAAAGAACTGTTAAAATTGCTTCTAAGAGCTACTTTCATATTGTGTGCCAGTAGTTTTTATATGAAATATGTTCAATCTGCAAGTCAAAATTTCTTTCTCATGTACATCTGGAGTCACAGAATCAAGCTGGATTCTCTTCCTCCCCTGCATCATCTGCAGGAATAGAAATTGAGCATGCCAGTCAATGCACTCACTCTCTGATAGCTTTTCTATTGCTTTTGGTGGGTTTGTGTAGTTAGAATGAATCTGAACACTTTTCGGGAAAGGAATGGGCTTCAGATTTCCATCAGTTTTGTTGGCTTTGTTTGAGATAAAAGAACTGAAGTGTAGCTTGTATTTGTTTTTGGAGTCAGCTGTCAGATATGAATGCATAAAGCAAGGTGCTTTATGGGATATGGTGCTATCATTTTCTTCGATATAGTTCTCCATGGATGTTCTTACTAAAACAGTATGAAGAAATTCATTTGGTGCTCCCAACTAACAGTGTCTTTATGAAGCTTTTTAAAGATGTTGTGGTTGATGAATGTGTAAAATATATTCTGATACTTGTTTGTTGTTATGAGGGCATACAGTTTCTACATCAGCGAGTTAGAAAGCAAGTTAGCACTTTCTGTCTTCAGTAGTTGAAATCTGAGCAAGGATGCTGCATGAAATCTGTCAAATTCACAGTCCTAGTCATGGCACTTAACGGCAATGGGTCTCAGGAGGAAGAAAATCACATATGGATTTCTTCTAGAAATAAGACCCAGTTCCCACCCCTATCTACCAGTGTAAAAATAGTTAGCTTGGGATCTTCAACATCAAAAAAGAATCTCCTTTACAAGTAGATGGGAACTGCAAAAGCTCCCATGTTGCCCTGGAAAATTTTGCCTTTTTATTCTAAGTAGAGATATGAGAAATCTGGAGAAAGTCATAGAACTGCTATCATGGAAGGCTTTTAAGAATAGACAAACGTTGGTATTTTAGGTATCTATAACAGCAGTAAGTTTTACTTCATCTGTAATAATGTGTAAGATCATCTGTATTTAACAGAAGCTTACTCCTGTTAAAGTTAATGGAAAATCTCTGCAATTGCAGTAGAACAAACAGGCCAGTCTTTGATACAGAACTGCATCATGTAGCGCACTTCATTGTGAATGCCTACAGTTCCAGTCACAGAACTACAGTTTATGCAGTATTGTATTTATTTGAAGGTGATGTATGTAAGCTATAAAGACTTGGGCGTTTTAGCATTTATTCTTCCCACTAACATGCATGGCAAGAATTTTATGTCTATACCAGTAAGATTTAAAAAATAATACAGTGAAGTAAAACTTCCTGCATTTTCCATTTTGAATTTCAGCTGGAGGAAGAGCAAATTCATTTTTAGTTTTAAAGGCTTCAGTTTAATACTGAATATGTGTATATTTTTATATATAAGTTAATTCTTTTCTTTTTAAGGTAAGGAAAAAAATAACAGTTGAGAGTTAAGGTTTTGTCTTCTGCACAAGATTATGTTGAGAACTGTAGTATACAATTAACTTTTCTTTGGCCTCCAGTTAGGTAGTAGAGTCAGACTGTAGCAGCTGCATGTGGAAGACAAGCCTAAGTGTTTATAAATGCAATCAGAATCTGGACACCTTAAACATAAGAATTATTCAGACTATTTTGTAGTCCCGCCCAATCCTAGAGCTACTTTGTTTTTGGGGCATTAAGAGTGTCATAATAACTTTAAGTAAGATTTTGTGGAAGCTGAGTGATAGCAGGTGTACACATCTAACTGTGATGGTTTCATCTGGTTATCTAACATTAGAGTACAGGACTTTGATTTTAAAAAAAAGAAAAAGAAGCAAGTGGAAAAGAACCAGGAACAGTAAATCACTGTGAAAAGTGCTTTGTCTTAAACTGTTAAAGCTCTGTTGTTAGTGGGAAAAGACATTCCTCGCTTAGGCCTATTAAGAAGCTCCTCACAGGATCTCTGTCCACCATAGCAGAGGGCCTGCCTCCCTAATATAAGAAATCTTAGTTACTTTGTCAAAGCCAGACACCTGAGTTGGGTGTTTGGAGTATGTGGCTTAAGTCTGGTTTTTGATTAAACTTAAAACTTCTAGGAAGCCCTTAAGAATTCACCCAGAAATGGTGTTAATATGTATCTAATTAAATTAGATTACTAATTTCTATAGCCAGGTGTCATAATTAAGATGTACTTATTGTAAGTAATTGTCCCTTCTACAGGAGGCTTATAGGGGTACAGATCAGCAATCAAACAAAATGGGCATTAATTCAAAATCTAATCTTTGCTCAGGTCCTGTGTTCACTTTTGAACTTAATTCCTTTCATAATTCAGAGTTTAAACACACCTTCAAGTTTTGTTTCAGTTGGTTTCATTTTTTAGATCATTTGCTATATGGGTTGCAGGTAGATTGGAGAATTGTTTAAACAATCTGAAGAAATTACGCTGAAAATGGGAGCTAAAAGCAGCATTATTGCAAATGGTAACTTGATTACTGTGAACTTACAGCTGGGGCCAAAATTGAGCATCTCTTTGTGAAGCTGATAGCAATAGCGAGCTCATACTCTAGAATGTGTCTATACTGTGTTTGTCAGAAAAACTGGAATAACTGTATAAGGAGCTGCATCTCTTAATTTTTTGCTGCTAATAGGCCAGCTGGCAAAGCACATCAAGATTATGAATTCATTGCCCCAGTTTGTGACCTCAGAGTTCTTTTCTTGCAGTGAGCTTTGATACTACACAGACAAAATCTTTATCTGCATGTAGCATCTACTTGCAGGTGTAGGGCCATGGGGCTCCGTGCCACATTGAATAGCATTTTTGCTGCCTATAAGGTTCCTGCTAGCAACAGAAATGTGGAGAATAGCATGTGATGCTTCCTGACTACATGTTGCTTTAGCCTATTTGATCCCTCCTCAGACTGTGAAGCTTTACAAAAGCAAAGGTAGGGATGACCACTTAGGATTATTGTTTTCTTCTATCTTATTAGAAAATGCATTTTCCCTCTCTCGTAATACTTCTTGGGAAGAAGAAATAAGTGTTTTAAAGTTGTGAGGTACTAAAATTGATGAGAAACATAGGAAACTATATTACTTGTCCCTTCATGAAAAGAGGGGTCCATTGTGTACAGGTGTACAGTAATTAACTTGGGATCATCTTTTAATAACAAAGGAAAATATTGGGAAACTTGATTATGGCTCACCATCAGGGCTTAGGCAAAGCTCCTCACTGATTCCAAATGAAGATTTGCCTTCTGAAATGGATGGCAAAGTATAAGTCTGTGTAATATGTGATGCCCATTAACACACTTCTCTGTCCAATTCATTGGATACGTGTTTAGTGCCGATACTTGTGCTCTGTAATTTAAACCATTATCAAAACCATAAGCTATATGAAGAGCTTGATAGATGTATGCTTAAAGGTAATTATGCATTTACTGTGGTTTAATTCTGGTTATTGTTTTCTGTCAGCAGACTTGATGTGGCAAACTGTTTTAGCAGTATTTGTCTTTATTCTGGAAAATCACTGCTGTAAATGAATCACTTCTGGGTCCCATGAAATTCCAGTGTGTGTTTCCATTCTACTGGGCTTTTAATCCTCCAATATTCAGCTGTGTGTAAACTGACTGTGAAGTCATTAGAAGCATGGGTTCAGTGATAGCTTGAATCACAGGAATGTGGAGAAGAATGAAAAGATCATTTGGGCATGGTAACCGCAAAGCAGTATCAGTTGTAATATTTCTCGCTTTTTACATGCGCGTCTGAAATACTGCAACAAGTCATTGCAACCACTAGAATAGCGTATTATTATGTTGATTTTATTAACTTTGTCTTATTAATAATACCTTTTATTTTTAATTTTATTTTTCTGCAGATTAGTGAATGGCTCTGTTTAAACTGCCAGATGCAAAGAGCATTAGGTGGTGACCTAGCACCAGGTCATGGTCCCGGGCCACAGCCACCTCCACCCAAACAGAAGACACCCCTTCCATCTTCACCAGCTAAACCATCTCCCCAGCCACAGCCAGCTCAAAAGAAAGATGCTTCTCCAAAACCTGATCCTTCTCAGTTGGCAGAATCAAAGAAACCCCTGCCACAGAAAAAGCAACCCTCCTTGGCTGGGTCTCCCCCTGTAAAAACAAAACAGCCCCGTGCCGAGCCAACTGAGACCTCCCAGCAAATAGATACTACCCCAAAGTCTGATCAGGCCAAGCCAACACAGGCTGAAGATAAGCAAAAACAACCCAGTGTACAGAAGCCCACAGCAGACACTGTGCCTACCTCTGCAGCACCAGGACTGAAACAGGAGTCAGCAGGTCCCAGACCACCACCAGCTCAGCAGAAAGTGATAGATTCCCCAAAGCCAGAGCTTGCCAAGCCACCACAGGACACACAGCCAGCTGGGGACAAACCACATTCCAAACCTCTTCCACAAGTGTCTCGGCAGAAGTCGGATCCCAAGCTTTCGTCTCAGCCTGGGGCTAGACCTGATGCTAAAACTCAAAAGCCTGCTGAGCCGACACAAGCAAAGGATGATCCTAAGAAGTTACAAACAAAACCATCCCCAACGCCTGATACCAAACCAGCCCCCAAGGGGCCACAGGCAGGGGCGGGTCCCAAGCCAGTGCCAGCCCAGCCGGCACCTCAACCTCAGCCGCCTCAGAAAACTCCAGAGCAGCCAAGGCGTTTCAGCCTTAATCTGGGGGGCATCACTGATGCCCCTAAGCCTCAGCCTACAACACCACAAGAAACAGTTACTGGGAAACTCTTTGGATTTGGAGCTTCCATCTTCAGCCAGGCGTCAAATTTAATCTCCACAGCTGGTCAGCCAGGGTCTCAGACATCAGCCCCCCCTCCACCTGGTCCTTCAGTGAAACAGCCTCAGCCTCCGTCACAGCCTCTGGCCTCTCAGGCAGCCCCCAAAGAGGCTGGCCAGGCTCAGCCTCTTCCAAAAGCTGTTCCTCTGAAGAAAGAAGCCAAGCCTCCTATGACTGAAAAAACAGAGCCATCAAAAGCGGATGGTGTTGTAGCAGCGAAAGGGTCTGATGTAGAAAAGAAACCTGGTTTGGCTAAAGATAGCAAGCCTCAGGCTGCTGAAGTGAAGAAACCTGCTGGGCTGTCAGAACTGGAGAAAGCCAGCCAGCCTAAAGAGTCTTGTCCCCTTTGTAAAACTGGACTAAATATTGGTTCTAAGGATCCCCCCAACTTTAATACATGTACAGAGTGCAAGAAAGTTGTCTGCAATCTCTGTGGATTTAACCCGATGCCGCATATAGCAGAGGTAAGGTGATGATGGAGTCTGTATTTACCCTATGTTCCTACTCGCAGGCTCCCTGTGCTGTGAAGACCAATCTGTAGCTGATTTTTAGCTACTGAATTTGAAATATTTGAGGATTTAAATGTTTCATCATCTGAGGGCTTTAAAGAAATCTGTTGAATGAAACTTGGTCAGTAGTTAGAAACTACATCCAATGAACTTTCTGCAGGTTAAGGGAGTCTGGTATTGGGTGGTTGCTAGGCAGATAATTGTGGTTATGAACTGTTTTGCAATTTGTGCTACAGCAGATTACTGTACTTTCAGTCTATCATGGGATAAGGTTCTTTTTCATGTGCTTCAGTATTATATGTTAACGTGTGCTTCTTTAATCAATGCCCTCAATTCAGACAATTATTGAATGATTGAATTCAGACAATTATTGAATGTTAATGCTTAATTATTTAATTATTCCTGTTCTCTCCTGTTAAATATATCCCTAATTTATTCCATTAATCTCATTCTGGCTCTGGAGTTGTTGCACATGCTGATGTACCTGTTAGGAAGCTTGAATTTTGAATGATACCTGTGTGGTGAAATACGTAATTTTTTGGTGCGAATAATTTAAGATTCAAAAAGACATTTCATTCATTATGGAGTATGAGTTTGAAAGTGCCTTTTCCATGATTGTCCAAGATAGATCCAGTAGGGCCAATTTATGTTTAAAGAATTAAGCAACTTACTTTTAACAGTTCCCTCACATTCATGTTTTTACCCTCCTTCCTTTCTTTCTTGTACGTGTTTTTTTGCCAAGAGGATTGGAAACTTTATGCTAGATTAACAGAGGCTCATCTTACTTGCCCTGTCAATTTGGCAAGTTCAACTCAGCAGAAGCAGACCACCTAAAAATACTTGTGAGTAATTTAAATGTGTAGGTTGGTCCGTGCAGCATATGAGGAAAGAGGCTGTCAAAGTCGTGTCTTTGAAATCTGAAAGAATAGATTAGAAATGGTTCACAGGGTTAAAGTTTACCACGTCTCTGCCTTAAGGGGAGAACAAACATTTGGAGAAATACCAAGTTGCAGGGAAAATACTTCTTATGCTGTCTGCATATGCTTTATTTGTGGATTATTTTCTGGAATATGCTGTTGTTCGAAAGGCATTTGTCCTACAATAACAAGCACATTTTATCTAATTTAGGAAGAAGTTGTCTGCTGTCTTTGTGGTCATTTAGGTTAGAAAGAAAGGTCTGAAAATACAGGAAGATTGATCAGCAATTAAAAACCAGGATTCAGTTGACTTTTAATGTTGCTTATGCACTGAATTCCATCAATCGCACACACATTCACTGTCCAGCCTCCTGCCCCATACACATATGTACACACACATATGTATACACACATATGTATACACATGCATGCACATAGACCCACACATTTTAAATATGAAAAATGCATATGACTTTCTTTAGAGGCACTTTAGTATGCAAACACAGAATACCATGGAAACAAGATGTGTTATTTCAGGTTAAATACTGTGCTAAAATGACAACTACGCAAGTCCTGATACCTGAATTGACTTCTTCTGAGTTGACTTAGGTGTGATGGTGTGGGACTGCCTTGTAGTGTGCGGACATACTCTGTATTTCTTCTGTTTAAGATGAGAAGGCAGGAAACCTGTTTCTCTTTTCCCATCACTGCAGTCTGTCTTCCTCATGCCTTTCTTTGCCTTGTTTTTGGATCCTTTTTGCATTTTCTTCTTCCTTATGCTATACATTTCCACCTCTGTCCACAGTTACCATCTTACCTTCTTTTTTCCTATCTTTTTTGCTAAAAATTGTCAAACTGCTTTTCCTTCACAACAGGAGGTGTTTTGCTTGGCCTCAGGTTTGAGGACAGCTTGACTTTCCTTTTTATGAAGATGAGAGACAGAAGAGGGAGCTCATCCTCTCCTGTCCCAAATGAGCCTTGTAATTAACCTCAGACAGCAATTGGTCCCTGCACGTAGACCCTTGTATACACTGTGTATAGTATACAGCTGTTGCTGATAATGACAACTAGTTTATGCTCACTAATGTACTCTTTTCCTCCACCAAAATTTTTTAACCTGTTGAATACAGTCTTGGAGGTTGTATTAACTTGCCTCTATTTTTGGGGAGGGTTAGGAAGGAGAAATAGAAATGCTTTTAAAAAGTTGTGTTTCCTATGGATTTCTACCTAATTCTCATTCTATATTCAGTATTTAAAGAAAACAATAGTTCCAAAAGGCTATATTTCATGTTGGCCCCAGAAAGTGTTTTGTATGAACAAATGTAACAGGTATTTTACAGTTTTGCTTAGGGGTTGCAGCTATATCACAGTGATTATAACAGTTGCTTATGTATTATCTATATGTTGCCTCAGCAATGGCTGAAAATGAGTTTTATTGACTGAGTGATGGCTGAAACCTACCAACAAAGCTTGCATTGGGCTATATGGTAAGACTCAGTCCTGTGGAGCAGGGAAACCAGCATTACATTGACAAATACAGAGGAGCATTTAAACTCTATGGGCACTTCTACCTGAAGGTCTTCCAGCAGGGAGTGTCTTCCAGACATCATGCTGCTGTACTGCACACATAGGTGAGAGTACTTTTAAGGGAAGAAGAAGCTTACAGTGGCAGTTGTTTGTTCTTGCCTGTATGTGACAGAAATAGCTCTCAAGAAAAAGTCTTTAAGCTGCTGCAAAGAGTCAGTCATCTAATAACCCCTCCGCTGCAGGAAATAAGATATCTAGGCTTTTACCTAGTCTAAATCAGCAACATGCTATTTACTTCAGTGAAATTATTCTGATTTGAGAATTAGGCTAGAATACTTTTTCCAGAAATGTGCTGATTGTTCTATTTCTCCCTGATTTGTTGATCCAACAGTCAAACAGTTATTTACTTAAATAGTAATTTATCCATGAAGCAAACAGCCACAAATGATTAAATAAATGACACTTGATAGATTTCAAAGACCCACAGGACTGTGTGCGCCCTAGTGCATTAGCAGACTCTTCTACCATTTGCTCAATAGGGAGGAGCACTGTTTACCAGCTCTGTAATTAGCTTTCCAGCTCAGGTGGTTGGAAGCAGCTCTATTTTTAGTAACAAAGCACAAGATCGCAACTGCTGAAGCCAGAAATGAAGTGTGTGGCAACGAGCATTTTGCACATTTAAAACTCAGTGAAGCTGTTTGGAATACTGAACGGGAGCAGAGATGGTTGCTTATAATGTAATTAAGTATCTTGAGGCAGCAGGGTCAGGAATATAGAACCTGTGATGAATTAATTTTGTAGTAAAATAAAAAGATTGAAAAACTAGCCTAAGGAAAACTAAAATACCCGTATTTGTAGCATCTGTATGGGGAACGGGAAAGAATAACATCTTAGTGTAGTCACATGTTATGAACAGGAAGATCTCAAAATGTAATGTGTGTACATGCGAGTGTGCTAATGTTTTAATGTAATAGAACTGCTAAGGGAACAACAGGAGCCCTTTTTAGTGTACTGATAGCTATAAAATTATCTGGGAAGGTACTTGGAAGTAAAGAATATTCCACTGTGTGAAATAAATTATTGGGTCTACAGAAAGGCAAGGATTGTTTTCACTGAAGAAGGACAGGGAGGACTGGTGAAGGGCAGAAAAGACGTCTTATCTCAGGCTTGCTGAGGATTTCTTGTTTGAAAAAAGATGTAAGAGATGTGAACAGAATAGATAATATAAGCAATTTCACATAGGGAATGATGTTTCTTAACACGTTTATTACAGACAATATAATCTGTCTGAAATTGCTTGACGTGTGGATATGACAGCAGGAATCTATAAACAATTACTTCAATGGTGCCTGTCCAGTCCATATTCTTATATCATGGATTTTTTTTTTTATATAGGTGTATAACTCACCAGAAGAATTTAGATATTTTTCTGATGATTTTCCCACTGTTACTTATTAGACCAAACTAAATACTTCTCCCCACACGCTACAGAGAGAGGGAAAAGCAAAAAGATAAACTAATTTTCTAAGTAAGCCCAGTGCTATCATTAAACTTGATAAGGGTAAACAGGTTAAAAATGGTACCTTGCGCTTCCAGCAAGAACTTCTAGAAGTGACAATAGTTAGCATTTTGGAACTTATATAAGGCTCTCTGAAGATGAAAGGAGCTCTCTTGTCATGGCATGATGTCATATACCTGAATACATATTGAGTTCTTGCACCTCCTTCTAAAACCCTGTATGTAGAAGGGGTATTGGCACAGGTGGGCCCCTGATGTAGATCATTCTGACAGCTTCATTTTGGTCAATCTTTCACTGATAAATAATTGCAAATGAAGTGAGGCCTTCAGCAGGTGTGACCCTTCCTTCAGGTTTTAATAGTAGACTTTAACAAACCCCAAACAAACCTATCCAAAGTGGAATATACCTTCTATTGAATGCCGAAATGTAGTTTGGACTTCATAAAGCAACTGTGCAGGAGCATTGTAAAGTAATGTACCACCTATGAATCTAATGAAAATCCCTAAAGTGGGGTACTGCATCATCTGAACTGACACACATTGCCTCTCTTTAATTTATTAACAACTCTGCAGTATGGTATTCTTCCTATTTGAGAAAGCTCAGGTCATTCTGCAGATTAGCAGGTTTAACTCCTATTGGGAGTTCCTATCTCCTCTGTTATGTTTGGTGATGAGTTGTTTTGGAAACAGATGGTGTCTGGGAAACACACTGAAGAAGGATTTGCACTTAAGATACAAAAAGAAGAACAACCACTCTTTTCAGCTGCATAATTTATCTTCTCTGCCTTTCCCCTCTCCCTTTGTATTTAAAGCTCCTTTTAAAATTTTGATTGTAAGAAAGCGAATGCAGTTATTGTTTTATAACTGTAACCAAATAGTACAGAACATAATAGGCTAACACAATGTATTCACCAAAGTTTATGGAAACTTCATCCTTTAAATGATAAGTCTTTATAATTGAGAAAATGTTAAAACTACCACTAATCATTATTTTGAAAGATAAAATCTGTCATTGAAAGACAGAGTGTATGTTAGATGATAAAACCCACACTGTATTTCTTGACTGTCAGAATTAAATTAACTCTAATGAGGTATCCTACTTCTGTTTAATTCAATATGCGTAATAGAAACAACATTTAAATAGGAAGATTTTTAATAGTAGAACAACTCACCTTTTCCATTTAATAGATGTAAAGCACATCTATTGTGTATATACAGAATGGGAGGGCTAATATGGAATGACCCTTTGATGGACGGTTTAGTAAAAATTGAACACAATAAATATGTAAAAAAAAATGTAGTGCCTGAAATCACCTTTGAAATAACGAGGAAGAGCTTAAGCTTCATCAACAGTTAGGCTTCTGGTATTCATATTTGCAGAGGTATTTAAATGCTTAAAGACAGGGACTTGTCCATGATACTTGTAAGTATGTGTTAGGAGCTTCCGTCCTCTGATGCCTCAGCTGAAGCTGTATTCCAGAAAGCCCTACTTTGACCTGATGGTTCTTCAGAGGCCTGAATTTCTGTCTTCTGCACATGGCTTGAGCCATTCATTTTGAGTAGTGTCTAAATTCTGTTTAAATCCCTTTAAAATCTAGATGTTGGATGAAGCTGCTTTTGGGATCTGATTTTGGCATGTCTTGCAAATAGTTTGCCCGGAGGCAGTACTGTTTGGCATTAGCTACGTCAGGCTACTTTATTTAATAATAATAGTAAACCAGCCTGTTCATGGTCAAATACATTGTGGTGGTGTGTTGAGTTTATTTCTTCTCCAGGAATATTATATGCAAAATATAGATCTGCAAATAGACATGTGACTTTAGGACTCCCGTCCTCAGCTCAGGGGATGCTACAGCCAAGCTTCTTGTCTCCCTGTCTCCTCCAAGACCCCATGAGTTTGCACTTAGAGTTGCAACAGAGGAACTGAAGTCAAGAGTAAGCCACTTTATCCGGATAAGTTAATTAATAGATGTACTGTGATGGTTTTGTTTGAATTCCCTGTCACTGTAGAGGGAAATGTAAGCATCCTTACTTTCTCACAAGTTTCTCTGAACAGATAGATGTCTTGCATTTTAGTAGGGCTACTTGGTCCAAAGCGAGTTAGACACTAATACAGTTTCATGGTTTTGGCAGTCAGATTCTGATGGCTACTGATGGAATGTGATGATTGTGGTACATTATTTGGAAGCAAGGCTTCTTAGATCTCCAGGATTACTAGTCAAGGCATTAGCTACAAGACTGCATTCTTGGTTGTTTTTTTTTTTTCTTCTGTAGTTACAACAATAAAACTAGGGATTCCTTCCCCCCAACCCCGGAATTAAATTGAAGTAATGAAAAAGATTAATATCATTGCTTAAAGTGATAGTGTGACCTTTGGAAGCACTATTACCATGATTAATTGTCTGCTGTTTGTTCCCTTTATTCTGGCCTCTAAAAGTCTGCAGATTACCTCTCAGACCAGAGAACTCCAGAGATGGATAAATAAAAAGTTCCTGTCTTGCTGGCTATTTTCCTCATCCAGTTGGAATTCAAATGCAATTATGTCTTTACCTATGTACATTTATTCCATCTCCAGATGTCTTTGAACCTTTGAAACATTAAACGTGTAGGTGAACGATTAACACAAAGCTTTCGGTATAGATTCGTATGCGTGGTTTATTTTTTCCTGTGCCATTAGGAAAATCAGGCAGTTTATAGACTAGTGTATTAGGGAGGGTCAGGCTGGAGTCACAAATCTGAAACAGATAATCAGGAAAATTACTGACCTGGCTTTGAGCCAGGTGATTTTCTTCTCTGTTATTTCATTAGAAATTTGGCTGGTGTCCCATTATTAAGTGAGGAAGACATCTTCTGAAAGCTAAGCTTGTATTAATTGCATCCAAGTTTGGGGTTTTTTTTGTGAACTGTGTAATAATATTTTAAATAGACTGTATTTTGTTGAGATAAGGAAATTTTATTTTGTCAAAATTATGTTACAGAAGAACGCATTTCTGTTCATGTTTTACTGAGAAACAGAAATCCTTAATTAGAGACTTTAAAGATTGGTGTCAAACCTAGTAAATTTAAAGATAAGACCCAATGAGGCTAAAACATTCTGACCCACTTCCAGATTTTGTTAAGCAAGCAGACAAAATCTAATAGATGGTAAGTGCCTCAATTTTCTTTTGGTGCCAGGCTGAGATGCCTCTGTAAGACCTTATTTGCTATCTGATCACAGTAATGATATGCGCAGTGTCAAAAACTTCTGTGATCATAAAAATAAAAAGCATTGGTTCCTTCCAACCCAAACCAGCCTGTGATTATATGATTTGCCTGTTTTGTATCAGAAGCATTATATTGGTTTGGAATGATAGATTTGTTATAGAGGGAGCTGCAAATTATGGTTTTTTTTTGTATTCCAGCCATATGAAGAGCTGGTGCTCTTTCTAGGAGCAAATTCTACAATAGCAGTTTTTAATGATCTCTGAGGATATTATATATCTTAGGGTCATTTTCACTGGATATTTGTTAATGCAATATTTGAATTACTAGGACAGATAGATATTTAATTATTTAATAAAATTCTGGAAAGACAGTATACTGTAAATTTAAACACTTGCATGCATTTTGTATTCTTATTTCTTGCACAATCAAACTGTTCATGGTTTTAACGGCAGTTAATAGTTCCAAAGGCTAATGTTTGCCACACCATGACACTATGTTACTAAAGAAATGTCAAAATTTTGCATGAAGCAGATCTAAAAATCGTTTGACACTGCTCTGTGGTGATTTTAAACTTAATGGGATTGCACAAGTGTAATTGAAGGCATTTTGCAGTTAATTGTAGCTGCTTGCATGGAGTGTGACCAGAAGTAAAAATAATTAATTAAACCTTGAGATGTAAAGAAAGAGAAGAAATGAGCAAGATGGGGCAGTTTTCTGATTTCTGTTCCATATGCTACACAATAGTGCTTCTCTCCGAGTAATGGGGAGAAGGTGTCATTTAAAATGACAGTAGCCAGTAATTATTTTTACTATTTCTGAAATGCATATGCTTGAGTGGACCAGAATGCGAACAAACCTGGCTTTAGCTTTAATATTACTTATCTATTAAAGTGAGTTATCTGTCACTTACTCTTCACAAAGGGTAAGGATGGGAGTTGAGGGGAACCTAAGCTCTTATGTAGTTGTGGAAAGGAGATTAGATTCATGCCAGTAAGCTGTTTGAGATGCTGTCTAGCTGCATTTGAAGCAGGAGGTCATAGACTGATGCTGAAGAGGGGGATTAGCAGCCTCTAAACTATTCTGACTGAATTTTGTACAAAATGCTGTTGAGTCAGGGAGGGGGAAATAATACAATTTTGCAGTCACTGGAAAAAGACTTGTAAGCTACTGGGCTGTATCAGATTAGAACATTCACTCAGAAGAATAGTAAGGTATATTAGTTTTCCATCTGTGTTTTGGAGGCTAATGAAATTACTTAGTGAGGTAACGTAGGCTTCTAAGGACAAGACTTGAAAGACCATATGGTGGTCTTCTGTGTTTAGTATTTCTATTTAGGTTTGGGTTTATTTATTTATTTGTTTTGCTTTTCCTTAGCAAACAGCCTTTACATTGGAAACAGCCCAATTGTCACATACAGAGATTAGAAATTGAGCATAAGAAATCCTGACCTTAAATATATAATTTTAATGAATGTAGCTACTTTTTTTTTTTTTTTTTTTTTTTAGGAAATTTTATGCCCTAGCAGTTAACTGGATAAATTGAGTTAAAACCTGCAAATTTATAATCTTTCCAAATTTCTTTTGAGATTTCTGAACATTTTCCTGACCCATCCATAAGGAGTATATTGGTGTTTTGTTTTTTTTTTTTTGTTGTTGTGTTTAATAATGGCATTCTCATAATTGCACACATTTGCAGTGGCAGTCAATATGATGACCTAACTCTGATCCTCCTCAGTTGTTGTCAGTACGAATCTCTGATTTTTTTTGAAGTGCACTCATAATGAATCTTAAGTTTTGTATCTTCTCTTTTATAGAAGAATACATAAAGTTACATACTTCTTTTTGAATGCTGACAAACTCATGACTACTGTCATGAAGATCCTAGCTAGTAACTATCTTTTTATATATTTAGAGCATGACATTGAGTCCTTTACTGTCTGGAAAAGCTTTCATATATGCCTGTTCCTATTCCCAACTCCAACACAACACACCAACCTTTAAATTTCAATATTATTTTCCCACAGAAATTCAGCTGGAATTTTCACTGAAACATTGAACTCTGATGTATCACATAAAAACCAGCCTAAGCACATAACCCACTTCAGATGCTCTCTTCTCATTTTTAGATTTAAAGTTGAGAGGAAAAAAATGAATATTTGAAGTACTTGATAGTTCTTAAATACTTTTGTATTGAAATATGCACTGAATATTTTGTTTGATAAAAAGTCTATTTTACCCCAAAAATTGGCTAAACCAGTGAAGTTCCAACATGCTGTACTTTTTGGCTAGTGTTTCTGGTGTCTCCTAATAGAATTGTTTTCCACTTCTGCAGTCAGAACTGGACATTGCATTCCAGCACTCTCTCTAAAACTGTTCTCATTTTATGATGTTTAATTGTAGCTACACAAAGGCAAGAATTCTGAAGGAAACAAAGATTTGGTTTAGATGTTTTGGAAAGAAATTAAATTTTGAGTATACTTAAGGTGGCTCGGGGTTGGTGTCACTGTGTGATATTTGCAAGATGTGAATGCGTTGACTTTGGACTCATTACAGAACAAGTAAAACAGCTACTTCTTTTGCAGGCTTCTGTATGTACACCTTTGTGCTGACCTACAATGTGCTTCTCTTTTGTCCTGAATCATGTCTGAGCCAAGAACACTTGTATTGTGCTGTGTAGTGATTTTTTAAACTTGTGTGCCCGGTATAGCTGGGACTCTATTACACTGTTACCCCAGACCTCTGAACAGAAAGAGTGCTGCCATTTTTCTTCTGTATCACCTGTCCGCAGAAGGCTCTCCTGGTCAAAACATAATCTCTCATTTATTTTGGCATCCTTTAAAATATTTTAGCTGTGCTGCTTTTTCTCCAAACCTGTAAGGATTGTGTCATCCTCCAAATGACAAATCTGGTCAGTGTTTTTTTTGTGAGGCCTAATGCACAGTGTAGCTAAAGGAACTTTTTTTTAATCCATAATGTGTTATAATTAATTACATTCTTAACTGGAGGCTTCAGTAAAATTCATGCCCTTCCCTCCCTCTCCTTTCTTCTGTATCCTGTTGGTAATTGGAATCAAGAATGGTTCAGCTGTAACGCACATCTATATGGTGAATTGGCTTGTTCCAAGCGTTCTTGGAACAATTGGTCTGAGGCATGATGTACTTTCTTTGGTGATTTCTTTGGGCACATTTGAGTTTGCTCCTGATTTGTCTTTCCAGGATGAAATGAAGATGCATTTGATGATGTTACAGTCTTTAGTACCTGTATTGGTACTAAAGGCACATTACATACACTGAGAAGACTTCCCTTAGCCTTCTTTTCTCCAAGTTTGTTTTGTCTGGTTCCAGCTCTCTCAGCTTCTCATTGTGTGAGTGATGTTCCTGTCTCTTAATCATCTTCATGACTCTGTGCTTGACTTGCTCCGGTATTTCCATGTCTTTGTTGCACTGGGGAACCCAGAACTGGGAGCAGCACTCTCCCACCGGTACCAAGTACAGGGGAATAATCACCCCCCTAGACCCGCTATTTTAAGTAATACAGCCCAGGATGTTTCAGGTATCCACGCATATCTTTTGCCTCAGGCCACCCCTAAGTCTCGTACTATACTCAAGGGCACATAACGCACTTGCATTATGTCTTATAGCACCATGCTGACAGGATGCAGTGAAACACTTTGCTGTAAACACAGTTCATAGAATAATAGAATTTTGGTTGGAAGAGACTTTAAAGATCATCCGGTTCCAACCCCCTGCCATGGGCAGGGACACCTTCCACTAGACAAGGCTGCTCAAAGCCCCATCCAACCTGGCTCATAATTGTTAACTTATGAATGTTTTTGAAGATGAGGGAGTCCAGAGGAAATGCATATCAGTTCACTCCAAGGGGTACTAACGTTAAATTGGCCATTAGTCCACATTAGTGGACTTCATGCAGATGATGATTGTAGCCAAAGGTATAAAGTGCAAATTTCTGATTACTGTGATATCTCTACAAAAGTATGTCCTAGCAGATCTTCTCCATGGCAGGTGTATATTGACCTCTCCAAGTTATATGAACAGTTTAACAGTAAAAGGTATAGGTACTGTTTCAAAGGGAAAGAAGGTTTAGAACAGAATCCAAGCAAAAATTTCACAGCATGTTCCAGGAATTGAATTTTGCACCTGATCTTTATGTCTGGAATATTTATAATCAAATCAGTTCAGCTAAACACTGTTTTCTACTTTCTCCTCCTCCTAAATCAGCCTCCATACATGCTGAAAGAGTTACCTATGCTATTCTCTTTTATTTACTGTGGGGCTTCTTCCTCTTGTCATCTTTTACATTAAAGATTTTCATTATTTTAAGTGTCTCTTTTTGCTCAAGTGGGTGAGAAAAAAAAAATAATGCAGGGTTAATTAGCTAACTTAATTAGTCAGTAACTGATTTTCCAGTTGCAGAACTTGTTGCATCTTGAAATACTATATGCATATTGTAAAATTTGAGGCCTTAAAAATTACCTTGAGATTTACAGACCTATGAAGTATGCTGAAATTAAAATTTATTCAGTAAAGATCTATTTTCTGAGCCTCTGTGTATATGAAAATTGTTAATCCCTATATTCTAGTAGGGTTTATATAACTGTGGTTGGGGCTGGAAGGGACCTGTCCTTGGTTCAGCAGTAGCAGTCATTTTTTTTTCTCCTTCTTAGTAGCTGGTACAACGCTGTGTTTTTGACTTTTGGCCTGGGAACAGTGCTGATAACACCAATGTTTTTAGTTGTTGCTCAGTGATGTTTACCCTGACCAAGGACTTTCTGAGCCTCATGCTCTGCCAGGGAGGAGGTGAAGCCAGGAGGAAGCAGAGACAGGACACCTGAACCAAGCTAGCCAAAGAGGTATGCCATACCACAGCACGTCATGCCCGGAGATATAACTGAGAGTTACCCGGGAGGGCTGGTTCACTGCTTGGTCAGGCTGGGTTTTGACGGGTGGTATTGTATTCTCTTCGCTTGTTATTTCCCTTATCATTACTATTACTGGTGGTAGCAGCAGTGGTTTGTGTTATACCTTAGTTACTGGACTATTCTTATCTCAACCCGTGGGAGTTACATTCTTTCAATTCTCCTCCCCGTCCCTCCGGGAGTGGGGCAGAAAGAAAGGGGGGGAGTAGACTGCGTGGTTCTGATTTACGGCCTGGGCTTAAACCATGACAGGACCTTAAAGATCATCCAGTTCCAGGCACCTGCCAGGTCCTTTACTAGGGTCACCTTCCACTAGACCAGATTGCTCAAAGCCCCATCCAACCTGACACTGAGCATTTCCAGGGATGGAACAGCCACAGCTGCTTCCAGTGTCTCACCATCCTCATAGTGAAGAGCTTCATGCTCTTAAATAATGTTTTGTTTGTATGACTTGTCCATATATAGCTGATAATTTTCTACTAACACATTGTATGTTTTTGATCTAAACTTGCTATTCGAGAATAGTCATTTGCTTTTTAAATCTGGGGATATGACATCAGAATTGACATATCATCACTAAAGTAAAATTCTATTAGAGCTAATATTATAAATTCCACTTTTTCTGTATGTTATTGATAATCAGTAGCAAACAATTATTGCTGCATTATAATTACAAGAGGAGTCAGGGGAAAATGTCTTCATCAGAATGCAAGTTATAATTTTTAGTCCATGTATAGGAAAATTTGCACTAATTTTCTTTCTGAACTCGAAAGCTAAGATAGTGATTGCAACACTTGGATGGCTTGTTTCCTCAGTTTGCTTTATTCTGGTTGATTAGTTCTGTCCTTATGACTTGGAATAATTCTGTGTGTATTGCAGGATATTAATATCCCTTTTAATTAGCTGCTTATTGCTTGCATACACTGTGTAAAAAGAGGCTTCGTTGTGAGGAAGCATTGAAAAATGCACTGAAAAGCATTTAATTCCTTTCACTACTAAACCTTTTATGTGTATAATAGAAAACAAGAGAAGTCAAGGTGTCCTTGCAATGGCACATCAGTTTTCTCTGCGCAGGTTTCTTTCTTTATTTGTTATAATTCTATTTATGCAACTCCTTCAATAAAAGGGAAAAGGAATGCCAGTAGACTCACACTGTTTTAAGAAGGTTATACTTTGAATTTCTAGGCACAAAATTTGTACTTCCTGATAAAATAGGGTCAGGTACTAGATGTTAGAAACAAATCATTTCCCAGGTAAGCCTTCTAAGCCCTTTCACATTTTTGAACATACCTTGCATGTACAGTTTCTGTTCAGATAAAAATATTTATTTCTGTTGACAGATTTCATCTGCTGTTTCCTTGGCATCACTTGTATTTCTGTACTTGACTCTTAAGTCTGTTGCACTGAATCTATCTGAGAAGCGATACATCTTGAGTTTTGTGTTCAAAACACTGTCACTGCTATAGAATCATTCTCTTCTCTCCACCTTTTATTTTCAGCCATTCTAGAACAGTTATTGCCTATTTTCCACTTGATAGTAAAGTTAAACGTGTGAACATCTCATTTTAATTAATTACCAAAAAGTAAGATGCATTTTTTAAAGCATTAAGAGAAATGAAATGAGACAAGTGGAAATAAGAAGGTGCTGACAGAAAGATGATTATTTGCAAGTTAGTGTAATAAAAAGTAATAAGATCAGTTTGTTAAGTGTATTTCCTTGCAGTTATATTCTTTTTGTCTCCTGAATGTACCAAACCTGAATCCAGTACTTCAGCATGGTAGAACATGGTACATGCAATTATATCTGTGAAAGTAATAAAATAAATGGGTCTTAAATTATCTGTGTCATGATTTTGCTTGGGACTTTAGTCTTTATGCTATATATTCTTAGCATCATAAAAAATAATGGGCATGTACAGAAATTCAAATGCATAGATTCGTACTGTGTATCACTTCCTTATGTATCTGCAGATGGTGTATATTTTTGCATATTATGTTTTAAAGGTTTCATTTTATGCTGGTTAGAATACATTTCAGACTCTTGTACTCCCCTACATTTACCCCATCAAATACAAGGATTCATTGCAAATGATTCATTCAAAGATTTATATGTACGTTTTTTAAGCCATTTAGTTTCCAATGAAGACTGTAAATTGTTTCCTTCCCTTATTGCTAGTTCATTTTAATTTTGGTGACATTGTTTCC
This sequence comes from Lathamus discolor, assembly GCF_037157495.1. Lineage (NCBI taxonomy): Eukaryota > Metazoa > Chordata > Aves > Psittaciformes > Psittacidae > Lathamus > Lathamus discolor. The sequence continues at coordinate 34,147,419 of NC_088884.1, read as the reverse complement.
TTGTTCAGTCAAAAATGACAGAGGTCTGATCTATTAAATGTTTGGATGCTTGATGTTGAAGGCTTTTTAGGAGCATAACAAAATTAAAGACCTAGAAGGAAATAATACAAGAGTTCATTTCATATAAGGTTTTGATTGAGGTTGCAAATAAGCACTCAACATAATTTTAAGTAAGGAAAGTGAAAGCAGTGGATGTTGGAATTACGCATGACCTACAAAGATAAAGATAGAAAGACACAGAGATTGTCAGTCACAGGAGTGGGTTTCAATCATCAGTCACAAATTGAGCAATTCAATTAATCATGCTTTTTCCCTGGGGTCTCTGGAGTTTGTATGTTTCTTGTTGATCAGGAATTTCTGTTGCTGACTTCTACTGATCTAAGCCCCTTTGGAGATGTTAAAGCTCTAAACCAGGGGAAAAAAAAAAAAAAATTTACAAACCACTGTAAGATAAACCCCATTAGTCAGCTAACTGTGGCAAAAGAGCAAGGCATTTGTAGATATCACTACCAGAAAGAATGTATCTTACTTTTGTCATGCTGCTGAAACTCCTCAAACTCTGAAAAGCGTATTTTTCATGTCTATTTGAGAGGCAGTTGAAGTGAAAGTTTGAAAGAGCTGTCTTTTAGAGAAAAGGAGTCTCAAAGTTGATGAAATAAGTAATATAAATGTCATTTTCCTTGATTTACTTCTCAGGAGCTGCTGCAAATGACTCTGATTTCAAAAAGGCTAGAACTGGTCAATCAGCATCATGTAGCAATTGCTCAAATTGATAGAAATATGTTTCTTGGTTTTAGTAGATAGTATTGTCTGACAGGATGTTAATGAAGCAGGTCACCCTTGAGAACTAACAGAGGCAGAACTTATTACTGGTTTAACTGCTTGCATTCTGTCTCTATGGATAGACTTTCATAGTGGCATTTAGGATTTCAGAGCTTCATCCTCTGAACTGACGAGGTAACTGAGAAACTGGCTCATGTTAGTAGTTATTTCCAGGTATGCTCAAAGGCATGGCACTAGAACCCTGAACAACACTTTTCAGGAAATTTGGGGAATTAACTGTTCAAGCCTTTGTCTTGCAAATAATAAACTTTCTTATGAGTAATCTGACCTACTTCAGCCTTCTGCTTATGGGTGTGGTGCATGCCATTTCACTCATTTGAAGAGGTAACTTACCCTATAAGGAGCTCAGTCTGCTTGATTGAGCTATTAGAAAGAGAAAGCTTAATAGGAATGTAGGTGACAAATTTCATTCTTCCTGAGTAATGACTATTATGATGAGTGAAATCTTCTAGGAAGATGAATAATGTGGTACATTCACTTGAAGTGATGCATGCTGTTTTTTCGTGGTACTGCTCTGTTTCAGTGTGCGATGATTTAGTGCATAGATGGAGAACTTTTGCAAATGTGTAATTTGTTTATGATTAGAAACTTTTGTCACATATCCATAATTGAATAATATAAAAAAAGTATAGCATAGGCACTTCTGGATGATTGCTCAGTACTTTTTGGATCTTGTATCAAGCTTTCCTGAATGTACAATTACATTTTCACTTTAACTGGGGAGAGGAGGAGTTATATATGAAGACATTACAGCATGTTTCATATAAGAAATATATTAAAAACGTTTTTAACCTATGCATATTCTTGCAAGAAGAGGAAAAAACCATAAAAATATAGATTTTTGAGGAGGAATTTGGAGGAATGACATTTTGAAGCAATTCTGAAGGCATAAATTTTGAAGCAGCACTTGACCTATGGCTCCATAGATTGCTGAATCTGAATAGATCAACAAGATGACCAAGAGTCTGAGTCAGTGCTATACACATTTATTGTTTCTGCTTCCAGTTTGTATTAGTGGTGATGCTACTGAATCCTTACTTGTCAATTGCTGTCAGCAGCCAACATGACCGGGCTCTGTCACAAAGGACCTGAGGGCAGCAGCAAGACAGTGACCTCATTGAAGAGGTGTGCAGTCCTACAGTATCTGAACAGGTCAAGCAGAGAACGTTTGATGACAGTAACAGAGTTCAGCCAACAGACTCGTTAGTGATTGCAGATGAAGCCTGTAGTCATAAGGCAGATTTGAGTTTGAGCCAAGAAAACAAGTCAGCAGGGCAGGACCAGCATCAATAAGGTATGACCAAAGTGCAGCGTATCTGTAGCAGGGCAGAGGCTTCCATGCCGTACCCAAGCCAGTGGATGGAGGCTACATGGATAGAAACCCTATTTGGAGCTTCTCACCACAGTTTTTTCACAGCTTAGCTCTTTCGTAGAAACCTCATCCAGGGTTACATAGCTAGGGTATGCCAGAGTTTAACCCAAGGACAGGGAATGAGAAGGTTTACAGAGAAAGATGGTTTAAGACTGGGCGGGACAACTGGAGTCTGTTGGTTTACTCAGGACCCTGACACTTCCAGCTAGTGTCACCGATAGTTGGGACATCAAGGATGGGGGTGAAAAGGATGGGAGACTGCTCTTCAATCTGATCTTCCTGTCATATAACCCTTTATGCATACATTGTAACAGGCATTGCTAATGGCAGAACTTCAGCTCTAAATAAATCCATACCAAAAATTGTTCCTAGAGTTGGATGGACTTTTTCTGATGAAACAAAGTGGTGCACTTTCAGGATTCTGACACTTCAGAGCATTTAGTTTTTGTTATTTTTTTTTTTTTTTAGAGTGGGAAGAGTTGTGTTTGGGAATGGGTATTTTAAACATAATGTGGGGAGCTCATATGACTGTGTGTACATGACGTGGACAGCTGCAACTGGTCAAGTTCATGAAGGTTAACTTCACTCAAGAGTGAGCAAACCAAAATTTGTAATGAAGTAGTGTGATTCATCTGCATTTGGTTATATGAATTATTGAGTAAATTCCATTGATGGTATTGACTTTATCTCCACTGAAAATAATGGGGTCTTAGACATCTAGCTCAAATGCAGACATTTAAATTGCAGACACAGAATGACTGAGGTTAGAAGGGACATCAGTATGGTGCCTAGTCAAACCTCCTGTTCAAAGCAGGGTTAGTGGACCAGACCAGGCTGCTCAGGACTTTATCCCATCTAGTCTTGAATGCCTCCAATAATGGAGACTGCGAAACACCTGTGAGCAACCTGTTCCAATGCTTGAGAGTCCTCATGGTGGAAAAAGTATTTCTTTATATTCAGTTTAAATTTAAGTCAGTAGTATCTTGTCCTCCCACTTCTTTGAAGTGCCTGGCTCTGTCTTCTTGATGACCTCATCATAAGTACTGTTAGGTTTAGAGTTCCCTGAAGTTGTCTTCTCCAGACTGAACAAACCTCTTTTCCTCACTTTCTTATCATAGGGGAGTTGCTGTAGCTTCTGACTATCTTTTTGCCTTTTACTGAAGTTACTGCAGTTTGTCACTATTTTTCTTGTACTGGGGGCATGGTACTGGATACAGTGTGCTAGATATAGTCTAATAAGTACCTAGATCTACTGGCTATGGTCCTTTGAAAGCAGCCCAAAATGCAGTAGGCCTTCTTTGTAGCCAGGGTGTGCTGCATCCACCATATGTAGCAGTGGGCCTATAGTTTTCTTGTCTAGGCTTCTTGCTTATTTAGTGTAGAAGCTGTTCTTGTTGCCCTTGATGTCCCTTGCCAGTTTCAATCCTAGTTAAACTTTGCTATTCTGAGACACATGGCTGTGCAGTGTTTCTAAGTTCCTGCTTTGTAGCCTCTCTAATTAGAGTGCTAAATCTGGAGTAGAAACAGTGTTCAGTGATGCAGGCATCCCATCCCATGGACACACAGGTTGCTTTAATGCCATAGATCTTGTTGCAAGCAGTATGTGCAAATTTCTATATATGCAAATATGTGGGAATATTTTGGAAGAAAGTTAGCAAGTGCAAAGATATGTAGAAATACACTTTTTTTTTGCAATGTTGTTTGGGTTTTGAAATAGCATATACTAATGTCAACCTTTTTTTGACAGTCTCATAGTCCAGGCACAGGCTATGCGTGTTATGGCATTTTATATTTCTCATAGCCATAAGAAGCCATTCTGCAGAGATGAGAAAGCTGTTGCTCCTGTGTGTCAAATTTACTTGAAAGTTAATGCAGTTCTCCAGCTAAACTTTATGATAATGTCTTTTTTTTTCTGCACTGAGCTACTTGACACCATTGTATCTGTCACATGTAATAAAAATATATTCCTCTTCAACTTTCTTTTAGGTAGGAATTGTCAGACTTAGCATATCAGCACATCAAATTGTATCATTGGTATGAGATTTGGTTGGTTTGCCATAGTAGAGAGTTTGTCCATCAACAGTAAAAAAGCTAGTGTAATATACTGTGTTTATCATTATTATATCAACACTTATTTTTCTATTTGACTGAAATTGTGACAGATGTTCTGAGGTTGCCTGAAAGAGGCATTACTACAGATTACTATTTTACATGACTGCTTGTTTGTATTTGTTCTTTCATTACCTCTAATAGATAATGATATAGAGTCATGGGGAAAAAATGAGGTTGAATCAGTGTTGTGAAAGAGCTAGTTTTAATGTGGTAAACATAAAATTATCGTGACAAGCCAAATAAAGACTCTGTAATATTCAACCCTAGGAATAAGAAAGCCAAACAAAAAAACCCCAACCAACTGCCTTAATAATTGGTGAAGATTTAATTGTGTAAGCTAAAGAAGAAAGCATCTGTGTATTATTGGTCTGTAGGTGTACTTTGAATAGAAGTTTATTTTTCTATGTGGATTGAATATATATCTTTTAAGATTTCAATCCTAGATTAGAATTGGTCTTTGGAGTTGAATTGTGGATAATAGCCAGAAGTAGTAACATCCGTGGTCTTCCAGTAGAAGTCTGTCATCAGCCTAGCTCCACCTGGCTGAAGCTATTGAGTCAGAGTAGGAAGGAAATGTTTGATTAGGCTCAAAAACTGAGTGCCTTCCCCTGCACCAGGCCATAGCCAAGCACTGTAAAGCCACTTTCTGCTACAGCTCAGCTGTTCTGGGGGAAGGGCAGGAGCTAGTCATATTTCCCACTAAGCTTGTCACAGGCTTAGAATTGCAAATTGCCTTGACAACTGTTGACAATCCCTCATTTATAAGAGGTAAGAGCACTCTGAATACATACAAGTACCAGATGCTGGGAAGTTAGCCAGCGGGCATGACCAGGTAGCCCCAAAATCTGTGTCCACTCAGTCATTTTTCCTGTTTGGTATGTGTATACCAGCTGGCAGGTTGGTTAGCCACAGTCCAGTCATTCACTATGTGCTGTTGGGAATAATGTCATCAGCTGATTCTTCCTTATGCAAGAGAATGGTTATTAGTGTTGTTATAGTATAGGTATATAACATTTTCATGTGAACCTCTGAGACAGCATCAACCATATAGCAGATTACAGGCTGTCGTCTGCTCTCATTTAAATCAGTATACATCTGAAGTAGCTTCACAAACACAGTAAAATTTCCCTCATATGTACCACTATATTCAAGAGTGGAATTCAACTTTGAAGTCATTTCTGAAAGCAAGCCATCTTTTTCATCCAAATGGCTGTCTGCAGCCACAGTAGCTCAGAACACTTGCTGAAGGTGGACTTGAACTGGATATTTAAAGCTTTTGATTCTAAAACTGACCATGCGTAGGCAATGTTTTGCATTTCCCTTTTCAGTCATTGACTTGACTGTTTGGCCTGCCAGCTCTGTTTGCTTTCCATTTCGCTCAATGCAATCCTGGCCACAGGTTTTAAATGCTACAGAAATACAAATGATGACAACAGCTAGAAATATAAATGATGACAACAGCTTGTAAAATGGGAATTATTAAACTCTAAAAAGTCTCCATCTGCTTGTATATCAGCATACAGAATAGTTGATACCCAATTTGCATTGTGTTCAATAGGAAACAAAAAAATTGTCTTCATATGTCCTGCTCTGACCCAACTAGGAATTTAAATCATCAGAAATCATTAGGAAGTCTGTCCTTGTGAGATTACTACCTATATTTTGTAGAGCCAAGGCTTTCAGAAAGGTTCATTTTAGAATTTTATCATGTGTGTTTATCTAAAATGAATATGCAAATCTGGTTTTGTTTGTTTATTTCTGGTGTTGGATATTATAATATTTCTGCATTAGAAAGAGATGCTGTATAATAGACTGCTGGCAAAGGAAAAGTGTAATCTTATGGTTAAAGTAAAGAGGGAATCACTGACTGTGCTGTAAACATAAATTCCAATGCACACTATGGGATATGAATCAGTGGGCATATGAATCCTGGATTAGCAAGAATGCTGGTATGCTGTAATGCGATTGTGCTGGATTTAATGGCCAAGAAATATTTGACAGTTCTTATTTTATGTATAAAACATGGTTTTGTGATTGTGGTTCAAAAGTATGCTGAAATGTACAAAGGGCACCCAAGAAGCTGCAACAATGGCCTCTAGAAAAAAAGAGAAAAATATATTTTCAGTTTATTTTGATGAGTAAAAGTTTAGGATCAGCTTGTGCAAGATTCTTCGAGGACCCAGTGATCGTACTCTGACAGCATACAGCTCTCAGGGTAAATAATTCTGACTGCAAACTTAACAAAGCTAATTTATAGATAATCACAGGACTGAGCACAGCTACTTACTGCAACAAAGTACCAAAATTGGTGATAAGACATTATTTTTCCATTGTATGACAAGAGGAACTACTACCAGGAATACTATGGAAGTAAAGAAAAAGATAGATGAAGTCTACGTAGTACGTAGGGACTGTCTCAGTTTGGATAAGACTGTATGGTTTGTCTTAACACTAAGTCAGACTAATTGAAAAAAGTGATTTCTTCTGCCTGTGAGTAGTGTAATTGAAAATGAGCTCTCAGGTAGTTTAAATTTCCTCTGACATATGGCTGAGCAAAGAGCAGAAAAGGGCTGTCACCTGAGCAGCAAAGCCTGTTAGGTTCATGAGCAAAGCCTCTCTCTTCTACTGTTCTACTGTTACTGTTCTAAAGTCATATGCCACTAAATGTTGATTGATGACACTGGTTTTTGTTTGTTTTTTTCTCATTAGCAGTAGGCAAAGTCTTCATTTATTTCCATTCTCTTACACAGTAATCTTCATATAGTAAAAAAAAAATAATTTCTCATTGAAAATCTGTTACGGTTACAATTTAGTCTAGTTTCAAAGTGATCTGGGAAATGGACAAGTGTTAACTCTGAAAAACAGAACCCAAGTTTTCTGCAACCAGCCACTGCCCATTTGTAACACTGTGTATCGCACTCATCCTAATCCCATATTCACTAAAACATCTCAGAAAACAGAACTGATTTTTATTGAGCCAGCAAATAAATAATGACTTGGAAAAACCCTGTATCTTAATATTTGGCTCTTTTAGAGGTAGCATTGAGTCTTGTCTTTGCCTTTTTCCCACAAAATATGACAAGACCAGGCTGCAGAAGAAGGAATTTTGCATCTCCAAGTGTTAAGATCAAATAAAATGAGTCACAGGTGGATATGGACTTTAGCTGGATCACTAGATCTGAACTCTTCTGTCTCTTTTAAGGTTCACATGTAGGGCTAGATGTAAGCTTTGTGGTTGGCACTACTTCTGTTCTTTTTATGGGATTGTATAGACAAAAAAAGGTCTCTTTCTGTAGTCTTCTGTCTTCATGAGATGTATGTTATATTTTCCTAATACGGAGAAGGAAAAGGTATCTCTAGGTTTATTACTTTTCTTTTAATTCAGTGAATATTGAGATTGAGCTGAATGAAAGCATTCCTATGCTAATAGCTACATTTATTGCACTTTTATGCATTAACAATGGGAAATAATCGCCCCAAGACAACATCTGTCCTCATTTGTCTAGTTTCATTTATGTTAGTGTAAAAACTGAGGGTTTGATAATCACTTACCTACTTTAAAACTTATTTCTGTGTGTTACGTTATTGTTTTTGGTTGCCAGTTTACATATCCAGCTAAGGACCTTTAAATTTCTGGACCAGCAACAAAACCAAAGGCAGTTTCAAAAGAAAGTTCTCTGAATAACTCTTCCCCTGCTCGCTCTGTGCTATGTCTGTCACTGTGCTGTATTCCAGCATGGAATATATTCAGCCTCCTATATCACATTTCTTGCAGCTACTGTTACATGCTGTCAGATCTAGGTTTCATGCTAGCACTTTCCCAAGTTTTTTATGGATGCATTAATTTGCTGCTCATTCAGTTACGGCCTTTGGCACTTTACAGGAACATTCTTTCATGCACACACTTGCTTTGATCTGTGTACATGACCAGGGCTAAACTGAGTGTCCTGGGTACTGGTCAGGTGTAGTAGTAATTTGTTCCCTGCTCTCTGCTTTGCCAGTGAGTCTTTGCTCTAGGAAGATGAAGTGTGGGAATGGATACGTTTTTTCACCCTGTCATTGCTGTTGTTTTCTAAGGAAACTCCCAAACCAGATCAACTGCATGTGCCTGGGCTCTAGGACCAGAGTTTGAACTCAGATTACCAAACAGCCTCTACAAAACTTCTTTTGTGATACTCCTGATCTGTGGTAGGATGGGACAATGACAATTTATACCTGGTTTTACCACTTCAGTTGTAAAAATGGTCTCTTTCATTACAACTGAATTGCAATGAAATTGCAGTCTCTAAATTCAGCCATCTTCTTGGCCAAAGTGTAGCCTGGGTCCAAGAAAAGCACTATGAAATTATATCCTTGACAGATGCTGCGGCATAGTCAGAGTGACTAATCTTCATTTTAACTTAGTTTTATGCCAAAGCAGCTTCATTACTGATTAGATAATTGTGAATGTGAAGCAAGACTTAAATTTAGAAAGAACTGAACACGTCTAAATGCATTTTCTGTGTTTTCCATGCAGCTGAAGTTCTGACAAGTGGACTATTAGTGTGGCTGTCATTGTACCCAGGGAAATAACACGATTCACGTGAACTTACAGATGGCTGAGGGTCCTGAAGTTGTTTGGTTCCCTGCCTCCCTTCCCCTTGCTTTAGTTATCTGAAACAAATTGACCACAATCTTTCCTGTATGTAAACGAAAGATCTAGGAAAACATGAAGATGCCACTTTTCTCAGAAAAGTAAGCTTTCTATGAATTATTCAATGCAAACTTTTATTTTGAGATGTTTAACTTTTGCTTAATTCTGACTTCAAACATAGCAAGTGTTAACAACACATTAAAAATAGTTTCCTGTAATTTCCCTTAGTTTCTTTAACTATTTTTGGGTGCTCTCAAACATTCTCACTTCTCACCATTTAACTGGTCTTATTTTAAAATCTAATAGTATCTCATTTTTATTTTTTTTCCTGATTTTTTTTTCTGTGCTATGTCTCTCTGAATCAGTACTAAATTGCATTCTTCTTCTGGGTGTGCGTAAGGAGGGCTGGTTATTGCTGCTGCTGCCGCCAGACTTTATACAGCATTTTGCATACTTACAGCTAAAAAATAGTGTGGACTTAAACTTCATTGCTTTTGCACTATCTTATATATAGTTATTAATGTGTAGCAGATGGGTAACTTCTCCACCTGTTCTTGCTGCTGTATCCAGCTGTTTCAGTGATAATTATAATTTGTCAACATGGGAATAAGTTACAGTCAAACTCAAAATTGTAAAACCCGTTTTGGCCTGAATTGAAGAAAGACTAAAGCAAAGATGCCCCGATGTTCTTCATCAGCGCCTTTTCTCATCATATGCTTTGTGATACTGAAATCAAAACAGAGATTTGGCTCCTATTTGCAGTGGTTTCCTCTGTGGAGGTAGGCAGATGAGCTAAGCCAGCACTGCTGAGAGCTCTCTGAGCAAAGTCAGTGCCTATTCCTTGTATTTCACAGCTCTTGTATCATTGTGACTTTCTGCAGCTTAGTAGAAGTGATGGTGTGATACCTGCTCCTTCTCTATACCTCAGCTCTATTTCCTCCTCCTACACTCCTCCACCCCAATCTTGAGGTTTTCTATAATATTACAAGCCTTAAAGAAGTGGCTCTGTGGTGAATTTCCCTATGTGTTATGCATAAGACTCATGTGTGGAAGTAAAACTTTATGAACTCGCTGAGGTTCTGTGAAAGTGCCTACTCAGAACACGGCAAGTGCTGGGTGTCTCTTTCCTTACTTGGTACTAACAGGAGTATCTCACCATTTCTGGATTAAACACATTCTCCCAGAAATCATTCAGGGCAGAAAGATGCTGTTTCTGAAGCAGTGTGCGTGCTCCTGAAGATGTGTGAAGATCATAGAGCTGGACATAGAAAACTACAGTTTATTGGTTTAGCTGAAACTGTAGTTGCTGGTATTCACAAAATGCATCTAGATGTATTTTCCATAATTCTAGGCTGTTTTCCTGAACTGAGGTTATACATAACCTTTAATATCATTGCATGATATGTAATGTTCACTTTAATATAGCCTTGAAGGATGTAGGTGTCATAGTTCTTTGTGTCAATAAATTATAGATAGCAACCTTTTGTAAGCTGAAAGTGCATCTAACACTAATTTATATATTAACACTTGACAATTGTAGGCTTATTTATCCTAATTTTGTTTATTATAGCTGTGCAGTGCCAATTATGTTAGTTTTATAGTGTTTTACCTCATGGTATTTTTGTTCCTTTTCCATGACAACTGATTCACTGGAATTGTGTGGGGGAGGGAAATTCTTCTTCCTTATGTATAATACAGTGAAACTCTATTTTAATCTTATGCAACTACTGATTTTAATTGATTCATGGGAGTATGCACCAAGTAAAATTCGGTGCTCTTTTACTTCATTTCTGTCTTTATCTAAGGTCAGGTCTTTCATCAGATTTTTCTTTGCATAGTAGAAAATAACCTGCCTTATTTTCCTTGAGGCAAAGCATTGCAGGAGAGGCTCCCTATCCCTAGTAATCCCTGATTAAAAAGGGGGATGTATTATAACAACTGTCCAGAGCTCAGGCATTGTCTGACTCACAGTGAGCCTCTCTGCACTGTGAGCACAGTTAAGAATTTCTCATGAAGCTGTCAACAGCATTTAAATAACTAATGCCACCTGGGACTGATCTGGGGTATTGACATGGAAAAAGATGAGTAGATGCGGACTGGCTAATGTGTGTTTGTGTATACATGTGTGTGAAGGAGGAGGATGAAGTTACTCCTAAAATATTGTTAATTTGTATACATTTATAATGACTCAAAAGCCTTGTGGAAGGAATATGGATGTGCTTAGTATTCTTGCATGCAGACTACAGTGTGCAATGTTTTGATTAAAAAATGGGAAGATATTGGGCAGTTGTATAAAAAGTTCTATAAGTAAAATTAGAAAATCCTATTGCCAGCCTATTTTGATAACAGAGTGAAATGTTGTTTTGAACTGCAGTGTGTGTACATGACCATCCGTGTGTTTGCGGGAAGCTATAATTTTTGGTCACATACAGCTACACAGCTTCAGTTCCTAGCAAAACCAGAGTCGTTTGAAGCATTTGTAACAGTCTGAGGATAGAGCCTGTTAGTGCTGCGTGGCTCTTCTGTATGCTGAGAACCTTCATTTTGTTTAATGCCTTAGCAATTCTAGGTTGTAAGTAGAGTTTGATAAAACTACTGATCTCCTTGAGATACTCATCAGCTGTGGTAGGGATGATATGCAGATATTCATACCATATACAACCAGGAATAAAAAATACTTTTTGCCTTTCCTCTTAGCAAGTTTCTCTCTATGTCTGTATACGTTTCTCTGAGCTACTGCAGAACCAGAATGGGCAAGAGTACAAAGTAAAGTGAAAACAGAAATCTAGGCTTTGGAGAGCTGATGGGAATTAGTAGCAATGCCCAGCAAGTCTGAAGCATTTGCAGGCTCCTAAAGCAGCAGACAGGTGCTTTCCACCTTCATGGTTTTAGGGCTGGGAGAAACAGATTTGCATCTCAAGCCTCTCACCATGGCGGCAGAGAAATCTTCCATCCGCTTCAGAGTAAATTTTTTCATACATCTGTTTTTTAGTGTAATTGGAATGAAATTAGGATATCAAAACCTTGGGACTGTTTTAATCAGCAGGAGACAACTAAAGAGTTGACAATTAATTCAAAATTATGATGTTTGTTTGTCTGAACTCTGTCAGGAATTAATGGGGTTGTGTTGTTTTCTGGAGATCAGAAGGTGGATTCTGGTAGAATTTTCCTCGGCTCTCATGCGCTGCTTGGGTTAAAGCCCTGTTAGAATTTGTGCTTTTGTCTTTCTCAAGTAATGACAATTTTTAGTTGTTAAGCACAACTTGAGGGGTGCAGGCCTCTGCTTGTAGTGACCGAATGAAGGTATGACACTTGTAATAACCTTGGCTGCTTTGGCATGGTTCTTCTGCCCTGCATCACTGAATGTGAACTTGTAAGTCTGCAGTTTGTGATCAGTCTGTCCTTCTACATGGAGTCTTTCTCCTACCAAGTGCTAAGCATCCTCATATTTCACTGGAAGAGCAGTGGTCCTTAACAGATGTTTTTCAGCATTATAGCAGTTCATATAGATCAGTTAATTAAATAAATACAATGAATATCAAGAACAGAGTTGGAAACAATCAATTTGACATCATAATCTCTGTGTGTGGCTGGTTTGGGTTCCATATGCTAAAAATGTTACTTTTTTTTCTTTTTTTAATTTCTTAAAATTGACTGACTTATAGTATCAATTTATATATATATATATTTTTTTTTTTTTTTTTTTACACCATTCTGGGCTCAGTTTAGTTGCTTCAGCTGAATGTCCCTGGTGTGTGACCCAGTCACAGGGACTGGAAGTCAGACACATGTTCTCTGCAACAGCAGCTGGAGACCCCAGAGGAAGGATATTGTGGGGCATCCATCTCAGTTACCTCCATAGAGATATCTGTATTGGAACAAATGAATGAACCTCCTGATTCTGGCCAATCCATACAATTTCTGGAATGTCCTGCATCAGTGTTTTTTGTTTGTGTGTTTGCCTCCAATTCTTGCTATATTTTTTTAACAGTCTTTTCTAGTTTTTTGTTTTGGTGCGTGTTGAAAATGTTTGAATCGTTCTGTCCGAAAAGCACCAAAAATAATCTGGGTGGCTGTATCCTTAACTAGTATCTTAGTTAAAGGTCATTTCTATGATGTATGTATTAATTATGTGGTATTTCCTGTCTATATTGGTCAGCACAATGGTGTGGGCTGGCTTCTTGTAAAGCTGCTGGTTGCAGACAGCAGCTCTACAGCGAATCAAGCACCCCAGAATTCTGGTCTCTCTGGCTTACTCAGTGTGCAGCCAAGTCTTTCTTGACAGACCAGGAGAATGAAAGAACATAGGTGTGCTTGATGGAAGAGTGGACAAGAGCGACAATGCAAATAGAAGCTGTGAAGTGGGAAAGAAGCAGCAGAAAAGAAAAAGGTGATGTAATTTCTGTGTAAAGCAGGGAGTAAAGTACACCAGAGCAAACAAAACTCAGCCCTGTTCATCACTAACCTCTCACCTTGGCTACTATCAGGTATTTCAGAATGGGGTCTATAAAAATAGTGATGACTGGTATGGAATTCCCTGTGCACCAGGACGGGGGACTTTTCTTGGTCACATCTATTGATGAAGAGCTTGTGGCTGAGCTGTCAGTATTTGTGTCTTACTCTGCACATTTGTTTTCTGATGAACACAAATGAAACATTGAGTAATATATTGTCCATATAGAAATCTCCTTTAAAGCTTGATGATATGTTCTGCCAGTGAATTATCTGGATTATCTGTTTCAAATCTGCTGATGTATGTTTGTATCAGAGCTAGGCTTCCTCCTGCATTTCATGAGGTGGGGCTTTATTTTTGCTTTTTAAAGAAAGAGTAAATTAGAGTGCATAGCTGCTCCTTTTTGATTTGCTTTTCACCAGAATAAGCTGCAGGCTGCTTTGTAGTGTGGGTACAAATGATTTTTGCTATTCTAAGTAAGTGAGGCCAGAGGAAGACCAGAGAAAGAGGGAGGAGTGAGAGCAGCCCTAGTGCCGCATCCCTAGGGTAAAAGGGGCAGAAGGAAGAGGAGAATGAGGAGAAGGGGCACCAGCAGCAGCCCCAGCTTTCCCAGGTGCATAGACCTTGGAGGAAGAAGGCCCACAGCCATTTTGCTGCTCCTGGCAGCCTGTTGCCAAGGGCAACTGTTTCTTTTGCCTGTGGAGCCAGGTCTGACTGTTGTGCTGATCATTTTGTGTCGGTTGTGAATGCAGCGTTATTCAGCTCCTCCTTAAGCAATGCCAGTCTCATCCGAAAACTCCATGTGTAGGGATCTGTCCAACATTGAAACATTTTTATCACCACCTGTTTCTGGACTTGTTTTGTGTGTTAGTTTCCTGTATCTGAACCCAGAGAGCTGGGGCGGGGTGAATCAGGTGATGGACTTTGTGCCTTTAATATGATAAACTGTATTATCAGCTTTGTAGCAGCTTCAGTATCAGCCTTTTGGGTTTGCTCATTTTAGCTACACACTGGTGGGGAGGGATCAGTCGTTCAGCTGTCCTTATTAATTTTTATGTTTATTTCATAGGTGTTTTAAAATTAATTTGGTACCTGATAACAGGTATTTATTTTATTCTACGCCACCTTCAGGGATGTTCTGGAACATATTAAGAAATATGTGATGTGGTTATCTTGACTTGCACCTTGCAAGCACTGTCTTTTCGCTTCTGACTAATCTTGATATTTAGGTTCCCAATTTTCAGTGATGCAGTTTTCACTGGACATAAAGAAAACAGATGTGTCCTTGCACCTGCTCTGAACTTCGTTTTACTTGGCATTCTCCATTCGTTTTACTTGGCATTCTCCATTCGTTTTACTGTTAAGTCCTTTTGCAATGCCTTGCAGCCTTTTCTAGATGTGATTAGAAGGGAAGTAAAGTGTGTTTGATTGTGATATTTTGCAGTCTCAAATCTCATTTGAATATGCATTTTGTATTTGCAATGTGAACAAAGCAGTATCAGTGAGCATAAAAGCATAGTTTTATATCCCTCACAAGCTGCTAGATGTGCCTTTCTTTACCACTAGGTAATGAAATGGTGGATCGCAAAAATAAAAAAACAAGCAAAAAACATTCCTCAGTGGTTTATAGTAATCTTGAGGAGTTACATTTTGGCTTCTTGTATTTCTTAAGTGTAACATTTATGACTTGGCATTTAATAACATGACATGAGCATTTATAAACTAGGTATTAAATGGTCAGCCCTAGAGTGACTTATTACTGAACAATATTATCTGCTCTTGGCTTTAACAGCAGAGTACCGTGATTTATATTGCACAGACATATTTTTATTAACAAGGAAATAGCCAAGGTGTCATACTGCTGTATTTTGCTTTTCTTGATTTCTCTTAATCTGAACCATACAACTGGAGATAGAAGTTCTTCTGTTAAATAAATAAAAATAGATGTTAGTTTTTCATTTGAAGCATTTATCAGGCAAAATGTTAATAGCGCTTGCATAATCAGGAAAGTGAGATGATCTACGCTAAGCTAGGATTGTAGCTGGCAAACTGAAATTTTATGTACTTGGGAATTATAGCAGTTCTCAAGGCACACAGATAATGAATACTTAATATCTCAAAAACCCAGTAACACGTTATATTCAAGTTGTATTAAAATGCTATTTTCTGTCCAAGCTATTTTATGCCATGCCTTGTTCTTTTATTTATAAATGTACTTTTGCTGTTTTTTCTTACACTGAATCTTTTTACACAGTTTACTCTGAGATATACATTTGACAGAATTTGTGTTTGCTGATAGACTTAATATAAGATTGGGATTAGACAATAAGTAGTATTTTTTCAAGGAGCAGTAAAACATCTCAAAATGTTAAAGAGCTGACATTTCTCCATTAACTTGTGACAAATGAGATTGTGAATCTATTAGATGTTGTCATCTTTTGGTACTGTTCATCAGATCCAGTCTATGTCTAATATTTTATCTAAAGAATGGATGATATGGGTCATTCTAGTCCTAGAGAGGATAAGGGGAACTGTGTCATGTATTTTGTGGTTGTTGCAGAGTTTGGAGTGAGGCACTTGAGAGCAATTGCAGTGATATTGCTATTAGAAACAAAATAAGTTGTCATTTCCTTCTAATTATCTATACATCGTCGTACAAGTCAATGGCAAAAATATACTAGCCATGTTTCTTCCTTAACTGAAATGGCAGTAATAGAAGTTGAGATGGAGAAATAGTTACATGCTTTCTACTCAATTCTCAAACTGTGCCTGTTAGTGTACAGCTGTAGTTTATTGGCTTCCCCAAAATCATGCGTTGCTTGTTGAACAAATTTGTCAGTCTCATTTGAAAATGAGATTGTTTTAACCAGTGAGTTTTGTCATTCAAGAGAAAACAAAACAAAACAAAAAAAATCCTGTCCCTAAGTTACTAGCAGGAACATTGCTGTATGCATGCAGGGGATTACTTGCTGGTAAGCATGCTTACAACTAATGCCTCTACCCAGGAGACAGAGGCCCTGCTAGACAGAATGAGGTGGAGGGAGATACTTTTCCTATAGACCGTACAAACTGTTGCATAAATAAAGCATTTAAAAATATTCAGAACTGAAATTGGGGGTGGGGGTGAGGTGGAGGAGGGGTTAGCTGGCTAGAATTAGGCACCATGTTGCTTTACTATTTCTCCCGCTGAACATGAGGTCCAAAAAGGAAAGATAATGAAATGTGGTGTCACTAGTTTCACCAAAAGTCACTTGGGCAAACGTGCAACAATCCATCAAAAGAGCTATGGAGAGAGTAAGGTTTCCTGCTATTTGATCAGTTTTCTGAATTATCAAACATTTGGTATTTGTGCCATCACTAAAACATGTGAATCAACCTGTCCTTTTTGTTGAGGCTCCAACAAATTTTGCTATTGTTTTTCAGTAATCTCAAAAATAAACAAACCAAAAACCAAACCCCAAACCCTCACCCCAATCCAGAAAATTAAGTGGAAGAGTAACATAGACATTAGGAATGGTGTTACAAATGTTTGTTTTCTGTAATTCAAAGGCATACAATTTGGAAACAAAGAAAGCAAAACTGACTCTGAATATTGCTGTAGACACCCACCTCTTGCCATGAAGCTAACAGTCCTGGAAACGAGCTGTATGAATAAGAGCTACCTTAATTGTAGAATTACTTTCTAGATTTCGCTTGTTAATAACTTGATTTTAAGTATTGGGTAGTTTGGTAACTAAATCAGCCTTGACTAAATGATGAAAAGAAATTTGAAATCACATCAGGCAAATATCAAAAGCCAGATTGATATAATTAGCATAAAATTATTTTATATAGGTGAAATTCAATGAAATGATCAGCTTGTTTGAAAAGACTTAAGAGGAGATCTGGAAAGGATGGTTGTAGTAGAGATTATTGCATGTTTTGTTTGTGTTAAGTAAAGAATTACCTGAACATCAGTATGATCTAAAAAGCTGTTGGAATAGGAGTTGTATAGTCTCTGGCTTTCTCTTTCTTTATCACTCACAGCTCTGGGGATACCAGTTCTGGCTTTACAAAACTGAATGAGGTGTGCTGCTTTTTCAGTCTAGGAGGCTTTGCCATGGCTGTGAGTTTGGCTCTTAAAGAATGAGTTTATAGGACTGGAAAAATTGGGACAAAACCTGATCAATATCTTTTCCAGGTATTCGGTGTATGAAGTACTAATGAGGTTATATAATTCTGCATCTGACAATGAGTATGATAACATTGTGTTGTGGTTTAAACAAAGTCAGCCATAAACCACACAGCCCGTTCACTCACTCCCCCCCTTCTTGCCCTCCCCCTACACCTGGAGGGATGGAGAGGAGAACCAAAAAGAATGCAACTCCCACGGGCTGAGATAAGAACAGTTTAGTAACTAAGGTATAACACAAACCACTACTGCTACCACCAGTAATAATGATGATAAAGGAAATAACAAGAGGAAAGAATACAACACCTCAAGAACAGCTGACCGATAACTCACCCCACTCCCCCCAGCTGAGCGCTGACCAATACCTCCTTCAACCCTGCAGTCCCCCCAGCCCTTCCGGGTCACCCCCCGTTACATCCTGGGCATGACGTGCTGTGCTATGGAATACCTCTTTGGCCAGTTTGGGTCAGGTGTCCTGCCTGTCTCTGCTTCCTCCCGGCTTTCCCTCCTCCCTGGCAGAGCAGGAGGCTCAGAAAGTCCTTGGCCAGATCAAACGTTTGAGCAGCAACTGAAAACAGCGTTATCAACACTGTTCCCAGGCCAAAAAATCAAAACACAGCACTGCACTAGCTACTAAGAAGGAGAAAAATGACTGCTACTGCTGAACCCAGGACACACTGAGAACAGATTAGGACCCTAATCTAAGAGAAGATTTCTCAGCAGATTTAAAAAAGGAACATCAACTCAGTATCTTCGTCACAGTTGTGCACACAGTTTAAGGAGAGTGTCATTCCACCCAGGAAGAACTATAGGAATACTTCCCAACCAGCAGAAGAAATACATTGCATGGCATCCAGTAGGTTTCTTTAGCCAGATTTCTGAAAAGATTAGTGTATTTTTAGCGGTCATCAGGTGTAATTACTCATCTTGACCTCTGTAATTCAGAGGTCAGTTTGCTTTAAATGTAAGATTTTTATTCTTTTAATAAAATGGAAATCTTTGAAGTTGAAATTACTTTTGAAAGAAATACATGTTAATCATGACAGTATAGAGGATACTGAATATAGACTAATGTCCTAATATAGTAAAACCTATTTTTAGCTTTTATTTATTTAATAATAGGGTTTTTTTTCAGTGTGTAGATGCTGAGTTGCATAAGGCAAGCCATTTCCCCTGGCAGCACAGTTATTGCCTCTTCAACTAATAATCTCTTTGTATATAGAATATGACAAAATATAGGGAAAAGAGGATCAGAGGAAAGCTGGAAAAAATCTGCGATTTTGTGAATTAAGGATAAAATAAATTGCTAAATAACTTCAGTAAAAATATAACTTTCATGATGATTGAGATAAATAGGGAAGTTTCATCTTTTGTCACATAATGTAATGAAACTTTAATAAAAATCTGATATAAATACCTGATCAGCACTTCTTTAGTAAAAAATAGTGTATTCAACCCCCACTTTTAACAACTAATAAACACAGAAGCAGGCATTCCATAGTAAAATGGTCTACATGAAGTTCAAATATAATGATAAAGGGTCACATTGCCTAGTGGTGGAAAATTATTTCAGGTTTTACCATAAACCAGTTATACAAAAGATTATTGTAAGGAATGCCTAAAAATTGTTACTGAGAGTGCTTTAATGAAGACTTCTTTTAATTCATGTATCAAGATGAGTACTTCTCCCATCAGAAGTGTTGTATCAGCGTTTTACAGCAGGTCTTCTCCTGTCTCGCTTCAAAGTTCTTCCATGGTGGCTTTAGATCCTCTGAATAGTCTGACCTGTTCTTTGTAGGCGGGAGGTTTTTAAGCAGCATTGTGGTGAAAATGCCAAAGAATATGTCAGGTTTGGGGTTTTTAATCCTCAAATGTTTTTATCCCAGAACAAACCATTCTTTTTATTTGTGTTTCAAAAGCTACTGTGTTTGTCTTGAGAAGAATTTCAATGCAAGCATAAACTGTGTATTCCTAACCTATATTCATCCTGACTACTGAAATGCTGATTTATTGGTTGGAGTTACTCATAGAAAGGCAAAATGAAGTGACTATTTCATGTCACTTGAGAATTTGGGACACAAAAGTATCTTAATTAAGTTCTCACCCAGAGAGTGTTGCTGTTTTTGGAAGAATATTAACACTGTTTGGTGTGGCTTTGGATGTTTTGGTTTTTGATTCCCCATAGCATTTATAATAGCACATCGTAGCCTTTATAGTAGCACATACATACACGTAAAATTCTAACACAAACTGCGACTTTGAGGTTTTTGTTATTACACTGTTGAAAACGTAGTTTTTTTTAATTTTCAGTATGACTGATGAAATATCTAGTGAACTGTTAGGTAGTTACATAATGGGTGGTAAAATCTCTTAGGGTGAATGTAACAGTATATCTAATGCAACATGCAGAAGAAACCGTGTTTTAACAAAAAAAAAAAAATGCTTCAGCATTCAATTTAAAGTTGGATTTTTTTTCTTTATCTAGATTTATTGTAAGTGAAAGATTATCTCAAGCAGTCAGTTTCTCTCTTTTGATGAACGAGAAGAGACATTGGATAAAACAAAGCTTTTGATTTAGTGGTACTCCTGGCTTTCATAACTTGGAAGCCACCATTAATTTTTAGGATAGCTTGTTATCTGAAAAATAGTCTTCTTTCAAAGGAAGATATTCAGGGCTTAATACCATTCCAGACAAAGACGTAACATAGGCACCATACCGTAATATCATACCTATCACTTTTAATGGATAGCTACACACTGCTCTGCTACCTTTTCACTAAATCCATGCTTAAGTTTAGCTGTTGCACAATCACAGCAAGATTCTGCCACCTCCTGACCCTCTATGTAGCCAGATGTGCCTATTGAATAGAAATCTGACATCCTAGTGAATTGGGACGGTAGTGTTTTCAGTCACTACATGGTAGCTTAATTAATTGCAAGACAGATCTGAAGACATTTATTACTCAAATTAGTGTTTTATATGTGTGTTTTATTCCTTGTGACTCTGTGGTGATGTCCTGCTATCCGGAGATGAAAGAACTGTCATTATTCATGAATTTGGCATCCAGTGGACAACTAATGATTGTTTCCATCCCACCTCAATACTATCTACCAACCCCCTACATAGAAAATTCACTTCATCAACTGTGTGGCTGTTGGGAGTTGTTGCTCTCTTGCTTCTCAGGAGCTTCCCTGTTGTAGTGATAGTTTCTATTTTATATTAATGAAGAGCTAGTTTAAAACTGCAAATGCAGTCTGGATACTTCATGAAATGAGCTTTGTCACAGATTCTGTGATGGGTTGAATTATTGGTATTTTCATGTAGCTGCTTTACCAATACCAAGCAGCAAGAGGGAGTTACTGATACTAATTGTCCATAATAAGGAAGAGCTTAGAATGGCAAAACTTGCATTTCAGTTGGAAAAGTGAAGTGACAAAAGCAAATAACTTCAGGGTGTATCGACTACGTTAACTTCTACAAGTTGTAGTTCGTTTCCATACCTATGGATGCAACAAAGATTAAACCAATTTAGAGTTACTTAGGCATAATTGCACCCACATAGAAATTGTTTCTTTTGCATTCATACCACAAATCCAACCCATTGTTTAATGTGATTCGTATTAATTTACTAAGCGTTGCAGCGAATGAAGAATTTCTGCTGAAGGAGAACAAATGACTGAGTTAGAAAAGGAACTGGCTGTTTTCTTGAATAAACAAACAGAAAAACCGCAACCTAATTTACAGAGCAGATTTTGGATCCTAGCTAGATGATGATCAGCATAAGTGTCTTGCCAAATGAAGAGATACTTCAGGAAAATGTGTGCTTCCTAGTTCATCCCTAAGAGTTAGGTGTTTGTTTTTTATTTGATGTTGCCTAAGGGCGTAGAGCAAGGAAATCTGTAAATGACAGGATATGACCACCAGTTATTTTGCCTGTTTTTTTGTGTTGGAGGATTTTGTTTTTAGTTGTTTTATTTGTGGGGTTATTTGGCTGTGTTTTTTGTTTTCTCTCTTCCTGGTGTCTTAGTCATGTTGGGCTCCCTTTTACAACATATACTCAGGTCTGGAGAACACTGAAGAGTCCGCCTTACACCCTTCTCCATCTTGATGGATTTAAAAGCCTCTCTGTCCAAATAATACATGAACAATCATGTGCAGTCATGTACAAACGTGCAGTGTATACATTAAATATGATGTATACAGATTGGGCTGAGTAGGGTGCTGGAATATCTAGTCTATGTCATGCTTTGACTAGGAGGGTTGGACCAGATGATCTTTGAGGTCACTTCCCACCTGGGTTTCTATGATTCTATAATGTATACATATTATGTATGCATTCATAGTGTGTTTCATGTACTAGTGAAAAAGAAGTAAAGAATAAATAAACATACAATCTTCATGGAGACAGCAATTCTGTTTTCCATAATATGCTGGGGTTTGTCCCTTTGGGAGATTGAAGGGAAAGAAAAGCTCAGATGTTAAATAATAGAAGAGAGCAGAGTCACAATATTCTTAGTAAAGCTGTTAGGAAATAACCTGAAAGCAGTTGCTTCATGGTTAATTCTGAGTAAAGGGAAATAAAAGCAAACGGTAAAACGCTACAGAATAGATTTGGCTTTTTAGTTAATATTAAACACTTTAGAAACCAGTGTGATTATTTTTTTTAAAGTGCATTTTTCTAACTGGTGATCCTGCCCCTCTACTCTGCTCTCTTGAGACCTCACCTGGACTATTGTGTGCAGTTCTGGTGTCCTCAACATAAAAAGGACATGGAACTGTTGGAACAAGTCCAGAGGAGGGCCACGAGGATGATCAGGGGTCTGGAGCACCTCCCGTATGAAGATAGGCTGAGGACGTTGGGGCTGTTCAGCCTGGAGAAGAGAAGGCTGCTTGGAGACCTCATAGCAGCCTTCCAGTATCTGAAGGGGGCCTATAGGGATGCTGGGCATGGACTCTTCATTAGGGACTTTAGTGGTAGGACAAGGGGTAGAAGGTTAAAACCTAAACAGGGGAAGTTTAAATTAGATATAAGGAAGAAGTTCTTTACTGTGAGGGTGGTGAGGCACTGGAACAGGTTGCCCAGGGAGGTTGTGAGTGCTCCATCCCTGGCGGTGTTCATGGCCAGGTTGGATGAAGCCTTGGGTGGCATGGTTTAGTGTGAGGTGTCCCTGCCCATGGCAGGGGTGTTGAAACTAGATGATCTTAAGGTCCTTTCCAAC
Source organism: Lathamus discolor (assembly GCF_037157495.1). Classification (NCBI taxonomy): domain Eukaryota; kingdom Metazoa; phylum Chordata; class Aves; order Psittaciformes; family Psittacidae; genus Lathamus; species Lathamus discolor. The sequence goes on along the minus strand of NC_088884.1, from coordinate 34,124,615 downwards.
CCTAAGTATTCTATGATTCTATCTATAGATATATATGTGTGTGTATATGTGTGTATATATATATATATATATATATATAAATTGATCAGAACCTAAAAATCAGCTTTAGTACTCTTCTAAATCCTTTTTTCTTAATTCTTCAAATTGAGAAAAAAAAAAAAAAAACCAAAACTGAAGTTGTATTTCTGTATTCAATTGCATAATATACATTTAGGTTTATATATGAAAGAGGAGAATACAGATATAGCCACTAATTTTAGATATTAATTTATTTTCCAATTATTTTTGCAATGAAGTGTGTGAATGTAAAAATTTGCAAGTAGTATTGAAATAAATTTGAATATGTGTACTACTGATTTTGTTTAGTCTTAAAAGATAGTATTCTAGTAAAATATGCGTGCACATGATATACACTATTAAGTGTACAAAAGAGAAACTACTTAGAAAACCAGCATTTGCAGCTAGGAGCTTTAATGATTTTTCTTTTTTTGTGGAAAAACTGCTTACATATTGCTTTGTAGAAATAGCAAAAAAGCCCCAAACAAACCCCACAATATTTTTAAAGATAATGAGAATAATATGTGTTCTGTTGTGCCAAAGACACCTTCTCAGTTTTATTATTAGGACTGGTTGTATTTTAACGGTCTTGTTGATGAACTGCACGAGAGGGTAAATAGATAAGTAACATTCACAAATGATTGTAAATTGAAAGCTGTTGCCATACCATAGAAGTCAGAGAAATGTCCAAACCAATTAAATGTATATGTATATATGCAAACAATGCACATATGTATTTGTGTGTACTGTATATGTGTACGTCTCGTAAAATTCTTGAGAAAAATCAAACTAGTTATAATGTATGCAGAAAAACACACACACGGACACAAACTCAGGTTTTGCATGCTCCCATAGAGTCCAAGGGATTTTTTTTTTCCCCCATGGTTTTATTTGAATTCTCAACCTTGTTCAACAGTGTTACAGTGGTAGGAAACAATACTGGCTTTCCTCTGACAAGCTATTAAATGCAGCAGTAAATCAGTCAAAGAAAAAAGAGTTCAGAAAGCACCCAGCATATAGAAGGTCAGACAGTACAACAGGCATTTAAGTTTTCAGTATTATTTCTCTCAACAGCAGGTTAATATACCGGAAATGTCTTGTCCATTTTTCAGAGTCATCAAAATAATCTGTTTCCTATCCAGTGGAATTCCTAAGGAAAGCATCTCGTAGCTCTTTCGAATGCCTGTATGCTGTGCTTGAGTGACCAGAGGCAGCTGGAAGTGATTAGAATAGACTGACATGTGAAATCATGTGGGAAGGGATTCATCTCACTAAAGAAGAGGAATCAATGCTCTGTTCTGTAGGGGAAGAGGAGGTTTACGTACAAAAGTGAGCAGATTTTCAAAGAGGCATATGGGAATTGATCTATGTGGTTGTACTAATGCCATTTAATATTGCAAATCACATTCTACCCTCAGTAGATTATATTTAAAAACAGCCTGATAATCACAGATGATAGTTTCATAAGAGCATAGAAACTGCCAGTCTAGTCTTGCCTCTTAGGTCTCCCAACACAGTGATATCAGACAGAAAATAGAACATTATTAAGTACTTAGCTGTAAATGTTACATTTATAAGGTGAAAACAATGACATTTCCCAGACATGCAGGGTTTGATGATTTCATATTAAATGTGCGCATTATTATTATGAGTCACCTGGAAATCTTTTCATCTTGAAAGGGAAAGTTTTAGTGTTTTAACATCATATCCTTTAAAAAAACCAAACTTTTACTATGTCTTCCATTTTCTCTCCAGCTGAATGGATGGACATTTTGCGCTTGCATTGTGTGATCTCTTTAGTTAAGCCTCTTTATGTATTTTCAGTACTAGTATGAGAAATATTACACAGAGGTCTGCTGAGGTGCCTTGCCAGGATGTTATTTCTACTCTTAATCCAAGCGCCAGTGTGGTGCTGCAAGTGCTAGTAGATTCTTGGTGAAACAGAGCATTTCTAGTCTAAGAATTTCCTGTTTTGCAGACATACAAATCTGCATAATTTGGGAACTAGGCAGAGCTTTTTTGCTATCATCAACAAGGTGATTTTTTTACTTTTTAAATCCTGAAAAATTAGGTGAGACAATAATTATTGAGTTGTGAGAACATTCACACATGTTTTAATAGACTCCTTAGAGAATTGTTCATTTTTGTATTGATTTGGGCCTTTACTGTCATGTGGCTTGGACAGAGACTTTCCAGTTTGTCACCTATCTGAGGTGAATTCTTCTTTTAAAATTAGGTAATGTTCTGGCAGTGATACCTTTGTAGGATATGGGCAATATTGTTGATGCCCTAAAGTATCATACTTGTCTGCCATCTAGAACTGTTGTTGCCCTCTGAATGTCATTTCTCTGCATGACATTCTGGCAGTCACTTCCACCTGCGGGTGTCCTTCCTTTTGGTTGTTTAGCTCAAGCAAACCTGATGTTTAAAATTGTGTGCAATGGCTATTCTGGAAAGAAACAGACCCCTTCTTGTTTCATAGCAGCAGTGAGAAATGCTACCCACTGTAACAGCTATGAATAGCAGGTTCATATGGGATATTGTAAACTAGACAGGTAATATCAGAGACAAGGATGTTCACTTCTCTAGCCACAGATTCCTTGAATTAAAATTTAATTTGGTTGTTCTACCTGTACTGTTACTGTTTAGTTCTGGTATTAGAACTAAATACCAGAAATTTTCAGACCGTTATGTTTCCCTTATTTAGCTTCATGCATGCTCAAAGAGTTGTGCACATCATTTCTCTGGGTGGTAGAATTGCTTTTTAAAATTGCAAGTTATTGTTACAAAGCTTGACAATTTATTAAACAGGCTAAAATTAAGTATTGTAAATGTAAGCCTATCATGTAAGATGTTAAAACAGGAGCCTTTACTCTTGGGGGTAGCCATTCAGTAGCCAGCTTCATACCATGTAATACTCTGGTCTCTCTTACTGTGTGAAGCTCAGATTAATCTCTTCTCCATGAAGAAGTTAAGCATCTTGCCTAAATTATTCATTAGGGCTCTCTCTGTATATTCAATGGAGAGATGTAATTTTTGGAGGAACTCAGTCCATCTGCTTAGAATGTCAGTATTTGTCCACTGGAGGTGAATTTCCCCACTGACTACAGCAATAACCATGATAAGCGATGTGTTATTAAGCAAGAAGAGCTTGTATGTTTAGAGGTTGGAAGATACCTGATGCTTCAAGCAGCTGTTCCAGCCAAGAATGCAGGCAGAAGCAGAGAGGAGCCCTTTGGTGAGCATTTTGAACACATTGTCTCTCAATCACCAAATTATACTCCTGTAAAATATAAATAAAAAAGAATTAAAAATGAAATAGTAACAGAAAAACTTGTCCAAATGGCAAAGAATGTAGTATTTGAAGTAGTTGCCTATTTCTTGATGAGAATAGAGAATTTTTCTACCACCTGTTATGAACAGGATGACAGAAGCTGTCTGTCAGAATAGTTCCCAGTGTTCACTGGGACAAACTAAAAGACTGGAAGAATCTCCAAGCGGTCAGCTGGAAAAGTGGAAGGACACTCACCTCAGTGCTGTTGAGAGTCTCTTATTCCACCAGCAGTGTACACCAGGTGATCTTGCTAGAAACTCCATTCACATGTTTTTAGGCTTTTTTCTAGCTTTTGAGAATAATTTAAAGCAAGTATTTTAACTATCTAATTTTAGATATGCACATATACACACTTATGTATACATATACATAAGTATATGTATACAACAAATACATATATACAAACATATATATATATGTATACATATACTTGTCTCTAAATTGGAGAGACATCAATTTGATAGATGGACCACTCGGTGGATAAAGAACTGGCTGGATGGCTGCATGCAAGGAGTTGTGGTCAATGGCTCAATGTCCAGCTGGAGACCGGTAACGAGTGGTGTCCCTCAGGGATCGGTGTTGGGACCGGTCTTGTTCAACATCTTTGTCAGTGTCATGGACAGAGGGATTGAGTGCGCCCTCATCAAGTTTGCCGATGACACCAAGCTGTGTGGTTCGGTTGATATGCTGGAGGGAAGGAATGCCATCCAGAGGGACCTCGACACGCTTGTGAGGTGGGCTGATGCCAACCTTATGAAGTTCAACCATGACAAGTGCAAGGTCCTACACCTGGGTCGGAGCAATCCCAGGCACAGCTACAGGTTGGGCAGAGAAGAGATTTAGAGCAGCCCTGCAGAGAAGGACTTGGGGCTGCTGGTCGATGAAAAAATGAACATGAGCCAGCTTCAATGTGCGCTCGCAACCCAGAAAGCCAACCGTATCCTGGGCTGCATCAAAAGGAGCGTGACCAGCAGGTCGAAGGAGGTGATCCTGCCCCTCTACTCTGCTGTTGTGAGACCTCACCTGGAGTATTGTGTGCAGTTCTGGTATCTTCAACATAAAAAGGACACGGAACTGTTGGAACAAGTCCAGAGGAGGGCCACGAGAATGATCAGGGGACTGGAGCACCTCCTGGTATGAAAATAGGCTGAGAAAGTTGGGGCTGTTCAGCCTGGAGAAGAGAAGGCTGCTTGGAGACCTCATAGCAGCCTTCCAGTATCTGAAGGGGGCCTATAGGGATGCTGGGGAGGGACTCTTCGTCAGTGACTGTAGTAACAGGACAAGGGGTAATGGGTTAAAACTTAAACAGGGGAAGTTTAGATTGGGTATAAGGAGGAAATTCTTTCCTGTTAGGGTGGTGAGGCACTGGAATGGGTTGCCCAGGGGGGTTGTGAGTGCTCCATCCTTCGCAGTGTTCAAGGCCAGGTTGGACAGAGCTTTGTGTGACATGGTTTAGTGTGAGGTGTCCCTGCCCATGGCAGGGGTGTTGAAACTAGATGATCTTAAGGTCCTTTCCAACCCTAACTATTCTATGATTCTATATGTACACACATATATAGAATGCAGGGAAAAGTTAAGTAACTCACGGAAAATGATGAAGGTTTGAAAAACAACTTCTATTTTTCCATAGACAGTCTTAATTTTAAAGTTTAGGAGGCTTTTTTTCTACCTGTCTCTCACATGCGTGCTTACATGTGTGTGTAATAGTCTGAACAGCTCTCAAGATGTTAATAATTCATTCCCTGAAGAACTGGATGAGGCAATGTCAGGCTGATTTGTTTATGGTTTTAGAGTGGACCGTAATAATCCATTTTACATAAACTATTCATTTTGTATTTTCAGCTCACATACAGGGGAATTACATGAACATAAAGGGCAATGGTACTGAGTCAGACCAAGGTACATGCAGCAGAGAGTTCTGTCTCCATCAGTGACAGATGCCAAAGGAAGAGTAAGAACAGGGAAAACATAGTTTACCCTGATGCTCTTCTAACATCCACCTCTGTAGGCAGAGGTCCTTTATTTATACCCACTTAGGCTGTGCCAGCCTTCCTTATCACAGAATCACAGAATCCCAAGGCTTGGAAGGGACCTCAAAAGATCATCTAGTCCAACCCCCCTGCAAGAGCAGGGTAACCTACAGTACATCACACAGGAACTTGTCCAGGCGGGCCTTGAATATCTCCAGTGTAGGAGACTCCACAACCCCCCTGGGCAGCCTGTTCCAGTGCTCTGTCACTCTTACAGTAAAGAAGTTCTTCCTGATGTTAACGTGGAACTTCCTATGTTCCAGTTTACACCCATTGCCCCTTGTCCTATCACTGGATATCACTGAAAAAAGCCTAGCTCCATCATCCTGACACCTACCCTTCACATATTTGTAAACATTGATGAGGTCACCCCTCAGTCTCCTCTTTTGCAAGCTAAAGAGACCCAGCTCCCTCAGCCTCTCCTCATAAGGGAGATGTTCCACTCCCTTAATCATCTTTGTGGCTCTGCGCTGGACTCCTTCAAGCAATTCCCTGTCCTTCTTGAACAGAGGGGCCCAGAACTGGACGCAATATTCCAGATGCGGCCTCACCAAGGCTGAGTAGAGGGGGAGGAGAACCTCTCTTGACCTACTAACCACTCCCTTTCTAATGCACCCTAAGATGCCATTTGCCTTCTTGGCCACAAGAGCACATTGCTGGCTCATGGTCATCCTCCTATCCACCAGGACCCCCAGGTCCCTTTCCCCTTCACTACTTTCCAGCAGGTCAACCCCCAACCTGTACTGGTACATGGGGTTGTTCTTCCCCAGATGCAAGACTCTACACTTGCCCTTGTTAAATTTCATCAAGTTTCTCCCCGCCCAACTCTCCAGCCTGTCCAGGTCTCGCTGAATGGCAGCACAGTCCTCTGGTGTGTCAGCCACTCCTCCCAGTTTTGTGTCATCAGCGAACTTGCTGAGGGTGCACTCAGTTCCCTCATCCAGGTCATTGATGAAAATATTAAACAGCACCGGTCCCAGCACCGACCCCTGGGGAACTCCACTAGTCACAGACCTCCAGCTAGAATCTGCGCCATTGACCACAACTCTCTGCCTTCTTCCTTTCAACCAGTTCTCGATCCACCTCACTACTTGATCGTCAAGCCCACACTTCCTCAGCTTATCTATGAGGATGCTGTGGGAGACAGTATCAAATGCCTTACTGAAATCAAGAAAAACCACATCTACCGCTCTACCATCATCCCTCCACCTAGTCACTTCCTCATAGAAGGCTATAAGGTTGGTCATACATGACTTCCCCCTCATAAAACCATGTTGGCTGTTCTTAATGACCCCCTCATCCTTGATATGCCTAGTGATGGAGTCAAGAATAAGTTGTTCCATCACCTTTCCAGGGATGGAGGTAAGGCTGACCGGTCTATAATTACCCGGGTCCTCCTTCTTGCCCTTCTTATAGATTGGTGTGACCTTTGCCATCCGCCAATCCTCAGGCACCTCGCCCATTTCCCACGACTTACCAAAGATGATGGAAAGTGGCCTAGCAATGACCTCCGCCAGCTCCCTCAGCACCCGTGGGTGCATTCCATCCGGACCCATCGATTTACAGATGTCCAGTTTGCATAGCTGATCCCTAACCCAATCCTCATCTACCAAAGCAAACTCCTCCTTTGTCCTGACTCCTTCTGGGGCTATAGAAATCCGGGGCCCTCGGGGAGAGTCTGCAGGAGTAAAGACAGAGGCAAAGAAGGCATTCAGCACCTCTGCCTTCTTTATATCCTCTGTCTCCAGGGTACCCACTTCGTTATCCAATTTAAAGTTCTTTCTCAAACTCCCTTGAGGTTTTTCTGGCCTTTGTGTCTGTACCTGCTTTCTGCAGTGTTGCCAGTCTTCATGGTCTGTTTTCTTCATCTATTCTGTTGGTTTTTACAATGTAGCTTTCACTGTTTTATATTTGTTTTCAGTGCCTTCAGGTAAACCTTCATTTTCTATAGTCGGGGCTTTCCTGAAATCAAACCATTTTCCTGATTATTTTTTTCCATTTAAATGAGAACTATCAGACAGAAATTACTGTCTTGAAATGCTAGAACTGGTCTTGTCAGCAGGATTTCCCCTTTTTAAAAATAAAAATAAAAAAGAAAATAAAATTAAAATTAAAAAAGGTACATAAAAGGTACATTGAAAGAATATTGCAAGCTGCAAAATCAAGGGGTTAAAAATTGGAAATGCAGGACTTTAGGTGACAAGTGTGACTTTCATTTGCACCTTTCTTCCCAAGTTTAAGGTGTTTGAAACACATAATGACTTTTTTTGTTGTTGTTGGTTTTTGATGTGGGACTTGCTGTACTATATTACAGTTTTTTATTTTGAATTTTTGGCCCTGTTCATTATTTACTGCACATTGCAAAAATCAATTAGAGAATACAAAGTTATTAGGTTTTTTTCTTGCACTCGGACATAAAGATTAAAGCAAATCCATCAGCTAGGTTAATTAGAGAAACATCATACCTGGTTGTTCAGTCTATTTAGTATATGATAGCACTTCAGAGCTCCCAGAGTGATAATGGGATGTTAAGTCACATTCCTGTCATACCCCTACACCTTTAGACCCTGTCCTTCAGCAGCCTGGTCTACAGTCTGTGAACTGAGATTCCTGAGCAGGTGCTAAGGTAACTCCAAAACGTTTTATGTGGGAAAACAAATTAGTACAAGACAGTTGATTTCTTCTGCCATGCTGCAATCAACAGCTTGTACCCGAGTTGTGCAGCTGGCTTCTGTCCTTGCCATTAAAAATCCTTTACCCCCTAAATACAGAGGTGAAATCTGCAGTGTGTATTGGGAGCTATCCCCCCTTTTGCCTGAAAATGGTCAAAAATGATCCACGTCAAACCCACTTCAGAAACTATTCAAGCGACTTTTGACAGAGTGAACAAGTGCAGTCCAGGGACTGTGCTCTGGATGAGGTTTAATTTAGGCATGAGTCACCATCCATGATTGTGTCTGCGAAGAGTCCCTTTATATACCCATTCTGAAGTGGCTTTGCAATTGCTATGGGCAAGGGACCTGATAAGGGGTGACCCATAATCATTACATTGCAGCCTATGAGGGGAAGCCACATCCCATTTTAGGATGCATATTCAGTGGATTTTGCAGCAGGTATGATTCTTATAAATATTTCATGGTGAAGTGTGACCTTTATTTGCTTGCCAGGCATCTCATGGCTTGAATACAGTCACCTGTGACAGATTGTCTGAACTGGAGAGCCCCGGAGCCCTGCTGTAGGTGAAAAGTGGATGTTCCTTCCTTAGAGCAAAGCTTGTCAAACAAAGGAACAAAGAGAGAGCTTCTTAAAAAAAATAACACAGCAAAACAAGCAAATAAACAAAAGAAGCATGTGGGGAAGAATAAGCAGCAAATAAGGGAAATACATGGTTGGGACATCATTTTGTTTAGAAACATATCTCTATGGACTGTTTGGTGGATAAGGAATCGGCTGGATGGTCACATTCAGAGAGTAGTGGTCAATGGCTGCATGTCCGGATGGAGATCAGTGACAAGTTGTGTCCTGCAGGGGTCCCTATTGGGGCCAGTGCTGTTTAATATCTTCATCAATGACATGGACAGTGGGATTGAAGACATCCTCAGCAACTTTGCTTGATGGGAGCAAACATTTTAGCGGGGCCTGTTGCATTAGGACAAGGGGTAATGGTTTTAAACTAAAAAAAAGGGAAATTCAGACTAGGTGTATGGAAGAATTTTTTAATCATAATTTTTTTGATGCGTGAAACACTGGAACAGGTTGTCCCAAAATGTGGTAGATACCCCATCCCTGACAACATTCAAGGCCAGGCTAGATGGGGCTCTTAACAATCTGATCTAGTTGAAGATATCCATGCTTATGGCGGGGGGGTTGGACTAGATGACCTTTAATGGTCCCTGACAACCCATTCTATTTTATAAAAAGGCATCGGCTTTTAGTGGCTCTGATTTCATGCACATAATGAACCATTTGAGTCCAGCACCTTCTGATCTGTGCTACCCACAGTACATTTTCTGTCTTGGGCTGTATCACTTCTGCTGATGCTTTACCTTTGTGTTCTCAAAGATGTAAACCAGCTGTCTGCTTTCTGCCAAGTAGTAAATACTTGATACTGACTCAGCTTCACTGATTTATCAAGAGAACATCTTCACTCTTCTTCTGCATTGTGGGGAGCTCATAGAGGAAATCTGTACAGGTCGCCACACAAATGAACACATTCTATTTAGTTATACGTAATGCTATAATTAGCTTCTTCTAGACTTTGTGTTTTTTGCACTCTCTGGTTATTTTCCTTAATTTACTCAGTGTTGTGAAACCTTGAAAAACAGTGTACATGGGCCTGACTGAAAAGGAATTAGAATAGGGCAAGAAGCATGTGTTTCTGGGAGAGAGGATGAAGCCACTTGAATGTAATTTTATTAGTGGTAAGGAAAAGCCATACCTCAGATTCCTAACTGAAGGGAAGGAGAAATTGGATTCATAGCAGTTAAAGGAACTAAATGTTTTAGTCAGCTACCCAGAGTGAGTTACAGAATATAAGTATGACCTGGTGGTTAGGTGGGGTGAGAAGGTGTCACTGCTGTCAAGAAGAGCTAGTGAAGAACATAGTGGATGTTGTAGTGGGATAGGACTAATGAGGACTCATAGCACTCCAGATACTGGACAAGACTAGAGAGACAGGGGTTTACTCTGGTTGGAGGAGAGGGTTATGACCAGATTATTGGATTTATCTGATCTCTGCTATTAAGATGAATTGGATGCTCCTAGCTGTCTTATTACAACTTCTGATCCAAAGTTCTGACACAGATTATGGTTTTGATATAAATTATACCTGGTAACTGTGTTCAAGTGGGATGTAACAGCTGTTTGTTATAATGTGCTGTGTCAGTATATTCTGAAGTACATCCGACTGTTATGTACTTTTGACTTGCTGGTAGGAGCATAGACATTAACTATGTTGTCTTAATTCACTGGAGCACACTTAGAGGGGATGACCCCGCCTAGTACTCTGGAGTCAGTTTCTTTGCAATCTGTTATGGTTTCTGTTTGACACAAGGATCTCAGAAATCACTTTCGAAAAGTTTAGTATTCAGCTTTTAAGTAGATTTGTCAAAGTCTATGAAAAATCAGTTTCTCTGTCCAGAAGGGAAAGTGTCTAGATCGTGCTGTTCTGTGACACACAAAGAGACCTTATACAGCATGGCAAAATGTGGCTTAGGTCATGAAGGTAGAACAATTCATGTGCCAGACTGGGAATCTGGATGGACACAGCTCTCAAGACGATGAAGGAGATTACCTTGCCTTGTGTGGGGAGGACTGCATACCTCACCTATCTTCACAGTACCATAGAGTGAAACAGGTTGCAATTGACCTTTACCCATTTAGAAGTCATTTACTTATAGTGACAAAAAGGAGTTAAACTGAAATTTTGATCTTACGCAGTGTTTTTTCTTGTATGTAAAGACAGAAATACTTGGTCCTAGGTATTGCTAGGCATCTCTCAAAAAGGAACCAGAGATTTACTATATTTAGCTTCATTTTACCAATAACTTGCCAGCAATTACTGCATGACAACCGAAACTCCTAAAAATTTCTGTCTGTGTTACAGGAGCAATATATATCCTAGTCACTAGACCACAAAGGACATAGCTATAGGAACATGAACAAATAGATACCAGCCATGCTGTCTCATTCCCTAAGCTGTCTAAAGATAAAAAATCTCTGGACTTGAAGTATTCATCTTGAGTGCTGCTCCATGCTTGAGGAAGTTTGACCTATTGCCCTGCTGGGATGTACTGTGATAATGACATGGCTCTGCAGCATCTGAACTAAAGCTATCTCATGCTAATAGCAGAGCGAGTGCAAGCATAAATACAATAGCCCCTTGTCGTGCTGTCTGAAATCCTGCTACTTTTATTTAGACCTAATATATATTACTCATGGTCGAAAGAGGTGATCCTGACCCTCTACTCTGATCTCTTGAGACCTCACCTGGAGTATTGTGTGCAGTTCTGGTGTCCTCAACATGAAAAGGACATGGAACTGTTGGAACAAGTCCAGAGGAGGGCCACGAGGATGATCAGGGGACTGCAGCACCTGCTGTATGAAGACAGGCTGAGAAAGTTGGGGCTGTTCAGCCTGGAGAAGAGAAGGCTGCATGGAGACCTCATAGTGGGGCCTATAGGGATGCTGGGGAGGGACTCTTCATCAGGGACTGTAGTGACAGGACAAGGGGTAACGGGTTAAAACTTAAACAGGGGAAGTTTAGATTTAGAATTCTTTCCTGTGAGGGTGGTGAGACACTGGAATCGGTTGCTCAGGGAGGTTGTGAGTGCTCCATCCCTGGCAGTGTTCAAGGCCAGGTTGGATGAAACCTTGGGTGAGATGGTTTAGTGTGAGGTGTCCCTGCCCATGGCAGGGGGGTTGGAACTAGATGATCTTAAGGTCCTTTCCAACCCTAAGTATTCTATGATTCTATGATTCTGCTTCTGGCAGAATGGTCCTGCTTCCCTAAAGCCTAGAGGTAGATATTTGACTGTAGGATTTCAGGAAAACTAGCCTGATCTGGTGCCTTCTTAAAACAGCTTTACCTTTTCATGTTGTGAATCTTACTCTGAAGATCCTGCCATCATTTGCATCCAGTCCTGTGTAGCAGCAGCCTTGCGTCTGCATCACAAAATGCTGTTTTTAAAGAGAGTCTTCCGGCAATTAACACTTCTTTCTTATTAATATCTTCCATTCAGTAAATAGATAAAATAACTTTGGTTTTGAACACTGCTATTGCTTTTCCTCTAGTGATGAATGCTGCTTTCTGAATGAGTGCTGCAGCTGAATAATGATTTCTTTGAAAGTGCAATTAAAGCGCTGCTGCCTTAATAATCACAATTTGTTTTATATGATAAACTTGATTTAATAGCTGTCTGACCCACACAGCAGTAATGAATACTTGGTTTTATGTCTTTTTCTTAGTAGAAGCAGAAAAAATACTTCTTATGAAGTGCTCTATTCATTTCAGTGTGAATGCATCAAGTTGGAAGGCACCTCAAGAGGTTATGTGGTCCAACCTTCTTCTCAGGGTAGGGTTCGCTTTGAGGTCAGATCAAGTTATTCAGTGCTTTATCAAGACTTGTCTGGAGAACCTCCAAGGCCTGCATAACCTCTGCACAAGCTCTGGCTGCAGCAGTTTGCATCTTAAAAAGAGAAGTACCAGAGATTGAAAAGGGAATGAAAATGCATTAAAAAAAAAAAAAAAAAAAAGGAGAGACTTGATAAAGCAGATGTAAATCAGAAGTTTTTTTTTACACATTTCTTTATGACCACTAAAGTCCGTAACTACTTCAGTGTTTATATCTTCTCATCCAGTGTTTAGAGTACACTAATTGGCCTAACTCATGTTCTAAGGAGATACTAGGAAACATGTAAGGTAAAACTGCATTGGGTTAAATAAATTGCCTGTTTCCTCACCTTGAGAAGCTGCAGATCAGTGAACAAAGTTCCATTATGTGCCAGCCTGGTGAGAGGGTGGAGTGTAACCACCTGCCAATGCTATTTTACACAGTTCAGTTAGACTTGTTCTCATCTCAGCTTTTCTCTTCTGCCAGCCTTTATCAATGCATTCTTACATAACTGCAGTCTGCTCCAGCACTCTCCAGAGAAAATGTGGAAATTGACACTTCTCTTATTCAGAACAGAGACTGTGAGATGCTTGGAAGTCATACCAATAAGCCATATATACCCTTCAGATGAGCACTTTCCTCTTAAGCTGTGCTATTATCCTTGTATTGGTTCCACAGTCTGGCTCTGAGTTCTGGGGAGGTGTTAATGAGATTGAGTTGTAGGAGAGCAATTGTCTGCTTTTCATTGGAAAGGAAATGCAGTCTTTGATCATAATTGCAAATGTAAATTGCCCATCCTAAAAGCTGAAAAGTCAGAAAGCTTGGTTAATTTCTTTTTCAAGAAACAGAGATGCTTCTTTGAGACATGATCAAGGACAAAAATATCTGCAGTTTATTTGCTTAGTATGAAAGACTATATTAATGTTTGTGGATTAGAAAGAGAGATCATAATAAAAATGATGCTCAGCTAACTCCATAGAACTTGGATGCTCTCTCTTTTTTTTTTTTTTTTTGTTAATTTTTTTTAATAGAGGGCGACTTAAGGATCATGCTCTGATAATTTATTCCCAATGTAATCCAAGGAAAAATGTCTGGTTTTAAGGGTCTTTTTTTTTGCTGGGGCTGGTCTGGCAAAACAGTGATTTGACAGCATACTGCTTGCTTGTTGGAGTAATTAATGAATTCTGTCATTAAACAGCGTTTTGTGCTGGCATTAACTTCAAATGGCTGAAGCGTCTTATATATGAGGAGAGGTTGAGAGAGCTTGGGTTTACCTTGGGTTTACCCAGTCTAGAGACGAGAAGGCTCAGGAGGAACTTACCAATGCATATAGATAATCAGAGGGAAGTTGTAAAGAAGATGGAGCCAGGTTTTAATGAGTGGTGCCTCCTGACAAGACGGGAGCCAGTGGGCACCAATTAAACCACATGAAATTCGTGTGAACGTAAGAAAAACAAAGCATTTTTTTTCCTTTTTTTACTTCACTCATTTTTTAGTTTGTTTCCCTCTGACTGTGAGGGCAGTCAAACACTGGCACAGTTTGCCAAGAGAGGTTGTGGAGTTTCCCTCCTTGGAGATAATCAAATCCCAACTGGATGCAGTCCAGCGCAACCTGCTGTACCTGACACTGCCTGAGCAGGGGATTGGACTCTCTCAGCTCAAGAGGTTCCTTTCAACCTGATCTTCTGTGACTCTACCAATTAGATTTAACCTTCTTTGAAAGTGGACTGGTACTTTAACAAAGCAACTCCTGTATATGGTTTTATACATAAAGCGTTTATTACCTTCTGTAACTCTAGTCACAAAAGCAGAATAAAGCACTATTCAAGCTTTGTATAGGCAACATTATTTTATTTTTTTCCCAAATTGCACCTGACCCTTCAAAACAGCTCACTGAAATGGAATTAAAAAAGGGGAATTTACATTTGGCAAAATGTAGTTATCTTTTTTTGGTTTTAACAGAAAATGTAACAATTTGGATAGCAAATTATAGTACTCTAGGGTGTAAGAGTTTTTGATTTGTGATGGGAAAATATAGAACGGTAGATATAGTTAAAAGACCACAAGAAATATTTATTTAAATAAATTAATTGGCTCAAATTCTGAAGAAATAAATGCTTCCCTATAACATGTCTTCAGCTTCAGGTTAGGTTATCATGCAGAAGTCAGTAATATCGCAGGGAAGAGCCTTTTAGCTAAAAGTCAGCTGAGCATACAAATACAGTAAAGAAAATAATCTTTTCAGGGACTTAGGTGTTAAAAACATTGTGTTCTGCTTAAGAGCTTGAGTCACCAAATGTACACTTGCATGTAACTTAATGCCACAACAGACCATATCAAAATAGAATTCGGGTTTAGTTTTTCCTTTAAATGTGGCCCATGGTTCATAGCTCAATGTAATATTGCTGCTGCTGGGTAAGGCAGAAATTAGGTGACAAGAAAAATAAAAATGCTGAAATAAATAGTCTTTTATTTCACAGTTCAGAGAAGCTGCCAGTTGGCTTCCCCAAGATTCGAGCTTATGTCCGTGCACAAATGACTTGCATTTGGTGTGAAGAATGAGTTGCTGAAGTTTGCAGGCACTACAGAACATTTCAGCAGACTTTTATTTGAAGGTAAATGAGAAAAATCATTAAATGATGAGTGAATGGGAGGTAAAATCACAGATAAAATTGACATTTTTTTAATGAATTAAACAACTTCAGTCAATGAATTAACTAAGTGTGCTTGTATGGTTGTGTATTTCTCCCAGGAAAATGGTAGGCTTTGACTTAGTCATTACAGGAAAATTTCTTGGAGTCCTCACAGAGGGGGCTTCAAGAAAGTAAACTTTGTTCAGGAGTCGAAAAGTTAAATAGAATATCCTAGGAGAGGAGTGCACAAAGAAGAGCTAAACAACAATGCATTGTACTTTTCAGTTATTTCATATTACACCGATATCTTGAATTCTAGAATTATTACCAATCTCAAAGAGAGGTTATTCTAGGGCCTGTAAGGAAATGGTGGAGGGTGACCTGGCTACTCAAAAATACAGGAATGCTTTTGTGCAAGGACAGGTTAAATCTATTAGGATGTTTTATCTTGAAAAAGAGACTGTAACTGTTATGACAGTCATATAAAATCACGAATTATGTGAGAACACAAAAAATGATTTTTCTCAGAATCTAGGTATAGGGGAACAACGAAGTAAATCATTAGTCAAAAAGTGCAAATTTTTGTTTTCTTTCTTTTACATTTGATAATGAGCCGGTGTAACTCCAAAGAAAATGACGTATTTATCCATGGTATCATAGAGTCATCGAAAGTTTTGGGTTGGAAGGGACCTTGAAGATCTTAGAGTTCCAACCCCTTGCCATGGGCAGGGACACCTTCCACTAGACCAGGTCACTCCAAGCCCCGTCCAACCTGGCCTTGACCACTAACAAGGATGGAGCAGCCAAAGCTTCTCTGATTAAGTTGTTCCGGTGTTTGACCACCCTCACAGTAAAGAACTTCTTTCTATCTAATCTAAAACTCCCCTCTGCCTGTTTAGAGCTGTTACCCCTTTTCCTGTCCCTATATGCTCTTGTCAAAAGTCCCTGTCTGGCTATCTTGTAGCCCCCCCTTGAAGGCTGGAAGGCTGCTCTAACCTGGTTCCAAAAAAAAAACAATTAGACAATTTGTGGCTAGAGTCCTTGTTTTCCTCTGAAAGAAATAGGGTCTTTCAGTGTGCACCAAAAATTTAGGAGCCTTAATATCAGAATTCTCATTTTTAGAAATTGGTTTGCAGGACTACAACTTAGAGAGCTATGTTTTGCTTTATCAGGGTTGTATCCAAGGAGGGTGTCTTTTTCATTCTTACCATGGCTGATAGGGGTGGCATCTTTACTGAGAATTCTACTGTTGCAGATTCATCTTTCCCCTTTAGCATCAGTGTTTCTGTCTATTTTAAGGGATTCTTCATCAAAGAAGAATAAGTTATGTCTGGAAATCCAACTCTGGATAAAATATGGAGCAGATTTTATTTAAAAAAATAAATTTTAAGTCATTTTGGTGTGATACTATATTATCCTGTACTTTTTATTCCTTGTTACATCTCATGTGTTCAAAAGTCCCTGTTATGAATAAGCTTTAGGGTATGCGTTTGTTTTTAAAGACTGTCTAGCACAATTGAGACTGTAGGTCCTTATGAATGCTGTGGCCAGAAAAAAGAAGTGATCCTTAGAAATTATTTGGTGCCCACAAGATACCAGATTCACATTCTTTACTTATAGATGGTCCCACTGCACAAATGGTATTACTCACCAGTGTATCTTTTCAGCTATAGTTACAGAGTACTGCTTTGGCCCTAGTTAAACAAAGCTGTGTATAATTTGCTGTGAGGACGTTTTCTTTTACAGAAGCTTTGGATGAGAAAGTTTAGAGTTTGGTGGTACTTATAACAACAGCAATTTTGAAAAGTAAACAGTTCCACAACTTTTCTATTTACAAAACTAAAAAATGTATAAAGTAGCTGAATCTTTTTTTCATCATTAAATCTTTACTATGTCAATACCACTCAGAGTTATGTTAGCAATGCTTTCTGGAAAGTTGGTTCTCTTGTACCTTGCTCACATATAATGTATAAATGAGAAATTGAATACTGCTATAGCCTGTTCACTTGCTCTCCATTTAATCAGGAATATCTGCATGACAGGAATGCAAAGTACATGCTAAGTGATGCAAAATCAGTTTATTTTCCCAAATATTCCATTTTTTACATGGTATAAAACAGTGAAGAGACTGGTCTATTAAATTTTGCTCAGTGCTTTCATTTTTCCTAACATCTTTTACTTATGAATTCTTGTATCTCCTTGCTGAAAACATATTCCTCCACAGAATTTCTCATTTATAATGCATATTTTGGTCTTCATTTCATGGGGCATTCATTTAGCTTTCATAATTCAGAAGCTTTCAGAATTAAAGTTTATAATATATATATATATGATATATATATTACAGGTAATAGATACAGATTATAGGTATTTGCAAGACAGGAGATTTAGGGTAACATTATTTTAAGGGTTGTAATTAATGGGCTAATCTGTCATCCCTGCACCAAGAAGGAGGATTTGCTTCAAGAGAATCTGTAAGTCCTGAATATGTTGTAATCCACTAAGCAACTCTAATGTCTAGACCAATGATACTGACAGGCTATATGACACCTGTTATGAGTGATTCACAATATGTGACAATTGAAGTAGATTTTTAATTGTTTGTTTTAAGAATTTAAAGATTTTTTTCTGTATCCAAAGTAGGTCAGGGGCCCTGTAACAATTGATCTCACAATCCACAAGCCATCATAGATAGACCTTTCTAAAAGAAAGAGCAAAATTCACTCTTGACGAGATTTTCATGCTGTGCCTATCTATAAGCAAAGAAGTCAACACAGGTTCTTAATTTTTTGTATGTATTTCAGTATGAGGATCTGTCTTGTAAAAACACATGATGATAGCTCAGCTATTTCTGGGCTTACGTGTTAGAATGTTGTCCATCAGAAATGTCTGGTTCAGAAACACACATTCTAGTTAGAACTTCACTGACTTGTTTTATAAGGTGGCTGTTTTCTTCAGCTGTGTGGATCCCGAAATACATGTGCTAGTGCAGTCATAATGAAAACTCAGCACTTCAACATAGGATGATTTGAATTGAAAGGAATCTGAGTTTCATCTAGTCCAACTTCTTGCATAAAGCAGGGTCAACTGTGAAATTAGACCAGGCTGCTCAAGGCTTTATCCAGTTAACTTGGAAAACCTTCAAGTGTGCACAACCTCTTTGAGCAGTCTGTGCCACTCCCTGGCAGTCTTGGTGAAAAAAGTTTCTCCCCATGTCGTCTGAACCTCTCCTCTTTCAGCTTAACACCCATTGCCCCTCACTTTCCTACCAGTCCCTGCCGTGAGGAGCCTGGCACCATCTTCCCAATAATCTCCTAGTAGGTACTGAGGGATTGCTGTGAGGTTCTCCAGAAGCTGTCTCTTCTCTAGGCTGAATAAGCCCCATCCCTCAGCTTCTTCTCACAGGGCAGGTCCTTCAGCCCCAACTAACTTGGTGACCCTCTATTAAAAATTCTCCCATCTCTCAAGGTGTTCCTTTCTTGTGTGAGATGGGGGAGTCGGGGGAGACAGTACAAGCTGGATGCAGTTTGAGTGTTGTTATTGAAAGAACTTTTCTATGTGTCTCTCAAGACACAATCTTCCATGTACAAATCTCATCATAAAATTTTTATGAATTTTTATTTGGAAAAACAAAGACTATTTATAATTTAGTTCAATTTGTGTTAAGTATGGTGTATAGAATGAAATATTGAATGAGATTCACATTACCAGAGTAAGTACCCACTGCATGTGTCTCCATCTCAGCCGGTTGCCTACAATTCTCTTTACAGTTAGTGGAAAAAAAACCCAACAGCATAAGGACTTCTGACATTTTGTCTCATCCTAGAGTAAACATCTGACATAGACAAGATTACATTTAGCTATTAAAACACCTGTTTTTACTACAGATTGCAATGGAGCTGAAGGGCATTTGTGCCTGCAGGTGACTGACTACCTTGTAGTGTCAAAACTCACATAGCCACAATCTTTACCTATGGCATGTATTTTATTTGCTTGTAGACCTTACTGAAAGGACGGCAGGAGAAGATTCTGATCTAAACCGTATCTTAATGAATGCATATGTGATCAACCTCGTGTGATTGCATGAATAG
Source organism: Lathamus discolor (assembly GCF_037157495.1). Classification (NCBI taxonomy): domain Eukaryota; kingdom Metazoa; phylum Chordata; class Aves; order Psittaciformes; family Psittacidae; genus Lathamus; species Lathamus discolor. The sequence goes on along the minus strand of NC_088884.1, from coordinate 34,105,358 downwards.
AAATTGGTGGGCATCTTGGTTCAAAGGATAAAAAGAAAGGGTATTAGTGACTGAGGTGCAGTAGAATACAGGTTGGGCTTCCTGTGTATACTCTGTAAATTTGAGTAAAAATTTGCAAAGTTATTAATAAAATATCTCAGCCAAAGTGCAACACCCTAGCCTTTAAAACCCCACTGGTATTAATTATGGAAGATGTGTTTATGTGTTGGGAGTATTTTGAAGGCTGCTTAAATATCTTTATGGAGTTTCACTTGGAAATTTCAGATGTATTTTGCCTGTTCATTTAGATATAAGTGCTGTCAGGTCTAGCTTATGAATAGTTTATATTACTGTTTTGAAAGTATTTCCACAAGAGCTGATGCATAGTCTTCTGTAGTCTTTACCTTTGTGGTGTTTTTTGGTGTGGTTTTGGTTATATGGTTCTTTTCACAGAATCACAGAATCACAGAATCCCAAGGGTTGGAAGGGACCTCAAAAGATCATCTAGTCCAACCCCCCTGCAAGAGCAGGGTAACCTACAGTACATCACACAGGAACTTGTCCAGGCGGGCCTTGAATATCTCCAGTGTAGGAGACTCCACAACCCCCCTGGGCAACCTGTTCCAGTGCTCTGTCACTCTTACAGTAAAGAAGTTCTTCCTGATGTTAACGTGGAACTTCCTATGCTCTAGTTTACACCCATTGCCCCTTGTCCTATCACTGGATATCACTGAAAAAAGCCTAGCTCCATCATCCTGACACCCACCCTTTACATATTTGTAAACATTGATGAGGTCACCCCTCAGTCTCCTCTTTTGCAAGCTAAAGAGACCCAGCTCCCTCAGCCTCTCCTCATAAGGGAGATGTTCCACTCCCTTAATCATCTTTGTGGCTCTGCGCTGGACTCCTTCAAGCAATTCCCTGTCCCTCCTGAACAGAGGGGCCCAGAACTATCCCCTCAAGCCTCTCTCGTAATATTTTTCTACAAAAATAGCAAATCCTCTGTTCAGAGGTTCTCCAAAAGAATCATTTTAGCATAAATTATAGTTTTCTTTAAAAGCTAGTAGCTTCTACTTCCTCAAAGTAGGTTTTTTTACTGAAAGATAATAGTCTAAGGAAAATGTTAAACTTCCTTTTCCATAGCAGTAATCTGATGTGACATTTCTGCATTGTATTATTACCAAGGTCTGAAAACTTATTAAATCGTGTTCCAAGTGATCAATGGATTTATCCTTTGTAAACTAAAGCACTCATCATTCACAGTGCTCCTCCTTTATTCTGGTGGGATAGAGGACACTTCTAATGCATATTGTCAGATCCTCATTTTCTTTATTTCTTGGAACATGATCTTTACTTTTCCATAAGAAATTGGATAAGTGGGCAGTAGGCAGCAGCTAGAGCTGAGGCAGAGCACTGTCAACCACAACCATCCCATTTGTTCAGAGAGCTTCTTCAATATGATTCCTTCATTTTATAAATTACATAAAATTGATTTATGAGTGGATGTCCAAAATAACAGAAAGGCACTTATGGAATCTGTCATGTGGAATGGAGAAGACAATTGGATTTTGGACTTGGTCCACCCTGTGAAAGTTCAAACCAATTGTATTTCTCTGTAATTTCTTAACGCTTTGGACAAGATTAAAGAGGTTGCAGCTGTACTCTGCTTGCAGAAAACCAGTTTCAAATTTACTAGCAAGCAGAAATTCGGAACTGATGATGACAGAAACAGGCAAATTTTGATTCCTAACCAGGATCCATAGATAGCCTTATCCTTGTGGCTCTAAAGAAGTATATTTAATGTAGCAGCTATTCCCAAGTATTTGATGTATTTGATGTTATAGCTGTCCCCAAACAAGCAATCTAATGCTCAGGTATTAATTTATGGCAGTTTACATGTTAGACATTATAGAAATGTTACTCCCCATTTTTAAAAAAACTAACCATAAAATGCACTTTCTTTGTTCATAATCCAGCAGCACACAATTTCCGTAAGGAGATGTGAGCATGTTGTATAGGAAAAAAAGCAAGAGGTATCCTGCTGTGAAAGACAAAACAATACAATGAAAAATATCTAAAATACTAGACAGGAGATCTGTGTCTTAATTATGGAATGAAATATTTTAGGGTAGAAAAGTATTAGTATAGTATTAGTATAGAAGGATATATATTGGGAAGTGTATAAATAGGTGAGACCTACTACTGACCTTGAGAGTTATGTATTACTTTGTTTGGAGTCTCATGGTTTCAAAGTTTGGTTTCGTTATATGTCACAGTGAAAATAAAACCTTTTCCAGTGTTGGTATAAAACACAAATATACTGGAATTTCCATTTTTCACTTGAAATGACCAGGTATCCTTCAGATCTGAGGGTATTGTGAATAAAACATGAAGAGGAAAAAAAGCTTACGGTTACATTTAAAATAGCTCATAATACTAAAATTTGTCACAAAACTTATTTCCTGCATTCCTTCCTTTGTTCCTCCCTCTCATTTTTTTTTTTCTCCTGTAATTAGTGCTGAGGAAGTTCACTTTTTCCAGAGTTCTTATTTCAAAGAAATAGCAGCATTTCAAAAGTAGTAATAAAGTAGGAACGCAAAATATGATCCATTTGGAATTTGTAATTTGCCTTTTGTTTTGTTTGCATGACATATTGACTTAGATAAATAATGTTATATTTCTGTCCTATAAATTAAATTTATTTTCCTTTTATCATGTAATTATCATGATTTTTCTTAGTATTCTTTCAGAATCATACACTGCTGTCAAGAACATCAGTTGGACCCATATTTTAGTTGCCAGAAGACAAGAAACCTGAAATAGCGGGTACTGTAAAATGCTATGTAAAAGTCATGAGGCAGGGAGGTAGCAATTTCCAAAATGTGTAAGCTAAACACCAAGAGTATTTTAATCTTGTGAGAGAGTAAAACCCTGGTGGTGAGATTAAATGCCAGGAAGATATTTAATTCAGAATAGGTGAAATTCAAGATTTTTCAGAAGAGAATGTAGTTGGCAAATAACCCATATGAACTGTCTTTGTTCTACTAACCAGATGTATAATCAGGCCAAAATACATAGGAGAGTTTATAATTACTTTTTTTCTTTAGGATAAATATAATTGTGCTGTTTGCAATGCTGAAGCAAGTTAGTATTTCCTTTTATCATTGCCATAGTTACTTTTGTAAATGAATGTATAGTTTTCAAATGAGCTGGAATTCTGGGTGAGCTCAGCTGTCTGGTGACTGTGTTTGCAAGAGACCCCTTAAATTCCCTTTGCCATCAGGGGAGAGCTGCTCAGTGCCCTTAAGATGGAGCTAACATGCAATCTCTTCCTCAAGTAGTCACCTATACTTGGTGAGATGGATGGTGCTCTAAATCTTATTGACTGTATTGACTAAGGGCTTGGTTCAATTGCCTGACAGTGACATCTAGCAGTAGCTGAGATGCCTGTGGGCTTTTTGCCTAGCTTCCAGGCTGATCCAGAGGCTTGCAGATTGTATCATCCACCACCATGCAAATGTCTCGGGGCATATCTGATAGCATTGGTTTAACGCTGAGGGTCTTCCGCTGTCTGTTTAAGGCCACTAAAGTGAGATCTAGGTCTCGATTCACTGTAGTAGAAATCTAAATAGCTGACTGAAGTATAGATGCCTGATTTGTAGCCATCTGCAATTAGATGAGATAAAGTCAATATCTGTAAGTCTTTGCGTGTATCAAGTTGGTTTGTTCAGCAACAAAGCAGTGTACACACAAAATAGATAGAGTTTCTTTGCTACTTTCAGCTAGCTGAAATCCTGCAAAGAAAGAACCCAAATCTAGCCCACTTGAGATAAAATATATTTTATGTAAATTTTAATAAAACTAGCAACACCTGAACTACTATGATGGTACATGTTTTTTGCTTAAAGGTGTGAATGCAGTCAGCCTTGTTATGAAATTTAAGTCAAGCCATATATGATGTAGGAATTACCATCTACATGACAGTAAAGGTTCACAACATCAGCATTTCATCATTTGGGGTTTGTGTGTGGAATGCCAGAGGCAAGAAATGCTTCCTACACTGACTACCAAGCTAGAATTGCAATACCCAGTGTTTGAGAAGAGGAGGTCACTGAACAGGTTCAATTACAGAAAATACTTCCTATCCGCTGGTAACTTGGAAAACCACACCAGTGGTGGACAGATTGCGGATCTCGAAGATGCGTTATGGTCCATCATGCTGGCCCTTCCACACAGAGTGCCTTTGAGGATTAGGTGGGGAATTTTTAATAGAAATACAACAATTTTAGTTCACATGCATAATGAACAGAGGTTGGCATCCACAGAATAATATTTCTGGTTTAGTGATAATCTTAGTATTATGAATTTATCATTCTGTTATTAATTCTGTGTTACTTTGTGTTATATTTGGTTAATTCCTTTTTCTAAATGGAAGATTTGGACAGACAAAGCAATAGATGCAATACACAATATGTTGTTACATTGAAATTAGCTTTTTTTTTTTTTCTTTTTCCCCCTCTGTTTTTCTAGCTCATTCTATTTTAGAAGAAATTAGAAAATCAGACTTAGGCTAACTACTCCATGGATTTCAAAATGTGGTGATAGAGCCTAATAAATCCTAGTCAGAGTATAAACAGAGTAACACATTTGATGAAGCAATACACATCTTTTCTCACCTGTAAAATATTTGATGGCATTCCAGTTAATGTCTAATAAAAGCTCTCTGGGGCTCTAAAAGACAGAAATATTTCAGATATTTAAACTCACATCTAATTTTCAGTTTTATTTAAGTGGACATTTTACTTTTTTTTTTTTTTTTCTTTTAGCAGTATAAAGGTAAAGATCAGGAGATGTCAAGATGACTTATTCCCATGTTTAAATCATTCTTATTGGTGAGGAATTGACTGAAGTGTTTATTAAAAATTATTTTTTTAGCAAACTGGAAGTTAATAATGCAATGTTTAGCAGTTTAGGCTGATTTCAGAAGTATTTGCCATCATTGTAGTTTCAGTATAAATTACCCATATCAAGTAAGTTGTCTTTAAAAACTGTGAACATATATGTATGTGAGAAATTATGTCAGAGCACTCATTTCTTCTTCTATGTATGAAATCATTGGCGTGTTATTTACTGCTAGCGATAGAAAATGTCTGAGTATATTAATAATTTCCCACATCTTGTGATGCTATTATTCAAGTGTACTTCAGAATCTGGATGAAGATAAGATTTTGAAAAGCAGTATGTGCTGTTCATGGGCATGCATGAGTCTTCTCACATAGCACAGACTTCAGAACTTCCAGTTCAGAATTTAGAATAAATATGAATAAATAGTCCTAACCATTAATAAGACCTTGTTATTACGCTTTTGAAGATGCTTAGTACTGAGAGAGGGTCAGTTGTAGGCATGACAAGTAGACAAGACAGTGGCTTAGAGTTAAAAAAAGACCCCTTTGGCCTTATGTGAGAGAGAATTTTTCTATCCTGAAAGTGTCTGAGGTGTTATGTCTGGCTCAGAGGCAGCGGCAGCATTTCACTTTCAAATCCTTTTGGGATCTGTGAGTAGCGGGACTGAGCAAGCCCTTTAGCTCAGTCGTAGGTAGAAGGGCCACTGTCTGGGCATCAAGCCCTGGTTTGTCACCAATGTTTAGTTGCCATAAGTTAAGAGCTGAATGTGGGCTGGAGGTCTTGCTTAGTCTCAGCACGTGAAAACATACTGCATAAGATGATATGCAAGGAAACAGGTTTTACCCTTGTTCCTGGTGTCTGAGGTAGCTCTAAGTATAATATATCCTCACAAGAAGTCGACTAGAAATGTTCTAGAGTGTAAATAACAATACTTTATCTATAGAATCCTAAGATGAATTCTTTAGTGATCAAGTCATTTATTTCTTGGGGGAAAGATGAGGAACCAGTTACATTTTCATAACACCACTGAAAGAAAGACAAATAGAATGTAAATTTGTCTCTGCAAAGCAACACAAAAAGCCCCAAACAAAAAACAAAACCACAAAATGTTAAATATATTGCAATTTTGAAATAGCATAGGTTTACTTGTTTAGTCTTTCCCTGTGAAAAGCCAAGGCACCATCCATATTGTCCATTTAAATGTAAAGCATGTAGATGTGAATACAAATAAACAGGAACAAGAAATGTTGGCTGGGGTTCCAGCTCCTGTGGGTGTATTTTAAGGGGGTGTCAGAGTTCTTTTCCCCACCCTTGTGCTGAAGCCACAGTTTCAGACAGAAAAAAACTCCACTTGATGGGATATTTTACTGGGTCATTACAAGGAATATGACAGAAATTTGACAAGTAAGATCTTCATTTGGGTTTTGAAGATATCCAACAGTTCATTTAGGGATTCACAAACCATTCAGAAGTCAGCGTAGCTCTTTGTTGCTTACTTGTGATTCATGAACATCTGACACAACGCATGCATTCAGTGAATATATGGTCTTCAGATTTTGAGTATTTTATTCAAACACCATAGTGATTTAAATAATAAACCACTTTACTGCAATCATGACATAACATCCTGAAATAACAATTCATGCTAAATTAAGCAGAGAAAAGTGGCAACAGCTGACAAATGTCTCATTTAGGAAGACTGGAGTTTTGTTGATCTTTCAGTGCTGATTTTCACTTTGTTAGCCTTTCTCCAGCATGCAGTTAATATTTTTAAGATATGAGTGTGGTCAATTATATCTCTTTCTGTCATGTTCAGTAGAAACATGTCTATAGGACATTTTTCTGTTAATAACAAGCTAGCTAACTAGCTAGTTAATTTTTCTGAGAACACTGATTAATTTGATGAGATCCTTGTATATCTAATTCAGTATTAACATTTACTTGAGTTCTTCTGCAATTCCTAATGTTAAAATATCAAGGACCTCAGGAGCAAACTCATTTTGTAAATTCCAGTTGGTTTTCAAAAAATGTACAAAATCCTAAACTGGTCAGTAAGACTACAAAGAATTCTTTTCCTGTTGTGCCCATAAATTTGTTTCCTCGAGCCTGTATTATTTTAAAGGTAACACAGCAGATTTTTGTGAAATCAGTGAAATTTAAACTTCTTTTCTTTCTTAATAGAACCACTTTTATAAGACTATATGGCAGTGTATGTATTTCCAGAGAGATACATTCTCCTATGCTTACACAATTAGGAGAAAATGAAAATTAAAGAATTTGTGCATCAAAATGCTGTACAAATTCCTGTCTTTAAAAAGCATGCAGATGACAAAGGAATAGTGGCCCAAGAATTCTGTGATTAATTTTGTCTCTAAGAGCAATTCTATTTGTGCTACCTAGTACTTACCATATTGCAGAAAGTTCTTTGTGTGATGTTTACAACATACTTGAAGGTATCATTCTTATCTACCTTTGCATAAAGAGAGAAATCTGGTAATGCATTATCACAAACATATGCTATAAAAAAGATTGCTTCTATACTCTTTCATCAATGATCTCAACAGTAAAAAAGAAAAACAATACTGCACTGGATAAATCTTCATTAGGTAGATTGATCTAATTTGATTTATTGGTAAGTCAGAGAAAATTGTTATACAATCATAGAATAGTTAGGGTTGGAAAGGACCTTAAGATCATCTAGTTCCAACCCCCCTGCCATGGCCAGGGACACCTCACACTAAACCATGTCGCCTAAGGCTTCCTCCATCCTGGCCTTGAACACCGCCAGGGATGGAGCATTCACAACTTCCTCGGGCAAGCCATTCTAGTGCCTCACCACCCTTATAGTAAAGAACTTCTTCCTTACATTCAGTCTAAACTTCTCCTGTTTAAGTTTTAACCCGTTACCCCTTGCCCTGTCACTACAGTCCCTAATGAAGAGTCCCTCCCCAGCATCCCTATAGGCCCCCTTCAGATACTGGAAGGCTGCTATGAGGTCTCCACGCAGCCTTCTCTTCTCCAGGCTGAGCAGCCCCAACTTCCTCAGCCTATCTTCATATGGGAGGTGCTTCAGTCCCCTGATCATAAAGATACAGAGCTAACCTCCAGCACAGGCCAAGTTCTTCTAGCAGTTTTTTTTGTCAAGCTTAGGATGGCAACTAAGGACATAGATTTTAGGTGCAGCTGTAATGAAAACAGTCTGCTCACTTTTCTGTCACATCTGCTTAGTTGAGGGAAAAAAGGGAGATCTGATAGATCTTTGTGGTTTTATTTAAAAAATATGTGATTCTTTTCCTTGACCTAGACAATGTTTCCTGATTGACTCTTTGCTGCCTTCTCCAAATTCCTCTAATTTCAAAATCATAAGGAGGAGCTGCATATTATAAATGAATCTTGTATCTAGAACTAGTATGCATGTCAGGTGTCAACTACACTTAATAAACGGAGGTTGTCTTTTAAGTAGAAAGGGGAAGAAGAAAGGTAAGGGGAGAAGGTCAGAATATTTGCTGCTGTAGCTCTGGAAACATGGATTTTCCATGACTGGTAAAAGTCCAAAAGTGTTGGACTGAGTTGGCAGTGCAAGGTGCTGGAATGTGTGTGGGTTTGTCTTGACATGCCTTCAGATTGCTTTAAAGATAGCCAAGTGGCCAAGTGTTATTGCCTTGTTGTTGTGTGAGCAGAAGCTTTGTGGACACCATGAATGATAAAGGTCTGTCAAACTGGGGACAGCTCTGCCTTGCAAGTAATAACCCTTGATGTCAACTGAGGCTTGGGGGGGCAATGTTCAGACTTCAGCAGGGAACTAGTGAGAAGGAGGGAGAGTGCGATAAGAAAACATAAATATAGCTCCAAGCATACCACAGGATTGAAAAGGAAGAAACTCCCACAACTGTGAACATCATACTCCCAGCAAGGATCTCAGGTTGCTCACGACTTCTTGTAGTTACCCCTCTTTCTATTTAAGGAAGACTGTAGCTGTTAACCCTAGGAACAAGAGGAATATTGGATGAACAAGCGTATCAAATAAAATCAATAGATTCTAGAACAGTTTGGTATAGCTGTTATTAATGGGTTTTGTTGTATTTGTTAGATAATTTGTACTATGTGACTGTTTAAATATTAAATCAACTAGCAGTAAATTCTCATCTTTTTATATGTAATATCTTCCCTTTTGTCCATAACAATATTTTGAATGTAATGCTATGCCTCATTTTTATGACTTTCAGCAAAGGGCAGGGGACAGTAAGGTTGGTAAGCAGTCACAGGGCAATCTGAGAGAAGCCCAGTAAATCACTAAGAAAGGTAATCTGAAATGACTGGAGAAATCAGAGGATTTCTCCTCCTGTATGGCTGTGGCTAGTATATTTTGCTGGACTTGGGAGGTAGTAGGCTCAGGAAGGTCTAGAATCAGGTTTCTAATCCTTTGCTAAATGCTTTAATCCCTTTGATGTGCAAAATACCACTACTTCTACTGCTTCTTCCTCTTCTGGGAGATAAATGGTTATCCACCTAAGCCTCAGCCACTGTGGTGCTCACGGTGGAACAGAAGCATCTGCTGCCCAAGGACAAGCTTTTCTGAACATTTCACATGACATGACAACCACAGAGGGAACTTTCAGACAACCAGTTAAAATATCAAGAAAGTCTGTGCACTAATAGAGATGCGCAAGGTTGGAAACATTGGCTGAGATGTGGGTTGAATTGCTTTCCAGCCTGCTCTGCTACTGCCTTTTTAGTGGGACAGGTTGTCCACAGTTAGTGTGGGCTAGTTGTCCTGTGGAAGCCAGTGAAACCAGTCCATCTGGTTGTATTGCCCAGGGTTGTGATCATGTAGCTACTCCTCCTCCTATTCACATATCTTTCTGGAATAAAGAAAAGCTGTGACTGCTAGATCACTATGAGAAGTTTGTTGATGCGCATTAGAAGGGATACATAAAATTTTAAAACTACAATGTTAAAGACAAGAGAATACTCTTGTTTCTATTATTGAAACATCTATAGTGTGGGACAATGGAAACAAACACTTTTAAAAGGAAGCATAAATATTCAGTTGCACTGAAATATGAGAGAATACTTAACATAGGTCTTAGATGGCCTCGGTATTTACATGAGCTGTCATTTTTATATTACAAAGTTTTATGATGTGGTGTTTACACACTCAAATACTATTGGCATTGATAGATTTACATGCTGCAACTCTTTTCCTTCCCTTTTTAAGGCTTACCAAAGATAATAACATCCCAGGGTGGTGTTTTTCAGGTTCATGTGCGTTCACATACCCTTCCACCGTTAACTGAAATTAGAGCTCTCTTGGGTATTTGAAGCCCCAATCTGCAGGATATAAGGCTACTTGACTCCAGGCATCTAACACAGTGAGATTCACAGTATGAAAAACAAGCTTCGCCTCTGTGTTACCCTGTGAAGTCATTAATATTTTCCCTTTTACTTCACAAGAAGGTGGGAAGACTAGCTTCCTAGTTGTCAAAATGAGGCTAATAATGCATATCACCTGGGGGGGGGGGGGGGGGGGAAGATGAATTGGGGAAAGTGGTTAGTCCTTCAGTTTAAGATGAAGAATAAGGACAGCAGGAAGATATATTGCTTTATGCAAATCCAAGAGTGCCTCCTAAGCCCCCCCAGAGACATTTGTCAAACTCCTTTCTCCACCAGACAGCATCACTAAATAACAGAGTAGCTCAAACCCGTGGATCAGGTTAATGTCAAGGTAACAGCACCAAGTGATTAAGTGCTACTGTGTTTTTTAATGACATTTCAGTTGAATCTAGATCACTGTCTACGAAAGGAGATTTTCACTTGAGTCCTTCAGAGTTGTGGGTTACATGTACACCAATACAGAAATTGACCAGTAATGGCGGGAGTGGTGTAAATCAGTAATTGTCTAACATGCTATCTCTGTCATTATTTGTGCTTTTATTTTAGATTTACACTTGTGGTTTAGCTTGGTCAGGGAGCAAGTCTGATTAGAGGATAGTAAGAATGGTGCTGTGTTCTGTCCTGACAGATGCTTTGTAATTGTCCTGCAGATCTTACTACAGGAGACAAGCATAGTGAAGCGTTAACTTTTCCTTTTAGTGCATGGACAAATGAGGTTAGTGTTCTGGCAGACACCGGAGCCTTTCAAGGCAGAGTTCCAGGAAGATTTTAGGGCATTGTTCAGAAAGCAAAGGCTCCGTGATATTCAGCAGTTCTTTGTTTAGCTCAGGGTGCTGCCTTAGCAGCATGATAAAGTCCTGTGGAACAGAGGATGCACATACTCGCATACACATGACCTGCTTTCCTTTGATTTGTCTTTCTCTCCCTCTTACTTGATTCTGCAAGCATGAGGGAATTTTTTAGCAAGATGCACAAACATCTGTTTAGCTATGCAGCTTTTTTTCCTCTTAGTTAGCATCTCTGAGATTCTGTAATTACACTTCCGGGTAAAATATGCTGTCATGATAACTTATGTCTGGAATGCACTATTTAAAGTGATGGGCCTAATTCTTCTTGAATTTACACACAGAACAGTGGTAGTGCCTGATGGAAGATAGTAAATTAGAGCAAATTTGGTCTCCCTCTGAGAGAAGCAGTTGGAGTTCACCAACCTCAGGTCATAAAGCTGACTGACTTTAGGAAACAGTGTAAAGGGAAGATTCCTGTGTGTGATATAATATGGAGATGCAAATTTACATACTGTTTTCTTGATACATTTGCACTTTCTTTAGTTCAGGTTATGCTACTGACCTTTAAATTGTTATATTAGCAGTAGGGAGGAATAAAGGACTGGCACACACTGCAGTACCAGTATGAATTACTCCGCTATAGCAGTTTGAGAGTGAGATTGATGATTCTATGAGCACTTTAAAGAGCATAACCCAGAAGATTAATTTAGTAAAATATATTCCAGAGAAGCACAATTGCTGAGGGAAAATTAATCTAATAAAAAATGCCTTGTACTGTTTTTATGTTTTTCTTTGCAAAGTTGTCTGGAAAAGATTGTTTGCTATTAGTCTCCTAAGAAAGGGATTTTTTTTAGTTCCTTTTTTAATTGTGGAAAATTCTGCAACTTTGCCTCAGACATTTCATGCAGGATATTTCCCCTCCAGCTCTAATGTGAAATGATGAGGCATCCTATTCCCAGACAAACAGGCTGTGCGCAGAATCATATTGATTTCACTGACAGCTCAGCAGAGATCTCATAGGATAATCCTTTGACTCATCAATATGAGGTTCATTAAATAAACTCAAACTCCACCTGAAACCACAGCTGAAATCTCTCAGCTTTACATGAGTTCACAATGGATTTTGCAGTATGGTAACATTTTGACTTCAAAAAAGCTCATGACCCAGATTACTGGAGTTAGCTTTTACTTAGTTAAACAGTTTTCACGTCTCCCTTTTAAAAATTCAGCTGCATTCAGATTTTGCTGTTAAATCCTGTGCGGAAGGTACCTTCTTACTGCTTTGAGTTTCATTAGAAAAGCTGAATGTTTCAAAATGTCTTTATATTAAGTGCTGAAAAGGAATAAAGGCTAGAAGTGCTAGAACTTAGAAAAGACCTTTCTCTCCAACTCCAAACTCTTCTCCCCCCCGCCCCCCCCCCCCCCTTAGTTTTATGCTGGAGGTATCTCAGTCTTGGTCTGTTTAAAGGAAAGAAGAATTTATCCCCTTGGGACATGACTATCTGGTTTGCTGAATAATAACCGTTCTGATTCAAGGGTAAATTTATCTCTACTGGACTGAAATGGTCTTGTGCAGGGCACTTGATTTAACCCATAGAGTTTCTAATGGGAAAAATGTCCACAAGAGTAGAAAGATGCTACAGGTTTAACAGGTAAGAATTAAAATGTGCAATGTTTTCACACAAAGGGTGGTAAGTGGGACTGGCCATGGAAGCAACTTGTTTCCTCTTCCCAGGAGAAAACTGGGAAGAATTACACATCTGTGCTGCTTTGAATCATGGGCATTATTCTATTGTACTTAATTGAAGTTATTTCCGTGTGAGTCTCATGGCAATAGTATGAAGAGAGTGCTCTTACTCTGCTGTATATTCCTACAGTGATAGTTAGCAAGTAGTTAAGAACTGACCTAACATGTTCCTTCCTCATTTTGCAGTGTAAGCATTTGAGAACACTTTCACAGATTTAATTTTTTTTCCTTTTTTTTTTTTTTTTTTGTAGATTGGAGTAATTTGTGGAGCCATCACAGTATTGTAAGAATGATCTGATGTGCTTGATGGCTTCCCCACCTCCTTTAATTATGGCGGTTTGGATTTGAGATATAGACAATGGAAAGATGAAACCTGAAAATTAAAATCGGATACAGTATCATTAGGATGCCTTTCAGCAAATGCTTTTAAAATTAAAAGTTTGAAACCATTTCTGTAATTTTTGTAACTACTCCATTATGGGTTGCATGTACGGCAATCTTACTGTGCGTGCATATATTCATATGCTACTCACTGATATCTGGAATTGGGCATGATTGCAGTTTTCAATCCAAATTTTCCTTAATAAGTACCATTGGAAGATGCCTTTTAAGATAAAATTGGGAAGGAGAAGAAGTGTTTCTGTCAGTCTAAGTGTATGATGTTGAATATTATTTTTGTTGGTAAACAAGGGTTTTGAACACTCCTTCATGACTTTCTGTAAACCACCTCACCTGACTGTTCATATTTCTTATGCAACAGAAATTTGATACAACTGCACTTCCTCTTGATAATACAGAAAACAAATCTAAAAAATCCTGATAATACAGAAAACAAATCTAACTACCTTAGATAGAAAATTAAGGAGCAATACAAAGAATGTATAATTAATTTCTATCAGTATGCCAATCTAGATATATGCATACATTACAACTGAAGGCAAATACAGCCTAATTGTTGTTGTAATTAGCTTCTCCCCCCCCCCCCCAATAATAAAAGTATGTGTACTCTTGTGTAGGAAAAAAGATTAATTACATATGGGGGGGGGGGGGGTTGTGTTTTGTTTTTTTTTTGCTATTCCCTGTGTAGGAATTTACCTGGAAGTACCCACAGTAGTAATATAGCCAGTATATGGAACTTTCAGTTGGCTAAACTAGACAAAGGAGAAATTACTTTATCTCATTAATTTAATTGACAATGTTTCAGGCAGTGATTCTCGTGCAAAACCAGGATGAGAATTTGCTAGTGGAGTCTCATTTGCTGTCCAGGAGAGATTAGAAGCTACACACCACTAATTACAGAGCTGTAGATTTCATTCTGAATGTTACCACTCCTTTACTGAGATTTAAAATTTGGCTTGTAACATTGATTTCAGTGTGTGGTTTCTCCATAACTTCCCTGTAGTCTGTGCTTATCACTTAGACATTCTCATCAAGATGAAGTCGTTGCTCACCCTTGTTTCCAGATGAAAGTGTTTCATGCCCTATAGTGGAGTGCCATGTCATTCATGTGAAAACCACACAAGCTTTTACATGCTTCCAACAACAGTGAATCATGTCAGGGGTTGATGACGTGAGAAAAAAACATAATTCAGTCTCACCCACAACAGATTTTTCTTTCTTAATGCACCTTAAAGGATTTGGTTTTTAGTTTGCCAATTTTGAATGCACCGAAACATTCACATTGTATATAATTTGCTATGTGATAGTGTGGACTTCATATAAAAAGTGGGATAGAATTGCTTATGCAAGTGATATTTCTACATATAAATGAAGTTTTGAAGATGATTTGCATTCAGAAGGGAGTTTATTAAATTGTTAGATCATTTGTGACTAAATAAAATGCAATTATTTATTTTTTTACTTTCATCCTGTTCTCTTAAACTGTAAAATGTTATTTCCCAGATTTGAAATCTAGTGAGGTACAGAAGTCCCTATGCAAAGGGTTTTTAAAATATATTTAACTATTCTTCCACCAGTGTATCAACACTCAAAATAAAATTAGGATTAAAGTCGATAACCTGCTGGAATTTTGTTCTACTTTATCTAATAACTGCTTCTGTATTTGGAGTTTATGACTTTCTCAGTTTTCAAAATACATTAATAGAAGGGACCATGGAAGATATTTATGAAATAGACAATGATAGGTATGGGATCAACTATATTACATGATTTACTTGTTAATATCAGTGCTCATGCAGTAATAAAACTTGTGTTATGGCATGCAGTGGCACTTTTCAGACTTGAATTTCATGGTAGTGTTTTTGTTGCCCTTTTGATTGCTCTTTGGCTGTGTGTATGTATTCATTATCTCTTCAGGAAGAAGAGAAAAGCTGTAGATGTCATAATGGAGAGCTGAAAGAAAATTTTAACCTGGTACACGAATGTACCTTTTGGTTGCTACAGAAAATGATAAAACAAAATGTAAGGTCTGTTGAAGTTTTATTATATAAATCAGTTAAGTATTTTGGCCTGAAAATCTGTACTGCTTTCAACTCTTTGTATCTTAAAAATGTGAAATAACAGGAAACCTTCGGAGATTATTATGGGCTGCCAATTTCAGGAATCCAGCAGAAATGAGGCTGGCAGATACCTGTCCTCAGGTCCAGTCAACGGCAAGTCTCGACATCTGTTCCTGATAGAACAGAAAACCAGATACAGCTGGACATGGAGATCACCACTGACAAAAAACACAGCACTCAGGTGAACATAAATGGCATTAATGGCTTCATCCTGTTTCCCTCTGAGGCTGATCAGGATGGAGGTCTATTAGTGGGAAATACATACACAGGTGTGTTGTAGATCAATCCATTCACGGAACTCTCCCTCAACAGAAAATAAACTGGAAAGAATAGCACTGTTTAGCTAAGTGTTAGAAAAAACTTTCTGTTTGTACTAGTCATACAGTTCAAGACTAAGGAAAACTTGATAAAATGGTAAAGTCAGTATCTAAAATAAATTAGAAGAAATACACCTTCTAGCAAAGATTCATCCACAGAACTTTTCTTTTGTAGGTTCTGAGATTAGGTTTGATATGTCAAAAATGATACCACTAAAACAACTGCAGTCTATTAAATTAAACAGTCAGGGTTGTAAATTCACGTTGTTCTCACTGTAATGCTGGGATAACATCCCTCTGTGGAGATGCTCTCCTGTAACTGTTCATTATTTTGCTCTATATTTCTCTTAGAACTGTTTTGGGAGAAAGATCTTTTTCCATAGGAAAGAAAACCTAGTTCTGTCAATCTTGAAATGTTAGTTTGACTGAAATTTCAGTCAGACAAGATCAAGAGAAACTGTTAGGTTTTCTTATGAATAGTCTCTGGTGTGAGAGAATGTGGTCTGGTAAGATAATAATGTTTCATATGAAGCAGTAAAAGCAATGGTGAACATGGACAATAAAATATATGTCACAACAAATCTAAAAATCTTGTAATATCCTTTCAGGTTTGCGTAAAGACAAGTTCCACAATGAGATTTTTTTTTAATCAGTTTTAATTCACTTCATACTTTGGAAGTGGTCACTCTTGCATGCTGAATAGCAAGATAGGATGAGCACACCTGCTTCTCAGGTAAAAAATTATGTACTTCTGATATCAAAATTAGAATCAAATTTCATTTTGTGTTTGTGTGCACATTGGAAAAGTCTTTGGAGTAATTTTAAAATTTATACTGTGCTCATCAATTGAGTGAGCTAACTTTACTGAGGGATAAGGAAATATTAACAGGGCTCATAAGATAATGAGATATTTGGCATACATTAAACAGATTTCATTGCAGACACTTTCAATTTTTTTCTTTGATCATCAAGTTTTAAAAGTAAGATGGCTTGAAAGACATTTTGAGTTGCTGCCACTTACAGATATGTCTTTTTCTAGAACTGCAGATTAATGTAGATAGCCAGCATTTGTCTTGAGTAAAGGACAGTACATTTCTGTGTTTGCTAAGCATAAATATTGCAGTGATGAATTAAATCTCTGTTTTCTCACACTAATTCCCCTCCAATAATACAATTATGCTAGTCAGAGATAAGGGGAGAATGGTTACTGCAGTGCTTCACCAGCAGGTAAAATACTTGTCAAGATATGCCCAGCTCAAGTTAATTTGTATTTTTGGCAGGTAAAAAAATAAATATTTCCCCCACTTTCTAATTCTTCAGTATTGATAAGAGAAAATGGCTTCTTGACAGAAGGACTTATGTCATTGCTAGAGTAAAAAAACTAAAGAAATTAATCTTTTTTGCTACCCACAGCTGATCAGAAGCTCAAACCACCCTTTGCTTACTCTGTAAATTTTGCTTACTTGTGGGCTTCTCTGGATCAGGTGGGAAAACTCATAAGCAGGCCCAGACCTAGGTAGTTCCTTACGGGTTCCTTATTGCAGCCTAAGCTGCCTTACAAAAAACAAAGTACACAGCTAAAAAATCACATGGAGTTTGTTTAAAACTGGTTGTTACTGTGTATCCTGATAATTGTAAATCAGAACTGGAGTCCAGGGTACTGACTGTGATCATAACTCATAATCTCTGCCTGAAAATGCTTACATATCACATCAGTAGTAGTTATGGGTTACTTCTTTGGTTCTAGAGTTTATTTGTGGAGACATTGCTAACCTATAGCAGCATTCAGAGTAAGAGCAATAGAAGAGATTTCAGTCCTTTCAGTTACCAAGAATGATTATCCATTAACATTCACGTAAAAGACACATTTCTTACCCTACCCAATTGGACTGTCTTTGATAGGATTTTATTGTTCAGGACAGTATTAGCAATAGCTTATTCAAGACTGTGCTAATGACTGTTATTATCAAGAACAGAAATTGCTCTTCAGTGCAATAACTGTGTTGGGAAAAAAAACACCCATATCGGTGTTTCAGTGACCTTTTAACCATTCTAAGTTTGAATTTTCAGAAATATAGCTTATATTTAAGCACTTAAAAGATAGTTCATCTTTTTAAAAAGTATATGGTTTGGCAGACACTGGCCATTTATATTCACATATTACTAATCTTTCTCACTATCACCTTTCAAGGAGATGAGTAAAATATACTTTGTGCTAGCAGCATATAGCAGAAGTACCATCTGGTTTATATAACTAATATTCACATTTGTCCAGCTGAATCTTAAATATTTCAGTTAATGGATCTGTTCTGTTATTTACGTATTTTGGGTTTTAATATGGTTAATTTATTTCTTTATCCCCTTAAATATATATATATGCATATGTATATATATATGTATAAGAGTTACAGGAAGATATTTTAGATACATAAACTCAAGTTAAGCTTACAGTTTAAACAGGGATACTGTTGACATCTTTGTACTTCCGAAATTCACCTAGAACATTATTCTGACAGAACTCTCAAAATCTTCCTTCTTTTGTGATGTTACTCAAAACACATATTCAGATGGAATATGGAATCATTTATGCAGTAATTTGTATTCACATTTATTTATGGAAAAGTGTGAGCTAAAAATAACACTATTCTGGTTTAATTTTTTCTAAAACGTATTTTCGACTGATGCTTCAATTAGTCTAAGTTTTAGTGAGAGCCTATAAATCAACCAGAGGAATCACTGACTCTCATGCTGACCACGGTGAACAATGTTCTTTCCTAACCCCGGTGCTGCGGTCAAACAAAACCAAGAACAACATAAAGAAAATCATGCTCTCACTCCTCTTCCCTCCCCCCCCTTATTTTACTCTTTCATGAGAAAAAACCCAAAATAAACCAAAATGATTCCATTCCAGAGGGATGGATGAATATCCAACTACTTCTCTGCAAATTGCCTCCTTATAGAATTTAAGACAAATCCATCCCCAGACTATCCATCTTTAGATAATCTCAATTTTTTTGACCTTCTTAATCTTCAAATTAAGAGGATTCTTTAAAGTCTTTTCTGAAAACCAAAGGGCTTAGTTTAGATGTTGAATTTCCATGTGTTATTTGCAGACTACAAGATAAATATTTATGTAAAAGCTTTTACTGCTAAATTCTCTTTTGTTGGATAGATGCTGAAGGTAAATTTTTAATAAAAAAGGCCAAGCTGTAATAAAAATAAGATATTAAAATATTAATACACACAACATTGTTTTGTAATGAATGGTAAAGGTTGGCACCTTTTGAATTCAGGCAGATGATCATTTTGTTTTACTTTATCTGTAATTGACTCTCATAGTTGCTAGTAGCTGGTCTCAATAGATTACATGCAGACAGAGGCATTAAGAGCTTTGGCTCTGGAAAAGATAGAACAAAGCTGAAAAATAAATATGAAAAAGAATATCTGAGATGAAACTACAGTAGTTCAGGCTCCACCTTGATCCGGCTTAGGCTTAGGAGGAGCTTTGCTTAATAAAGCAGTTTTCTTAAGTTAAAAAGGTCTCAAGAAAATATTTCACCCATGGATGAATAGGTTAACCCCTTAAAAAAAGTGGTATTTATATAGAAAATGTGTGAGAGAGATACAGTTATTCCAGCAGGAATTACATTGTAGAAAATACAATTAGTCAAAACAGTGAAATGTAAGAGAAAAAGCACTAGTGCAGGTTATTTTCTTGTCCAAAATGATGTTCTAGTTCTACTGGTCCTCACTAAGTGTCTGTGATAGTTTGTCTTAACTTCACATTTGAGAATTATGTAAAGGTGTTGTTTTTTCAGTAATATTTACATTAAGGCATTTACAGGAAGTCTGATTATTTATCATCACATTCAGAGTGTAATTGATGTATATATGAAAACTTGATTGTCTTTAGAGTGTGAATCTACATGCAGATCTCTAAGCAATTGGCATCATGTTGCTAACATGTCCTCTTGTTTCAATTATGTTCTCCACAATTATTTTACTTTACCAGACATATCTGTATAAACTTCACCATATATATAATAGCTTTTATTCTAGCACATATTTAAATATAACAGAGATATGTTTGTTCATGGCAATAACTAGATAGCGAATATTTTATCAATGCTTTCTTCACATGTTTACGTTCAAGTCTTGTGGGTTTTTCATTCTCTTCGTAATCCTTATTATAACCCCACACCTCCTAAAGTTCTTCTTACACAGCACTGTATTTATATTGAAACATGATTAAGTTATTTCAGCTAATTGGTGTCCTTTCATCATGTATCTTGCTCTGTTGCCTTTTTTTCTTCATTCCTCTTGCGTAATCAGGGATTTAAGATAAATTGAGCCACTTGTTATGCACCTAGCTGATTCTTTCCCTTAATCAGCAGGGCCAGTTTAAACAAATAAGCAAAACTAATCTTTCTTTACACAATGTATGGAACTCTCCTTTGCCTTATTAGAATGTCTCTTTCCTTTGGCGTGTGTGTGTGCTCAAAAGTACTGAACTCTGGCAGTGCCTTGGATTATAGGAAATGTGCCCAAGATCATGCAAAGGTTAATGAGAATTGAATCTCCCAGGAAGCTAAATCCATGGCATTGCCATTCTGCTTTGGGCACTTGGCCATTATGAAAACCTGGTTAAAACAGATATCTAGCTGTAAAAGGTCTGTTTTTCAGAAACGACATAAAAGAAACTAATTTTTGAGGCAGAAATGCCTGAAAGCAAATTATGACATTGGAAATCTTTAAAAGGGGCGTGTGGTATGAAATAGTCCATGGCAGGAGAAGCCAGGCCTCCAAGCACCTGCTCTACAGTCAGACTTGGATATTTTCCACAAAGAGCTCTGACTTTAACCTGTCTGTACATATACAGTGCTGTTTGCACAGACAAGAAGGTATTAGGATTGGCATCTGTACCCAAACAGACATATATTTATGATGTGGCAGAAATAAAAAATGTTACAGGTACTTTGTGGCTTTCTGGTGCTCCTTAGATTTATATTGGTAACTGATTCAAAGGACCAATTACTCTGGGAGTTTGAACTGAAACGAAGAAGTACGGGAAAAAGCAAATGTAAGAGAGTCCAGATCTGGTAAAACAGAACTGTAAGCCCTAAAAATAAGACATGAAGAAAATTAGATTGGAACCGTAGCTATACCTGTGGAAATGGAGGAAATCATGACGTTGAGAACTCATGCAGTCCTTCCAGAATAAGGTTCTGCAGCTGAAGGTGGATATGTCCCTTTTATATTTCTTAGGGTCTATCCTGTGATATTAATGATTAAAATTCTCAAGCATACAGTTGGTTATTCAGGGGACTTCAAATCCTGGCAAACTAGGTTCTTGGAACGTTTCTATTTGAATGTAATTATTTGAAGATCTCATAAGGGATATCATTGAAATTAAACAGCACATTGTTCGTAATTGCCCGGACAAAAAAATGTAAAGTACTTATGAAATACCCTGCAAATTTGCAGATGGTGCTTCATGGTCCAAGGTACATATCTGATAGAAGCTTTCAGCAGTGAAATTCAACCTTTCTGCAGCACGGCTGGAAGCACATTTAATCTAAGCTTCAATATTTATTTTGCTCTTGCTCTTTTAATGTTCTTTGTCTTTGATAGCTTTATATATGGTTCTCTAACCACAGTGTTGTACATCCTACTTTCAACAGTATATGCTATATGTGAAACGTAACTTGTCTCCCTACCTAGTCACTTTGCAGCTTTCCATACCCTTTTTTGGTTGTACTTAAATCCTCTCCACTGAAGATGAACAAGTATTAGGGATCAGTGTTGTGTTGCTTGTGTTACCATACAATCAGCTGATTGCACCAAAAGTACTCTTCATGCGTGTATATCCATCAGGTCGCTCAGACAGGAAGGTCTGTCAAGTGTATGCTGGGCTCGAATGAACTGTAAGTAATATCTGCTGGTGGCAAATTCATACTATTCCCCTACATTTGTAAGCTTCCAAGATCAAAGGTGAAGCGCAGCAATAAATGCTCATTAGTCAGGACAGTTATGCAAGATGCAAGTTTTCTGGCTTCCCCCTTAAAATGTCTCTTTACCTCCATCTGTCTGAGCTTTAATCCCCCTTTTCTTGTATCATCTCAATTTCTTCTACCATCATTTGCTCATGTTTCTTTTCCCTCCTGAGTTTCCCTCTGTTTTCTCCTGCTCATTTTGTATTTCAGGGTTGACAGAAACAGGGCCAAGTTACACCTTCTTTGAGGAAACCTATTGTGGCCAATCTAACATGTAAACTTAGTTTGATATGTAAAATTTAGTAAAGAAATTTTACAGGCTGTCAGAGCAGAAAAAAGACAATAAAAAATGTAATTAAACAAATCATGGCATTGAGACCTTCACACTTCACCTCATTTTCCCTCTGATTTCATTATTATTCTGTGAGGATATTTTCTGCAGTATTACTTGCTGTTAAGTGTCCCATTTTAGAAATGTCAAAACACTAAGTGATTGCCTTAAGGAAAATTCTCCTACTCTCTAACTTCCCGTTTTATGACATAATGGAAGTAAATTACTGAATATACATGCAGTTCTTGTTTTTTTTCATCTTGAATTTATGTGGTTTGCTGCAAGAAAAACTTTAGCTTTTTGGGGTAAAAAAAATAATGTTAGTGCACTGCATATAGACCTCTTCACAAAGTAAAATTAAAATTATTTTAAAATGAGAAATATTGAATCAGTTTTGCAAAATGTGATTATTTGGTCTCTGGCTGCTTCTTGGTGCAGGTTTT
The DNA here is from genome assembly GCF_037157495.1 of Lathamus discolor. Lineage (NCBI taxonomy): Eukaryota > Metazoa > Chordata > Aves > Psittaciformes > Psittacidae > Lathamus > Lathamus discolor. Next base: position 34,082,942 of record NC_088884.1, on the reverse strand, counting down.
TTTTTTTTCCAATGCTAGTTGACTTTAAACTAAAAAAAAAAAAAAAACAGACCAAAAAAACCCCAAACCAAAACCAAACCAAACCAGCTCTTTTCTAAAAGGAGTATTGCAAGTCTGTTATTAAAAAGCAACCAAATATGCTGAATGATCATTTTGGCAAGTGTCCTGGGTTCAGCAGTAGCAGTCATTTTTCTCAGTCTTAGTAGCTGGTGCAGTGCTGTGTTTTTTGACTGGGAACAGAGCTGATAACACCAATGGTTTTAGTTGTTGCTCAGTAATGTTTACTCTGACCAAGGACTTTGTGAACCTCATGCTCTGCCAGGGAGGAGGGGAAGCCGGGAGGAAGCAGAGACAGGACACCTGACCCAAACTAGCCAAAGGGGTATTCCATACAACAGCACGTCATGCCCAGTATATAAACTGGGGGCAGTTACCCAGAACGGCTCGATCACTGTTGGGGTCAGGCTGGGTATCGGTTGGCCGGTGGTGAGTGGTTGTATTCACTCCCCTTGTTATTTCCCTTATCATTATTATTATTGGTGGTAGCAGTAGTGATTTTTGTTATACCTTAGTTACTGGACTGTTCTTATCTCAACCCAGTGGAGTTACATTCTTTCGATTCTCCTCCCCATGCCTCTGGGAGTTGGGGGAGGAAGGGAGGGGAGTGAGAGAGCGGCTGCATGGTTCTGTGTTGTCGGCCGGGCTTAAACCATGACAGTAAGCTACACTGTATGTTTTCTGCTTTCAGAAAGTATAATAATGATACCTTTCTAATTAGTGTCTTTTACCACTCTCTTGACATCCTTTGGTGGAAGACTAATGAAATTTACCAAAAAAAAAAAACCCTGTTTTTCTCTGCTGTGTTATGCTGTACCCCTGAAGACTTTGGTTCAAGACATATTTCTGTCATTTTGCCTTATTCAGAGTTTGGATTCAAACCAAGATCTCCCATCTTCCAGGAGTTCTTTCCAAAGTATCTTATGTAGTGTGAGGACTGTGTTGGTGTTTTTCTGGCAGAAAAGTTAAGGTATGTGTTCTGTACCTTATGGTATGCTGTAGCATGAAAACCTGTTTTGAGACTGCAAAGGTTACTGGAATAGTGTTGAAGTCTGGTGTAGGTTGGAGATATCCAAAAGCAATGAAGCCTCATTCAGTTGCTTATCAGGTCAGTTCCCTAGTGCATACCCTGCTGTTGCCAAAAGTGCAGCAAGAGAATACAAATTATTAAGCATTGTAATTTAGAATGTATTCTTGCTCCTTCTCGCCATATTATTTCATTGGTTGGACATAACCTCTCTCTCTCTCCAATTGGAAGTGTTCTGCTTGTATATTAAAGTACTTGAATATTCATTGGAACTGCTAACTCTTGCCTTTGTAGGCTAGAGAGTCATTCTCTAGTCCCATTAAATTCTCTAATCCCTTAAATAGAACATCTTCAAGGAGGATGAATTAATAAATCAATGTTTCATCTGTTAGGGTTGCGCTCTCAATAATGCCATTGCAAATGAAAGTATTTCCATTGAATCTGGAAGATGTAAAAGAGGGGTAAAGGTACAAGAGGAGATCCAGACTCCAGGATCATGTGTTCAATCGAATTAGTTGAGCAGATGGTGTTTAGGGAGGCATAGAGAAAACAAAAACCTCCAGGGAAAAGAAGTTAAAAACTTGTAACCAAGCAAGAGAAAAAAAAAAAATAAAGTAGTACACTAATTTTGGTTTAAGTGAGGAGAAGGCATGAGGTTGAAGTTCAAAAGAAAGAAGAATGCAAACAAGATCAAAAAAGAACTAAGGGAAGTACATATATGAGCATGATCACAGTAAATGAGAAAAATATAGTAGACAGACAATGTAGAAACTGTGAAGAAAGAGCAATGGAAGGGCAAATAGTGGGAAGATCAAAGACAAGTGAAAATAGAAAGAGAGAAAATATCTATCCGAACTTTCTCTCTTCCCTCACCCCCTTCTGTTCCACGTGGTGAGGCACTCTGCACCTTAACTGTCTTAGGCACAGCAGATGTAGATTCCTGGCATCGGTTCCTGGCTGTGATCGCTGGCTGTTTTTATTAGTAAGGTATGCACATGTGTATCCACAAAGGGGTTCCTTCAGGCCTAAATTTTAATTGTCTGGATTTGTTTTTGTGATTAAATCAACAAACTGTCACCAAACTTTTGTGCCTGCCATATTCCCCCTGAGCAATCAAGGTGATGAACCATTCAGAATAATAGTATGAGAGCCTGAATTGCCATATCGTGAGTATTCTAGTTTTCAAGATGTTTTAGAGTAGCAAATGCTGTTCTCTTGGAGAATAAAAATTATGGGCAAATGCCTAACATCCCAAAGCTGTCAAAGGTAATTTATTGAGTTTGTTGCTTCTCTTATATCAGATATAGGGATTCATAGGCGTTTCGTTGACAACTTCTAAAATATTGCCATTTCCTCCCTCTCCAAAGAGGAATCAAAGGAAGTCTCAGCACCTCGCTGGATCAGCACACTGTATTTTTAATTGACTGTCCATTGAAGACAGTTTTTTTGTTAATTTAGAGACATTTCAAAGCCTACTGAAGTTAGTAGCTCGTACTTCATATAGTAGTGTGTTTCTTTTAACATTGCAAAATGAAGATGAAAAATCTGCATAAAAGAGTTAAGAAGATGATTTGCAGTTTCATGAACTCTTTGTGCTGTTTTCAGTCAAATATGCTACCAAGGTCAGTAGGATTACCCAGCTAACATGTACCTAGGTGTGCTTTCAGTGATGAAACGAGACACAGAAATATGTCTATTGCCTGTGCTACTTTAATGTCTCAAACAGTATTCAGTTACTCCAGTGGTTCTTCTTGGAGGATTATCCTTTCTGTCATGCTCTGTTCCATAGATTGCTTATGATGGATCTCTGTAAAGATGTCTAGCAAGACATTGCAAAAAACCTAATGATGTTTTTCACCTCAGAATACATCACTGTAATAAATATTTGCAGGTTAATGTTGCAATCATTACTTGTTCAAACTTAATGAAGAGAGTTCAAAATAAACTGCATGACATGAATACTACTTTGAAATCACATTTTATTTTTCACAGTAAGTTAGAAAGGTTTATTGTTTTGACTTGGAAATTGAAAAAAGTCCCAATCTATTCTCATTTGGATTGCTGGAAATAGAGCTAGCGTTAACACATAGTTCACATCTAATACATAAGAATGTGTTGCTGTGTGAAGATTGAGAGCCCTGTTGGTTTAATAAGCCAGTTTCTAGCAACAAAGAACCTGTTAATTTTTATTGTGCTACAGTAAGAGTTTTGTGATTCCAGAAAATGTAAATTATTTCCTCAGCTTCAATCTCTGTATTTTATTTTTAGTATATACATATATATATAATTCCTGGAACTTTTTTTTATTCTTAGAATAGCTTTATTTCACAGATCACCAAGTGGTCATTTTGTATTCTTTGCTGATGACTCAGCCACTCTATTCTAACTTCCCAGTAAGCACTTTCTACTCTAATGCTAGAAATATTGTACTTTTAAGCCCAAATTTTGCAAACACTTATGCACTTTTGTGAATATTTGACAGCATTTTTTGTTTTGAAACAGTTGATTTTTCAAGGTCTCCCTGACAGTTCTTTCAGTGAGCAGTTCTTTCATCCAGAAACAAGAAAGATTAAAATAACACAAAAAATTTTGCTGTAAACAAACGTAATGAAAATGCAATTACACAGCTACAGAATATTGTCAATGGGAGTGAGGGCACGTGAAGAAATGGAAATCATTTAGAACTCATAACCTGTAGGGAATCAATACGAAGGATGCAAATGGAGCATTATCTTATTTTTCAGCAGAAGTTATTGTGTGGGTTTTTGCAGCTCCATACCGGCACAGTATTTTGGTAGTCACTAAGGGGATCCAGCTTGTCCTGTTCAATATTGCCATATGGAAAAATTCTGCAAAGTGAGTGAGGTTGAGTTTTACTGGAATGAAGACCATCCACTCTTTATTATGAATTGGTGTAGGCCCCCCATTTTATAAAGATTTATGCATCTTTTAATTGTGCACTTTAAAAATCTGATTGCTTCTAATGGTGCTAAGCAAAACATGTAAACCGATGCAATGTTTGACTATGTATTTATTTTTCCAGTCAAAGTCAAAGGTTTATGAAACTGTATTAGCAAATAGAAAAACAGAAGGAACACAATCTGTGTTTTTTTGATTTTTTTTTTTTTTAATGTTGTCGGAGTCCTGTGCATGAAATGTCATTGATTGCACTAAGAGTCTATCCATCAAATACTAATCATTTTTCTAAAGCATCTGAGATTTCTTCCAGAAGTAAAACTTTTTTTTACCATTGAAAATGATTTTGTAGGAAGCTAGAGAATAGTTAGTAATTATGGATAATAAAAAAAAGCTATCCTTTCATTTCTGCTCAAAATAAGTACTCTTTGGAATGGCATGAGATTTAAATTTCACAAAATATTATTAAAGGTTGTTGAGGTCTGTGAAAATTCTATGAAGAGTAGAGTCATGTCAAAGCTTGTTTCTGGTCTTACTGATGTCAGTAAAGATACCAAGGATACACTCTTCGCCTTCAATAACACAGATGATCACTCTTTGGCTGTACTTTTCCTTTCCACTGTGAACTGTCACACGTTAAATGCTACCACTTTACAAATGAACTGTTGTAAAATCATCATCAGGTTTGATACATTTAATCTATTTTCATGTACCAGCTTATATGAGAACATCTACTAGTCTGGTAAATTATTTCATTAAGGTAGTGTAATGTAGCTGGGGCATGTTCCTGAACTTTCTTTTCATAATGTCAAGTCACCATCCCATAGCACGTCTGCATAGTAAAGCAAAAGAATTAAGGAGGTTAAAAGGGGAGCTCTGGAGGTCTTGTACTCCAGCTGCTTTCTCCACCCCACAGTTAGATCAGGACTTTACCCATTGAAGTTTTTAATGTTTCCAGGGATGGAGATTCCAGAGCTTTTCTGGGCAACATTTTCCAGGGCATGAAAAGGTTTTCCTTATAGCAAAAGTCTGCATGTTCAGCTAGTGCCTGTTGTCTCTCAGAACACCCCAGGGATGTGTGAAGGGCAGGTAATGGGTTCTGCTGCCAGCAAGCCTGGCTTGCTCTCAGGTGGGAGCCCTGTCATTTCCTCTCATTTCCTGACTGTTTTGCACGCAGCCAAAAATTCCCAGTATATTTATCAAGTCCTGGAAAATAATGTCTTTATGATTAAAATTTTCGGGTCATAAGATTTTAAAACCAAGGTAATTATCCAACTATTTTATCATTTGTACTGCTGTAATGAATATGATGCCATTGCATTTTTACAGAATGTGGAATAGGGTCAGAAGAAATGGGTAAAAGGGTGGCAAGCAAAAGCGAAAAACAAGTTTATGTAGTGCTTTGGTTTGATGATATTTGTACTCTTTATAATGACTATTATTAAGTGTACTTTCTGATATTCTTTATATCACCCCAGAAGGGTGGGTATGAACAAGAAGGACTCATCTTACTTAAGATTAGAAGTCTACAATATCTGTATTGGCAAAAATTTAGTGTTGTGTTTATTTTGTTTACAAATTGTGCTTGAAGAAACTGTAAAATCATGAAGGTGAATTGCTTACAAAACAGAACTCTAGCTGGGACTATGCTTAAAGATACTTTGGTCACCAGTAAAAGACATGAATGATTGATACCAGCTTCTGCTCAGTTATTTCTATAATTAGCCATATACTGTCTGATCATGACCTTGCACATTCTTAGAGCCATGAGTGGAATACCAGAATGTGTTGTCCATAGTCATTAAATTCTTGTCATGCACTGCACCACCTTTTCTAGCATAAATACACAACCACATTATATATCATGTGTGAGCCATGCAAGGCTCCACTGGACGCCAGGGCAGAAGATGAAGAAACAAAAACTCAATTTCATATTGTGTAACAGTACAAATAGCATTCATATGCCATAAAAAATAAAGTTAATCTGTTGCAGACTGATTCAGAAATTACTTCCATCATTCTCAAATAGCTACGAGATTTTGCAATTACAAGCTGTTTTCTCATGTAAATAAACTAAAGAATGGCTCCCTAATACTGAAAATGTCCTGGGTTTACCTTTTTTATAGTTTCAGTTAACTGCAGATGAGGGATTTTTTGTTCAATAACTGCTATTCTTGTCTGTCAGTAGGAATTACAACTGTTTATTCCAATGCTGATTGTTTCTAATGACAGGAAAGCCAGGAATATTCCTCTTACTAGTGCTTTCTGCAATGTAAGTGTCTGGATTTCATGCGTTGGAAATATCTTCTCTTTATCTTTTACTAACAGCAGTTTGGAAAATGTGGTAGATGCTAAAATAGCTTCTGAGATAAATTATAATATAGAAGTTCTAATGAAATAAGCAGAAGCCATTATCAGAATTACTAGAGATCTTAATTTCTTAGGCCAGGACTCCATTAGTCTATAGGACTTTGCTGCTACAAATATAGCTTTAATTCCTGTCTAGAGAGAGGCTGAAACCAAGAAAGACCTTTTAGAAATGCACACTTCTTGTGAAACACAAAACCTTTTTGTTCCACAAGGGATATTTACCATGTTCCATTGTTACTCTGTAATTGCTAAACTACTTTGAAGTGGCTATAGAGTACTGGCAACGCTCTTTGGTACTTGTTTCTTGTTTCAAGGTCTTCATGTGCCAACAGGAGCCTCAGTGTTCCTCTTGCAGATTCTGCCTGGTGAGGTCAATCCATAAAAGTGCAAAACTAAATGAAGACCAAATGAATATAGCACCCAAGTTCAAGAGCACATGAGTAGCTTCCTGACGTCAGCTCACAAATGTTGCTTGATTAACTTTTAAAGCAGTCCCGCTCGGGCCTGATGGCTTTTCTAGAAAATTAAATATTAAGAGCTTGTGAATCCTCTTATCCCACCACCTCCATTTTCTCATCTCACTGTTGTTAGTGCCTTCTGAGACCTCCCAAATGAAAACTGTAGGCTGGCTGGGTCTCAGTGCTGTTTCTGCTGGGGTTGTGAGGGGGATGTTGCCATTTTGCCCAATTTGCTACAGTTAAATGCCAGTGTCAACACCTGAGTTTGCTGCAGTTTCCCAACATACACACACACACTATCAAATATTTATGAAACCGTGGCAGACATGAATGTCTGAGTTATCAGCTGAGATCGTTGTCTTCTCTACTTTGCATTCTCTTTCCCCATTTTCTTCACAGCATCATATATTACTCTTACAAAAATGCTGATCAAAACAGACTGTGTTTTTCCCCCTCTGTGCTATAGATGTGCTGGCCACATTTGCAAAATTCTTGTATCTCCTGGGCACTTTCTTCACTTATTTTCATTTTGACAGTATATGCAACTGTTTGTGTTGTTTTTTTGCTGTGCTGCTGCTTTGAACTCTGCCTTACTTAATGCCTGAGGTCTTTTTTTCTGTTTTTCTTAGTATTTTGGATACTGTCTCATGCAAAAGTGTTGTCATTTGTGATAAGCCTCTTTCCGCTAGGTAATTTCTTTTGATAGGTGAATTTTAGTTTGCTTTATTGATTCTAACAATTGTAACTATTCTTTTTCTGGTTTGTATTCTTACTAATACTTGATATTCTTACCAAATTACAATCTCATTTTTAGTAGGAATTTATCTAGCCTCCGCAAATCTCAGGACTGCCTTTTTTAGTTCAGACGAGGTTCTATTTGTGATAACATACGCCACATTATTTGCAAATTCTCCTCTGGCCTTCTTATGGTACCCTTTTTTTTTTTGTTAATTTTTTTTTATTTCCTCCCTGATTTTATGTTATATCTCTGTTAATTTCATAGTAATTCTTTTCTGCATTAGCTGTCTGAAAACTCTTCAGCACATCAGGTGCCACAGAACCAGTAGTTATGGGACATCAGGCTCTCCTGACCGCCTTCCTTCTTGCTGAAGATGGCTGATTTCACTGAAAGAGTCTAGTCTGGGCAAATCTGTGTTACTGTTGTCTTCCGAATTTCCCAGGCTTAGTTCTGGTGGAACTTTTAGCAGCAGAATCCTTCCAGTGCTCTGACATATTACTTGTGAATATGTCTGCTGGGTAGAACACAATTTCTTGCTGGTTCTGGTTCTTCCAAGGAATCTGCCTGATGCTGTGGTCTCCAAAGTTGTATCTCTACTGAAGCCTGATTGCTGACCTTGCATGGCACAGGTTGCACCCCTACAGCTAGACTTACTTGTCCTCCTGCAAGAGGGAGCCTTGTAGGGATAAGGGTCTGTTTAGCACTGTCCCCACAACAACCCATTTTTGATAGAGGTAATATTAAACCAGGATGCATGCTAACAGCAAAACAGGGTAGTCACGGACAAGTGCTTCAGTCTTGACCCTATTTGTTTTACTAGGCTAGTAGTGTCAATAATGTGTTGAAATTAAATATACAGGAAGCCCAACTATTGAAAGATTCAGTTCCTCAGGAGAAGGAGCTGATTTGCTCTCAGGAGCTGAATTAACAGTGTTGCCTCACTTTATAGTCACAGATATCAAGCAGTTAGGCACTCCTCAGGACAGAGGGAATCCCATATTGAAATCCTTTTTAAGCCCTATTTGGAGCAAGGTTTGAGCTTTGATCTCATATCTCTGAAGCCTTAGGCTTGCCGAGTCAGTCTGTTTCTATATGTAGCCCAATGAGTATTTAATTATTGAAAAGTGGAGTAGTGCTTACAGAGCACATTATGGTGTATAGTTGCAGTCTTCCAGCTGAAAAATAATTATTTGAGTGGGTCTAATTTTAACACCTGAGTTCTTTGCTAGTTTATCTGAAGCAATCTAATTCACTGAGTACTAATGGTGTATAGTAATTGAAAGAAGGGAAAGGGTTGTGAACACGGTGTGCTAGCATAAACTGAAGGTATCTTGCCTTCCAATTTGGCTTGTTTATAAGGAATTAAAAATTGAATGCTTCTGACATGTTTCTCTTTTCTGCATTGCTCTGGTACATCATTTGCCTTTGGCAGTTTGCTGTTCTGGTCTGAGTATTGCCATTGCTTTTGCAGATTTAATCCTTTAAGAAAATTAATTTTCAGCTGGGTTTAGATTGTTCACAAAGACATCCTTTAATTAGTATGAGTATGAACTGGACTTTCCTGTGCAATTGAGTGATTTATAATTAGCATTCTTGGGTTTTGTTGAGCTGCAGTAGTACTCTACATTCTTCCTATTCAGTTTTGCTTGTGATAGCTTTTTCTTCTGTTCTTTCAAAGTTGTTCTCATTTGTGTTCTTCTGGAAAAATACAGTAATTATACCCTTATGAATCACAACCTCTGCCCTGTTAATTACAATTAAGGGAATCCATACATTATTATATTTAGATTCCTGTATAAATCAAGACAAGAAGAAACAATGTGGGTTTAAAAAGCTGACATTATTTCCTCATCTCCTCCTTCTTTATTATCCTGCTTATGTCTGCAAAATTCAAGAATCAGTTGAAAACTGGAAATATCCAGTTCATAATCTCCTATTCAATCTTCATGCTTTTAAATAGGAGAACCTTTCAAAAAACCAGTTCAAGTAGTTTTTTTTCTACCATACTTTTATCACGCCCTCTATGAAGTATTCTGTGCAATACTTATGTGATGACCTGCTTTTCTGTGTTCCTGGAACTATCTAGGGAGTTCATGTTGATATTGTACCTTCAGATGTGTAGGGCTAGAAATAAAGTTCTGTGCACATGTGAAAAAAAAACAAAACCACAAAACATAAACCCAAAGCAAGCAACCCACCACAAAAAAAAAAAAAAGTTTTATATTCCTGTTGAGCTAGAGAACTGATGGAGAACTAGTTTGCCTATTTTTGTCAAAAAGTCCTTTTTGTGCAGAATTTTTCTCTGATTTGCATGCCTTTTAGGATAAAAACAATTGCAAGATAATTCAGGAAAGTACAGACCTTAAAATTTCTTTCCTTTACAGGAAGCAGTCTCTTCGTGTGTAATCAGCTGCCTGCAGCAGTGATTCAGACCTGCTTGGAGAGGTGAAGGAGACAGTGGTCCAATAGCTCAGTTGCAGTTCCACTCACTTCTCCTTCCCCTTGAGTGTTCGAGAGACTTTTCTTTCCCTGTTTCCTTCTCTCTTCTCCATCAAGCATAACTGGGGATGGGCCAAGGAATGCAGGAACTGCCCTGCTTTGTTCAGCTGGAGAGCAGTGTTGCTGCTGGTGGTTAACCTGCTCACAAGCTATAGGAAGGACAGAAAACTGTCCAAGCAAAGCAACTAAGAAGGCAAGGAAAAATAATGAAGCAGTTTGGAGGAGAGACTTGTCAGGAAGATGAAGCACAGGAGTAGTTGCTGTGAAGGCAGTTTTCTTCATGTATACAGATGGTCTTCTTGCTGTCCTGCTAAATGCAATGAGGACTTTGTTTAATGCTTGCTACTCAGAAATGTTGCTTCAAAACTGATATCCTACTTTACTGAATTTTAAACTATTCCTTGCAGATTAGTGGAGGAGCACACTGCAGCATCTTGGAGACCTTTATTCTTGTGTTTGGGGTATTGAGAGCTTAAAGAAGGGGCCATTCCCCCTCGTTACAATTGACTGACTGAGGGATGGACAATAGTGTTCCAACAGTGCTGGCATCACTGTTACTTAAGGAAAGGATGAAGAATATATTCTATTTAACATATAAAACTACTATGATACCTGCTGTATTGAGAGTCATTTGCTCAAACATATATAACTGTCACACAACTGATAGCTGCCTGTTTTCAAGTTTAACTTAATATAATTCTTCCACTCTTTCCTTCTAAAAAGCTCTCAGGATATTTGCACAGAGTCAGCAACTGCTCAGAAATCAGCAAGGTCTCATCATGGTATTTTTTCCATCCTGAAAAATTGTGCTGATTTAATAACAAATGTTTTTGTCTACTTACTCCCTGGCAATCCAATGAGACAGCCACCCTTCCCATAAATATGTCTTATAAATCACAGGTTTGACAATCATATGTGTTTTTAACTCACTGCCAAGTAGACTTGGTTTGTAATGAGGATTAGCCACATGTGAAGCAACCTGTTTATGAAAGGCAAATTCAACACCTAACAGACTTTTTAATAAATTAATTATAGTTTCATATGGCCTACAGTGAATGAAAATTTTTCCGAGGTGATGTTTATATCTCAGAACCAAGCTCTTTAAACATACAGATTTAAGTTTGCTATCTGTATTTAAAGGGGAAAAAGCATTGCAGTTTGCTACCAGTTCTCAATAGAGGCTGAGAGATGACAGTCATGAAACGCATTTGGGAAAAGAGCATTTTTGGGGATTCTGAAGTTATCTTGCAGGTTGTGAGGAGCATCAAGGAAATCTGGCTGCTAAGGTCAAGAGACTGAATGTGAACTTATTTATATATTCTTTGTGCAATTTCTAATCCTGGTTTTGTGATGGGAGATCCATAAGGTAAACAAGAGAAATACTGGTTTTAGTTGTCATTCTTGATATTCGTAAGTTTTAATTCAACTAGTGCATTCCTTCAGTGATAATTAGAGTTGGGGATGCTCATGAAGTATCTTATTGATTCTGATTATCTTCTGGATTGTACAGCACAGAAGATACTGATATGCCAAAACCCAGATATATCCTCCTAGTACAAATTTCATAAATAGGAATGACTGACTGGAATAACAAAGGAATTGGCCAGCTGAACATGCTGGCCTGATGCTATAGCTGCATTGCTTCCTTGTCAGATGGGTTCCCCTTTTACACCGTTGTCCAGACCTGTTGCAACAGGAGCCATATTTAGCGTCACTGTGATTACGGTGCAACCATTAACTGACTGGGTGTTTTCCCTCAGGGTTCCCTCTGTGATAACCTGAAAGTTACCAAAGACATTAAAATTATTATTTCTTTTTCTTTCCCCCTCTCTTCCAAGCTTCTTTATAGTTGGGAAAGTCAGAGATAAATTAATTATGTGAAAATATTGTGTCACAGTTGTGTTCAGTAAAGTAATCATAATCTGCACTTCATTAAGCAGTTTACTTTATAATCTCCCCCAAAAAAGAGAGAGGGAGGAAAGAAAAGAAATTATTCTCTCTCTTTTACAGTTCTCAGCAAGGATTTAATAGCAGATGCTGTAGCAAGGTCTCATACTACTAAGGCTTAATTGCATTTATGAAATGTACTATGGCATATCTGTTAGATTACTGAGGTATAACTTGTCAAATAAATACAGCCCAATTTGTGATATTCATGTGTTAATGGAGCTTATTCCTTTCTCATTTGCAAAATTTAGTCATTCATAAGAAGTTTGCTGGTATTGATGTCAGGTAGCTTCATTTTATGGCATTGGATAAATTAATGTTATTTATGTAAAGACTTGCATGCCACTAGTGAACACAGCATCTGAATGTCTTGGAAACAGTTTGAGTTTGGATTCAGAGCACATTATCGTGGTGGGGATGTGTGAGTGATTTGATTTTACAGAGCAGAATGCTAGTATATGTGGATATTCTGAGCTTTGAGTAATCCAGTGTCTGAATGTTTCATGCTCTGGGTGCTGCAGGCTATGAGCCCTCATTTGATCCACAACCAGCTATAGCATGTATGTGGGACACCAAGCAGTAAAGAAGCAGTGGCACCAGGCTTTGGGCTCAGAGTGATGGGGTCTTAGCATAGGAGTGTTTGATGGGAGCTACATGCATGTCATCACTGGGTGAAATGTCTTTACCAAAAATCACGGCCTATAAGCTTCTGTGGCAAATGTCCTCATTACTTAATCAAGGTTAAGAGTAGATTATGAGTAAGTTCTTCAGCTACATTTATATATTACATATTTATATATATATACATTATATAGGTGATTTAAATATGATTTGAGACCTGCTGGCAGAAAACTACACATTCCCCTAGAACTGAACTGTTTCACCCAATAAGTGACAAATGGTCACATCCACACATAGCCCAGGCTATCTCCCACAGACTGCCCATTGGAGATTCCTTGGGGCAGTCCTATTTACATGGTCAGAAACTAAAGCTAGTGATCTATTTAACATTTAAATGACATCAAGTGTTGAATTGCAGTGCCTGGGGACACTCATGGCTCTGCTTAACTTGATACTGTCAAAGCTTCTGAAGCCTTGATAAAGTGTCTAACTTGCATGGAAAGTTGGTGCACGAACTGAAGTTTACCCAGATGTTCATGTTCCAAGAGAAGATCACCTCTGTGATAGAAATGACATTAATCCTCTTTATTACTCCCTTTTAATCCTCTTTATTACTCCCTTGACTGTCACACCGAGAGGTGATCCCAGCCTCAGGGTAATATTACTTTTTTTTTTTTGTGGGGGGGAGGAAATGTAAAGGTGGGTTTGACAGTACAGCTGTCTTTTAGTTTTGCAATGTTAAAAATAACAAATAAAAAAGAAGCAAAGGTATAAATCTTGACTTGGGTGAATCTCATTTTGGTAGCATCCAAACTGTTCTTTTGATGCTGGCTGAGTCACACAGTTAAACCAGTTAAGAGCTGCAGAAGAGGCTGTTCAGTTGAATCAAACAAGAGCTTTATGCAGAATTGTTGTGCTTCAGAATGAAGAAAGCTTGTGGAAATGCAGTCTTGCAAATGCTTTTTACTGTCCCTTTTGGTGTTCTAAAGTACAGAAGATGTCAGCTTGAGAGAAGAGAAGAAATGAGCTTGGCAGGGAGTGATGTTGTATGTATGAAAAATAAATTTGTATTATGGCACTGTATTCCCCTTGGAATATTAACACAAGGAATTGCACGCTATTTGATTAAATCATAGATTCCATCATGGAATCTGTCAGTTCCCCCAAGATGTTTCTAGTTTTAGCACTGCCAAATTGCTTGTCACGCTCCCACATCTCACCTGCAAATAGCTTGTGAGAAACAATAAGAAATGGTTTACCAGTGCCTAGCATGCGTTAGGTGTAAACCCCAAGCCACTTATATCAGCAGGGCCCTTTACATTTTAGTTTAGCCCACACTGCTGTATTTGCTGAGGCTAGCTGATAAAATGCATTTTAGAACCATAGAATCATAGAATAGAATCATAGAATAGTTAGGGTTGGAAAGGACCTCAAGATCATCTAGTTCCAACCCCCCTGCCATAGGCAGGGACACCTCACACTAAACCATCTCACCCAAGGCTTCATCCAACCTGGCCTTGAACACTGCCAGGGATGGAGCACTCACAACCCCCCTGGGCAACCCATTCCAGTCCTATAATATGAGATGGAAAATTAATTCACTGCATATTTGTGAAATATGTTTCTGAAAATAATTGAATTCCAAATAAAAACCAAACCCAACCACCAAACCCCAAGAGCAAATAATCTACCTGATGGCACATGCATTTGTTCAGTCATGGATAACCAGAATGATGGTTTCCTGTCTGTTTCACAGCAAGTTTTGGTCTCTTGTCAGGAGAGACACAAACTCTATGCACTTTGAGTAATTTATAATTCCTCAGATGTAGAGAGACCAGGTATCTAAAATTCTCGATACCTCATAAAAAACTACTTGGCGGACATCAAGACCTGTTGTTTCATGTTATAGTCAACTTTTACGTAATGTAGCCTTCAGCTTTACAGTGACCCCACAGCTGTTACTTACACTATGTTTTGGTAATATTTTGGATACACTGTATAACTTCCATGTGATAAATAACTGAGAGCTAAACTAAAATCTGCACAGAAACATGAAGTGTGTTTTGTAGACTGCACAGCTGACTATGCAGACTACATTTCTCTCAGTGCTTTATTAATTCTGATGTTTTTCTGTAACCCTGTCCAAATTACTGCCCTGGTGGACTGAGTCAGATGTTCAGTGTTATATTTATTCATATCTCAAGGGCCCAAGTCTTGCTTCCATTTCATACTGGTGAGATAGGCAACTTGCAACAACTATTATCATTGCCTAAAGAATGAGCTAAATCATTGAAGGGTATGTGTAAGTACAAAACGACATAATTATTTCTATAACATGGATTTTATAGTTTTTTCCATTTTTGTGATTTTAAGTAAGATGAAAGGTTTTCTCACTCTTAAAACCATCAGCAAGGGAAAGATATTTTTACGCAGAAGTTGTTAGATGCTTTTGTTACTGATGTTGTTTTTGATTTTGCTCTGATTTTAATTAGCAGCATTTTCCCTGGGTGCTGATGTGACATAGTTTACATCAGTATTCATTTTCTGAGGTCTTCCATATTTGTAAACACTATGTTTTCCCCTTATCCCCACTGACTGATGATAAATAAACTAGGTGTCAAATTCTTAGCTATATAGTCATGCCTGACAGTGGGTTACACTTCTGAAACTGGGCAAGTATAGGCTTTGTTTATGCCCTAAAGATGATCCTTTTTATTATGGTAAATACATGAAAATTATGAAAGAAAGGGTAGCTGTCCTTCCATAGTTCTTTCTTTTGGAGTGGTCATTGAGATCAGACTGCGGGGAATAACACTGAGGAAAAGTTGGTGCAAGTCTGAGCTTGCCTCTACTATCCTTCCACATGGAGCCAGCCACCTAATGAGGAACTGAAAATCAATTCCCATTTCCCATCTAGCAGAAGAGCCAGGAATCTCTGAGCAGTGACACACAACAGCAGAAAAACTTGATCTCCCTTTCACTCAGGCATCATCATTGGTCCTTCAAGCATCTCTGCAGAGAGATGCTGTAAGGCCTGCTCTTCTGGGAGCATCTTGTCCTTAGAGGCATGCATTTAGCCTTCTTCCTTTTATTTGGACTGCAAATGTATTTAAATCCACGAGATGCGAACCAAGCCCCTGAGCTGATCCCAGTGCCTGGGTATCATTTTCTGAGACATCAGTCAGTTGCTTTTCCAGAGCCTTAAAAGGTCCCTGTGGTACATTGGGCACTGAATTGGGTGGCGATGAGACAATTTCTGCACTGCAGAAAGATGCTTAACACTAACCCAGTTTCACAGTTGCATATCTTTACCTGACTTGTATGAAGTTTTTTTCTGATTTACACTGTTACAAGGGAACAATTTCATTTTGGAGAATTGTTATCTTATTAATTTGTTCCACTTCTGGCATTGGAGGCTGTCCTGTGAGAAATCCTTTTGTAAGTCAGTACCACATTATTTCTAATATCCCTCTACAATCATAGAATCATAGAATCATTAGGGTTGTAAAGGACCTTAAGATAGAATCATAGACTAGTTAGGGTTGGAAAGGACCTTAAGATCATCTAGTTCCAATGCCCCTGCCATAGGCAGGGACACCTCACACTAAACCATGTCACACAAAGCTCTGTCCAACCAGGCCTTGAACACTGCCAGGGATAGAGCACTCACAACCTCCCTGGGCAACCCATTCCAGTGCCTCACCACCCTAACAGGAAAGAATTTCCTCCTTATATCCAATCTAAACTTCCCCTGTTTAAGTTTTAACCCATTACCCCTTGTCCTGTCACTACAGTCCCTGACAAAGAGACACTCCCCAGCATCCCTATAGGCCCCCTTCAGATGCTGGAAGGCTGCTATGAGGTCCCCACGCAGCCTTCTCTTCTCGAGGCTGAACAGCCCCAACTTCCTCAACCTATCTTCATACGGGAGGTGCTCCAGTCCCCTGATCATCCTCGTGGCCCTTCTCTGCACTTGTTCCAACAGTTCCATGTCCTTTTATGTTGAGGACACCAGAACTGCACACAATACTCCAGGTGAGGTCTCACGAGAGCAGAGTAGAGGGGCAGGATCACCTCCTTCGACCTGCTGGTAACGCTCCTTTTGATGCAGCCCAGGATACGGCTGGCTTTCTGGGCTGCGAGCGCACACTGCCGGCTGATGTTCATTTTCTCATTGACCAGCACCCCCAAGTCCTTCTCTGCAGGGCCGCTCTGAATCTCTTCTTTGCCGAGTCTGTAGCTGTGCCTGGGATTGCTCCGACCCACCAGGTGTAGGACCTTGCACTTGTCGTGGTTGAACTTCATGAGGTTGGCATCAACCCACCTTACAAGCGTGTCAAGGTCCCTCTGGATGGCATCCCTTCTCTCCAGCATATCAACCGGACCACACAGCTTGGTGTCATCGGCAAACTTGCTGAGGGCGCACTCAATCCCACTGTCCATGTCAGCGACAAAGATGTTGAACAAGACTGGTCCCAACACCGATCCCTGAGGGTCTCCAGCCGGACATCAAGCCATTGACCACAGCTCTTTGTGTGCGGCCATCCAGCCAGTTCTTTATCCACCGAGTGGTCCATCCGTCAAATTGGTATCTCTCCAATTTAGTGACAAGGATGTTGTGTGGGACAGTGTCAAATGCTTTGCACAAGTCCAGGTAGATGACATCAGCTGCTTTACCCTTGTCCATCAGTTCTGTAGCCCCATTATAGAAGGCCACCAAATTGGTCAAGCAGGATTTCCCCTTAGTGAAGCCATGCTGGCTGTCACCAAGCACCTTGTTGTTTTTCATGTGCCTTCGCATGTTGTCCAGGAGAATGTGCTCCAAGATTTTACCAGGCACAGAGGTGAGACTGACTGGTCTGTAAGTTCCAACCCCCCTGCCATGGGCAGAGACACCTCCCACTAAACCATGTCACCCAAGGCTCTGTCCAGCCTGGCCTTGAACACCGCGAGGGATGGAGAATTCATAACTTCCCTGGGCAACCCATTCCAGTGCCTCACCACCCTTACAGTAAAGAGCTTCTTCCTTATAGCCAATCTAAAATAGAAGTCCCAAACCTAATCTTCTAGAAGTCTCTAGAAGTCCCAAACCTATCCTCATCCTACAAAAATTAGCACCTGAAAGTAATTGGTTTTAATTAGCTTTCCTTGAGTTACCCATGTTATGTTTGAAAAAAAAGTAAATATTAGTGCAGGACAGTTTGCAAGGCTCAGTCTTTTATTCTGTATGTTAACTACCTTCTCACATAGAATCAGAGTTGCTGATGGTAGAAGGCATATCTGTCCAGCCCTTCTGCTCAAGCAGGGTCACTACAGCAGGTTGCTCTGGGCCATGTCCATTAGGGTTTTGAGTATCTCCCAGGAGGGAGACTACGCAACCTCTCTGGCCAAGGTGCACCAATGTTCAGCAACATTCACAGTACAAATGTTTTTGCTTATGGTTAAATGGAATTTCCTGTGTTTAAATCTGTGTTTGTTACCTCTTGTTCACTCTGCTCCTTAAAGTCATCCTGGAGTAGCAACAGCTGTTTCATTTGTAGCATTCTATGAAGTCATAAATGCAGGATTATAAGGACAATATCTCAAGTGTTTTTGTGATTTATGAGTTATTACCCACATTTTGGCTATATAATATCTGCAGCTGAAGGCCAAAGTAGTTACTGAGCCAGGACTGAAATTACTGACTTAACAGAATGTGCCACTAAGATGTGATGATTATTTATTTCCCAGCACTTTAATCCCTCTTTGTCTCTCTCTTAAACTCCCAGAATTACAACACTTTAAAGCTTCATCTTAGTATGACAACACATTTTTAATGTCATTGTATTTAAACTGCTTGTGATTCAAAAGCTGCATTGCAAAGACAGAATGGGAAATAAAGAGTGAGATATTGAGAAGAGGTTCACTCCAGTAATTAAAACAGTTGGTTTCAGGTTTAGTTTGTTAAACAGATTAGACCAGGTATTATTATTTTTATAGTGAGAAGCATATTAGAATAAACCAGTATAAATTTGGATTTAGAATACTTCGTTTACCAGAGAATAGTTGAGGCTAGAAGGGACCACCAGAGGTCATCAAGTCCAACCACTCTGCTCAAGGAGGGTTACCTAAAGCATGTTGCTTAGGATTGTGTCCAGACTGCTCTGGAGTATCTCCAGGGCAGGAGACTCCACAACCTCTCTGGGAAGCCTGTTCCAGTGTTCAGTCACCCTCAAAGTAAAGAAGTTCTTCCTCATGTTCAGGTGACTTACCATGTTTTACTTCATTCCTGTTGCCTCTCATCCTATTGCCTAGGACCACTGGGAAGAGTTTGTCTGGCCCCATCCTCTCAACACCCTCCTTTCAGATTGTTGTATACATTGATCAGATGCCCCTTGAGCCTTCTCTTCGCTACGCTGAACAGGACCAGCTCCCTTTTCTTTCAAAATTCAGAGCTTTCCTTGGAAAATTGTAAGAAAATACTTTGTTTTCTTATTATGGGATAGTTCTGTAAGGGAAGAAACCTTTTCAATTGCACTGTCACTTGTACATAGTGCAAGTCTTCTTGTGGTGGTGATCTTACTTCTTGTATAGATTGATTAAAGAAGAACGTTTGATGTATTTTTTCCTGTTTCACTAAACATGATCTCCTTGCATATTACTTTTCATGAGATTACAACTTCTCATTATCTTTCCAAAGCAAGAACCATGTTTACTTTTGAAGTGGTGTGGATGATGCTTGCTGAGGACGACTATTAAGGAATCAGCTGGAGCACAAATACAGCTTATAGGCAGTAATCTTTACAGCTGTGCCAGTATAATTTCTTGGTACAGTTGTTTCATTTTGACAGCAGATACTCCAGAGGCTTCTTTTTCTGAACAGCAAAATGCTAACTAGTGAGTGACAGTGAAGAAAGTGTTCAGGAAAGGAAACACCCTTCTCTTCTATGCCTATGTTAAAATAACCAGTAATTCATCATCTCAGGGTGTTTTTATTTTCTGGCCCTAAAGTAATTTGCTGCAGGAAAATACTGTAAATTCTGGAATCTCTGATGTGCTGTATCCTCTCCAGAATGTTCTGGGTTGAAGTGAATAGCATTTTTTTTCTTTCTAAAACTCACTGAAAAAATCATGTCAGTTTTTCTGTTATTTTTGTACCTAAGGATTTATTTTTCTTCCTGAAAAAAATACAGTAAAAGAGACACTTATAAAAGAGGTTTGGTAAAGGAAAAAGCATACTGTGATTAGGTAAAATGAAAAGCTGTATGAACAAGGGAGAGAAGTGTCGCTTATAAGCACTCTTGTACAATTTATTTGCATTTTTCTACCAACCATTTTCAGGAGGCACACATTGTGCTAGGTGTTCAGAAGAAGCATAGGTCAACCAAGTGAGGCAGTGCCAAATTACAATGTGTATTAGGCAGAAACTCAAAAACCTCCATTTTCATGTGCTTCAAATGGGCTCTAAAATAGTTACTAAAAGTAGAATGGAGGTGAAATAATTTTAGGGACAAATCCAGAAAATGGTCAATTTCTTAATGAGTGGGATAAGCATTTTCATTATAGTTTTGGCACGATACATTCTAATCCACAGTTTTATGTCCACAATTCAGTTCCAATCAGTTGCTAAAATGGGAAAACAATCAAATTACACTATGTCAGACAACTGACAGGTTTTTAGAACTTTTCTTACGGTGAAGCAGATAATGATGCACAAAATTTGTCAGTGATTGTGTGAACATCATATGTATTATATTGGAGCACCAAAATCAAACCAGAAGTATCAAACAAGTGAATTGGTCGTTTGAAACTACTTTGAAATCCAGCTGTGCAAGTTTGATTTCCAGTTTTAGTTAGCAAAAGAGTACATAACTGGGATCTTGAGGACCCTGGAAGACTTTATCAATAAAGTGCATTAATAATTTTTTTTTTTCACTGAGAAAAGAAATACTTAAAAATTGTTTCTGTAGCCTTTTTACTACAAGTGGTTGTCATGGTTTAAGCAAAGTCAGACATAAATCACTCAGTCGTTCACTCACTCCCCCCCCACTTCTTTCCCTCCCCCTACACCCAGAGGGACGGAGAGGAGAATTGAAAAGAATGCAACTCCCATGGGTTGAGATAAGAAGAGTTTAGTAACTAAGGTATAACACAAATCACTACTGCTACCACCAATAATAATAATGATGAAGGAAATAACAAGGGAAGAGAATACAACACCCCAGCATAAGCCACCTGATAACTCGCCCAACCCCACCAGACCGAGCACCGACCCATACCTCGTCCAGCCCTGCAGTGCCTAGACCAACCCCGCAGTGAACTAGCCTTTCCCAGTAACTCTTAGTTACATCCTGGGCATGACGTGCTGTGGTATGGAATACCTCTTTGGGTAGTTTGGGTCAGGTGTCTTGTCTCTACTTCCTCCCAGCTTTCCCTCCTCCCTGGCAGAGCATGAGGCTCAGAAAGTCCTTGGCCAGACTAAAACGTTTGTGTTATCAGCAGTGTTCTCAGGCCAAAAGTCAAAACACAGCGCTGCACCAGCTACTAAGAAGGAGAAAATACGACTGCTACTGCTGAACCCAGGACAGTGGTGTTCAGCCTTCCATTGACCTTCATGCATTTAGTTTTGATAGTGAAAAAAGACATGGTTTCTCCCTTTTTCAGTTATTTCTCCCAACTAATGTCTTGTGACATAATGGGTCCATTTTGAACTATATCAGAGAAGCCTGGCTAGTAGACTTGCTCATTGTCTAACCCCAAAGTGGAATGTTTTTGTTCCCATCTTTGCCACTGATTTATTCCATGCTATTAGCCAGGTCAGTTTGCCCAGGTGAGTGCCCAAATCTGAGAAGCAATCACTGATGCTGTTCTGTTATGAAATGCTGATCTAAAAGAGATGTTCTCTAAAACCTTGTAATTTATTGTTGTGCACATGGATTTATTGTACCATACTATTTCTTTTTTTTATTTACCTTATGACTAGGAATATTAATAAGGAAGAAAACATCTGGGAGCATTTTTCCAACTGGGTACCCTGGCAAATTTGCTTCAGAAAGCTTTTCATTTTGAAAGCTTTTTGATTTTATTGCTCAAATTCGCTGATTCTCATTAGACATTAAAGTGCAGTGTTTTGCTTTGTTTTGAATACATTCTCCCTCTCTGTATACTGTAAGAATGGCAGGGAGCAGGCCTGTCTGCAGACAACTGGTTGGGTGGATCATTTCACTGTTGTGATGTTACTTACCACAACGGTGCATAGGATGAGATCCAGTTCAATGTCAAGATTCAGATGTGTAATATTAGATGTTAATTTAGAATGTTCAAATAAAAAGAGATCTCTGTTTCATATATACTTAGAAAAGATCTCTTAAATTCTTTTTCTAGTCAATACAGATGTACTTTACACAGGCCAGTAAACTTCGGAAAGCTCTTCAACCCATTTAAGATACATATGTACTATCCTATCACCTAATTTGCTCTCTAGACTCCGCTGATGAAAATCTCCCAACATAGGCATCTTGTGCTATTTGGGGTTCTTTAGTGATCCAGATTATCTGCAAATAGTTGGGCTGGCAGGTGTGACTCAGGATTACAGAGTATCGTCAGCCATCTGAGATAGTGACGGTAGGCCAGGCAGGTTATCCCACAGCAGAACTCCAGCATCTTATTCCTGTATTAACCCTCCACTTCTTCCATTTGTTAGACTGGTCCATGTAAGGGATAAATTTGGGGTACATGACATTGGCCTGAATAGGTTTGACTATCCTGTAAGGAGCTACGATCTTCAAACACAATGGCACAAATCAACCTCTTCAAAGATAATAGACATTATCTCAACTGAAAAGGTGCAGCCTAAGGAAAAGTATATTAATGCAACAGCCTGTACAGATAGCCTTACCTAGTACTCTTGTTTGTTTAGTTAATCTTGAGCTCTTTGTTTCCCTATATTTCCCTCGGAGGTTACAAGTTAGTGTATCATCTAGCAGTGCTAGACAACCTTGTGTGCTCAGGGAGACTTCCATGGAACTGATACTTGCACAGTACTTCTTAGAGTATTAGCTGTCCAAGGGCTATGAGAAATGTTTGTCAGCTTTCTGTGGGTCTTGCCCCAGAAAGTCTCTTGCCATCTCTATGTGTCAAAGAAGCAAAGTGGCAGCAAATATTTCATCTGCAGGATATTATGGGTGCCTTTCAAGGATTTCACCACAATGTTGGAAACTTCTGAGTTTTTCAAGTATGGGACACAATTCATTTCTCCTTTTCTGCGTCCTAGAACATAGACATTTTATAAACAAAGGTGTAAATGTGCTGGATCAAAAAAACAGAGTAACCATAAGCTGTCTGTACTAAATGAGTTCCTGGTTTATTGTTCCATGTGGAAAGGATTTATATAAAGATATAAAACTGAGTGCTTTGATGAACAAATTGGCTGTTGCCCAATAAGCTAGTGATGGTGAGATTCTGTGTGTGTACTGCCTGCACAGCATGCCTGCAAATTTCCTTATTCTTCCTATTCATGAAATAAAACAGAAATGAGTAAGTGGAAAATAAATGGTCATATGCTTATCTGTGATTCATTATGGAGCAATGTGATATTCGCACCTTCCTCCTTAGAAAACAGTAGTAAGCCAAACTATGAGCAAACAGATATAACAAACCATATGGGCCAGATCCTGAAGTCTTAGGCAGGCAGGCAGCAGTTGTGCCTTGGTTCATATGTTTTTGTACAGAACAGTTGCAGGTGATGATTCCCTCCACCTGACTGATCTGGCCTATAAAGGCTGAAGCACTGCGCAGCTTCAGATCTCTGAACCAATGCTGAATCTGGGGACAGTTTGTTCGATAGAAAGCAGTCCACACTGGGAAATGTGATTCTGTTATTCACAGTACCTTTTATTTATACTTCTTTAAACTTTGATTCCAAAATCTGTTTAATATTTCATACCTTTTTAGTTATTTAAAGAATGTGTTTCCATTTCTCTGCTTTTATGAATGCATATGCAAAACCTTTCCTAAAATCCATATTGATTGTGTCTTGTTTTCTCTTTAAGTGGGCCCTGCTTAACTGTATTTACCTATGTTCTTACTCACAGTTGCTCCCACTTTTCCCATTCCCTCTTAGAGGTTTGGCAGTGCTAGGAGTTAGCAACAAATCTTGTGTTTGTTTCATTAGGAAATACTTACACATATTTGACAAATCTGTTTCATAAACTTTTGAAAAATCACCACCCGGTTTAAGCTTCCCAATGTTCAGCTGGTTCCCACAGTGAAAAGTGACCCTTGGTCTGGCAGTCTTAGCCCAGGCTTCATCACTCCAGAGAAAAATACCCTTAATAAAAATCTTGTGAGCCAGGAATGGCACAGGGAGGTCTCCACTTTGTAAGTTTTATTTATTGCGATTGCAGTTCACCGAAGCTTCATGTTGCATTCCAGTTAGTTGCTACTTCCCAGTTCCTGCAGTTTTCATAATCACACAAATACAAAATGTAAATGTCTTTTCTTCCTATTTGTTTTCCTTAATCATTTTCTGGTGGTAGCATATTTGCCATATAACTCAAGCCCTCCACTTTAATACATGCTGCTTGCCCGTATTTTTCTACTACTTGTTGTTAAGTGGAAAAAGAAAAAGCTAATATTCCAATTTCTGTTTCAAAAGGTACTTAAGGCAGAGAATTAATGCATTTCAGTGAGATTAAGATTGATAAAATATATTGATACCTAGGAACTTACATGACGTTTTCCAAAGCTACCCAGAAACTTGAAGTCTAAGGCTCAGATTTTAGGTTGCTTCTGAAACATCATTCTGAGTACTTTTCCCCTGCTTAATGAAGACTGATTAATCTTCATACTTGCTATTTTTATTCATGCAACTCTTTCAGTTCATGTCTTCACTTTATTATGTCATTACACAGTAAGGGCAGACTTAGTAGCGTAATCACCATGACTTGCCAAATAGTGGCAATGTTCCCTATTATCACAGGGACTGACATTCTCCTATTACTGTGATTATATTTTGTTTTGGTTTTTACATTGTTTGTTTTTTTTTTTTTTTTTTTTGCACTTTTTCTCATTAATATTCTGGAATTTGAGATATTTCATTACCAGGAACAGGTCAAATAGTAAGAAATGCAGGATGTTTACTTGGTAAAATATCATGAGGTAACCCATAGACTAACCTGCTGAATCATACATCCAACTCCATCAATTTTGGCTTTAACTGGAATATTTTATGTCCTGTTTGCTGGATAATTTTGGCTTGCTTAATGTTCAGCTTAGAATCTGAATTCATGTTTCTTCCTAACTAGCTACCATAAAATCGGTATTTTTAGCTTTCCATTTGCAAGTACTGAATGTAACACAGTTCTCTCTTAATTTAATACTTCCCAGCATTTTTACTTCAATCTCTGACTGAATTTCTTGTTTCGATGCCACAGTTATTTAGCTTATTACCTGTGGTCTTTGTTGATTTAGGGCAGTTTTACAGTATTTACATTAGACATGTTAAAATTCCATTTTAGAGTCACTTGATCCTTATTTTGCTTTGCTCATTTAAAGAGAAAATTACATTTCATACATTAAAATAAATCCTGAAAAAAATCATTCTGTTAAAGCTGATTTTGTTTTTACAGTGCCATACGCAGAACTTCACTAAGCTCTTCAGAGAATGCTATAGTTATTCATGTTTAAAATTTAATCTTTTTTTTCTACGCCTGTTCGTTAAAACTAAAATGACTCAAATTTGATTAAATTTTATGTACATTATAATTCCTAGCATCCCTGTAGCTTTTGTTTTTCGAAAAAATAGGACTGACTCTAAAATAAGATGTCTCGTGGTTGTAGCTCCCATTGATCAGCAGGCAAAACAGGGAACTGAGTAATTATTATTTCAGCAGGATTCAATTTAACTTGCTTCACAAATTATCATAAATTGTTTTTATAAATTAATCAGAAATTAGGGGTCCAAGACTTACATTTTTAGGAGGAGAATGACAGAGGCAGACTTTGGACTAAGATGGGGCACAGCTCCAGTCTTTGTAATACCAACTTGGTTCCTCAATAAATTTCCAGCCTTAAACATGGTCATCTTAGAGTATCAACGGCTTAATACCCTGGCCTGTGTAACTGCTGGCTCTTCACATCTTGGGAACTCCGCTGTTTGGGGGTTTGGTTTGGTTTGGTTTGGTTTGGTTTCCTACTGCAAGTATGGATAACAAAGAACATCTCAGACACCGTGCCGATGGTGAAATGTGGCAGAGGATAGCACTGGTAACTGCATGGCATTAGTAATTAGGTATTTTTTTTCTCTTTGTGTTAAATTTAAGTGTGAATGTCTGCTGCTTCAGATGCAGAGAGATCTATTTATTACCGTAATAATACAGTATAGAATTGTTTTAAGTCCAGTTATGACTGTTCAGCTTTTCCCTCCCCACAGTCAAACATGATGAGTTAGTGAAAAAGAAGGTAGCTTTTTTTCTATTTATTAGATTCTGGAATATTCTTCTTATTGCATTAGATAGATACATTAAAAATAACCAGAAAACCCTTGTTTTATATGGGGGTGAGTTTTGTCCTAGACATGAAGCGTATACCATTACAACAGGTAGTTATAGAAGAGAATATAAATCCAACCTGGATATCTACAGAATAATCAGTAAGCTCCTTTATACATTTTACTGAAACCAACATGATGGGTTATGTATCATATGTGACGAAAGGATACATAAAGTGCTGAACATAGAAAAGTATATATATTACATGGAAATGTTACATGTTCAAGTATGTAACACAAGAATTACACTGAAAGTGGAGTAATCTATTTTATGTGATGCAGTAGTTATTCTACTGTGTTGAAACTCAGAGCAAAGAGAAAAATATCAGACTTCTTGGGTGCTTTTCATAATGAGGTGTACTGGGATGAGGAAGGGAAATTGATATGGGTGCTTTTTGTATCAGCAAATAAAGGTATGGTAAAATCTGAATCTCACACAATCATTATTATGAACTAGAGAAACTAGAGATGAACATAACTTGGACCCTGAATCGTAATATTTCCAACTTCTCTGATTTTGGTATTCAGGTTAATACTTTTACTCTCAGATTTCATTCAACCTTGTCAAAGATTGTGTTTTCACGGAAGTTCCTAATAGTGTACAAATTTCTTCTGTGTTATGATCTTCCTTAGGAATATATTTCCTATAAGGTACATGCAATGGGACTTTCAAGAGGAGCTGTGTTAATCATTGTCATTATGAAGGAAGGCCAGCCCATGAGACTAGCTGATAAAGGTGAGAAAGGAGGCACTGAATTAATTAGCATTCATCCAAGAGACTGCATTAGATCAAGTGTGACAATACAGTGTCAAGTAAAATTAAAGGTGTTGACATAACATGATAAAAGTAATAAAATTTGTGTGTCACATGAAGAATTAAAATTATATCAGTTTCCACAATGTGGGGTGAAGAGATCATTTCAAGTGTCATGATACTGAAATTTTCACCCTCAGTTCTTAACCAAGGCAGGGAAGCTCTGACTCACAAAGTAGTATGAAGTAAAATACTTAATTTCTGTGGCCAGAAATAAGTTAACTTGGAAAAAATATTCACATTTTATTTTTATACTAAAGCAGTATAGTTTAACATTTCTTTGATAAAACTTTTATTTTTAGAGGAGAGTACTTAACCTGATTTTAATTTCTTTCTCTATCTCTGCTGGTTGCTGCATTTGTATTCTCTAAGTCTTCCTAAGATAGGAGCTACAGGATTTTCTTGTTGAGAAAAACACAAAGAATATTGTATTAACAGGGGGACGGGAAGAAGAACCATTTAATGTTATTCTTCCTGTGGGTTTGGGTACAATCCTGAAAAGTCAAAGCTTGTTCTGTAGCTGGGAAAAGGCTTTTGAGATAAATGCAGATTTGAAAATCACTGCTTTATTCTCTAATTAACTATGAATCTTTTATTATTATTTTTTTTAATTCATATGCATTAGAATCTGTTAGTTGAATAGCCACTGAGGCCATTGAACTGAACTGAACCATACTGAATGTTTGGAATTTAATTATCTTAAATGCCTTATGTTTATATGCAGTAGTTTGGCACAGATTTGATTACATAAATAGTAAAATGTTTAGGTAAAGCACTGTTAGGAACTGAATAATGGCAAAAATCAGCGAGACTTTGAAATAATTTAACCAGAGACTGAAGAAACAAAGTTTTGGTGATACCCAACTTCAGATGGAAGTTTTAAAAAATCATGTAAAATATGTAAACTTGGGCTGTTCTGCAACTACATGCACATGAGTATCACATTAGTTTAAGGTGCCCAGCAGAATCACAAACAAAAGTGGGGTATTTTTGTTTGTTTGGCTTTTGGCTTGTTTGTTTGTTTGTTTGTTTTTTGCTTTTGAGGGGGTTTTTAGAGTATATTTTTAGATGTTTTCGGTGGATGCTTTGAGTCAGAACTGGAATACAAGCTCTGGTACTCTCTTTTCAAACAGAGAAGGCATATTGCTAGTTGGAGACAGTACCGTGAGCATGCCTGCTGCAAAACCCCTTTAGATCAAATCAATCATCATATGAATGATACTGTGATATTTCTTTTAGGGTGTGTTAGTTTTACCCTCCCTGTGTGCCTGTTTTCCAGTGATAAAAACTGTGACCTTGAAATGACTGTTTTCTCCACTGGCTATAAAGGAAACCGGGCTAAATCCAGAGCAATTCATGCAAATGTCCTGCTTCAAATACCGAACTGCTAAACGAGGGAAGGGGGGTTGTATTCGATGGCAATTTTATTTACTATGATTTAAGTGATATTTGTTCACTGTTGCTTATTTCTGCCCCATATCCCCATATCCACCCTTTGAACTGTACTAACCAAACTATTTGTATGGCCATGGGATGACCTGGAGAGTTTCCCTCTTCCTAACAAAAATTAAGCCTGGGAAATATTTGGGTTTTGCCATATTAGTTCCCTAGTCAAGTTCACATCTATTCACATCTGTTTTCAGAAACTTTTGAGTAAATGTGTGATAAGGCAAGGGGCTTTTGGGAGAGGTATTTTTGCAAGACTAATGCAGATGACACTACAGCTCATGATCAAAAAGCTTTTAATTATGCAGGAGGAGTAGGGAATAAGCAGCCATCAGACTTCATGGAAACCACAAAAAAATGGAGAGACATGGAACTGCAGACCTGTGCAATTAAGTTATGTTAGATTGTATTGTTTTTAATAATCACTGAAATGCCCTTTCACTGTTGCCTGATGCTTATTGAGTAATCTGCAGCACATTAATTCTCATGGCTGCTTCTATGTATGGTAAACAGAGGCTTAATCATATTAATTAAAAAAACCCACTAATTTTTAGTATGAATAAGGCTAGACTGAGCTAGAGACTATTAGGAAAAGATGAAGATTTAGTAGGTCATGATGAAACATTTGATGAGAGTACTTACAGATCCATTCAAAATAGTCTTTCACCTGTGCGTGACTATTTTGAGACTCTGTGGAGGACAGGAAAAGTCCCACAAGACTGAAGCAGCAGCATCATAATTTATAGTCTCTAATACTCTCAGTGAGATCCCAGTATTTTCATTACTGACAGTGTTAGAGAGGCTACAGGTATGAAACTGAAGTAAGGCTGAGAAGAATTGCAAATACTGTGAAGAGCAGGGTTAGAATTCCTAATATACCTACAAATGGGATGAGGTCTAAACCCAACAATATAAATCCAGTTAAAACAAGAACAAAACTCTACTTTTAGTAGGAAGAAATATAACAAATACATGAAAAAAATAGTTATTGGGCATGAGGAAGGCAGAAAAACATCTGAAGGTTATAATGCGTCATGAATTCTATGTAATTTAGCATTGTGATGTGGTTTCAAAGGAGACAAAGCTAACTTTTTTGCTAAATTATAGAGCATTTTATAAGGAAGCTATTATTTCATCTGCATTCACTGCTGTTAAGAGCTCAGCTAGAATTTTGTGTCCCCTTATGAACACATCTGCTTTTAGAAAGGTATAGACCAGTGAGAGACAGTGCAGTTGTAAATAAGAAGAATGGCGTATGAAAAAAAGATTAAAATAATTAGGCTTGATTGCTCAAAAATAGAGACCATTGTATGGAGACGTAAGAGTTCATGTAGATCATTCTATTTTTCCAGTCTGTTGCCATAGGAAAGGGTAATTAGGGAACTGATACATTTTCTCATTTCAATATTAGGAAAAAAATTAATCTGGCTACAAAGATATCCAAACAGTGGGGAAATAGAGTTTGGAAGGCTTTTAGATTTTAGAAATCTTTTTAAAGGAGATATATATATTTAAAACTGCATAAGGGGTTGCATTAGCCTCAAAGAGTTTTGCATCCTGTCTTATGGTTGTAGTTCAGTGAGAGAGGATGCTGTTTCTGTGAAGCATGGTTTGATTTTAAAGATCTAGAGGAAGCTCTGAGTTGACAGCAGTGTCCAGGTTATGAGTTTGGCTTAGAGCTAGGATGCTAGTATCATTCATTATTAAAAATGTGTTAACAGGGAGAGTTTGTGACAGAGAGGGAAATTATATTATAGGTGTGATCAGCTGGAGGCAGTGGCTGAATATCCTCAACATTATGAAGTCAAGAGAAAGTCCAAGGTCTTTAGGATAAAAGTTGTAACATAATCAGTGCAAAATGTTAAATGCAGGGATTCAAAAACTGCTGTAAACCACTTCACTGGTAAAGCTTATGAGGGGATCCACTATTGTTTCCAGCTTTCTGCAGATTTTGAGCCAAAACATGAAAAGACCCAGGCAACAAATAACACAGCGTTCTAATGCACTTTAGCTGACAGTGCTGTGCGTACACCTGATAAATGCACTGAAATCATATTTAACTTTAAACAATAAATTTGACAGCAAATTATTTGAAATAGGAAAACAAAAATCAGCACAGTATCAGAATATGAACAATTAATTTGCAATATAATCAAGTGTCTTGATTTAGACTGTAAGAGAAGCCCAGCTCTTTCCTTTGTTCATAGCTCTGCTGTCATCTTGCATACTGCAAAATTAAAGGAAAAACTGGAACAGATTCATGCAGGTGTGGAGAGGCAGTGCAAGTGGCATTCAGGACTCATCACTTTCTTCTTTAAAATGTAGTAAGAAAATCTCAGACCATAGTAACTTCTGAGTGTTGGGGCAGTTTCAGATCTGACAAAGTCAAAAAGGTCTCAGAAGCATTAAGAAAGCGTTTCATATTGTACAAACCACTTGGGGAAATTCTTTGTAAAATCTACAACTTTAAGAAAAGCATCTCTGAGATCACATTTTCTTAGCAACAAAGGCAAATTTGCCCCATGCCGTTGTAATTCCAGAAATATATACAAGAATCTTTAATATTATCCTTAATTTCCTGTTGTGGCTAAGAAATTAATAAAGCTATATGTTGGTGTGTATACATAAGTATGTATTGGACGTATTTCTGTGTCCATACATAGATTTATTGATTTGGTATACACAACGAGATGTTTAGATTATTTTTTTCCCCTGGAAAAAACAAGCAGACATTGTGGCTTTTTCCTCATCCCACTCTCTATTTGCAGTACCATGTATATTTCTTTTCTGCCATAGTACTTCTAGGTAAGGCTCATCTATATGGAAAGCATGAGTAGCAATGCTCATTTCTAAGAGTTTTGCTTTGTCTTCTGAGCATAAGAAAAAGGGATGCTTGAGCAGGATATGCTTTTACTTTCTGTTGATCTGGAATTAGGCAGAAGTAAATTTATTACACATGTTCCAGAGGAAGTCACAAGGGACTCTTCCTCTCTTCCATTTACCTCTTTTACTAGGTTTTAAAATGTTTACTTTGGAGTGTACGGTATTTATATGCAGTTAAACTGAAGCAGTAGCTGTAGAAAAGAACATCTGGCCCTCTTCAGAAGCAGTATTTTCTCAAAATTGTATGTAATATCCAGTAATGATTTCTGTCTACTGAAAGACTAAGTGAGCACTGATTAGAAGCTGTGTATATTTTAGATTAATTATGTCTTGTGGACAGTGTAGCATATGCTTGAGTATACAGAAGGCTAAATTTAAGGATACAGGAGTTGTCTCTTAAGAGTAAATCAAAGTCACAGCAACAAAGTCATCTTAATCCCATCTGCTGTCAGAAAAGAGCCAAACATAAGCCAACTAAAAATGTATAGGTCTCCCTGATGGTTTACCACAAGTGCAAGGTTAAAGGCAGGACCTGATGATCTTAAAGGTCTTTTCCAACATGAAGGATTCTATGATTCTATAATTTCTTGCTTTATTGTATTACAGTTGTCAGATGTAACCAAGTGGCATGTAGGCAGTGTAACCATAGATACTACTGAGTTTCTTCAACTTTGGTTAGCTTTTCAAGTTAATAAGATTATCAGATATTACCAGATATTCAGTTATTGATTTATTACTTCACTGCTTTTGTCTCTTTTTTTTTCTTTTTAATATGAAGAAAGATGTATAGCAAGCTGTTCTAGTCATCTGCAGTCTAATAGCCATTTTATTTAATTTACCCCATTTTCTCTTTCTGTTTTTCCATGAAAAGAACATGCTTCTCCCTGATAAATTCCTGTGGGATTATTGCAGTTCAAGTCTACATCAATTTTGGTAGAAACATTACCGGCAAAGAATACTGAATAGCTAACTGGTAGTTTATATATATATATATATGAACAAATCAATAGGAAGTATCTTGTGCCATAACAAGCAATGAAAGCTATTTCCTTATTCCTTCTGCTAAGGGTTAGCATGTACTTACATTTAATGGCAATCTTTATTTTAAAATAAAATAGGGAATGCTTATAAAAACAGTCCTCATAGTTCCCTTCTCCCCAAGTTAGCTATGCTTACCTCCCTTCAAAAGCTGTGTTTAGAACATGGTTGATATAATCAGAAAGAATGCTTGTTCCATTCCTGAGGCATCTGGTATGAGACTTTAAAGGTTCATACATATGTTTATTATACTGCCTACAAATGAATTAGAGAAGCTTGTGCTAATACTGTGTTTATTTATAGCCCAGCTGTGATTATTACAGTATCTCAACCAATTAGCCCTATCTTGACTGAGAGACATCTGTGAAAGAATGGATGAAGTCGGAGCTTGACACGTGCACTCAGTTCCTAGAGAGGTTCTGTGGCAGTGCAAGGGGGTTGTGGTGACCCTGGGAGGTTGGTTCCTCACAAACAGAAAAGCAGGAGGAGATCTTAAGGGCCAGCACTAGTGATAGATCTCTGCTGGCATTTCATTGTTGACTGATGTCATGTGAAGGGATGATGTAGACATAAGTACACAGTAAACAGGTTCAACTTCAGTTGCAGAAATAATCTACATTCTGTGCGTAAGGAGAGAAGCCCAAACCTATAACTTCTCTTTTGGCCCAAGAAATACCTGTCTTTGAGTCTAATCACTGACAGGTTTAGGAAGAGGAGGAGACTAATCTGGATCAGCCCGTCTTTTCTTTCACGAGTGAAAATTTGTCTGCCTACAATTATTGCCCTTTGTGGTAGTACTGACTACCCATATACTTGATCAGTCCAGAGCTTTCTGTCTCCCCTCACAGATCCAGCATGGAGACCTGCTTTATCTTTATGCATCCCTGGGAGATGACTGAGATGCTAAAAAAGGAGCAATGAGAGACCTTTAAAAAAGTCTTCTAGCTGGATAGAATAAATATTAGAGCAAATTTTCCTCCGATGCCCAAAGCATTAAATCTGTTATCATTTCAGAACTGAAATAGAAGTCAAGAGAGCTATGTCCTGTAGCCCAGAAAATAGTCTTTGCCATAACCAGTCAAAGGCTACAGGGACATTTGTTTTAGCAATTGTCTAAGTGGCCAGGTGCCTTTTGTCTTACCTTTGTGTGAGCTGAAGCTCTATAAAAATGAATGAAAAAGGTCTGGCAAACCTTGGCTGGACTAGAGGATCTAGATGATCTTCCAACCTGCATGATCCTGTGATTCTGTGACAATGTAGATTACATGTCTGGAACACATGAAACAATTGTTTGCTACTGGTGATGTAACCTATGCCTACCTTATTCCTCAGGATATTTCAAAATCAAATGGATCTGGGTTTGGTGTATTAACCTTGTTGATGCCCCAGGATCTAGAGAACAAAAAAAAAAAAAAAAAAAACCCAAAAGAAAGGGTTCATTAGGAGAGACACTTGCTAATCTCTCTTTTACAGTGTGTCCTGTGATGTATGACTGGAGAATATGAAGGTACTTACTGGGCTGCTTATTGCTGACCACTGCAGAATCTGCCTGAACCTAGATATAGAGATCAGGCATTTTCTGTGTCCTCAAGGCATCTTCTTTGATTTCCTGCAGGACACAAGCACTAGCTTTCTGCATCTGTCATCAGGTGAATGGAGGGAAGCATTTACGGAGCTATTATCAGTTTAAGCATCCAGTGAAGGATCCCAGAGTTATGAAAGTGAAACAGTGCCAAAATTTGACAAGGCTTTTTGCTTGTTGGCATTAGGCCAGTGTATTGTACTTAAAACAAATGTGCTTGGTTTTGAATATGCTAGTCCCTGCTGTAATCACTAGAAAGAAAGGAACATTTCAAGACAATGTTGATCTTATTAATGTCTTGCTTTATTTAAGAAACAGAATATGTTTTCATGAACAGTACTGCACCAGTTCTTCATGTGTTCCATTGAACTAGCAGTTCCCTCTGGACCCAGAGCCCTGCATGCCACACAGAAACCCTGTTGAAGTCCTTCACTGCCAAATCCCCCGTTGTATGTACCCGGACATGAGGATGCCTCCTGGATACTGCAGCAATATTTCACCTAACATATGGGTTTATAATGCTTGGTGGGTGCTACTACCCTGCAGAAATGGATCAGATAGCCAAACATCACAAACTGCTGTTCCTGGCAGACATTCTTGGCTAATCTCTACCCTTTAAAAGTTTTCGTAGAGTGAAGGAAATTCTTTTCAGTCTTTTAGGCTCTCCATAAGGCATCCTTCATTTTCACACAGGTATTCCCTCTGGTTCCGTCTCTCCTTCTTTTCCAGACTACAGTGAAACTACCTAGAAAGGTTACATGCCTTTCTAGAAAGCTACAAGGCTTGATACTTGGTTTGTAACCTGTTGTCAAAGGTTACTTTTCTTTGTCTTTTTAATGATATGTTCACTCACAAATTACTTCAAAGGTAGTGGTAGTGAATTTTATGAGCTCTGCATAATAATACTCAAGTAATACAACAGGATCTTATTGAATTTTGCTTTCTTTTATATAGGACAATATCATAGAATCATTTAGGTTGGAAAAGATACTGAAGGTCACTGGGTTCAGCCATTAACCTGATAGCATTCATCATCAATATTACTTTCTTCTTCTCGAACTTAAGTCAGTCTAACCCTTAGAACAGCACCAAAAGCATCATGCTGATACTATTCTGAAAACTGCCTATTTCTGACTCTACACAGTAAATAGTATGCATATGTTCTATTTATTTTCTGTGTATATATTAGCCCATATCAGAGAAGACAGCTTTTAATCATAGCAGGCATGAGAGTCTAGTTACAGTGTTACATGAAGTCTCTCATTTAAGTAGTAGCAGACAGGAGTTATATAAAGCCTCTTATTTCAAGTACTAGATGACAGGAGCTTTTTCCAAGTTCACAAGAGGGCATTTTAAGACTTGACACTGAAATATGTTATTTGGTTGTATCATGTCATGTGTCATATCTTTATTGTTACAGGAATTGGTGAGCTTGTGCTGTAGCATAGCAACTTCCTGGAATCCAAGTTTGTTTAATAATGTCCTGTATGCTCTTTGAGGACACTACTTGGTACAAGCGTTTTAATAACTCTTTTGCTCTTCCTTCCTCTGTCTCATGCCTCTCCATTTTATTGTGTTGTAGAGTTCTCGTTACGGTCTGTTAGAAACTTAATTCCAACTGCATTGTATGCCAAGGTACACACAAATTTAATTTCTGCAAGTCCTATTTCCAGGGCAGAGTTCATCCCTTTTTCATTTTGTAGACTGCTGTCAGACTGATAACTATGGAAGAAGACCAGCTTGCTGGTCTCCTTCATATAATGGAACAGTGATCTGCATTTGGCAGGAAGAAAAGCAAGCGCTTTCCCTGTGCAGAGATAACCTCACAGCTACCCACCCTCTGAGCAGACATTGCTGAGGAGGTGTCTTCTTTTACTTGTGTTCTTTTTGGCTTGATTGATCTTTGTCTGGATACAGTCCTGTTTGATTTAGTGCTGAAATCTTGAAGGCAAAAGTCAGGGAAATCTTCTGTAGCAGTTTCCTGTGGCTAGACTGTGAAAATACAAATAGAAAATACTTTACCTTATTGACATTCCAGCCAGTTGTGGCTCACAAGAGCTATTAGAGGCTTCCTCCTGTTAGTCTGAAAAGCCTTTACATAATGGGGTGGAAAACTGCTTTGTGAAGGGACACAAACAGCTCTTCACAAAATTCTGAAAATAGCAACCTGCCTTCCTCATTTGTAGCACAGTAGGGCAAGCTCAGCAATTACAGTGGTGACTAAAGTGCTGATAAAACAGCACTACTTGCCCTAAGGAATCTTGTAAATAAAGCTCTACAAGGCTGTCCCAGTCTTGGATGGGGTAGCTGTGGCAGTAGTCCCAGATCTGCCAGCAGAATTGGGAGATGCTTGGTCAATGCCTATGCAGACTGGCACGGACACCCTCAGTGGCTGAAAAGACTGAAAACCCAGGGTCCCCTATATTTCCTATTCATCCTGTTTTCCTGCTTTGTTATCCATAGCTTACAAAGGGCAGAATGTATGTACTTTGAAATGCTAACTGAGGCAAGAGCTGAATTGCCATTGGCAAGCCATCTTAGCCATAGGTTTTTATTTCAGTCACTTGACTCATCCCTGGCTAGGTTTTCCAAGTCTCAGTAAATACACTGGATGGTGGTACATGCTCCTATTGCTGCCTACACTTTTATCCATCTGTTACCATGGCACTATTCCTACTTAGAAGTTGGTCAGACCATTACACTAGATTACAGGTGCCAAGTGAATGTGGGTTTAGGCAGTTACAAAAGCTCTTCTGCAGGCTATCTCTGCTCTAAGATAAAATTGCCACATTGATGCCACATGCTTCCTTACCTCATGACATCTGTTGATACTGAAATGCCAAGAAAACCCCACCCGTGTGTACATATAAAATTGACTTCTCTATTTCTCGTAGATGTTGACTAATTTATTGCCAGTGTTTAACAGAGATGTTTCACGAAGTCAAGTCTTCTTCCAAATACAGAATCCCTTTGCTGTTGTTTTTCAAGCAGGCTCAGTAGCTATATTAATGAAGCTATAGGTACCTCAAAGTGCTTGATAACTAAGTCTTGTTGCTGCAGCTCTTCAGCATGCTATTGTTTCATTACAGTTTCATAACAGAACACTGTTTTTGATGCAGGATATTGCATATTTCCCCTGTGTAATTTTATTTATTTACTTGACCAATTCTTTTACTTGATCAATTTATTTAAACTAATTGCCTGATAAAGGAGAAAGTTATTTTAGAGTAAGTTATAATATGTGCTCAAAGACATGATCAGATATGAGTTGAATTGTAGCAGCTTGACAAACTACTGCTCAGCTGAGTTGTGGCACCTACCCATATACTCAAGTACTTACCCTACTCATCAAGTGCACAATCTGTGAGTTTGCAGAAGAAACCAAGCTGGGTGGGACTGTTGATCTGCTTGGGTGTAGGAGGGATCTACAGGGGGATCTGGACAGGCTGGATCAATGGGCCAAGGCCAGTTGTATGAGGTTCAGCTGCACCGTACGAGGTCTTCATTGCAAGGGCTGTCAAGCTCTGGAAAAGGCTGCCCAAGGAAATGGTAGTCACTATCCCTGGAGGTATTTAAAAGAGGTGTAGATGTGGTGCTTAGGGGTGTGGTTTAGTGGTGGACTTGGCAGTGCTGAGTTGAGGGTTGGACTCGATGATCTTAAAGGTCTTTTAACCTAAATTATTCTATGATTCTACATTAGATGTCCACTGTTAAATGACTGCAAAGAAATCAGTACCACATTTTAATGAGTTAGCTCATGTCAGCTGAGCTTCATTAACAGATGATAAAACAACATTTGTTGTTACAGATGTGATGTTAAATGTGAATGTACCACATTTTAAAATTCAGGCAGAGTAGAAATGAACATTTAGTCAGTTTGCATGGCTACGCTGAAAGCTAAACCACAGTAACATGATTGTTTATAACTATATTGTGTTAAAATGCATTAGACTAAACATCAGTAGAAATAGTGTAATCATGATTAACTATTGTGTTTTAATTTGCAATGGAATGGCCTGAAAGTGCACATGCTGATATTTACACGAGCTTCTCTAATGAGTGCTTGTTTGTTGAGCACCATATTGTGATTGTGTTCACTGATGTGTGTGAATCCTTGTTTATAAATACTTGTAGTTTTCTTCTATAACTTATGTTTCTAACAAGTTTTTCATTGCTTCTTAATAAACAGAAATTGAAGAGGTAATATAACTACTTTTTAGACCAAAGAATAATATGACCTGTGTGATTTTATAGCTGCCATGTATTTTCTGTCATCATTTGTAGGAACATTACTGGCTTCTGTTTATTCTTATTTTAAATTATATTTGAACCGTTTAACTTCTTAGTGTTGTTATCATGATTCTTATTTAATAATAAAAAAGAATTTGAAGTCACTGGTTGCACTATAGTGGATGCACATTTTTTAATATGACGTTCAATGATGCAATGTCAGGAACTTAAGACATTGGATTGGCTTTTAAGCTTTCCTGTTCTCTTCCTGGGGTTCACTGTGGCCCTTGAGGCTGGATGGGATTCTGTTAACGATTGCTGTCTCTAAAATTACTTGCCTGCAAGTAGGTATCCAATCTCCTGTTATATTAAGTGGAGATCCAGTCAGTCCACCTGAGCCTAAACAGGTGTTTAGGTGTGAAGCCTAAACAGAGAGTTAGGTAACCTACAGAGATGCCATTAAGAATATGTTTAAGTGAGAGTTCTTTATAATGTAAACTCAGAAAACTAGACTAGGATCAGGTGACTATGCGTAGGTACCTAATACCTAATCACTCACATGAAGCTATGTTTATTTATATCAACACATACTTTTTCCCTCCCTATGCAGCAGTTTGGTGGTTAATCTCTGAGCACCACAAAAAGATGTCCTATTTGTTGACATTTCCTATCAGTGTTAAGCAACCATGTCTTTGCACATTGCCTGTCATTTCAGACATGTGAGATTAATCAGTGTCTTTCATAACACCCTTCTGGAAATAGAAATTCTTAGTACACTTATCTCTTCTCACTGTTTTCTTCTTCTTACTTTCTGTGCATGTCTGCGAGAGACTGTCTAAGGAATTTATCTTTAATGGAACTGTTGCTGAATTAAATTAAATGCTTAAATAAACATCAAATAAGTTCTCTAGAGTGGAAGTGAGTTAATGTTTTCTGAATGTTGGCTGAACAAGAAAGTAAGATTACGTCTTAGCAGTAATTATAAGAACCACTCCATAGGAACAAAAAGGTTTCAAACTTCAGACATTAATGATTAAAAACATTCGAGAAAGGTTCCTGTTGGAACTGAGGAGGAAGTGTTTTCTTTATTACCCCAGTCTCTTGAGATTTACAAACTATTCCCAAGTCAGAGATTTTAGAACTGTTTACAAGAGACAGTTGCATATTTATGCTCTGCCTGATTCAAGCAAAGACTGATTCTTCACATTTTTGCAAAGTCTGGGGTGAATTACTTTAATGTCTTTTTTTTTTAATATTATAATTTGCATAAATAATTAATGTAAAAAATTAATTCCAAATGTATAATTCCATTCAAAATGTAAATGTAGCACTCTGATATCTTTGATAGCTCTGTATCTCTTCTGAATTTATGGTTATCGGTATTTGTTGTATTTCTGTGAGCATTCTTTGATACTGTCCATACTAGAAAATCTGAGAACACTTTATCGAAGGTGATGCACTTCTCTAGCAGAATAAACATTTCAGAAGGAAGTACTTCATTGAAAATTCTCAGTGAGCTGTTTTCTGACTTAGTACTTAAAAATTGAAGTTGATGAATATTCCTTGCTCATTGTGATCTTTCGACACGTAAAGTTCCCATTTTCTAAGAAGAATTTTTCAAGGAATAATATCCTGAAGTTAAACTATTCTTTAGTTGTTTTTTTTGTTGTTTGTTTGTTTGCTTGTTTTTTGCATGTGTCTGTATACCATCTATGGAGGTTTTTAATCTGAGTGTGCAAGAAAGACTTTGAAATACTACATCATGCCATCTAATATAATAAAACTACTATAGTAATTTCATTTAAAATACTAACTTCTAAAATATCAGTCTATGTTAATATGTAATCATTAGTCATTTCTTGATCATTTGGAGAAAGTGCTGTTAGAATTAATTATGGACAATGTATCATACAGATGATTTGTCTCTTTTGGACCATAGGAACTGGAAGTACATTAATCAAAGCTTTTGTTGCCCATTTGAGATTGTGTTCCTGTCAATGAGTAAGCATTTTATGGTACAACATTTTAATGATTCACGTAAGAACATGTCGCAAAGTGATTCAAACCATGTATATCTCCATGAATAGGGTGGTAGTTTCAGATCTGGTGCACCTTAAAATTACCTAATTTACCTCATGCAGAAATGAACAAGGAAAAGTTTCTCCAGTCTGAAGGAATTTCCTCTGACCTTATCTTAAGAGCAAGAAAAATGTGTGAATTACTCTTTTGAGCTCTATTAAGGCATTTCAGCAGGTGGCTAAAACAGGGAAATCCTGCTTCTGTCAGCCACTTTCCATGGGAGTAAGACAAAGCAAAAACCTTAACTTGTCTGAGTGATAACAAAGGAGGTGATAAACATGAATCTCTCCCTAGAATCCAATCAGTTCTTTGGCGAGTTTTCATATTGAAGCTAAGGGTTCTCTTTCTATGAATTACTAGTAAATTGCATTCTGTGGTATGTCATGCTTAAAAAACTCTGTACACTCTATCGGTAAGACATTATGCACAAAGGAAACTGTTTTCAAAGATGCTGAATTGCACTCTCTATTAATTCAGATGCACCTTTGATTATGAATGCTATGAGTGCTCTAGGTTCTGTTACAAGAATATACTAGTTTAGCTCTGATTTGTAGTGGGATTTGTGCTTTCACATTGCCATTTGTGTGCATTCCATACAGATAGAAGGGAGGTAAATATGCATGTGGTTTTAGTTCTTATTTTTCTATGTAGAAAAAAACAGTGGTCTATTCTCAAAGGTATAGCCTAAAAGAGAAATATATGATGTAGAAAACTGGTAGGTTTTATTATAGTTTCTAGCTAATTTCTTAGGTTTACTCATGACCATCACATTATACATTATTACATGTTATTACATCACTTGTAATAACACATCGCACACAAGCTGCTGATGCCTCTGTGTTACTGATTAAATTTCTAAAGCTGTTTTGAATGTTATCTTAAGTCAGAATCAGTTCTATTAAAAACCCCACGTAGTTGATTCTCTGAACTTCAGTGACCTCTGACCTTCTCAGTGAACTTAATTTCAAAGAGCCATGTCTAAATTGACAAACCAGCATGTTGTCAAGAAGGCTGCTGTCCTAGCAGAGTGTCGTGGTTTAAACCCAACCACAAACCTCTTTTAATCACTCCCCCCACTTCTTGCCCTCCCCCTGCTTCTGGAGGGACGGAGAGGAGAATCAAAAAGAATGCAACTCCCACAGGTTGAGATAAGAACAGCCCAGTAACTAAGGTATAACACAAATCACTGCTGCTACCACCAATAATAATAGTGCTAAAGGAAATAACAAGAGGAAAGAATACAACACCTCAACACCAGCCGACCAATAACTCACCCCACTCCCCCCAGCCAAGCACCGACCGATACCTCCTCCAACCCTGCAGTCCCTCTACCCCTTCCGGGTCCTTCTAAGTTACATCCTGGGCATGACGTGCTGTGGTATGGAAT
This sequence comes from Lathamus discolor, assembly GCF_037157495.1. Taxonomy (NCBI): domain Eukaryota; kingdom Metazoa; phylum Chordata; class Aves; order Psittaciformes; family Psittacidae; genus Lathamus; species Lathamus discolor. The sequence goes on along the minus strand of NC_088884.1, from coordinate 34,041,321 downwards.
ACCTCTTTGGCTAGTTTGGGTCAGGTGTCCTGTCTCTGCTTCCTCCCAGCCTCCCCTCCTCCCTGGCAGAGCATGAAGCTCAGAAAGTCCTTGGCCAGACCAAACATTCGAGCAGCAACTGAAAACATCAGCGTTATCACCACTGTTCCAAGGCCAAAAGATCAAAACACAGCACTGTACTAACTCCTAAGAAGGAGAAAAATGACTGCTGCTGCTCAACCCAGGACACAGAGTAATAAAGATGAAAATAAAATGAAATTTCCATCTACAGAAATAGCCTGTGCTGCAGAGAGGCTTTGGGTGTGAAGGCTCATTGACTTGCTATAATACATTAACATTTCTGAAAAAGGGATGCTAAATATCTTTAATTTTTACCATTAATTTTGCTGAATAATTTTAGATGGTAAAATTAATCAATAGAGCATGAAAAACTGATTTAAATATCATCTAGAATTGAAAATTCTGATTATTTTGTTTTCCTTGTTTAGCTTTATATTCTCCCTGTTTTTAAACACTCATTGACACTGTCAAGTGTTTAGTTACTCAGTTTATTGGATTCTTCACTGTTCATAGTCAAAATGGTTTTCCAATTACATGTAGGAATCACTGATGACTTCCTCCACATGTATTTTCATGCAGGCATGTAACCAAGGTTGTCATCTTCCTTTTTTCTTCATTGTGGGCTTTTGTTGGTTTTTTTTTTATTTCATAACAAAATTTACTTCTAATAGAAATTATAATTCTGAAGGTTCAGTGTAGATTTTCTTCTATACAATCATGTACTACAGCGCTAAACTAAGCAACATCATTTAGAATCATAGAATCATAGAATAGTTAGTGTTGGAAAGGACCTTAAGATCATCTAGTTCCAATGCCCCTGCTGTGGGCGGGGCCACCTCACACTAAACCATGTCACCCAAGGCTCTGTCCAACCAGGCCTTGAACACACCAGGGATGGAGCATTCACAGCTTCCCTGGGCAACCCATTCCAGTGCCTCACCACACTCACAGTAAAGAACTTCCTCCTTATATCCAATCTAAACTTCCCCTGTTTAAGTTTTAACCCGTTACCCCTTGTCCTATCACTACAGTCCCTAATGAAGAGTCCCTCCCCAGCATAGTTATAGCCCCCCTTCAGATACTGGAAGGCTGCTATGAGGTCCCCACGCAGCCTTCTCTTCTCCAGGCTGAACAGCCCCAACTTTCTCAGCCTGTCTTCATACAGGAGCTGCTCCAGTCCCCTGATCATCCTCATGGCCCTCCTCTGCACTTGTTCCAAGTTCCATGTACGTTTATGTTGAGGACACCAGAACTGCACACAATACTCCAGGTGAGGTCTCACGAGAGCAGAGTAGAGGGGCAGGATCACCTCCTTTGACCTGCTGGTCACGCTCCTTTTGATGCGGCCCAGGATACGGTTGGCTTTCTGGGCTGCGAGTGCACACTGAAGCCGGCTCATGTTCATTTTCTCATTGACCAGCACCCCCAAGTCCTTCTCCACATGGCTGCTCTGAATCTGTTCTCTGCCAGCCTGTAGCTGTGCCTGGGATTGCTCCAGCCCAGGTGCAGGACCTTGCACTTGTCATGGTTGAACTTCATAAGGTTGGCATCAGCCCACCTCACAAGCGTGTCAAGGTCCCTCTGGATGGCATCCCTTCCCTCCAGCATATCAACCGGACCACACAGCTTGGTGTCATCGGCAAACTTGCTGAAGGCGCACTCAATCCCACTGTCCATGTCAGCGACAAAGATGTTGAACAAGACTGGTCCCAACACTGATCCCTGAGGGACACCACTCGTTACTGGTCTCCAGCCGGACATCGAGGCATTGACCACAGCTCTTCGTGTGCGTCCATCCAGCCAGTTCTTTATCCACTGAGTGGTCCACCTATCAAACTGGTGTCTCTCCAGTTTAGAGACAAGGATGTCATGTGGGACAGTGTTGAATGTTTTCCACAAGTCCAGCTAGATGACATCAACTGCTCTAACCCTGTCTATCAGTTCTGCAGCCCCATCATAGAAGGCCACCAAATTGGTCAAGCAGGATTTCCCCTTAGTGAAGCCATGCTGGCTGTCACCAAGCACATTGCTGGTTTTCATGTGCCTTAGCATGCCTTCCAGGAGAATGTGCTCCAAGATTTTGCCAGGCACAAAGGTGAGACTGACTGTAGTTCCCTGGATCATCCATTTTCCCCTTCTTGAAAATGGGGGTTATATTTCCCTTTTTCCAGTCACTGGAAACTTACCTGACTGCCATGATTTTTCAAATACGATGGCCAGTGGCTTAGCAACTTCATTTGCCAGCTCCTTCAGGACCCATGGATGGATTTCATCAGGTCCCATGGACTTGTGCATATTCAGGTTCTTAAGATGGTCTTGAATCAGATCCTCTCCTACAGTAGGCCTCAGTAGGCCCAAGGTCTTCATTCTCACAGTTCCTGCGTCTGCCTTCCAAGACCTTGTGGTGTGGTCAGAGCCTTTGCCAGTGAAGACTGAGGCAGAGAAGTCATTCAGAACCTCAGCCTTCTCCAAATCCAGGGTAGCCATTTCTCCTGATAGCATTCTAGATAGATGTCTTCTCCATTTGGTACTTCTCTCATTGTGTCATTAAAGATATATTTCTTAATTTGCCTTAAATTTTGCATACTGATTAAATCCATGAAATCCAAATCCTGATTTCAAATAGTGGCTATAATAGTAAGAGCCAGTTGCAAAATTCCGATCCATTTCAGTGCAGGTAAAAGTTTAAAATGATAAACTTAGCAAAGATTCGTACTCACAGATGTTTCATGGAATTAGAAACAGGGAATGATGGAAAATCATTAGTGTTAAAATGATGCATTCAAAATCAAAGCAAATATACTATGACAAACAAAATTAGACTGTGTATTTCATTGCTAAAAGTTGTGTGTAAATCACAAAATTGAAAAGGGTTGAACAAGGAAGTCTAAAACCATACAATAATTACCTATAAAAAGTGGAGATTAATCCAAGTGTTTCAGGATTTCAGCTAACCTGCAGTGAGTAACCAGATGATCTCACCTTTTGCTGAAGCATCAAATATTACCTACTGTCAGAGACAACATGTCAAGTGAGTTTTGGAAATAATCTAGGCTAAAATTAATTTTCACTTAAAAGCTTTTGTTGGCTTCTCTGAAATAGGATTGGAAGGCTCTTAGGGTGCCTTGACACCTTTCTGAATAAGGCTCTCATCACTGAGAGGATGCATCACTATAAACGTGTACCATTTTTATTTGAAAAGTGTATGTCCAAAAAGAATCTATGAGTTTAAGTGAGACAGCTTGCTGTTAGAACTGAAATTTATTGAAGTTATTCTTAAGTTTTTGTATTGTCAGATCTTGTCAGAAACTATTTCAGATTTTAGAATTTGTACTTAAGTTTTAGAACCTGTATTTAACTATATAAAAGCCTGTAAAATACTTGTTGACATGAATTAGTAATGTTGAAATACAAAGCTTTGCTTCTGTGGTAACTGACAGCATGCTTTCCAAACAGATTCACAGCAATGTGTTTCATTGTTTTCCATGTAGGTACTGAAGTTGTTTGCCAAGATAATCAGTTTCATAGAGAAATGCAGTATTTTATGACCTGACCTGGAATGTATATTGTCTCTTTCCTTATTTGTAATGGCACAGGAAATTTAATCAAGGAAAATTAAATATCTTTCTCAATTTATCCCATTACCGAGAGAGCATGGATAAAAGTGAGTGAAGGCTCTATGACTTTAGTTTATGTAGAAAACAGAAACAATACATAGAAATATAGAAAGTAGATTAAGTTAAAAATTAAGTTCGTAGAATTATTGCAGTGTATATCTATCTTGCACATATGAATCCTCAGATTTCATTATTTTTTAACATCAAAAACGAACTCAGCAGTGGTGCTGTGAAAAATTGTAATTTGGTACACCAATGACATTTTCTCCAGTTCTACCCAGCTGTTTCTCTGTCTTTCCTGAACACTGAGGATTTAGTCTGTGTTTAGTTGGGCCTTTTGGTAGATTACCAGCAAATATGTCACATGCTTATGTATGCATACACTCTTTCAAACACACATATCTCTTCACTCTACAAAATTACATTGTTTAGTTTCTGTAGGGAAGAGTTAGAAGATATCTGTGTCCCATCTATTATGAAAATATTTTTCTCCAGCTAAACCGATATAGAACTTGTAAGAAACTGTTTTCATTTCTCTTCTTGAACCAGATTAACTCTCCTTACGTGTGATTCTATCCGTGTAATTTCATTCTATTAATTGTTTTCTGTTATATGGGATAATTTGGAAATTGTCTTTAATGACTGAACTACACTTCTAAGAGTGGCTCTATGATGCAAATCATCTACCCTGTGCTGCTTTAGAGCTTATCATTATTAATTTGTTGTAAATTAAATATTGAGAGAATTTTTTTTGAGAGAATTAATTGAGAGAATTAATTCATAGTGTTCATTCAGAAGTAAACTTTATTCTTTAATTAGAAGGTAGAATCCATCTGGTTTTATTTTCACCTACTGTGCTGAGGTGGTCAGAAGTAACAATTTCATTCAATTAATGACTGTTTTGAAACAGGTTTCTCCCGAATAAATTGTATTATTTAATGGAATACTATAAGTGTTATTAGGTGTATTGAAATAATGTTTTCACGCAACATAGTGGATATAAGGAGACCGTAAGCAATATAGGTTATTACTAAACTAATTCTGAGTTGTGAAACAAGGCCTCCCTGAAGCTGTCTATATTGCTGATCTTTAGCATGAACTCTGGCATATTTTTAGCATGTGCCAACTTATCAAAATCCTGGCAATTTATGGTCATAGTTTGTATAATAGCATGCAAAATAGTAACAACAGACAGTCTGGATGAAGCCATTCTGGGTTTGGCGGAAATGTATGTAGAGGCAAGGGCCAGTAAACTCAGGACAGGAGCTCTGCTGTGCTACTTGACCTCAGTGATAGAGAACAGACCACCTACCTATTTATTTGTAGATGTGGCCATGGAGTCCTGCCCATAATGGGGATTGATGGCACAAAACAATACAACTTGTACCTCTCTCGAGATAAAATGGTGTAATGGCTCAGGAGGATAGAGATTTAATGTCTAATTTTCTCCCTTTAAATGTTTTAGGCACTGTGTTGTATCTAATTTTAAGATGGATAAATAAGACAATGACTTGTATTCTTGAGATGCATGCTTCTTTTCATACACTCTAAAATTAGTTTAGGGTAACTAGCTCAGATATATTCTGTTAAGTGTTTCAAAGTCAGGTGAGATTAATATACCACTGACATCTGTTCTGACTCTTTTAGCTGAGATGGTGTTTATACACTTGAGGAGGGGGAGATAGATTTACAGTTCCTTGGTTCCTCGTTCTTTTTTGCATTTTCCATAAGAGAGGCTGGGCAGCCTTCAGAGATTGTCATTCTAGGGCTTTCACGTTATTTTTTTCCATCATCTCTTCTATTCAGTATGAAAGTGGGATCTGCTGAGTTAACTATTTACAAATTGACCTGATTCCAATTAAGACTGTGGTGACTCCAGGTATAAAAATAGAATATTTCTTCAAGATTGGATAGCTTTTGCAGAGAATACAAGTAGTCTACAGACCTAGAAACTTAAAATTTGTAGATAAGCAAACATACATGCATACACACACAAAGCATTTCAGATGTTCTTTTCAGCCACTGTGGGCTGAACAGATCTAATTGCCTTCAGTTAAAGTGTTCTCTATTTGAGGAATAGTTATTGAAACTTCTGCAGTTTAAATAGCCTTATTTTTCACAGGTTCTGCACAGGAAACAATGTCAGTACTTTACAACATCGTGAATCTTGATTTTAATTGGTCTGCTTATGATGAACTTTAACAGACCTACCTTAAATTATGATTCTTTAACAGTTCAGATGAGTTTTATGAGAAACACATAACTTCAAGGTGCCTGTCATGACCGATTGACTTTTTTTTTTTTCCAATGGCAATTACTGATGTGTATTCAAACACATCAGCAGTTTTTGAATGGGACTACAGTGAGCTTCTGCTCTAGATTTGTATTGTGGAAGGCATCAAATATTCTTCCCACATCAAGACTGGATACTGTTTAGCATCCAGAGATCTGTTTGTGAGGAAATAATAATTATATTACAATATTTTTGAAAGGTAACTGGAGTTTGTGTGAATTCTTTCTTTAATCCTTTTATTTGTAATGGCCAGATTCTCCCTATATAGAATTATAAAAAGGCCTTAGTAAGAGTCATATTCCTAGATGAGAAATTATCCAGTTACTCTTATCTGACACTTTCCTGGATTACTGTAGAAAACAGGAGTTTGCAGCATTTATCATCAAATTATGGGAAAATTTCTTTTTCCTTTTTTTTCTTTTTCTATGGAAATACAAAATTGGATATTCTTAACATTAATGTGAGCAGGGAGGAAGAAGAAATACAGTGAATTAGAGGTAAATTTTTAGGCTTATGTCTGGTTCTCTAGGTGGTCTAAAGTAAATCATAACTTCTGAAATTACATTTTGATTATCCCACAGAATGCTGTAATGGTTCTTAGCTTTTACTTACGAACGTTGTGAATTAAAGTCTGATCAGGATATTGATGTCCTGAAATGATCAAACTGTCTTAATGCAACAATCATATCATCTGTTTCCTGTAGGAGAAGGAGTGATGGACTCAGGAGGAATAGTGATCTTTTAGAAAACATTAATTATGTGTGCAGAAACTGAGGAGAATTTATAACAAATGGCCTGGATCAGAAGGAAAAAAAATAAAGAAGAGAGACATAAATGTTATTTATTCCCACCTCATCTGTTGCT